>NC_142025.1:95072902-96272902 GCF_049901735.1 Notechis scutatus | reverse complement strand
TGTTACTGAACAGATCTTGGCTAGAGACACTATTTTATTCTCCCTCCTCCCACCTCCAGAAATGGCTATGTGAAAAAGAACAAGCAAACATGCTTACCCCTTTCCTTCCCAAAATGGTAATATGCAAATTAGCTAGATTTATCACATAAGCTGTGATTCTCACTGTGCCCCTCCTTCTAATATCATTCTTTAAAAGAAAGAATGTGAAGAGGACAGAATAGATAATATTTGATCCATCACATCCCTGGTGGTATCTAAAACCTTAGGATAATTCTGATTTGTAGAATTTATCCTCCCAGATAATCTAATTCTTTCTTAAGCAGTAAACCTGCATTTGAGATATTATACTTCCAATTTGAGGGGGAAGGGTAACATCACCAAATATTCCTCTATTAAAAAACAAAATCTCCCACAGAAAGGCTTGAAGAATCTCCTTGTGATGCTTATTTTTTATATGAAGCACAACAGTTTTAAGATGATCACCCAAGATCATTCATTGCATTGTTTCAGTAAAATTTGCCTCAAGTTTAAGATCTAGAGTTGGAAAAAGAGTTCTAGGCATATTTACCATGCAGGGGATTTACTTCTGTTAACATTTACACAACTGACACATAAAAGGCAATGTGATCAGATTTTGAAATATGTAGAACTAAGTTGCCTAGTTCAGAGACATAACAGCATATGATTGTTTCCCATATTAACTGTTACTTAATTGAGTTCTATATTATTTTAGGGGCATTTTTCATGGGATAAACCTGTTTGCTCATTAAAATATGCAAAACATCTCTTTAGGATTCCTTTTCTCAGTCTTTCTCAATAAAAGAGCTGGGAATGGTTTTAATACAGAATTCTTTCTACTGTGGCTCCATGTCTATACAATTCACCAGTAGAACTGAAATTCTGAAGTGTAAGATAGCAGGTGAATTTCTGGGCTGAGTTGCATCTGTAACAATATATGTTCATATGGACAAGAAAAAATCCCAAAGACGACAGTGCACAAAATGTTTCAAATTCCAAATGTATATTTTGGCTTTAAGACAATTGCTTTACATTTGAAACAAACTGCCTAATCATTCTTAGACTGTTTAATCAATTTGAAACAACTTTTTAGAATTAAAACACTTCAAAGCTGCTTAAAACCCCTAATTTCAAACATAAGCAATAGTTTCAAACATCAATAATTTCCATTTCAAAGTAGTTTTCTATAGAAATAAAGAATATTATTTACTCATGTCTGATTATTTAGAAATAAAGAGTACTAATATTTGTTGATTCTCCTAGAGATATAGTTACTGAAAATAGCTGAAAAGTTGGCCAGCTTCTTCCTGTTTCTTTTAAATCTGTTCTATGACACATCTGCAAATAGTGGCTGGGTTTATAAAGAATGTAAAATATCAATTATATTCTTATTATACTGTAAGAATCTAACTTACAGTATACTATAGTATACTACAAAACACTTATTCAATCCAGCAAGGAATATTCATGATCTATAAATGTAGCCCAACAGTAGCTGTCAGTATTCACACCCCAGGGAGCAGATTAAGAATGCAAAGATCAGCAATATTCAGAGGGCTCAAAAATTCCCATTCCTAACAAACTTTCTTATTTAATTTTGCCAAAATAGTTTGTCTTTTAAGGAAACACTTTCTTGCTGCTTAGTGATACCTTAAAGCATTTAATACATACAACATTTATGTAGTGCTCTTAGAGGATTTACAATCAAATATGTTATGATGCTTAATGCCAACACTAAAAAGGTGAGTTTTATAATGCTCATACTATGAATTAGGGGCAGAGGCTGAGAGAAGCAGCGGTTGCCCAGGGCCAGCTAGAATGTGAAGTTAAACTTCAACCTTCTATATCATTGGCACATTGACATTGGATCAAGTCTATTTTACTTTAAAAGTATCTTTCAAAATTTACTGTGCTCAGATTTTTCTAAAGAACTGGACACGTTGTTTACTTAATGGGGAACTGTTTCGAATGTTTCTGAAAACAAATCCCACATGAATAAGAAAATGAGTTGTGATGAGTCTTATGGAAAGTATCAAAATGTGATGGAATACTGGCCTAATCATAGACATCAATGGTTATATGCCAACTCACATATATATCTTTTGAAAGTAGGTTCACATGCAGGTAGGTTCAGTAAAACAGAATGCCATTATGTTTTCCAAACTGGAGCCACCAGTGTCTGTTTTTTGACCTTAGAACCACATTGGTTATATTGTCTTGATTAAAAAAGGCAATGCTTTTTGTGTGCTGGTGTGTATTGATTTTATCACAGAACAGTCTTAAGGGCAACTGCTTTTCTAGAATTATACTCTTGTGTCAAAGAAAATACAAGCTAGCTATATCTCTGGCATCTTTTGTCTTAGAAAGATTACCCTGGATTTGCAATTTAAATGTGATGAACTGTCAAAATACATGAGATCCTATGCAGGGGAAAGACTGATGTTTCCTAATTAACTATTCTGTTCTCTCCAGAGTGGGGGGGAAAAGAAAGGCCAATTTCCCAGAATGACCTCCTCAGCAAATTATCTGTTTTATAACAGTTGTGTTCAGGAATTGAAAACAGAAATCAAGTATAATTGCCAGAAAATTAGAGATCATTCATATACCCTCACTTGCACCTTTTAATAAAAGAGAAGAGAGAAAGGAAAAGAAGGATCAGAAAATAATTTAATAGGAAAAAAGCATTTGGCTCTTACAGCAGACTTGAAAATATGCACACATGTGCTCATATAGAATAGATGTAGCAAAGATCTCAGCACTGAAGTTTTTTGAGAAAAGGAAATAGCAAACTCAAGAAATAAATTTGACACACCCCCCCCAATCTACCAATTGATCTTTATTTGAATCCACTTGGAGATAAGTAATTCTACCCTGAAGTGATGTGAGGCTTCAGAGAATGAATTTGAGGTGCTATTCAGGGTGGTAGTGAGGGCATTGCTGATTCATAGACCATAGTCCATTGGAAATTCTTCCACCCAAACCTCATCAAAATGAATGTTCACTGCTCTAGTGTTATTGTTGTCAACTCACATTAGTTTCAATGAGCCTTGCACTGGTAAATTTCCTGGTGGATTATATGATATGCTAAATAGAAGAGTGGGGATTCATTTAGACGTTCACTGCTTTGGATCAATCCCATGGTCTCTTAATTCACATATATGCAAGAGTTTGAATATGTATGTAACAACATGCCCATTGGCCAATGATATTAGACTGCGGAAAATAAATAGAATATGACTGTTCTGATTCTGACAATGCATTCATAACATTACTGCTTTTATAATGTGTCTACAAGATTTATGAATCAATGGCTGCGTAACTGTTATTAATAAGGACCTTGAAAAACCAAAATATTTCAGCTGTCAGTGATATATAATTTCCCAAAAGAATAACTTTTAAAAAGAAATGCAGTAGTAATAATAATATATGCATTTTAAGAAACAGGAAGTTTGGTGCTGGTGGCTGTGAAATCTGTGCACCAAATATCCTAAAGGAAAAATGGCAAAAGGCTCCTTGGCATCAGTGAAAGCTCTCTGAGCTAGATCGGAAATAAAAGTTTGTTGGTGGACAGCCCTGTCCTGAACAGGTGGGGAAGGAATTTGGGGGGGAAAGAGGGGTGACAGGACAAAACATGGGTGAGCTAGAATGAGCAGTCATATTAATTGTATGTCCAGGGTGAGGATCACCATATTCCTTGTCAGCCCGAGGTTGATCTGTGGAACTTACAGAATCACAAGAGGTGGATCCCCTCCTCTCCTGGGGTTCAAAGAGTTCCATGTCCTGGGAGGCAGTAGAAGGCAGAGAGCTGGTGAAGGCAGAAAAGTCAAGGCTCGAGGATGCGGGAAGGCTGGGGAGCATAGGCAAGGAGGAAGCCAGAAGGCTATGAGGTGGCAGGGAAACTGAGGTCCGAGAAGAAGGCAACCTGCTTACAGGAGACAAGGAAGGCGAGGTCTGCTCACAGCTGTGAAGACAGACTGAGGTAGGGTTGGAGAAAGACTGAGTGGTGAGCTGGCCCTGAAGAAGATTCATGAGATGTTGTAACTCTTGGCTGAGTTGGGAAACTTCCTGATTCAGGTTGTTTATCTGTAGGAAGGCAAGAAAAATAAACAGAAAAGCAACACCACCCAGAGGGTAGAATATATTCTTCAATGCTAATTACTGCAATTCTTCAGTCTATCATGAGCATCTATCTATCTTTTGTATCAAAGTGGGAGGGCCACTTACTAGCTGAGCCACATGATCATGTTGAGCACTTCTTGATCTCATTTTCTTCCTTCTTGATTAGTGAAATAGAGCAGGTGCAACTGATCTTAGGAGTAAGATTAGTTACTCAAAAGCTGACAAAAAGGCCTCTCCTGTGATTCTTTTCTGGATGTTACAATTTTATTTTGTTCACCAGTGTCTCTTATAGTGCATCTAGATCAGAGGTGTCAATCTCGATTTCATTGAGGGCCACATCAAGGTTGTGTCTGACCTTGGGGGGACTGTGGGGGGCATGGCCAGGGTAGGCATGGCCAGGATGGCTCGATGTCACTCATGTCGGGGCACCTGTGTGTGGCCAAGGTGAGGCTGGGGGGATCCATTGTCTCCAGCAAAGGAAGAGACCACGGAGAGCGCCAAACCCTTGTCCTCCAGAGGAGCCTCACTGTCCCTCTCAGGCCATGTGGAGAACACCTGGATGGCGGCGCAGGCAGTCCAGAGCCCTAGGCACCAGGATCCCACAGCCCAGCCCAGCTTCTCTGAGGGGATACCCAGCTGCGCTTACCACCTCCTTGAGGCTGCTGCTGCTGTTCTCACTCTCTTGGCCAGATTGCTCATGATGTGCGTGGGAGGGCAAAGTGTGTGGGTCAGAGGGAGGCCCACTCCCTCTCCATGCAAGGAGACCCGGCTTTATAACCAAAGCATCCTCAACAATAGATGGGGGACAACCAGGACAGGTCAAGAGGAGGAGACAAGGGGATGGCGAAAGGGCAGCAGGGCTGCTGGTAGCCAAGTGCTAAGGCAAGACCCTCCCTCCCTCTCATTATAAACTCCTTCCTTCCTCCCTCCCTCCCTCCCTCCCTCCCTCCCTTCCTTCCTCCCTTCCTTCCTTCCTTTCTTTCCTTCCTTTTTCCCTTTTCTACTTTTTCTTTCCCTCTTCATTCACCTTTGTTCTTCCTTCCCATTTTTTCCTTCTTTTTCCTTCCCTGTTCTTTTCCCATCTTTCCTTCTTTTTCTTTGTCTTTCCTTGTTTCCTTTCTCCTTTCTTGTTCTTCTTGGATACTCAAATGCAAAAGGGGAAACATTTATCCTTTTGTTTTCTTTTGCTTTTAGTTTGTTTTGCTAGCCCTCTGCCACCAAAAATGGAGCTTGGGGGCTGTGTGCAGCCTCTCAGCCCCATTTTCAGCCACCTGCAGCCATCTGCCTATGAAAATGGAGCTCGGGAGGGTTGTGTGCAGCCTCCCCGCCCCCTGGACTCCATTTTTGAGTGTGACAGCCTCCTGCAGCCCTCTGTCAGTGAAAACGGAGCTCATGGGGGCCTCATGCTGCCCTCCCGAGCTCTGTTTCGCAGGCAGAGGCACTGTGGACCGATCCTTCACTGTTTCCAGGGCAGCCCCATGGGCCAAATCTAAGCACCAGTATCTGGCCTGCATGCCTTGAGTTTGACACCACTGATCTATATCTTGCCTCCTGTCCTACCATAGTTATCACTGTCAAATATAAGATTTTACTTAGGCATACTTACACATACAGAAACTCATATCTCTATATATTCACTTAATAGTATAACACTCAGTATGTACAATCCTGGTACTGAATTTTACTTCTGAAGTCCTTTTATTAGTCATTTACTCACTTAGGTTCTATTTTTAATACAATATCCTGCTATCCATAATTACTGTATTGTACTGGAACAAATGACATATGCACTCCAATTGATGTCTTAGAAATGTTTCAGATCTTAAGGAATTTTACTGTACTTCTAGATAATCTCCAATCTTTCCTCTCAATGTTTTGGCTTTCTGTGCTTTGCTTTTTTTATTCTTTGATGATGTTGACAGTTTAATTTGATAGTTAGTGACTATAATAAAGATAATCATCCATAGAATTTGTTTTTTGTCATCCAACCTTCTTTCTTTTAATAAAATTCAGTGGGAGGAAGATTTCGTCACATGTCTTCCTTTCCTTCCTTTCATAATCAAACCCCACCCAGACATCATCCCTATCCATTTTAGCCAAAATTCCTATTTTGAAATAAAAATATAAGAATTAACAGACTATACAGTAAAGGTAAATGCCTCTGAGCATGTATCAAGGACCCTTTCAATCAATCATTCAGTTAATTTCTCTGCAGAGTGAGATAGTTCTTTCCAAAACTAATGACAGGTTAGCCATATATAACTGTTCAAATATTAAATGCTGCCTTCACTTTATGTTGCTTGATGATATTTGAAGGTGGCAGCCTGATCAATTGAGAGAGATAAACTTTAAAATAACAGCCAATGATATTAAAGCCTTCAATCTAATCAATTCACACAACCCCTCTCACTTTTAGGGATGCTGAATGCATTAAAAAATGTTCTCCTTTGTTTTGCCACTTGCACCTGGCTATCCTCTTCAGCAGTCTCAGCATAAAAAATAGGGAAGGCAACCAATTGAGACGAGAAATTGGGTGTGGTAGAGCAACCAATGCCAATGATAATTTTCATGTTTAAAGTCGAGTAAAGGACTCACATTTTAAAGTTACATGATTATTAAATTTGGATTTCTTGTTTTATTTATTTATCAAGTTTATTTTATTAGATTTAGATTTCTGTTTATGTCGTCCTCTGTCCTGCTATCTGTAAGGCAATTATGGATAAAAGAACACCCAGGAAAGAACCCTAGAAAGCAAGGCCTGGTGAAGATGTGGGGACTCTGGATAATGTGAGGTTTTCCATAGCGTGCAGAACACAAAGGCAATTTAGAAAGAGAATGAGGGGAAAGGGAATGGGCAGGCTCTGTTGCTAGGTAATTGTCACCAAATTTAAATTTTAAATTAAATTTTAATTTAAACTCTTACACCCACAGTCAGAAACGCCAACACAGGGGCTGTCTATGCAACTTACAGTCTCATCTCTCTTCATCCTGCCAGGGCAGAAAATAAAATACAACTGATCCAAAAAACAAGTGTTGGACTCAAGGAGAAATCTTTGAGGAGCATCTATTTTTTTTCCACTGCTTCAGTCATCAAGTTAGTGGGAAGGAAGGAAGGACCTTAGATCAGGACTAGCCTTGCCATTAGAGAGAAGAGGCAAGAGTCTCAGGTGGCAGGTACCAAAAAGCAGCAGTAGCAAAAACTGTTTGGTTTTGCTTAGTTTATTGGTTATCTGTCTCTGTTAGAGCACTGATCTATCTGCATCTTAAAAATAGGCAAGAAAATGGTAAAAGCAAAACCTATCCATTCCAGATGAGTACAAATCACCAAAACAAAATAGATCATATTCCAGAGTTCTGAAGGTACTGCCAGACATGATCTCAGAATCACTGAGCCATATCTGTTAAAGATCCTGGAGCACCAGGGAATTATTAGAGGACTGGAACAGAGATGATATGGTTCCAATCTTTAAAAAAAAGAGTGGGGGAACTATATCCAAAAAATTACATACCAATCAGCTTGACATCTATACTTGAGAAGACCCTGGAAAAGATAATCAAGCAATGAACTGTGAACACCTAGAAACAACCAAAGCTATTATTAGAAGCCAACATAGTTTGTCGAAAACAGGTCATGCCAGACAAACTTTATTGCATTCTTTGACAAATTACTGGACCAGTGAAATGTTGTGGACATAGTACACTTGGACTTCAGTACAGCATTTGAAAAGTAGACCACAACCTACTTCTTGGTAAGATAAAAAATATGTGGGATAGACAGTATCACCAGATAGATTCATAACTGGTTGACCAATAACATTCAACTTGTAATCGTCAATGGATCTACATGTACATGAAGCAAAGCATACAATTAAGTACCCCAAAGTTCTGTCACAGCTTCAGAACTCTTCAACATCTTCATAATCAATTTAGAGGAGGGGATAGAAGGGGAACTCATCAAATTTGTAGATGACACCAAGCTAAAAGAAAGAGCTAACCCTTTAGAAGAAGGAACTTGGCAGACTTGAACACATGAACACTGGATCCTATCCAACAAAATGTAATTAATTGTACTGGTGAGAAAAATAAGATCTTACACTTAGTCAAGAAAAACCAAAATGCATGGTTATAGAGGAGGTAGTACTTAGAAGAGATAGTACTTAGCTCAACAGCAGTAACTGTGAGAGGAATCTAGATGTCCTAGTGAACAACTACTTAAATATGAGCCAAGAGTGTTGTAAAAAAGCCAAGGTGGTCCTAGGATACATCAGTAGAAGGACAGTATTAAGATCACATGAAGTGTTAGTACCATTTTATATTGCTTTGGTAAGACTACATTTGGAGTACTGTATCCAGTTTTGGTTACCACAATACAAAAGGATTTTGAGATCCTAGAAAGAATGCAGAAAAGAACAACAGAGATTATTAGGGGGCTGGAGGCTAAAATATATGATAAATGGTTGCAGCAACTGGATATGTCTACTTTAACTAAGAGAAAGACTATGAGTGATATGATAACAGTCTTCTAATATTTAAGGGCTATCACAGAGAAGGAGAGGTGATATCAACAAGGGCAAAGCAAGACGTAACAGATGGAAACTTATCAAAGAGAGATCTACCCTAGAACTAAGAAATTTCCTCATAGTGAAAACAATTAACCAGTGGAACGACCTACCACCAGAAGTTGTGGGTGCTCCATCACTGGAGTTTTTAAAGAAGAGATTGGACAGCCATTTTTTCAGAATGGTATAGGGATTGTACTGGAAGACTTCTAAAGTCCCTTCCAACTCTATTGTTTCATTATTCTTTGCTTGGCTTTCTACAGTATATTCAAACTGATCTGCTGTATTCTAGTTGATACAACTTGCTCTCATATCACCAGTACTAAATTAAAATTCAGCTGGCAATTCAGTTAACTTCTGTAATGTGTAATGCATGTATATCAAATTCCTTAGATGGTAAGATAAAGGCACTTTACACATATTCAGAGATATTTTCATTTCATATTTTACAGCTCTGATATAATAAACAGATTCTGGGATGAATTTCTATTGACTCTGTCCACAAATTAAGGCTTGTGTCTTACCTCTTGATTCAGCTTTCTGATGTTCTGCTTTACCTCATCAGTTTCTGTAGCTAACACAAGATTGGTTGGTCCTCTCCCTGTAAGAAAATCCAAAGAAATGAGGGATGTAATTGTAAATTGTTCACAGGTTAGTTTCTAAGCTATCTCTAATATTAGATTTATGTATTGTTAAAAAAGAAAACCAAAAGATTAGGGTCAGATATCATTTATACAGAAATGCAACGTATCTCCCATTGCATTATGTCTCACACAATGTAAAATACTGTGCCGCACTGACCAATGTGCCTGCTTTATTTGATTACCAATAGACAATTTCATGGTTCTTCCTGCTTCTCTTCTGGGAATATTTCAAAGAGATCGGCTTTGAACAAAGAACTAAAAGTAGATCCCTGGATTTCCCTTTTGATACTGTAATAGACATCTAGGCATAGTTCATATAGTTATGTTATATGTTGTGTTGCATTGTTATTTTTAATTTTTTAATTTAATTTTAATTTATTGTTTTAATGATTTTATTTAATTTAATTTATTTTAATTCTTTTTAAATAAAAAAATTATATCCCAAGAAAACATAAGGCTTACAGAGGATATAATCCTGTGGTTTTTTTTGCGGTGGGGGGGGAGTGGTATTGGCTACATGTCAGCTTTGGATGGGATTTACAGGAGTATACAAAATTTAAATCTCTTTGCAGGGAAGAGAAAGAGAATGTTAAAGAATCAGTTTCGTTTATGATGAAGAATTAATATTTTGGTGGAACACAGATAGAAGAACTTTCAGTTATGAGACCCTCCACCAGCAGCAAAAAACTGGTATAGGCTGGACAGAATGTCAAACATTTGCAAAGAAAAGTTGAATTCCACAATCCATCTATATATTTTTCTATATATTTTAAAGCAGAGGTGTCAAACTTGCATCATCACAGCGTCGTCATGTGAGGTAGTGGGACTTTTTTCCCCTTTGCTAAACTGGGCATGGGTGTGGCCAGTGCACGATGCATCCGGCCCACACGCTGCAAGTTTGACAGCCCTGACTTGAAACATAGGCTGAATATAGACTCATAAATCAAATCTTCGTAGTTTTCCTCCTTATGCATAGTAGTTCAGTTTAAATTATTTCTTATTTAAAATTGGTATATTATTTGGTATTTCCATGTATTTATTTTGCAATTTTGGGGAACTGACTAGAGGTATAAAGAATTCAACTATGTTAGTCAAGAGTTTAGCAGCACTAGTTTGCAAAATAGGATCCCTAAAAGAATATAAATAATGTATCTTGTATAGGCACTCTAGACAATTGTGAAACAAATTGCAGACTACTTTATTAGCTATCTTGAATTCATTGGTCTCCTACCCCAGCTTGAGCATATGAGGTAATTCCTGTCAATTAGCATTATCCATCAATTCTCATTTAAACATAAAATCTGCCAGTGTCATTCAGCTATTGAAAGGTCATTACTCAAGCTTCTTACGTTTCCACTAGCATATAGTTCTATAAAACGTCAGTGGTTTATTAGTGCCAATTAGCAAGCAGGGTACATAACAGCTAGGTCATTGCCCACTACCATTTTGGTTATTATTTTTCTATTTCATTTAACGATGGTAAGCTAGGAAGCCAAAACAAAATCATCCATTAAAACCTCCTGTTACCAAGATGTACAACAGTATTATATGACGTTTTTCCTGTAATGCTATTTAAATCAAAAGAGCTCACTCTTGGGCCTGTAACTTGACATTGGTTTCACAAAGCAACAGACGGGAGGGCAAGATTGAAAAACCAGGGCAATATTAAATTATGTATACGACTTTCCTAAATAGGGCCCTTTTCTCAATGGTTTCTCAAAATTCAGAAATATACAGTCGACTCTGAGGATTCTTTAGGACAGCACAAACAATCAGAAAATGTTTTGCTGATGAGAAACCATAATCACAAGAAAATAATAAAAATAAATTACTGTACTATAAAACAAATATTATATAAATAATACACTTTTTTATAATTATTCTTTAAAATATGCAATTTCATCAACCAGATGCCTTTTGATAGGTCTGATAGATCAGATGATGCTTATCAAAAGCTTTGGTGCTTATATAAAACTAAACATGGAAATGGAAGTATTCTTTTTCTATGAGATCTGACATAGAGTTATTGACCAGTTCCATACATATGAAAGGAGGAGAAAGAGAAGTATTTTTTGACTGTTGCCATTTACAGTGACTATGTTGAAGTCTAATTAATGGGTAAAACTCCATTCCCACCCCACTCCTGAGGGAAGGTTACTGCAAAATCCCATTCCCTCCCCACTCCACTAACCTGCTTTCCAGCTCCATTCTCCCTGTGCAGGGCAACAAAAGAAGACCCAGCCAATCAGCTGGGACTCAGGAGGCAGAGAATAAATGGGGGAGGGGCCAGTCAGAGGTGGTATTTGCTGGTTCTCTGAACTACTCAAAATTTCTGCTACCGGTTCTCTAGAACTGGTCAGAACCTGCTGAATACCACCTCTGATGTAGATTCATGTATTCTATTGCCCATTTCAAGGTGTAACATTTTTGCAAAATCTGAGGTATCCCAATATTTTGCTAAAACCTTTACAAGTAAATTACTAAAAGCACATAGAATTAGAATGACTAGTTCAGTCCAGGGAAGAGATGCATGCTGAAGATTATTCTGTGAAAAGTGGAGGCAACATTTGGAACTAAGAACAGAGAGCTGATGAGTAGATCACTGCTTCAAATTCCTCTGGATGAAGAGAGATCATGAGATCAACCAAGCTGTGCTCCTTATGGTTGTCTGTTTTGAGGACACTGCAAGGTGTGATTTCCAAAGGATAGGATGGGATAATCAGGAGCTGAGAGAACTTGCCATATTTACTCCAGCCATGAATGTAGCCTTTCAAAGGGCTCTAATTTCTCAGTTTTCTTGCTTATAATTTTTGGAAATTGCCTATTAATTGCTTTTAAAAAGTTATAAACTTTCAAAATGACAAAGTTGGATACACCAGGTGAGTGTCTTCAATCCCTAATAAATGTATGAGTTTTATCTTTGTAATCTTTAAGAAAATAAACAGCAAAAAGCAAGGCAAGGTTTTGATTATAGAAAGTTTTGAACCATTAAAGGCTCAGAAAACAACACAAAGTTGGATTTTGAATATTAAGAATTTGAAATTATTTTGAAAGAATAAATGCATTTTTGTGGGAAAGAAATACTGTTTTTTATATTGGAGACATAAAAAAAAAACAAGCAAGTTATAATGGCGTTCAGAGACATTTTTGAGAAATTGCATCAGGACATTGAATCAATAGTGTCAACAGTGTTATGTCTTCTTGGGAATAGTCTGTTTCCCAAAGAAAATGCTACAGAAAAAGATATGCAACAAAGTTTTGAGAATAACACAAACATAACATTCTTTAAACAAGAATTTGTCATTGGACATTTAAAAAACTGGATGAGGCCTTAAAAATTAAGGAAATAAAATTGACAATCACAATAATTGGACTATGTATTTTGTCAGACTGTTTAAAGTTTTGAAGAAATTTGAAACAAAAATCAATAATCATCTGAATGGATTAAACAGTAACATTATTTTATGTAAAAAGAAGGAATACAAACTTGGTTTACCTGATCAAGGTTGAAATGAGGCATGTTATTCTGGGTGGTTCTTTTGATTTTGGGCATCTGGACAATAAAAATATTGTACTTTGCTTATAGTTAGCATGGTGTTTAAGATTTTTTTTCTCTAAGTTACTTTATATAACCTATTCTATATGTAGCATTTAAAATGGATTAATATCTACAGTAATTCTCCTTTGATTTGAAGTAAGGACTTTTTGTGAATTTGTTCTCTTTAAACAGGAAACTATCCCTTCTTGTCATGCCAAGTTTCAGTCTTTTGTTTATGCTATATTGGATATTGGGATTACTTTCTGCCTTCTCAATGTGGGTTTGGTTATAGTTAATGATTGAGGTATAGAATATTTGTTTGAATGGACATGTTACTGGGAATGGTTCTTTTTGGACTGCCGATGATCTGAAATAGAAACATGTTGTATATTGGATTTGCTTACAGTTAACATGGTGTTTAAGCCTATTTCCCGATAGTTACTTTATCCTAATCTCATAGCATTTAAATTGGCTTTGTATCTAATTGTCTTTCTATTTGAAGTAATGGATATTTATGAGCTGTGGGTGTGGAGCCTTCTTGGAATTGATGAAAGGACTGTGTTTTTAGACTAGAGATAGATGATGTCATATCCCGCCCCCTTTGTTGACAGAAGGCTGTTCAATTTTGACATAAATGTCCTCATTGACCCTTCTTTCAAATCAGCGGTTCCTCTCTGTTCAAAATGTGAATTTCAGCTTCTGATTTAGATTTAGCTTCTGATCTGTAAAGAGCTAAAGACCCTCTCTTCAGTTGTCAAGGTTACCTGATATCATAGGATCCTGCACCAAAGTCTGCTGGGGTTGTTCCACATTAAAACTAAATGTTTGTGTCTCTGATGCTCCGCTGTCATCTTCAATGCCATCAACAATTCTAGAGAGGTGGGAACGGGGAATCAACCAAGAGTTATGGGACAAAAAGTAAAGCTCCACATACAAAAGCTCTTTCTCTACGAATAAGAAGTTGAGAATAAAGAATAGAAGTCACCTTTCTCCATTACTTCCTATGTGTCCCCTATGACAACCGGTGTTCTGCCCTTATCCACAAAACACACAAAATTGATTTGCAACTCAGATCTTCATTGCTAATGAAATGGATAATATATTATCCAAACCTGCATAATATATAACCCACTGAAAAAAATTCATATGAAGTTGAAAAACAGACTTTGAATGGGGGCATAGATATACATATCCACAATATACCCGCACAAAGAGATAAAAAAAAATCTAGGCAATGCAGGCTCAAAATATTTGGCTCATGTGACATAAAATCCATATGGTTCAATCACTTTCTCTGGCTAATTAAAGTGTAGCATGACCTAAGCAGGGGTGTCAAACTGGTGGCCCATGGGCCAGATGCGTCACAGGCAGACCACGCCCACCCCAGCTCTTCCAAGGAGAAAAATATCATGAAACATCATGTGATGCAATGTGATGTGGTGAGTTTGACACCCATGACCTAAAGGATAATTATTAGAGAACATTACCATAAAGGACCACCTGATCAGGAATGAGCGCAATAGGAGCTACACAGGAGTACCTAATCATCTTTGACTGATTTAAAAAATAAATAAGTAAAACTAAAGAGGTGGCTAAAATTTCCATTGGAAACCACTAGGGTTGTGGGTTAGACTGGGCTGTTGAAAAACATCCTTGAAAAAGTAAGTGGCAAACCACTTCCATCTTGTTGTCAAGAAAAGCACACCAGCATATCCATAGATTTTTTTTCCTTTCTATCCTTTTTGCCTACTAGTGCAGGGTCTATTTTGGGAGGAGTGTCAACTGAGTATTGATCCATTGATTGCACCAGGAATTGACTGACCCGCTTGTTGGCTGAGCCTAGCATTTGGAGCTGAGAGTGATTGCCCAAAGTCATCTAGCCAGCTTTCATATCTAAGGCAGGACTAGAATTCACAGTTTCCTGCTTTGACCCAAGGAAGCATTTATCTGTACTTTAGAGAATGCATGGCATTTGGCCAAATCCCAAATTTTGAAAAATAGCTACGTTTCTAATAGGCTCTGTCCAGATCCAACACTGAGCTTGCCTGGTACTTTGTTAGAGATCTAGAAAATTGTACTGGAACAGATCTGAAAAAATAATACCTTTTCTGCTAAGTTGTTCATATAAGGAAAATGTAAAAATCAGAAGTGGAAGGAGGCAGAAGAAGTAGTGTATTTCTAACCCTTGAGAAAACTAAGTTATAAAGGAGTTTATGGAAGCTCTTAAATCAAGCCGACTGTTCTTTATTAATTCTACCAGCCTGGAACAAAAGTGTTAAAAGAATATTGCTGCAATCTGTGGGATCCACAGCAAATCATTGGATTGAACAATGATATATGTTCAAATTATTTAAATCTCATCAACCATCCCTACTCAATAGAATTTCTGATACATTACTACCTATAGAAGATAATTATGTGTTGTTCATCATAACTTCTGAGTTTCCTATACATTCCCTTCTGAGATTTAGTAGGTTCCTATTGAGAAGCATATCTAACAATTATTTTGGAATTGGGCAATGCCAAATCAATATAAATAAATAAATAAATAAACAAATAAATAAATAGTATCATTTTCATACAAACTGCCAACTACAACCATAGAAATAGAATGTGATAAAACCATCCCGAATATGTACAATTACATCATAAATAAACAAACAAATCTCCTGAAATTTTGAAGGCTTTTTAGGCTACATATTCCATATTTATAAAAATATTTTCCCCAAGGTATTCTCTTTTGATAAACCTCCCCTAATGGTAAAACCTGCTTGTTCATAAAGATCTTGAATTTATCAAAATTGAACCTGTCAAGTTTGACCCTTGCTGAAGGGGGCAGCTATGCCTGCAAATTTCCCCTACTTCTACTAAACAAATATTCATGAAAAAAGAAATACAACAAAACCTAAAGCCCATTCTCATATTTAACTGATATTTGGCATTTTACATATCGGGAGTGAATTTCCCTAGAAATTGAAATCAATTTGACCAAACTATTTTTTTTAAATCTTGGAAGTAATAAAATCACTTAGATTTAGATTTGCATTTGGGCCAAAATTTCTAAAACTAAAAAAATGTAAGGTGCTAGTTGGGGTTAAAACACAACTTTGTATTTGGATCAAATCTCTTCTATCCAATCCACAATAATAGAAAGCATACTCAAAAACATATGGTGTATTATATTTCATGACTTAAATCAAAGACCATGATGAGACCCACTTACCTGGGACTGAGGTCAGGAGGCCCATAGGGTGTGAGAGACGGAATGGGGAGTTTGCTAGGCTTCTGGCCAATGAGGCTGTCACTGTCAAAATGTCGCTCCTCCTGACGGCATCGTGGAGAAGGACTGCGGACCCGGTTGCAGCGGACTGGAGACCGACAAGTTCTCCTCAGGGCAGAGAATTGACGCAAATCATCTCCCAGAAGACTGCTGAGAGAGCCCCTCCTTACTGGGCTGTTGAGGTTGGGCAACATGATTTTTCGACGTGTGATTGTGGCAGGTGAAGGCTGAAAGAAGTCTTCAGAGTCCTCACTGTACTCCTGGATGGAGGGTAGGGTCTTCTCAGGGGCAGTAGCAGAACTTTGAAGATGAGGCTGGCCAGGTGAGAAGAAGGAAAGTAATGGCTCAGGAAAAAGAAAAACTTGTAGATAATGAAGCCTATTTAATTACCCTAAAGATTGTGTTTGTTAACTTTGGGTGGCTGTTGAGTGGCTTAACATGCAGTATTATCTAAACATAAGTTGAATTTGATACTTTTTGATTCAATATACCATGAAAACCTCCATAATCAGTAATCAGAAGCCAGCTATTGTGAATATAAAAAGTGTTACCGTACTTAAAATATAAATGATCTCCAGTAAGCAATCTGTGCGTGAAAATCCCCTTAGCTTTCAAATGTACATTTATCATTGTATCCCACTTTTTATAGCTTTTAAAATATAGATATTGATCTTGGGGAATTAGCCAATTTTTCTTCCATTTTATAGCTTTTTGGTAACCAGGATGAAGATAAATAATTGTATGAACAAAACTAAGAGTAGCACATGAAATATATTGATATGCCAACCCAATCTTGAAAAAGAAATTTTATGAGAACAAAAGCAATTCTGGATCAAAATTTGAACTCAAATACATACCAGTTCACAATCTAACACAATAATTCAGTTCACTATAAAATATAGTGCTTTTAATGCCAAATTTGTCTTTCAATTTTGGATGGAAAATAACAATTATAGGCAATCAAATTTGAGTCATCATTATACTATCCTGAAATAGGATAAGATGACATCAAACCAAACCCATGTCATTGTTTTATATTAAAAAAAGATGCCAGGTCTGAATGCCCTCATCTATGTAAGTCATGATGAGAGGAAGTTTTCAGGATATCCCTATGTGTCACTGTTCATCAGTCCAGAAAATATTCTATTCATTCTTCTGCAATTGGATATTCTTCATATGCATTGAAACTTTAATGTGGATTTCTACACTGATATGGAGTTAAATTCAAAGGCCTAGATAGGATTGTAAGTACAACTCTCTGATCCACAAAGTAAACCTCTCAAATTACCCCTTGCCCCCCAGCATGACAATTCAGGGCTGAGTAACCCCATAGCCAATGCAACTGAGGACAGGCAAAAGAAATGGAAGAAAAAAATCATACCATCTCTTCATTCTTTCTATCACCACAGTTATAATGGACCTATACGTATGAGGGTTTCTCCTCATGTCTCTAGTCCCCTAAAAGAGTGGCCCCCAACCTTTTTCGAACCAGGGACCAGTTTCACGATTATTTATTCTTCCACGGACCGGTATCTGAGTAACGTGAGACTCCACCGCCATTGGGACGGCTCTTCGTTTGAAGCTGCCCCCCCCCTTCGACGAAACTAAGGCGCGAGCACCCAAACGCCGCTTTCCAACTGAAAAACCGGAAGCACTTTCCAACCAAAAACCCGGAAGCAACTGAAAACCCGGAAGCGCTGTCGAAACAAGATGGCGGCGCCCAAGCTTTGCGGCCCGGTAAGAAATGATCCACAGACCGGTCCCGGTCCGGGGACCGGTGGTTGGGGACCCCTGCCCTAAAATACTGCTTTCCTTGCTTTCTGCCATCTAGTTAGTGATAGTTGACTCTAGAACAAAAGCAAATGAGGTGGTAGCTATGATGGCTATTCCATCACTTGTTTCCTCTTACCTACAGTATGGGGGCTCCAAGATGATTATCTCTGCAGTTTCACTATATTTATGCCAAAGTGCCTAAATATCAATTCTGTAATTTTATTAGACTATAACTCCCACTATTCCCAGCCTAGAATTTCATTCACACCTACATACTCCTCAAATTCACCATAATCCAACAAAAAACTTTGCCTACTTTTTTTTCCTCAGCATAAACTTCAAGTTACCTGGGATAAACGTGGGGATCTGGAAAATTGGAGAAGCCCCTGAAAGACAAACAAAGACAAGAACATGAAAAGATTTAGTTAATTGCTTTTCACAAACCTATTCTTTTGTGTATATGTGTGGGAGAGGGGGAATAGGGGATTATGGTTTTTTTGGCACTAGTACACTATGAAATCTCTTCTTTGCCCTTGCCTACCTTCAACTATGTCTGAATTATCACTTCCTTCAACACAATGTCATCACCAAGAAATCAAATAACATAGTAATGATCTTCAGGAGAGATCCAGATAATTTCCTGTACTGCTGATGCAACAATTATGACAAGAGATACTGTAAACTGAGAGCCAGAGTTCATAGGGCAGAGATGTCACTTATGCCAACAACTAATTGGTTTCAAGGCCAGGAGGCACAAGGTAAAGACTCTATTAAACACTGTGAAAGATAAAAAGAAGAAGAAACAGGCTCCAACTCTATTATGCTATGTGCTATGTTAAGCCACTGTAGGCATAAGATGGGAATAGCAGCCTCTACAAAAAAGAAAATTGATCTTCCATTTGGTTTCATGTTCTGTATCACCTATCTAAGATAAGTCTGAGCTTAACAATCAAATTAAATGATGTGAAGTTAGGGCATTAAGATTTATTGTGAGTTTGGCCTAGGGGAACTCAACAGCTATCAGCTGAACAAAGATTGGGAGGCACAACTAGCCAATAGTACAACCATAAGGTGCTAGAATATTGCTGCTTCAAGACTAGTATAAGTAACACTTTGCTGGATGTTTTTTTTTTTTAATTGTCCTGCTTGCATGGAAATGTGAGATACAGATCAAAATATAAACCAATTATAGCAAACCCTAATCTTTGCCTGCTAATTCTGCTTTATTTCCTTCCTCTAGGCCAGCAGTCCAAACAAAAAGAAAATGTTTACATGCTTTTTTGAAAAAAGAAATATTCAATGAAAACAATTGATCACATAAAATGGTGCCTTATTAGTGAAGATTGCAAATCACACTAATCCACACATTCTTATAGGGTAGAAGCAGCAATTATGGTTTAAACTCTGTCCTTCCAATGGCGGTTCTGTTTGTACACAGAAAGTTTCTTTGCTCTGTTGAATGAGCCTAGATTGAAGTTGCCATAATACTAACTCTTCTATTTCCCCATATGCATTTATCCTAGCTGAAAATATGTCTTAACAGGATTTTTATATCACCGCCCTGCCTTTTCTGTTTGCAAATAGACAGGTTTTCTCTTCTCTCACCAATTGCTGTCATTCCTACCAAACAGCCTAATAGCAATACTTGGCTGGTTGGGACCACAAATGTGTACCTTGTCATCATCATACCAGACAGGTGAAGACAATATGTCCATATGCTATATTAAAATATTAGAAGGAGTTAGAAAAGAGATGTTGGCAGTTGTGAATTACATTATGTTAGTCCTGTACAACTTGTAGAGGGGAAAAGTCCCCACTGATAAATTAAAAATAACCATAGGCTTAAATTCCTGCTACAGAGAAGTCTAAAAATATAACAACCTAGTTTTTGAGAAAAAAAAACTGACATAAAGCAAACCAAGAGAAGTTATGTTACTTTTGGTTGGCTGGCTAGTCCTGGATGAATCTGCCTGCCCATAGTCTCCTGACTGAGAATAGTCCCCTTGAGTTGTTAGTGGGGAGCATTTTTGGAAAGAAGCCTTCTTAATAACATACTCCCAAAGGCAAAGACAGTACATGCTAGTACATGGGGGCATGCTATTTCTTTGCCTTTCAGAAGATAGTGCAAAGTGTTCTGTTCCAACAAGCCTTGAGGCAAGGGGGAGATGGTGATTTGGTGATAACTTCTCCATGCCTTGGGAGAAGTAGAATTAGTAGAATTATTAGGTAATGCAACTTTTGTATTTTGATGTTAGTAGGATTTCATTATTTCCAATTGAAGCTACCTACAATCTGTAGAGTAGGTGACCTATAAGAAGAAGGAAGGAAGGAAGGAAGGAAGGAAGGAAGGAAGGAAGGAAGGAAGGAAGGAAGGAAGGAAGGAAGGAAGGAAAACACAGATAAGCAATTTCCCCAAATTCAAAATATGCTCATTGACTGAAAATGATTAAAAACTCTGTGCCTGGTCATTTTAATGCAGAACAAAGCTATTAAAGATTGCTACTCAAGGCAACAATAGATTGTCATCAGGACAACAGGCAGCACACCACTTGAATATCAATATATTGAGAGCAACTGGAAGAAAATTCTATTTATCTTATGTATAGCTTCAAACTAGCTGAATATATATTCCAAATACTTCCAACTAATCCAGGCATGTCAAACTCAAGGCCTGCAGATTGGATCCAATCCGCAATGTGGTCGGATTCGGCTCACGGAGCCATCCTGGTCTACCCAATGTAAAGAGGAATCATGCCAGCAATTTGGGGAGTAGCATCAAACTAGTCATGCCCATCTACTTGGCCACATAAACCCAGTTGCCCACACCACCCAGTTGGCCATGTCCACCCAGCCCTCGAGGTCAACCACAGCCCTGATGTGACCCTCAATGAAATTGAGTCTGACACCCAGGGATGGGATTCTACCGGTTCTATCTGTTTCTATAGAACCCCCTGTTAACTTTCTAAGTAGTTTAGAGAACCAGTAGTTAGAAGCAATCTCCTTTTGTTTTTCTTCACCCTTATTACATTCTTGGCAGACAGCCTAGACTTCCTGTCTCTGGAGCTTCTGAGGCTTTCTTAAAGGGGAAGGGCTGTTTTAAGATTTTTACACTGCTGTTGGGAGAAAATATTTCCCTGGACAATCAGCACTTTAAAGAAATAATTGAATAATGAAGCAGAGCTTTTAGTGACAGGGAACCAAGATGAGTGACATTCAGCAAGGCTTCTTGGCTAGCTAGAAATATTGACATTCAAACATGAGTTTACATACTCTTTCTGAGTTTTGGTCTAAAACTGGTTTTTGGTGAAGGTTAATTCTGTGCTTGGTGAAGTTTAATCCTGTGTTTATTGATGGGATAATTTTCCCTATTCAGCTTCAACAAGCAACAGCTACTGTTGTGATTTAATTATTTGTATTGTGTTGGAATTTTTTCTTGCCTTATGGTTTCTTTTTCTATCTGGGGAGGGGGGGTCTTCCTCACTGCTTTAGTACTATCTGGCACTGTCCTTTTGGGGTATACTTCCAAGAGGCAGGATGAAAACTTGGCACTGATTTTTTTTACTGCCTTTCTGGGAGGAATGTGACCTTTCCTTAAATCTGGATGATTTTGTTAGGATATCTTGTGAGGTGAGTGAGACCAGCTGGTATCTTTAAGTGGTGCCAATGGATCTAAGGATTGCTTTTCCTGGGTGTGCTCTTTCTGGAGAGCTTAAATGACCTCTCTGCTAAAGGGTTTCACTTTAAAAGCAAGAGTTGGCTGCTGATACTTATCACTGCATTTTAACTATTTTAATTCCTCAAGGTGCTCTGGCATCCTGCCTGATTTATAACTCCGGCTTGCAGGTATTTTTAATCTAATGATTGGTATTTGTTTCTTGCAAGCAAAGAAACTTTTTGTATTTTTGTACAGGTAATTCTTGACTTACAACAGTTCATTTAGTGACCATTCAAAGTTACAATGGCACTGAAAAAAGTGACTTATGACCATTTTTCACACTTACGACCGTTGTAGCATTCCCACTGTCATGAGAAGCCAGGCGAGGAGAAGCACCCCTTGACATGAGTGATGTCGAGTTATACATGCCGACCCAGTCACATGACCACCAAGCCACACCCACCAACTAAGCCACGCCCACAGAACCGGTTGTTAAAAAAAACTGAATCCCACCCCTGCTGACACCCCTGAACTAGTCCATATTTAAAACCCTCTGACTTATTCAGGGTTTTCTGATCATTTATGTAAGACCTATTCTCATTGATTAGGTAAGTGATTCTACTCTTCGCAAAAGTCTTTTTAGACCATAAGTTGCAGAGCTTAGGTATTTCCTAGAAATGAATTCTAAATTCTCCTGAAATTTGAGAGTTAGATACAGATATAGACCTTGTCTGGGTATGTGCAAATGTTCCTATAGGCAAAATCCTGAATCTTGCATCAAAAGTTAAATTGTCAAATTGATTTGGAAACTCTTAATGGCAACACAAGGAGATTCAGTACTTAAGGGCCTGAAGTCTCATTCCTAGATTATCAAGTCTCTCTCTTCCTTCGCTCCAGAGATTTCACATAATTTAAAACTACCATTGCAGTTTTAATTAGGTGAAATTTGTATAAACTATATGGCTACTTTCAGATATAGCAGCAACATCAAATTTAACTATAACAGCCCTGTGGCATTCTTGCCTCCCAAACAAGAGAAGAAAAGTATGCTTAACACTGTTTTTGGAATTCTTGTAGCAGGTTCAGTATGCATCTTCTTCCACATAATGAAGTAATGTATTAATCTGTGGTGGATGCTCCTAGTCTCTCTGCATCTGATGTCTATATCTGTAAATTATGTATGAGGAAACAGAGTGGGCTATAAATACTTTGCTCTGGATAGCATAACCAGGAGGGAATGGACTTATATCCTGAATGTAATTTCTTTCTAACATTTTGTTGGATTGTGAGAATAGCAACCAAGAATATCAACCGGAGAATTTTGGAAGTTGAAGTCCACATATCACTTGTGGTTCGTGACTGCCAGCAGAGATGGTAGTCGAGTCAGATGAGTCAGAGGAGTGGGAAGGGATGCCTGGGTTACTATCAGAACAGAAGGGCTGGCAGAAGGTTCTGAGGAGCCAGAGGTCTCAGAGTCAGATGCAGAGCAGAGCCCATCTATTCATGCTCAAGCAGAGAGGTAGCTGTTTTGGGGCCAGAGATGAGTGAGGGAGAGGAACAGCTGGGCCCTGTTCCAGATGTGTGTATGCGCAGAGAAGTGCGGAGAGGAGAGCAATGCAGGACTGAGGGCCAGCTATCCAGGAAAAGAAGGAGAAGTTAACAAGCCCCTCCCTGACTGGGATATAAGGAGGGGTGTGGGAGGTGTAGTTATCGGAGACATCGGTTCATGCTCCAGACAAGTTCCCTCCAGTGGATTCCTTGCCAGGATTTCCTTGCCATAATCAGGTGGGTCAGGATTCTTTGTGTTGGGATTGAAGTGCTAATTGAGGTCTTCCCCCCCCCTCTCCGCAGAGAATTCAGAGATAGCTACTGCTTGTGAATCACCTACAGATGTGTGATGTGGAGTTTTGTCAAAGAATGCTGTGAATAACAAAACAATAGGCGCAATCTACATAGACTTCCGTAAAGCCTTTGATTCAGTGGTACACAACAAACTACTCCTAAAACTAAAATCTTATGGTATCTCTGGACACCTGCATAACTGGATAGAAGCATTCCTGTCAAACAGACAACAAATGGTCAAAATTGGGAGCGTCCTATCAAATTCTGCACCTGTCAACAGTGGTGTCCCCCAAGGCAGCGTTCTAGGACCAACTCTTTTCATACTCTACATAAATGACCTCTGTGATCATATTAAGAGCAACTGCATTCTCTTTGCTGATGATGTAAAGCTGTTCAACACCACAGGCAATACTGCTACCCTTCAAAAAGACCTTGACTATGTATCAGAATGGTCAAACAAATGGCAACTTCAAATCTCAACAAATAAATGCTTTGTCCTACATATTGGCAAAAAAAAAATCAGAAAATAAAATACAGGCTGAATAGTCAAGACCTTATTGATGATCCAAACTCTGTCAAGGATCTTGGAGTACTCATCTCAAATGACCTAAGTACTAGAGCCCACTGTAACTACCTAGCCAAAAAGGCGTTAAGAGTTGTTAACCTAATCTTACGTAGCTTTTTCTCTGGTAATATTACACTAATAATTAGAGCATACAAAACATTTGCTAGACCAATATTCGAATACAGCTCATCAGTCTGGAACCCACATTACGTACCTGATATTAACACAGTTGAGAAAGTCCAGAAATATTTCACAAGAAGAGTTCTCCACTCCTCTACTCGTTGCAGAATACCTTATGCCACCAGACTCGAAATTCTAGACCTAGAAAACCTAGAACTATGCCGCCTTCGATCCGATCTAAGTATAGTATATAAAATCATACATTGCAATGACTTGCCTGTCAATGAATGCTTCAGCTTCAGCCATAACAACACAAGAGCACACAATAGATAGAAACTCAAGGTTAACCGTACCAAACTTGATTGCAGGAAATACGACTTCAGCAACAGAGTGGTCAATGTCTGGAATACTCTACCTGACTCTGTGGTTTCTTCCCCAAACCCCAAAAACTTAGACTGTCTACTATTGACCTCACCCCTTTCCTAAGAGGTCTGTAGGGGGCGTGCATAAGCGCACCAACGTGCCTACCGTCCCTGTCCTATTGTTTCTTTTATTTTTCTTATATGTACCCATTTCATGTATTCATAACTATATATATACTTATACCTATTATCTTGTAAGCGATTGACAAATCAAAATAAATTTAAAAAAATAAATGAATTCCTGCTGTTCTAAATAAAAAGGGGTTTCTTCTCCCAAGTAGGTTGTTGAGTTGGGTTCATGAAGGCTGGGTCAAAACAACCACAAAGTTGTGAAGGCTGAGAAACACCGAACTGCATATTTATGGTAACTACACTGAGTTTGACATGAAATAAAATGTAATCCCCCTTTCTGTTCTATTCCCATAAGACTGTAAAGACAAAATGAAAAGGAAGCAGAGAACTTTCCATTATACATAGAAGAGCCCTTCCAGCATGGATTCTAGTGGCTTGGACAAAGAAAATTCCTGCGGAAGTCAAATGATCTTCACTTGGAATGACCCACTCTGCCAGGACAAAGAGCAAGAAGCATAGGGAAATGTCATCCATATCTACCTACCTCAATCTCACTACCCTCACGTAGGTTGAAGGTGAGGTCCTGCTGGATGTCTGCCATGAACTTAGCAGAATATTCAGGGTACAACTCCAGAACCTCAAAAAGTCCACGTAGGCTGATGTATTGGAGGTCACAGTAGGTCAGTGCCTTGACGTCTGCATTGGTCTTGATGACTTGGTCTTTACTGGGCAGGTCAGCACCAATAAGATCTCCTTTACCTATAAAAAGTCAATGTTTGGGATATGTATGAGTGGGTTGGGAGGCAGAGAGGTAATTGCTGCCTCTAACTTTGTATACTCCAACAATACTTCAAAGTCATAGAATGAGTGGCTCACAAGTTATGCAAAGCCATCAAATAATTTGCTTGGTTTTCATTTAGAGTTTTGGACTATCCTCTGTAATATGTAAATCATGGCTGATGACTTAATGGAATGTGTGAGCTTAGGCCACATTCCATAGTTAAATCAGTTTATCAGAAAGTACGAATGCAGACACACTGTCTTGACCTTGGGACAAGAATTTTCCCTGCTGAAAATGGATTGTTTTGTTATTCTTTCTTTTTGATTTTTCAAGATTTTTGATTTTATAATAATTGCAATGACCCCAAATTGCCTGCTTTCTTAATTCCTACCACTCTTTTCCATAGTTATGGCAAACAGATTTATATCTGGTATTTACCTTTAGTGGAAAATATTTATTACAATTTCATTTTTACAAAAAAGAGGAAGCAAAACAAGAAACAAGTTTTCATCAAATTGTATTCATTTTTGGTTCCATGTAGTAGATCCCCAAAGCACTGAAAACTTGGGTGGGAACATCTGACATTCTCTTATTGTACAGAAGACTTTCCTAAATATGGCTTCTTCTCACACCTGGTGATGCCGGCTAGGAACCCTGGACATTACTCTCAACACATTTGGAGACTGCTGGCACTCAGAATCAATTCTGAAATTGACCTTTTGCTAGATGGTGACTAAGTTCACATATCATGCTAGCTACAGTTTATTTAAACAAGGTGTATTGAATAAGCACCAATGGACTGGATTCACACATCCATTTCTGAAACTACTGCCCAACAAGCCACTCAGATTTTCTCTTTTAAATGACTTTTCTAAAGCTAGACAGATTTCCCAAGCCTTGTTCTGTACTTGTTAGAGAATATAAATATCTAAAACGAATACCTAGCACACACTTGTTGTTTTGTCAAAGAGTTAATCCATAGTTTAACCATTTTGTGAAGTTCACTTATCAACTCAGCTCATCATTCAATTACGCATTCAATAAGTCTTTCACATGGCATATTAATATGCTTTCTCCTCTTCTTGAATTGGGAGGAAAGTATATTGATATAAACTATGCTGCCAACAGAGTCAACATAGATTACCATAACCATAGATTAACAACAAACCAAGTAATTTTGCTGCTTGGACACAATTTTATGTGGGGTAGCTCCAAAGCAGTTTCAACTGTGCTCTCTAGTTGTCACCAGCTAATGGAGGGGGGACCACCTGTTGTATCTCACCTGTTGTATCCCTGAACATGGGAATTTAAGCCTTACTTTTTTTTATTTATCATTTTTGTCCCCTACAAAAATATCTGCATTCTTCTGACAGGATTATCAGTCTTCTGGAGAGAGAGAGAGAGAGAGAGAGAGAGAGAGAGAGAGAGGGAGGGAGGGAGGGAGGGAGGGAGAGAGAGAGAGAGAGAGAGAGAGAGAGAACACCTGATTTTCCCCTCTCTCTTTATGTTAGAATATCAAACTTCCAGAAGTTCTGTAATTTTGTCAGAAAAATGAGTGTCTTCTATAATGATACCATACATCATCTCCCTAGCCCCAAACCTGTCTGGGTGATCAGAAGAGCAACTTTGGAGTATAGAGAAAGAAAGCCCAAATCCAAGAGCTCTCAGTACTATTTTGCCTCTGGATCTCTTTTCCTTCTCCCTCTTGGAATTAATTTCCTCCATTAATCATTTTTCTTGGTTAAAAAGCCTCCGCTCTCTCTCCCCTGCTCTATCCCATGTTTATAGAAGTCTATCTCACTTTCTCTACCTTATGATCTCTGCAGTGCATGGATGCACACCCACAAACATAACATCAGATGTAGCCATAGAAAAATTGGAGGAAAAAAGATCTGGTGTCTGGTCTATCTCACAATCAAAGCCAAAAGAGTCAACAGCTGGATGTGGAGATGTTTCTGCAGCAATCTTGTAGGATCAAATGAATGTTGGACTAACAGCAACTTTCCCCCAAGATGTCATAGATAGTCCGCGGGGGAGGATTTTGTATCAAAAGAAGAAAGGAAACACTGCTTCTAGATTGAAATAATGGAATGGACTTAGTGGGTTTACAATAAGAGGGTGGCAATGTCATGAGGAACATGCCCCTGGAAAAACGGTTTCATAAAATATCTTTGTGCTAAAAGGAAATAAGAACAAGCTCCAAATCAGGATCATTGTTTAGTCCTCATTATTCCCTGACCCAAGAACTATCACTTCCCTGTCTAAATGGATGCTGTATTGATTACTTCCTGAGCCTTACCCAAAATGGCCAGCACAATGTTGTCCTTGAGGACTTCAAAGGATCCCGAGCATACAAAATAATTTGCTTGCAGGGCATCTCCCTGACGTAGTAAATACTCGCCAGGTGCACAGAATGAGGTCTTGATGTGCAGGGATAAAGCCCGCAGGCAGCCACGGCTGGCACTCTCAAACAACGGCAATTGCAGGATATCCTTGTTCAAGTGCATAGCAATGTCAGCCCGTAATTCATCTGGGAAATCATGCAGCAGCTACAGAGAAAAGGCAAGAAGGATGCTTTTGAGTTTCATATCAATAAAATTTACTACTACACTAGTGTTTCTCAGCTTTGGTAGTTTTAAGATGTGTGGACTTCCTTTCCCCAAACTGTCTAGCGAGGGCTGAGGAATTCTGGAATTTGGAATCCACACACCTTAAAGTTGCCAAGGCTGAAAAACAATGCTATGCCGTAAATTCCCATTGTGCCAAGTTTTAACTTCCATTACTTCCAGCCTGTTTAAACTATCAGTTGTCCTCTCTCATCAGTTGAGGCCAACTCATTCATTTATCAATGAGATGATTGATAGACAATTGTCATATTTTTGCAATGGCAGCTGGAATTAAATACAGGCGATTCCATCATTCTTTTCAGAATATCATCTAGATCAGGCTCTTTCTTTCACTGAATCATATCTAACTGATGATATGTTAAATCAACCTTTCCCTTCCCATGTGGCCATTGCTGAAAGTTGAACACACATGCACTGGGTGGGAAAATCTGATACATAAATCATTGTTACTCTTTAAGACCTGTTCTTAAGCTTGATGGGTTCTATTTTACCTTTCCTTCCACCTCCCTCCTCCTTTTATACTGAGAGGGAGTTTTTTTTAAAAAAAATGTTTGCCTTTAATCCATTTTTCATATGACAGATGGGATTGAAAGTGCTTTAAATAAATGAATAAGGAGCAGCTGATTTTATTCTCCCTTGTGTAGGGTTGATGAAAACTATGAAAAGCCTAAGAAATATAAACCTATAGTCCAGAATCCAAGAAATGGGGATGGTGAAAACTTGGGTAGGGATATAAATGTTGGAGTCTGGTAATTCATCATGAAAAGAAAATGGCAAGAAAACCCTGCACAGATAGATTAAATTTCTGAAGCTAAGAAGAGAATAACCTGTCACCTATTCATCTCTTCACCTTGAAAAACTCTTTCTTTTGGAAAGCCCAAATATCCCAAGATTTTAGATATTTGGCTTTGATCAGAAGAAAATTGGAAAGGTAAGGCAAAGAATTTGGGAAGTTTTGTCTCCTCAAAAAAGAACTCTGAAGTGGGGTGCAGGTATGGGAACAACTCCTCTGGAAGAAAATCTTTTAATTCTTCTTGCTGTTTTCCTGGTCTAAAATCCCTCTCTCAAAAGATGCTTTCACTCCAGGTAAAAAATGCAACATTTCTTCTCCACTACAATTGCTCTAAGCCAGTGTTTCTCAACCTTGGCAGTTTGAAGATGTGTGAACTTCAGCTCTGGGAATTGAAGTCCACACATCTTCAAACTGCCAAGGCTACGAAACGCTACTCTGAAAGCAAAATTAAAGTCTACTTTGTATTCTTGAACTTTGGGTTAAATCCTGAGATTTGGCAATTTCATTTCTAAGCTTTTTATCTTCTGTTTTCATTTTCTCTCTCATGTTTCCAAAAGTAGGGCTTTGTTTAAATTATGCCTACCTCAGACATTTTTAAAAAGCCAAGGTTCAGGTAATAATTTCTTTCAAAAAATAAATGTTTCTATTATCCAGACAGAGTTTGTTTCACAGTTACTATAATGCAAACTGATAGTAGAGTCTGGGCACATTAAAGGAGGCTAAAGATTGTTGTGCTGATGTGGGAAGAAGTTATTTTGTGCAAGCTATATTAAAATAAACCAGTGATGTGCACGATACAGGTGAAACTCGAAAAATTAGAATATCGTGCAAAAGTTCATTTATTTTAGTAATGCAACTTAAAAGGTGAAACTAATATATGAGATAGACTCATTACATGCAAAGCAAGATAGTTCAAGCCATGATGTGTCATAACTGAGATGATTATGGCTTGTAGCTAATGAAAACCCCAAATCCACAATCTTAGAAAATTAGAATATTGTGAAAAGATTCAATATTCTAGGCTCAAAGTGTCCCATTCTAATCAGCTAATTAAGCCATAACACCTGCAAAGGGTTCCTGAGCCTTTAAATGGTCTCTCAGTCTGGTTCAGTAGGAATCACAATCATGGGAAAGACTGCTGACCTGACAGTTGTGCAGAAAACCATCATTGACACCCTCCATGAGGAGGGAAAGCCTCAAAAGGTAATTGCAAAAGAAGTTGTATGTTCCCAAAGTGCTGTATCAATGCACATTAATAGAAAGTTATGTGGAAGGGAAAAGTGTGGAAACAAAGTTGCACAAGCGGCAGGGATGACCGCAGCCTGGAGAGGATTGTCAGGAAAAGACCATTCAAAAGTGTTGGGGACTTTCACAAGGAGTGGATTGAGGCTGGAGTCAATGCATCAAGAGCCACCACACACAGACGGATCCTGGACATGGGCTTCAAATGTCGTATTCCTCTTGTCAAGCCACTCCTGAACAACAAACATCAGAAGCGTCTTACAAAGAAAAACAGAACTGGTCTGTTGCTCAGTGGTCCAAAGTCCTCTTTTCTGATGAGAGCAACTTTTGCATCTCATTTGGAAACCAAGGACCCAGAGTCTGGAGGAAGAATGGAGAGACACACACTGCAAGATGCTTGAAGTCCAGTGTGAAGTTTCCACAGTCTCTGTTGATTTGGGGAGACATGTCATCTGCTGGTGTTGGTCCACTGTGCTTAAGTCCAGGGTCAATGCAGCCGTCTACCAGGAGATTTTGGAGCACTTCATGCTTCCTTCCACAGATGAGCTTTATGGGGATGCTGACTTCATTTTCCAGCAGGATTTGGCACCTGCCAACACTGCCAAAAGCACCAAAACCTGGTTCAATGATCGTGGGATTACTGTGCTTGATTGGCCAGTAAACTCACCTGACCTGAACCCCATTGAGAATCTATGGGGCATTGCCAAGAGAAAGATGAGAGTCATGAGACTGAACAATGCAGAAGAGCTGAAGGCCGCTATTGAAGCATCCTGGTCTTCCATAACACCTCAGCAGTGCCACAGGCTGATAGCTTCCATGCCACACCGCATTGAGGCAGTATTTGCTGCTAAAGGGGCCCAAACCAAGTACTGAGTATGCATGCTTATACTTTTTAGAAGTCCGATATTGTTCTATGTACAATCCTTGTTTTATTGATTGCATGTAATATTCTAATTTTCTGAGATTGTGGATTTGGGGCTTTCATGAGCTGTAAGCCATAATCATCACAATTATGACACATCACGACTTGAACTATCTTGCTTTGCATGTAATGAGTCTATCTCATATATTAGTTTCACCTTTTAAGTTGCATTACTGAAATAAATGAACTTTTGCACGATATTCTAATTTTTCAAGTTTCACCTGTAAGTAGTGCCTTTCTCTAGGGTTTAAAATTCATATTAAATTACAATATAAACATTTTCTTTTATAAGATGGTGTATCATTAGTATTTAACACCACATAAGTTATTTAAGATGTATAAAGATATGTCAAATGAATGCTGGAAGTGTAAAAGTGAAAGAGGGGACCTTTTATCATCTATAGTGGACATGTGATAAAGAAAAACATTTTTGGAGTATGATTTATATTTTAATTAAAAAAATGAAAATGGAGATAAAAATGAAATCAGAACTTTTTTTCCCTTTTGGGTTTAATGGAAAAAGAATTGGAGAAAAAAATTGGAACTTTGTTATTATGTATGTTGACAACAGCAAGACTATTATATGCACAAAAATGGAAAGATGCTTCAATTCCTACTATGGACGAATAGTTGCAGAAGTTGATGGAATTGGCTGAAATGACAAAATTGCCCACTTTGATTAAAGAAAAGAACATAAGTACTTTTGTTTCCACATGGAGACCGCTTCTGAACTCCGTGCTTGATGTGGAAAAGAATGAAACTCTGACTTTGGGTTTTACCAATTAGACTAACAGATCTTTATAGAAATAGCTTGTTTATATTATTATGAAAAAGCAAAAGTTGTGATTTGATGTCAATGACTTATTTTACTGTAAAAGAGAGTTTTCAAAGTCAGTGCTTCTTTTTCTTTTTTTTCTAACCCTTTCTTCCCCGCTGCTTTCCTATTTACTTTGTATTTTACATTACTTTATAACTCAATGAAAATGTTAATTGTGGAAGTGAAAAAAACAACAACAGTGCCTTTCTCTGAATTTGTAGCATTTCAGTAGCAATCTTTTACTTCCTAAATATTTCACAATTATGGACTCTTCCAACCCATCAAGTCCTATTATACTGACTTGATATTTTTGAGATGGTGAAATCTGCTCCTTCTTGACAATAAACAGATCACAAATTCAGGCCTCTTAAATTCATGCTGTCCTCTTTAGCCATTAAACAATGTTCCCTTGCAATCGCCCTCTAGAAAATTCAGGGAATGACTTGCCCCACCTCATTTGCATCAATGCCATTGTTGACAGACCACGTGGTCTGAAAATATTCCAGCATACGCTGTTTGAGCTGCTGGGGTAGGCGGTGGACACGGATGAAGTCCTTGAGATCCTTCATGCGGGAATGATAGAGGGACCGTCGTGAATACATGCGTTGTATGATGGCTGTCACATTGCCAAAGACCACAGCGTGCATCAGAGCTGAAGCAAGGAGGAGAACGGAGGATAAACATTTATTTGGATGTGGTGAATGACCCTTCTCATAGGAGCCCTATTTTCAACAGTTACAAGACCTGCTTCAAGGAAAGGCCTGCAAAGATGGCATGAAAGGAATAGTCCTTCCCTATTTTTTTCCTCTTTGCTAAAACAGAGTTATATAATGTTTTGGATCATAGAAGCTTAATTTAACCATTGAGATATACAACTATGATGCAACTTAATAGCCCTTCCCTTTCTCATTGACTTTTTCCCCCTCACAACTATCCTTGCACAGTTGAAATCATGTCTGAGAATTTGGGAGTTGTAGTCCAAACATCTAAGTTGGAAAAGGTGGTTTAGATGCCAGTGCTTCCTATTAGGGCACAAGAGAAGAAATGTATGTCTGTACCCAGGATGTACTTACCACCAATAAGCATGGTGCAGATGGAAAAGATTTTCTCAGCATCTGTGTTGGCGCAGACATTGCCAAAACCTACGCTGGTCAGGCTGCTGAGGGTGAAGTACAGGGAGGCAATGTAGGCACTGCGGATGGATGGTCCACCCACAGAGATGTTGACATAGGGGGCCTCGATTCGTTTACCCAATTCATGGAGCCAGCCTGCTGGGCACAATGAGGGGGTTAATCCTCTAGGGTAGACAAGAGTTCAGTGATTCTATGGCTGGAGTCATTTTTAAAATTGAATTTGTTTGGCTTTGCCTTACCTTAATCTTTTAATTTATTTTTGTTTACATTATCAAAGAAAGCTTCTGATGATATAGAACTGGTTTACACATTGTTGTAAGTTCTGTTTATTTTTTATCATGGTTTGTAGAGTTACCCACAATAACTGGTTTTACACATACAAAGCCATGATTCATTTGATCATGGCTTCTTACAAAAACTACAATTGTTTGCATTCATACATGACAACCATATTGATAAAGTAAACATGTGAACACAGCCAGAAGTTTTACAATACTGTCCTAAATATAATAAGGCACCTTAGAACTTGAGATTTATAGGATGAAAGTGTCAGAGGTGTGCCCTAAACAATTTTCTTGTCAAAGCAGAATAACAAGTTAAATGCTAGATCATCAATCTTTTTTTTTAAATTCCATACTTCAATTGATCAAAGTGGGGAGGACTTCTATCATAATAACGTTTAGCATATGGAAAATTTTGACATACACCTTGCAAATTCCCATGCTACTCAGAGTATAGTAAAACTTTGATTCTCCAGATCATTCTTAAAAAACTGTATATCAATAGCAGTTAGACTTGTATACTGCTTCATGGTGCTTGTCATGCCCCCCCTGAGTCCAGTGAGGAGGAAGAGATAGAACCCTGGGTCATAACCATGCTTTACACACCTCTCTAAGTGGTTTACAGAGTCATTATAATGCCCCCAACATTCTGGGTCCTCATTTTACTGACCTCGGAAGGATGGAAGGCTGATTCAACTTTGACCCGGTAAGGATTGAACTCCTGGCAATGAGCTGAATTTCTGCATTCTAACCATTTTGCCACCATGGCTCCTTCCCCCCAACCCCCATCATCTTTTTTGCACTGATTAACCTATTTGATTACTAGGGAAAATGGTGAGGCATAAACAAGGGAAAGAGTCTTCATATGCTGTCCCTATATCCATTACTCATCTGGTCTATTGCTAGTATTGAACTAGTTATGAACAAGCAATTGCTAGTCTCTGGGTTTATGAGAGAATTAAAATTTCCCAGTCCCCCCTCCCTGCCTTAAGCTCTTTAAAATCTGTGGTGGTTGGTTTTTTTAGGTGAGAGTTTTCTATTTTCATGTATTTTTTTTAATAAATCTAGTTTATGTTCAAATACAGTTACTGTCCATTAGGATTCACCGATAATTGGTCTAAGCCATTTTCTTCAACAGAAGTATATTCCTTGAGATAATGATCCTGGGTTTTTTAGTGGGGTATCCTGCTACTTAATTACTCAGTATTCTTTCAATACTCTGCTTAAGTTCAGAAGCATGTTTTCTAACGAAGGCTTCTTCTGAGTTTGAATCTACAACTTTCAGATCAAGTAGATGTTATCTGCCCTAATAGTCCCTTAAACTAAGATTTGTTTATTTAAGTATTCTGCTCAAGTAATCTTGCAATGTAATATATATTGCCTTCCAGAAGACTATCTGGGGAATAATATTGAGTTAGATGAACAGCTTTATCATTGATTAATAAACTTTAAATTATATGTTGATGATTACTATCTGATTTGAAACTAAGATTAAATAATCTGACCAAGGGAAAGTAAATTGATTGATGTTAAAAATAATATTTGCTCCCCATTCACAAATAAACATGAAGCCACCAGAATTATATCTTTAGATTGCCATACAACCTACCTGTCCAAGGTTTGCCAGATAAATAAGGAAACTTGGACACCAATGCTTCATTTTAGGACCCATTCTGTCATTTAATCATCCACAATCACAGCATGCACATGGTGGAATTTTAAAAGCAAATTGTATAATATTGTTCCAATCTGCCCAAATATAATTTGGAAATACTGAATTCCAATATTTCTCTAATACCTCCAATCCCAAACATATACAATTTGCTTTTAATTGGTAAAAAAATAGATATAATTATTATATCAAAAATTATTACATCAAACTTTAATTGGGTCATAATAGCATATTGTTGATTGTATAGTAAGGCTGTAGTAGAATTTTATTTTGGGTATTTTATTTAACCATGCTCTAACTTGGCAACATCATTATAAGGCAATACTTCTGAAAGCAAAATCTATTATGACAGCCTTGCTCCAATATTTTACTCAAAATGAAAATTTGTTCATGTTTTTAATTCTAATATTGCATCTCAAATTTTATATGGAAATAGCTAAAGTCAGTGTATGGCATTCACCTACAACATTTGGAACTAATTATAGATATATTTTTCAACTATCTAAATAGGGAGCATGAAGTGCTTTTGATGTTACTGGCATTAATGTTCTTATGCTCCAAAGTTGCTTTTCCCTAGATTAAACCAAATATGTTGCCACAGTTTGGCACAAGCTTGGCAAAGATGGTTCCAAACCAGTGCCCTAAAAATGTTGCATTTCTTTCAAACTCTTTCAAAAGTTTAGATTCCATCTTGCTGGAATACAGAATGAATTCTGTGAAGAGATGTATTTGATTCTGTTTGGTGCAATGCAGTAGGATTTGTATGGCAAGGGCTTCCCAATCATACCCTAAGCTCACCAATGTCCCAGGTCACAGGGTCGTTGCTCTCTTGCCGGCCGATGACATACCAGATGCAAGCCATCCAATGAGCCAGTAGGGCAAACATGGACATGAGCAAGGTCAAGACCATGGCACTGTACTGGGAATAACGGTCCAGTTTCTGGAGCAAGCGGAGCAAGCGCAGGAGACGGACGGTCTTTAAGAGGTGTACCAGGTATGTCTGGGAAAGGTAGGAAGAGAAAAACAGATTGACATAAAGTGACAGGCCACTGGAACATTCAGCCACACTCCATCTGGTCAGAAAACTAAAGAAGTGATCACAGGTCAGTAAATTCATGCATAATATTAAACAATGTGGTGATTTTGGGTTGATGTATAAACTCAGCTACTATATTTTAAACCGTCATTTATTGTGCTTGTCTAAGAAATCGTGGACTTGTGGGATCCAAACACTACTTTTATAGTTTCCAACCCAATTTCATTTTACAATGTGCCCAAGCTCTTCTCAGGGATGGGTAGGGGAGAACAATGAGTTTATTTCTGGAGTATGGCTCTCACAACTCTTCCTATATATAGCACAATGTATAGCACAAATGGTACCACTGGACTAAAGCCAGGTCACCATCATCTGAAAGACAAGGTAAAACTGGCAAGTTTTGATTGGAAAGTGAGATACTGGACATCACTGATCCTCTTTTGCCCTCTGTGTCATAAGGTTTGCCAGCAAACTCATTAGCCAGGATTTATTGAAGACTTAGAGTACTTGGTCTTGATGGCATGAATATCTCAACATGCCCACCAAAGAGTTGCACCAGAGAGAGAGATGAAAGACAAGGAAGAAAGGTGCATCCAAAGTGAAGGAGCTAAAAGAGATGTGGGATTTGCCACAAGAAAAGAATCTAAATGGAGTTCAGTTAGAATCAGAACAGTGTCTATAACTACTCTGATATTCAGCTGGAGACATTTTGTCAGTTCAATGCTGAATTTCAAAATGTTCAACTTTTCTGATTTTTGTAGACACATATAAAACTTAGACTGCAATCATGGTGTAGATATATTATTAAAAAAGCCAAAGCCAGTTTTGCATTACTTTGCTGACTACTTGAGAAATATAAAAAACACTCTTCAGAGATTCTTGGATATGTGCCTAAAACTAACTATATTTCCATGATAGAAACAAGTGAATATATAGACAGTGATTTATTCTCCTGAGTACTAATCATTCTGTAACCCAGACAGTGTACTTGAGAACAAGAGGGAAATGTGAACAGTTCAGAAGACTTCAATTATTCAGAAAAATGTTGAACTAAAAGCTGTCTAGTTTAATACACATGCAACAATAATTGTCCCTTAACAAAATAAAGTGGGTCAGCAGGAAGAATGACGGGTTTTTTGGTTTTTTTTTTGCAAAAGTGTGGGTTGGTATGTCCCAATCATTACCACTTGAATCTCATTTCAAGAATCATGTTTACATCTTGTGTCCAATTATGTACTTGTGCTTCTATATAAAGCACACTAATCGAAGTATGTCCACTACTTGTTCAGATAATGTGCTGAATTAGTATAAAAAGCCTAAACCCCAGGAAGCAAAATGACCAAAAGTGGGACAGGGCTTTAGGAACAGCAGATACTGGTATTAGAAAAGAGAGAGCCTCATAGTTAAATTTTAAACTGGAGGACTGGGATTTTGCAAGAGTGGTAATTACTGTTTCAGTAGGATAGCTTCATGTGACAGTTTTTATTTTACTTTCTTTCACAGTAATAAGTCCCAAACCCAGTGGACTCAAATATCAAATGAGAGGAGAAGAATCTATACCAAACCTAAAACATACCATAATTACAAAAAAGCAAGGTTAAAGCCCTTATTAAAACCCAAAATAGGCATCAGCAATCAGCTGTGACTGAAGGAATAATGAAACAAAAGTTCTTGGCAGACATTGTTCCATAAGGTGGGTGCTATTCCTACCTTATGGAATGAGAGAAGGGTACAACCTCTCATCTCTGCGGAGATGAGAGACTTCCAGCAGGCCCTTTCTGCATCATGTCTGGCTGCGGAAATTCAACTCTGGCCAGATGTTGAGAGTTTTAGGTCATTTTTCTCCAACCTCTGAGACAGTGGTAAGGCTTTATTTTGGCCTTAATGGCAGTAGATTTTTCAGCTACTTCTAATAGCAAAATACAGTTATAAAATATACGCCTCCCCCAGAGCCTCACTTCCCTATACACTAGCCACATTCCTTAAAACTAAGTCGTTAAAATATATAGTTATCTGTCACATAAACTAATGATGAACTGATTTTTCAACTTAATTTTGACATAGCCAAAGGGATGTATCATATTAAAAGGGATGTGTTGGTAAATCCAGGTGAAATAGAGATTTTCTGAATAATATCATTTTAAAGGGGACATGAAAGTTGTTATGTCTAGTGAGGAGGGAATATGCCCAATGAGTATGAAACGCAGTGGGCTGAATGATAGAGGGGAAGAATGAATGAAGTGGAACACACTAAAATAAAAACATGGCAGGCAAACTGAAAGAACACCTGAATGGCAGCAGCTGCTTGGCTGCAGATTATCCCTGTCGTAAGAACTAATAACATGATCTGCTCTTCAAGAGCATTGCAATTAATGTCTGTAAGGACACTGTGTTTACTACTGTTGAAACCTTTAACACGTTCAAAGGATTTTTTTTTTTACCCATGGGTTACTAGATATTAGATACACTAATTCACACAATGGAAGAAGGGATGGTAAAGGTGATAGAATTGGCAAAGATGGCAAAATTGATTATTTTAATTAAAGAGAATAATCCATCTAATGTTTCTAGTGGAAAACCACCTCTGGACTTTGAAACTGAAAACAAAAGAAACTATAATTTTAGGTTAAGATGACTAGATTGACTTTGTTATAGAAATGGGTTGAAATAGAAAGTAAAGCAAAAGATTGAGGCTGTAACCTTTTTTTTGTATTCTGTTGCACTGAAAAAAGTTGGAAGTCACCATATTATTCTTCCTTTCTTTTTCTTTGTCCCTCTCTTCTTTTTTCTTTCTTGATTTTTGTTATTCATCTCATAACAAACTAATAAAAATATAAAATATAAAAAGGTCTTTCTAGATATTGATCCACCCACCCTTCTATATTTAAGCATTTACCATCATCTTAGCACCTTATCACGTGTATTCTACTTTACAGGAATAACATTCTTGACCTTGTACAATTATAAAGCATTTGATGATGGCTATGTGGCTTAAAAGCTGGTGCCTCTGAATGGGTTTCTCTTTCTGGAAATTCACCATTTGGCTGGGGCCTTTCTTATGGAGTACTTTTGCTCATTGCCAGGAGCAGGTGTATAGCATCACTCACCACTGGAACATTGAAGGCATAGAGGAGGTCAAAGGGCAAGGCTGCAATTAGGTCCACGAAGAACCATGTTGCCACATAGTGAAGGCAAATTGAACGCGTATTATAAACCACCTGGCCTGATTCACTAACATATGTGGTCCGAAAGTTCAAAACAATATCTGTCAAAAAAAGAGAAGGGGGCACTTACACGTTTGCCAATACCAATTCTCCATGACATCATGTTCTACAGGAAGAAGCATTTGATATGCAGGAGTACAAAGGGCTGTGGAAGATTAAATACCACAAAGTGCTCTGGGGGTAGCTGTTTATACCAGATGCATTTTTGCCCAGGAACACATGGCTGTTCTACCATATTGCCCAACTTGTCTAAGAAACTCATAAGTAGTAGAAATTGGAGTCTGTGCTTCAGTTTCTAGGAATCACAGCTTTATGGAATATTAGAATTCAATTCTTGGCATATTGAAATTTGTTCAACACATGTTTAATCCTCTATCAGTTCCCCCCAAATAGGGAATACTGAAAACATGGAGAATTGTGATACTGTGAAGATTCTCTAACAGAAAAGCCTCATTAAGTCCAACATTCAAATTCTATAGGGGCATCCTGGCTATTTGGGGTAATACTTGAAAGCATTATTCCATGGTCAAACATAGTATATTCTTGCTGCTCTCTGAGCTACCATTGCTTGTTTTCTTGCAGACGTTTCATTACGCTTAACTAGGTAACATCATCAGTGTTAGTAAGGAGTGCTGTCTGCTGTCAGTTTATATTCTGGTGACTTGTCTGCCTGTGTGGCTGGGGGAGGGATATTGCTTACTTGATTGTAAGTCTGAAGTTGACCTTGGAGTTAATCTATGCTGGTCTGAGTGCTGATTACTGGTGGAGAGGTGCTGGAGTCTTATTCTGTTGTGAGCTGGTTGATTGTCCTTTTTGCATAGTCTACAGATGTTGTTAATGTTTATGTGTCTATTAATGGCTGATTTGTCAGAGTGCCAGGCTTCTAGAAATTCCGTGGCATTTTTTGGACTTGGCCTGGTTTAGAATTGTCACATTTTCCAAATTGAAACTATGGTTAAGTCTGCCTATATGTTGTGAAATTGAATAATTTTCATCATGTCTTCTGACTGCCAGTTGGTGTTCATGGGTGCGTTCTATCAGTCTTCTACCCAGGGGTGGGATTCTACCAGCTTGCACCTAATTGCTAGAACCAGTTGTTAACATTCTAAACAGTTCAGAGAACCGGTTGTTAGAAGAAATTACTGGCCTAATCCTGTAATGAAGGCAGGAGGGAAACATTCTGGTGTTGCTTACAGAAACTGCCTCTCTGTTAACCCTTATTACATTCTTGGCAGGACTAGGCTTTCTGTCTCAGGAACTTTTCTGGAGTTATTTTTCCCTCTTTTGCTGGTACTTTGCTTGTGTGGAGTGACCATTCAAAGTTACAATGGCACTGAAAAAAGTGACTTATGACCATTTTTCACACTTACGATGGTTGCAGCATCCCCACAGTCATGAGAGGCCAGGCGAGGTGATGTGTGCCTCGATGTGAGTGATATTGAGTTGGCCACAACCAGCCAATAACATGACCACCAAGCCACACCCACCAACTAAGCCACGCCCACAGAACCGGTTGTTAAAAAATTTGAATCCCACTCCTGCTTCTACCTGTTTGTCCTACAGAGTGGTTTTTGCAGTTCTTACAATGCATGTTGTAGATAACTCCTGTTGTTGTTTTTTCCTGGGGTTGTTGGGTTTTGGGTTTGCTTAAGATGTTTTAGTTGGCTGGAGAAAAAGACTCCTGCATCTCTATACTACTAATCAGCACTTAGATCAGCATAGATTAACTCCAAGGTCAACTTCAGACCTACAATCAAGTAAGAGAGGGGTCTTCAAACTTGATAGCTTTAAGACTTGTGGACTTCAACTCCCAGAATTCCTCCTCCAGTCATGTTAGCTCAGGAATTCGGGAAATTGAAGTTCACAAGTCTTAAATTTGCCAAGTTTGAAGTTCCTTGAAGTTAAGCAATACCTCACTGCTTGCTCCCACCCACAAAGACAGACAAGCCACCAGAATATAAATTGACAGTAGACAGCACTCCTTACTAGCACTAATGATGTTACCTAGTTAAAGGTAATGAAACATCTGCAAGAAAACAAGCAAGCTCAGAGAGCACCAAGGACTCCTCATTTCAATCCCAAGCTACAAATATTCCCCTTTATTGATAGTATATTCAATTACAATTTCAGGTATAGGACTAGTAAAAGGCTGTACTAAATCAATAGCTAGACATTTGATAATAACAGTACTGTTCTAATCAGAGAACACAGCATAATTTAATGATCTAACTACTGTTATTAAAAAGGTAATAATTACTCATTACTAATTTTGCTTTTCTATTATATTTTACCCTTCATTAATTTATAGAGCAGGTGGAAGGTGGCCAAAAGTATGGCTCTGGGTTAAAATTAAGTCTACCATTATCCCTTTTGTGTTTGGGAAAAAACCCCATATCAAGCGGATAAAAAATATGGGGCCCTTTTTTATTCCTCAGGTTTGATAGGTTTTAGAAGCAACTTAGTTCCCTTAAGTCTTGAAAATGCTTCAAATATTTGAAATCTTTTTCCAAAAGAGATTCTGGGTCTATCTGCTTTTGAAAAGTAGCCTTTGACATGCCTCAAAAAGCTTGTTGTGATCCCCTTCTGGGAGTTGACTGTCACTTATTTTAGAACAGTCTTTCTCAAACTCAGCAAAATTAAGACTTCAACACCCAGAATTCATATAGCCAGTGGGTTGGGAGAATTCTGGGAGTTGAAGTCCATACGTTGCAATGTGGTTGAGGTTAAAGAATGCTCTAGAAATAAAGAATGCTACATGATTTTATCTCTGTTCTGGGAGCGTTGATGCCCATTTCACAGGTCTGCTCAGGTGTATCCTTTCCATCCCATTGTAAATATACGTTTGACTCTCCCCAACCCAGTCTTAAGTCCTTACCAACAATGAAAAGCATCTCAACTACAATGTCACTGACGATGGTGCTGCGGGCAGCTGTCAAGCTGTCCTCAGCGTCAGTGAAGCAGACATTGTAGGGAACCGTTATTGCCACATAGAAAGTAGCCAGGAGGATGAGCCAGTCCCACAGGGCTTTGAAGATGCTGTAGTGAAGAAGGATGAAGCGCGACTTTTGTACATAGGCCACTTTGTATTCTGGCACTGAGGGCTTGTTTTCAAAGACATCCTGCAGAGGACAAGAGAGGAAAAGCAATTTCAGCTACCAAACATCATCATCATCATAAGCTCCCGAGAAGCCTCCCGGCGGTCTTACAATAGGCAGTAGGCTGAAATCAGCAGTTTTTTCAGGGAAGACATCTTCCTTTCCCTGCTAAAAAAATAGCCCTGGGAATGGCATTGTGTAATAGTGTCATTCTCTGGAGTGGCTGGGGCCAGCTCTGCCTGACAAGATTTTGTGCGAGAGGGAAAATAGGAGGAAGAAGAGGAGAAATAGAAGAACAGGGTGGTATATAAAATAAAAGGACTCCCCCCCCCCCAAATAAAATGTAGAATTGTCTTTAGCCTCAGCATTCTTAAACATCGTTTTTGGAAAGCTTAGGAACAGCAGCCAGAGTTCTACACCAAACTGTAATTTCTATTGTATGGATAAGTCAAAGTGATGTGATGCATAGAATATAATCCTATTTTCTTTTGTGAATTTATGTCATATAATTTCAATGAATTAACTTTAGTTTTTGTCTTAGATATTCCATTTTTTTTGTCTTGTCACCATCTCTTTCGTCATTAACATGCTATTCAAAGTGGGGGGAATGTCTTTCACTATGAAAACTATCAGACCATGTTAGAAGGATTCCTCCCAAAATCTCAGAACTCCCTTTTACTGTGGCATGAATATTTGTAAGTCATTAGGCTCACAATTATAGGCGGCCATTCATGATTCATATTATTAATTCATATATAGTAAGTTCCTCCCATATTTTAGTAAAAACTGCTAAAGTGATAAAAAATAAAAGTCAAAATCTTGCACAACTCAGAGATAAAATTACGGTGAAACAAAACTTGAAATTATTAAAATGTTCCATGCAACATCAAAAGAAAATGTAAAACATTTTGAGCATGTCAGAAAAGCACTTGACATTAGTTCTCCTTTCCCCAGTTTTCATTCTAATTGGGTTAGCAGTCCATGTTGATTGCTGCCAACCAGCTACCTTGCTGAAAGACACTACTAGGAAAAAATACAGATAAAAATCCAAGGTAGCTCTACTTCATTCTTGTTCTGAATTCATAGATCTAATATGTAGCAAAAAGAACTATTTATTCAATATTTTTCTCTATTAGCAAGTAGTTAGTACCTTCCATCACAGCCACAGAAGAGGAAAAACTCAGTCCAAACAACCACTGAGATGTTTTTTTTCAAAAATTACTACATCTGATGAACGTAGATTACTACAAATGCATTCTGATTAAGCTCTGGTGTTCTCTTCATGTAGATTTTTCAGAAGATTTCAAACTGAGAATTCATTTCATCTGTTAAAGACATCCTGGGGCTAAATGTCAACCAGGCACAAGAGCATGAGCAGAGGGAACACACAACCTCAGCAAAACAAGTAACACTAACATTTTACTGGCAATCTTTGTACAGCTTCTGAGCATTGCCAAAACCTATGTTTAAAGCACAGCAGTTCTCACACCTGCACATAACTTTGCATGCATGTGCTTTTTTAAAAAGGCAAATATACTTACAATATATATATGTGCAAATACATGCAAATACACTTCTGTGAAGTTCAACTTCCCCTTAGCAATTAAGGGGGGAAAAGTCTCTTACTTTCCAGGCAAACAGGCAATAGCATGAAACAATTAGAGCAATTTTCTCTTCTGTGGTCTGCTGACCAGAGCATTCCAACTGTGTTGGATGTGGTGTCTATGATGTACAGCCTCAGAGACAGCACATCCTTTCTGATTTAGCTGAATTAGTGAGTAAGCCAAGTAGCAGCAACATTGGATATGTGCAAAAGCAAGAGTGGTAGTGGCTGAATTCTATTGCAACCTAGGTGGTACATAAACTAACTGAAAGACATCTAGACAAGCCACATGAGGTCTTCATCCAGTAGGAGCATGATTTGGCTGCTCCTAGAAGAACTAGTAGAGATATAACTAAGCAAATCACAGTGAAGCTTCCTCCCCCTCATATGCATCTCTCAGATGACATAAGCAGTTGTTCAAATAAGCCAACAACTGGCTGTGAGTTTAACCCAAGTCAATGTGTATCTGTCTGTGCTTTGGAGATGGATGAAAAAGATCAGCCCTTAGAAGTAAGACACAAAAGTCCAGGAACTGGAATTTATCTTAAGGAAGTCAAGTTGTTCCACCAAATCAACATTTAAATATGAATGATGGAGTGCTATCCTATCGCCTGCCTTGAAGAAAACTTCACATCATGTTATGTTTGCCATTGGTTTACATATCAACAACTGAAAGAACAATTTAAATCAGATAAAAAGAGTTGTGGGTTTGATTTTGCTAAAAATGAATTGGAAATCTTACTGTGTGGTAGTGATGAGCTTATTGTAGCTAAAGTTTATAAAATGTTATTGAAATTGAATTTGGAAACTGAACATGTAAACATGTAAAACATTTTATGATTCAGTGGGCAAGGAATTTTGGATATAATGTGATGCTTGAACAATGGGAACATATAAGGATGAAAGGTTTAAAATTTACACTAAACTATAATTTAAAAGACATTTTTTATAAGATGATGTATCACCGGTATTTAACATTAGTTAACTTATCCAGAATGTATAAAGGCATTTCAAATGAATGTTGGGAGTGTAAAAGTAAAGAAGGACACCGCAAGTCCCTGGTGGATCCAGAAGAAGCCCCTTTACCATCGGCGGAGAGGCAGCCATTAAACTGCTGAAGCAGGGACAGCTCCGAAAGGAAGAGAAGAAAGAAAGAGAAAGTGTATCGGCTGGTGAGATTTATTTTTTTTTATTTGGGATAAGGACACCCTAGAAGAAGAAGGAATCTGTAAGATTTTTGACAGAATTTGATAAGATGGACTTAGTGGCGATTTTTTAGGAGATGTCAAAATGAGGCTTGGCTTTTTACTTTTTTTTTCTAGCGAACTTCTATTGTGATTAGTAATTGTAACCAGACTGGTTTTTTTTTTTTTCTATAATTACCTTCCCTTTTTGACTGTTTATATTTTTAATAGAGGCTTCCTTTAGTAATTTTTTCTTTTTTAAATATACACACATATATATATATACATATTTTCTTTTTCTATTTTTTTGGGGGAGGAAGAAGGGGGAGTGGAGTTGAGAAACTTTGTAACTCTGCAACACTGCCAACTAGAGGCTTGAAAATACTTTACTTGAAGTTGAGAGAACTGTGAGAAACTCTCTCCCAAGGACACTGAGTTGATAAGATAGAGAGAGGAACTCTGGAGAATGTTTTCACAGGTGTCTCTTTGGGATTTCTACAATCAACTGAATGTTTGAAGCTTGGCTTTGAAACTTGTGGAGAAGCCATAATAAGAGCCTTGGATGTTTAAATAAAATGCAGTGTGATTTTTGCTTTACTTGTTGTTAGCTTTTATCCCTCCTCCTTAACCCTATAGTATTTTGTAATATTTGTACACTTTTGCTTATTACTATTATTATTATTTTTCATTTTTTTTCTCTAAAGGGAAAGCCTCAGAATATTGTTTCTTTTTTCCTTTTTCTTTTCTTTTTGGGGGACTTTTGCTTTTTTTACCTTTGTATGTATATACTCTTTTTTGTGGCCATGTTTTTTTTCTTGAGATTTCGCAATTGGATTAAGGTGTGAAGAACCTGAAGAATTTTTCTTTTCTTTTTCTTTTATTATTATTGTTATTTCTTTAATATTATTGGGTTTTACTCTCCTTTTGACTATTGCAACTGAGGATTAAGGTCTAGAAGAACCTGAAGAAAGAAATTTTTCTTTTTTCCTTGAAACTTTTTTCCTTTTTAAATCTTGGTTTTTGTTTTTTTTACTGATTTTTCTTTTTACGTTTTCCTTTCCCTAACTGGATTATAATTGTTACACTGCCAACTGGATTAAAAGAGTGGGAAGATTCTGAGTTATTCAAATGAGTAAGAAAGTCCTACCTTCTGGCGCATCAACTTCTGCTCCTGCCTCCCCATCAACTGGAGGACGACTTTCAACAATGGCAAAGCAAGATAAAAGACAAACGGATCTAACGACGGTTATGCAAGGAATTCAAGAACTTAAAATGAGTATTGAACAAAGGATGGGGAGTATTGAACAAAAAATTGAAAACATCCAACAGATGATGGTGAAGTATGATGAGAGACTGCAAAAAATGGAAGAGAAAGACAATCAAAGAGATGAGAAATTGCAAAAACTGGAAGAGAAAGACAATCAAAAAGATGAGAAAATTGGAAATATTGATGACAGAGTGACAACGCTTGAACAAAACAAGAATGAGATGGTGAAGTGGGAGATGGATAGATCAGAATATTACCTCAGATTTCAAAATATAGAGGAAGAAAAAGGACAAGATCTTGCTGCAGTAATGATAGAAATCTTGGCTGGAGCTTTGGAAATAACAGAGGAAAAAATGATGGATGGAATAGATGAGATATACCGAGTTTTTACAAGATATGCATCGAGGAATAAGTTACCAAGAGAAGTTCATGTTAGATTTACTAAAAAATCTATCAGAACACAGATATTACAAGCGGCAAGAGAGAAGACATTGAAATATGGAGATAAAGAGATTGGGGTTTTAAAACAAGTACCCAGAAAAATTAGAGAGATGAGGAGAGAATATCGTTTCCTGACTAAAGTATTATTGGAAAAGGAGGTGAATTACAGATGGTTGATTCCAGAAGGATTAATGGTTACATGGAAAGAACAGAGATACAGAATTGGCTCAATTGATGAAGCAGAATCGTTTTATAAGGAATTTTTTAAAAGAAGAGAAACAGAGATAGAAGAAGAGACTACCTTAACTGAATTTCAAGAGGACCAAATAGAGATGGGAAAAGAAGAAGGTGCAGTAGGTGGACAAGTGGAGACTAAAGAACAACGTGAAGTAAGATCAACGAGAGCCGTTAGACCTAAATATAAATCATAACTATGGAGGAAAAAAAGTTGATTTCTTTGAATATAAATGGACTGAATTCAGCTACTAAAAGAAGGAAAACTTTTCATAAAATAGAGAAATTAAAATTTGATATAATTTGCTTACAAGAAGTACACATTAAAAACAACATCAACAATTATTGGTGCGACCAAAAATAGGGAAAATTTTTACTTCTTTGGCCCAGTGTAAGAAAAGAGGAGTGGTATTGTATATTAAAGAAACCATTTCAGCAAAATTGATTTATACTGATGAAGATGGAAGAGTACTAATGGTTGAAATAGTGGATAACAATAGAAAGATACTTTTGGTTGCAATCTATGCTCCGAATGATAAACAAAAAAGATTCTATAAAAATTACATATGAAAATAATTGAATTGGACTACGCTAATATATTTATAATGGGAGATTTTAATGGAATTGTAGACAATGAATTGGACTACACAGCAAAAATAACACGACAAAATAGGAAGATCCTCCCTAAATCCTTTTTGAAATGATAGAGGAACTAAATCTAAAAGATATATGGAGAGAAAGAAATACTAAAACTCAACAATATACTTTCTACTCGAATAGACATTCATCATGGTCCAGAATAGATATGATGTGGACGTCAACAGAATTATTATCTAATATCCAAGAAATAAATATTGAAACAAGTACATGGGCAGATCATAACCCAATGACAATTAAATGGAAAGGACAAAAAGAAGATCTAGATGGACATTAAATAATACTATTTTAAAGGAAAAAGATTTTACACAGTGGATGGAAAAGAACTGGCCTTCTTTTTAATGAAAACAGAAAAGAAGATACTTCAATACAGAATGTTTGGGACACAATGAAGGCATATGCAAGAGGATTGATAATGGAATACACAAAGAAAAAAATATTAGAAAGAGGCAAATGATTAAAACTTTAGAAGATGATTATAAAAAATTGGAAAAAGAATTACAGAGAATGCCACAGAAAAAGATATTAAATTTAAAATGGATATAATTAAACATAAAATGGATCAAACAGAGAAAGAAGAATTGGCGCAAAAAATTAGAAGTGCTAAACAGAACTATTTTGAGGATGCAAACAGGCCAGGTAGATGGTTAGCATACAAACTGAGAAAAGAGAAAGAATCAAGGAGAATACTACAGTTAATGGATGAACAGGGTCTAGTCTGTCATGGTAATAAGGAGAAAAAGAGAATTATTCGAGATTTTTATGCGCAATTATATAAGCAGGAGGATTTTGATGAGGGAAAATTAAACAGTATTTACAAAATGCCAACCTACCCAAGATATCTGATGAAACTGGGAAAATGTTGGAAAATCCTATAACAATGATGGAATTAACTGAAGCACTTAATAGACAGAATAACGGGAAAGCACCAGGACCAGATGGTTTCCCGGCAGAATTTTATAAAACATTACAAGAATCATTGAGTATTTCATTGTTAGAAATTATGAATGAAGTTATGATAAATAAGAAAATACCTAAAACATGGTCAGAAGCTTATATTACGCTTATTCCAAAAGAAGGGACTGATCCATCACAAATTAAGAATTATAGACCTATCTCTTTATTGAATGCAGATTATAAAATATTTGCTTCAATTTTGGCAGAAAGGCTTAAAAATACTTAAATAATTTTATTCATTCTGATCAGAATGGATTTCTACCAAAGAGACAAATTAAAGACAACATGAGAGTAATTTTGGACACTTTGGAATATTATGAGGCACACCCTGAAAAGCAAATGGCTTTGATATTTTTAGATGCTCAAAAGGCATTTGATAACGTGAATTGGAGATTTATGTTATTATTATTGGAACAGATGGGTTTTGCTAGAAAATTTATTCAAGCAATAGAAGCTATATATTATAAGCAAACAGCAAAAGTGATGATAGATGGAGAATTTACAGACTCTATCAATATTAAAAAGACACAAGACAAGGATGTCCACTATCCCCTTTGTTATTTGTATTTACTTTGGAAGTATTAAATAGAAATATTAGAGAGGATACAAATATAAAAGGAATGAAAGTTAAAAAGGAGGAATTTAAATTGCAAGCCTTTATGGACGATTTGGTCTTTATTCTGGAAGACCCTCTAGAGACAGCTTTAAAACTACTGGAAAAGATAGAGACGTATGGTGAGATGGCTGGCTTGAAAATAAATAAAGACAAAACAAAGATTCTGACAAAAAATATGTTATTAAGGCAAAGAGAAGAGTTGGCAGACTTATTGAAAATTCAAGTTACGAATAAAGTTAAATACTTGGGGATAATTTTGACGTCAAGATGTACTACATTGAAAGAGAATAATTATATTAAACTTAAACAGCAGATAGCATCTGACTTGAAAAATGGGAAAATCTACAATTATCTTTGATAGGTAGAATCTCAACAATTAAAATGAATATTTTACCCAGAATTTTATATTTGTTTCAAACAATACCAATTAGGCTTGGTAAAGACTATTTTGATGAATTAAATAAAATGGTGTTGAAGTATATATGGCAAGGTAAGAAAGCGAGAATAAAACTAAAACTTTTACAGGATGCTAGAATTAGAGGAGGATTTGGCCTTCCTAATTGGGAGTTGTATTATCAAGCTGCAAATTTAATGTGGGTTAAAGAATGGATAACGTTAAGAAAGTCTAGATTACTGGCATTGGAAGGACATGATTTATTATTGGGTTGGCATGCTTTTTTATGGTATAAGGGAACTAAATCGCAGGGTTATTTCAGAAGGCACTATATACGGGAATCGTTATGGTTGAATTGGGAGAAAATTAAGAAACAATGTTATTTGAAAATTCCAGTTTGGTTATCAACTATTGAAGCTTTTTCCTATCCCATAATTTATAAGAAGGAACAAACAGTTAGATATGGGGAAATACTGGATGAAAAGGGTGAACTTAAAACGATGCAAAAGCTAGAAGAACAAGATATAAAGATGAATTGGTTTTCATATGCGCAATACACTCAAGGTATCTTAAAGATTCTAAAACAGAAGGATTTTATGATAAATTGACTGATTTAGATGGGATTTTGACAGGTGCTGATGAAAAAGTGATTAAAAAACTATATAGTTATTTGTTGGAAATTAAATTAGAGGAAGAACAAGTCAAAGAAACAATGATTGTTTGGGGGAAGAACTTTGGATATGGGATTGATTTAGAAAAATGGCAAAAATTGTGGTCTCAAAATTATAAAATGACAATGTCAGTAGCATATAAAGAAAATTTGTATAAGATGTTTTACAGGTGGCATTTTCCCCGACAAGAATAGCAAGAATGTTCAAGAATAAATCCGAAAAGTGTTGGAAATGTCATCAGATCCCTGGCTCATATTACCATATGTGGTGGACTTGTGAGGAGGCCAGGAAATACTGGACTAGAATTCGCATATGGTTGGAAGAAATGACAAAAAACATATAGATTTGAAACCAGAGATTTTTCTATTGGGAATCTTACCTGATACATTTAATAAAAACTTAAAGTATTTGATTGTAAATGTGTTAACAGTGGCTAGGATTGTATTTGCTAGAAATTGGAAGAGTGAGAAAATACCATTAGAGGAAGAAATTATTAAGAAAATATTGGAATGTGCTGAAATGAGTAGATTGACATTTGAAATTAGAGAACAAGAAGATAAACAATTCTATGAAGTTTGGGATCTTTTTTATCAATGGTTAGCTAAAACAATATAATAATAGAATATATATATATATTGGTTTTGATAATATTTTTAGAATATTATATTAAGATAGATTTGGTATGATTTTACGATTTGTTATAAATTAACTAAATTATAGTTATCTCGCTTAAGCATGAATTAGTTAAATTATAGTCAAATGATTGTTTAATAAGGATATTAGGATATATAATTGTTGATTGATAATATGAGTTATTATGTAATATAATTATTATGATGACTATGAAATAGATGCACAAAAAGAAGTGATAAACCAACCGATACACTGTCTGTAAATTTATGAAGAATGATGATGTTCTTATGTTATGTTTTATGTTTTATGTGTTTTTATTTGTTGTTAAAATCAATAAAACTTTTATTAAAAAAAAAAAGACATTTTTTATAAGATGATGTATCACCGGTATTTAACATTAGCTAACTTATCCAGAATGTATAAAGGCATTTCAAATGAATGTTGGGAGTGTAAAAGTAAAGAAGGAACTTTTTATCATTTATGGTGGACATGTGATAAAGGAAAGAAATTTTGGAGTAAAGAAAGATTCATTTTGTAATACAGAAAATTCTCAAGATCAAAAAAATAAAATAAAACCAGAAACTTTTTCTTTGGGGTTTAATGGAAAAAGATTTGGAGAAAAAAAATGGAACTTTTATCTTATATATGTTGATAGCAGCAAGGCTATTATATGCACAAAAATGGAAGGACACTTTGATTTCCACTATGGACGAATAGTTATAGTAGCTGAAGGAGTTGGCAGAAATGGCTAAATTGACTGTTTTGGTTAAAGGAAAGAATATAAGCACTTTTGTTTCCACATGAAGACCACTTCTGAACTTCGTGTTTGAAGTGGGGAAAAAATGAAACTTTTAATTTGAGTTTAACCAATTAGATGGATATGTTTTTATAGAAATGACTAGTTTATATTATTATGGAAAAATAAAAAGTTGTAGTTTGATGCTAATGCTTTTTTTTTTTTTTACTGCAACAGAGGGAGTCGGAAGTCAATGTGTCTTCTTTTATTTTCCCCAGTTTCTCCTCACTTGCCCCCCCCCACGTGTTTTCCTATTTACTTTTGTATTTTGTATTTTATCTTATAATCTAATTAAAAAATGTTAAACTGGAAAACTTTACATCTTGCATTATTGATTGGTGACCAATAGATGTACAATCTGATACATTCATGCCAAGTTTTCTAACTTTGATATTGGTTACACAAAAGAAGGAATGGGTCCATCACTTTGCTTTCCTTGGTTCATTTAGGCAGGACAGGACAGTTTATAATGTCAAGACTTAAAGAGACACATATACAAGTACCTTGCTAAGTCTTCTGTGACCCCTTGTTGCTCAAGCAGTCATGTGACAGCCCATTGGTTCAGAGGAAGAAGGTTTCAGGATGGAATCCAACTTGACTGGTCTAGTATCTCCCTTCACTTCATCTTCCCCTGAAAATACTCAACAGTTTAGCCCTGAATTAACCATTTAGCAAAATAACCACATGCTTAGGGCACCAAAGGAAGGGGGCATCAAAGAGTTTTTCCTCCTGGCTACTATGCCCTTAACTCTTTTACTGCCACATTTGTCTTAATCCAAGGGTTTATAATTGTCCTTATTTGCTGAGTTCCATTTTAATTTGCATTGTTTTCTTTGGCATGGTGAGTGACTAAAGTTTAAAAGTTTAGTTTCAAAATGTTTTAGGTATCATATTTGTTTCCCTCTTATGCATAAAAAGTTGCTTCTTCGTGAGTTACCATTGTTGGTATGTGCTTAGGACATCAGTTGAATGTAGACTGATCTTGCAGTATTTAAATAAGTTTTATCTATAAGAGTGCTCTGTGACACCTTTCATGCTGGTTAGTAAGACCTTGAGAATGAAGCCTCCCAAACCAACCTATTCTGATAAATAGGTGATCTTTATAAACAACATTGCAGAAGACAGTTAAAAAGTGTTAAGAATACACTGCACTCTGTTGTCTTGTTTCAAAAATAAGATGTTCAAAGCAGTTGACACATCATGTTTTAGACATCCCAATTAAAAATAATCAGTGAGTATCCACATCAAAGCTGTTTAACTTTCTGAGCAATCACCCGTACAAGTTACATTTAATTCTAAAGGAAATTGAGAAAGGAATTAAGATCCAGGAGTCAAGCACTGTTGTCAACTAATCTGAATTTTTCTAGGGCTTGGAACATTAATATACATAAGATTCCTTAGCAATGGCCCAACATGTAAATTTCCTCTATTGTTCAAGGAAATCACAGATGAATGGTCCAGAATGTTTCGAACGTAGTTCCTTTTTTTAAATAAAAGGAGCCATTTATAGAAAATGTAATATATTTGCCCATACCTTTCTGGAAAGAGATGGGTAAGTGTCTGCTACAAAGAAATAAAAGACTATAAATAGGTTGAGAATTACAAATAATGTTTTGCTCTGAAAATTTAAACCTTCTAAATGTATCTAGCTGCTTCCTCTCTAGGAAATTTGATGGAGGCAGTATATTTCTTACCAGCAAGGAGAGTGTATTATCTGTCTCTTCATTGTTCAGCTTGTATATATGTAAATAAACTCAAACATTATAAAGTATCGTAAGCCACCAGAGAGCTCCCTTCTTACAAAATGAACCAAGGAAATGATGACTTGAAAGCATTCCGGATAATTTAAATATTTTTAACTACATATGTAATATTTTTCTCTCATTCACATTTTGTCCCTTCCATCTGTTTCTCCTATTTTCTCCATCTTGTGCAATAAATATTTAAACAAGGAAAAAGAAAATGTCATTGGCTATATTAGCTTGAAGTACTATAGTTATTATAAATCATCAAGATCTAGTTACTGGCCATCACTCATCTATGATGAGAAGGGAAACAAAGAGGGGAAAAAAGGAAGGAAGGTGTGAGAACCAAGAGGTTACTTCCATAGTAATAATATCGGGCTACTTTTTGTGTGTGTCGCTGCCAATAATTTCACAATACAACAAGCATCTAAATATTTCTCATATATGAAAAGCAGAGGGAAACAGGATGTTGTTCTCCTACTTTTTCTACTACCACTATAAAACTTTGGGGGCCACTTTCTTTCTATAAATTCTCTTCCAAAACTCTTCAGCATGTACACACATCTGCACATCCCCTCACTGTGGATGAGGACCAGTACATCCCCTACCCCAGAACAAAGGTTAGCCACCATTATCAGTTTAGTATAGGTAAATACAGATTTTCTCATGGCAGAGAAGGGAGTTACCCAGCTTGTAGCTGGAATAGATAGCCTGCCTACACAGCTGCTTAGGCAGTTCTTCAACTAACTCTCCTCCCTCCCAACATCCAACCACTCCCCTCAAATAGATCAAAGCTTTTTAATCTGCCCTGGTCTTAGATCTGGAGGGAGCAGCTGTCAAGGTGTTCTGAGTAGGAAATGAGAAAAACAAAAATCTGGATTGTTAGGTACACAGGATGGTTTTCTAGCAGCTATCAGAATCCATCCTAGAACATCCAGATGTATTATTCTGGCTGCACCTCAATTGCGTTGCCAGATAGCATGTCCATTTCTCTGTATGCAGTTTAGGAGCAAGAAAGACCTTCTCCATTCTGCACAAGCTCCACTGGAAACAAGAAAGAAGAGCTATAGAAAGGAAGCTAAAATGCTGGCTTTGCCATTTGGCTGAACTCAAGCCATCTTATTGCATTTCAGTGTAACATGGAATATATGATATGGAGTACAACTGTGCCAAAATATAACTTTTTCTTCTCTTTCAGCCTGTATACACATACAAACACCAATAACTGCAACTGAAATTTAGTAATTTATAGGTAGTTTAACTTAGGGATGTTATTGGAGTTATAGTATAGCATATCTATAGAGTGTGTGGCTTGGGAAAGGTACACCAGTCTGTACAACACATGTGATCCTAGTTGGATAGGAAAACCCATCTTGCTTTGGTGCCATGAAATGACTTTTAAGGGGAACCCCTATGAAGTTCCCTTTAATACCAAGATGGATTGCTTCTTTTCACAATGAACTGCTTTAGCTGTACAGGTGAGCAATGCAAGTCTTACTGCTATTAAACACACAACAGACCCTGTGGTTACCCCGATTTATATCTCCCAATTCATATCTCTTTGGGGGTTGAGTTCTGTTAGGATTGTATGGGAATGGCCCTACATTAAAAGCTGTTAAGCCTTTAAAGAGAATTGCCTTCCCCATCAAAATATCCCCTGTGCCAGATGATCTGTAGTGCTAAAATATAATGGAGACCACAAGCTATACTCTCTTGGGCATCAAAATCTGCAAGATGGCAAGTGCTGTGTTGTGATCAAAGTCCTGTCCCTATATGCATTCAGCGCAGTGGTGAGGCATGGGTTGCAATGCCAAGCATGCCTTATTGCAGGTTTTTTATATCCACTGCTCCACAGACACTGCCCTATCATAGAATCTCCTCTCACTTTGGCATTGGGCAATTCTAAAGAGTTGAACCACAAACTCCAAAAAGAAAGATGATTTTTGGATATAATAATGAAAAAACTATGTGACTATCTTCATGGTTATATTCAACTATAACCAAGGAGATAGTCACATAGTTGGGCTCAAGGAAGCCTTAACGTCTCCCTTGCCCAGAAATAAGGGGTAAGAAAGTAGGTGATAACTTTACACTGTTTATCTTCATCTCTGTCCCTTCCTTCTTGTTGAACTGCCTGGTGAGATGGTGCAAAGCAGTTCGTCCTTGTTTCCTGGTCACCCACAAGTGGGAGCTCCTTGCCTTCTTGCAGTGATACTTTTCTGAAAAAGAAAAAAAAGAGTAAGACTGGAATCATTGTACAGCACCAGTTATCAAACATGAAGTGCTTGTATATGGTGGTTCCTTCAAATTAGCCATTCTAATTTGTTTCCTTTTTCAAGTAGAGCTATCATTGTCCCTTGATCTCACTACCTCATTCTAAAATGCTGGTTTCAGAATTTTATCTATCTGTCTGTCTTTGATCTCCTGGCCAGTTCTTCCTATCACTGAGAATTTCTATCAAGCAATTTGTGAAAGGTCCCCACAGCTGCTAGCCACAGGGCATCTTTCTAAGTGAAATGAACAGTTCAGGAAGGAGGAGGATTATCATTTATTTTATTTATTTATTTGATTTGTCAATCGCTTACAAGATACAGGTATAAGAATAAACATAGTTATGAATACATGGATACATATAAGAAAAATAAAAAAAATATAAAAAAACAATAGGACAGGAACAGTAGGCACATTGGTGTGCTCATGCACGCCCCCTACAGACCTCTAAGGAAAGGGGTGAGGTCAATAATAGACAGTCTAAGGTTAAAGTTTTTGGGGTTTGGGGAAGAAACCACAGAGTCAGGTAGAGTATTCCAGACATTGACCACTCTGTTGCTGAAGTCGTATTTCCTGCAATCAAGTTTGGTGCGATTAACCCTGAGTTTGTATCTATTGCTTGCTCTTGTGTTGTTATGGTTGAAGCTGAAGTATTCATTGACAGGTAGGACATTGCAATGTATGATTTTATATAGTATACTTAGATTGGACTGAAGGCGGCGTAGTTCTAGGTTTCTAGGTCTAGAATTTCGAGTCTGGTGGCATAAGGTATTCTGCAACGAGTAGAAGAGTAGAGAACTCTTCTTGTGAAATTGTTATTAGAGAGAAAGTTATAGTTAAACTAGATCATCTTAAAAAGCAAACTGATGACAAGGAACATTCATTGTATGCATTACATACAGGTGAAACTCAAAAAATTAGAATATTGTGCAAAACTTCATTTATTTCAGTAATGCAACTTAAAAGGTGAAACTAATATATAAGATAGACTCATTACATGCAAAGCAAGATAGTTCAAGCCATGATGTGTCATAATTGAGATGATTATGGTTTACAGCTCATAAAAACCCCAAATCCACAATCTCAGAAAATTAGAATATTACATGCAATCAATAAAACAAGGATTATACATAGAACAATATCAGACCTCTGAAAAGTATAAGCATGCATACTCAGTACTTGGTTTGGGCCCCTTTAGCAGCAAATACTGCCTCAATGCGGTGTGGCATGGAAACTATCAGCCTGTAGCACTGCTGAGGGGTTATGGAAGACCAGGATGCTTCAATAGCGGCCTTCAGCTCTTCTGCATTGTTCAGTCTCATGTCTCTCATCTTTCTCTTGGCAATGCCAAGAGAAGATAGATTCTCTATGGGGTTCAGGTCAGGTGAGTTTACTGGCCAATCAAGCACAGTAATCCCATGGTCATTGAACCAGGTTTTGGTGTTTTGGCAGTGTTGGCCGGTGCCAAGTCCTGCTGGAAAATGAAGTCAGCATCCCATAAAACTCGTCTGCGGAAGGAAGCATGAAGTGCTCCAAAATCTCCTGGTAGACGGCTGTGTTGACCCGTGACTTAATGAAGCACAGTTGACCAACACCAGCAGATGACATGTCTCCCCAAATCAACAGAGACTGTGGAAACTTCACACTGGACTTCAAGCATCTTGCAGTGTGTGCCTCTCCATTCTTCCTCCAGACTCTGGGTCCTTGGTTTCCAAATGAGATACAAAAGTTGCTCTCATCAGAAAAGAGACTTTGGACCGCTGAGCAACAGACCAGATCTGTTTTTCTTTAGCCAAGCTAAGACGCTTCTGATGTTTGTTGTTCAGGAGTGGCTTGACAAGAGGAATACGACATTTGAAGCCCATGTCCAGGATCCGTCTGTGTGTGGTGGCTCTTGATGCATTGACTCCAGCCTCAGTCCACTCCTTGTGAAAGTCCCCAACACTTTTGAATGGTCTTTTCCTGACAATCCTCTCCAGGCTGTGGTCATCCCTGCTGCTTGTGCACCTTTTTCTTCCACACTTTTCCCTTCCACATAACTTTCTATTAATGTGCATTGATACAGCACTTTGGGAACATACAACTTCTTTTGCAATTACCTTTTGAGGCTTTCCCTCCTCATGGAGGGTGTCAATGATGGTTTTCTGCAAAACTGTCAGGTCAGCAGTCTTTCCCATGATTGTGATTCCTACTGAACCAGACTGAGAGACCATTTAAAGGCTCAGGAACCCTTTGCAGGTGTTATGGCTTAATTAGCTGATTAGAGTGGGACACTTTGAGCCTAGAATATTGAATCTTTCACAATATTCTAATTTTCTAAGATTGTGGATTTGGGGTTTTCATGAGCTACAAGCCATAATCATCTCAATTATGATACATCACGGCTTGAACTATCTTGCTTTGCATGTAACGAGACTATCTCATATATTAGTTTTACCTTTTAAGTTGCATTACTGAAATAGATGAACTTTTGCACGATATTCTAATTTTTCAAGTTTCACCTGTACATATTATATGTGAGCTAATTACCATGCTTTTCCTAGCAGAACTCTAAATGCAAAAATAAGATAAATGTGACTACTGTCTATTAAACCCAATGTACTATTGAAAATAGGTATCTTCCTTGAAGCTATTTTGGTTAATCCATCCTTGTTGTCCTGTATGCTGATTACTAATGGCTTTACTTCTTTCTCTGATATAGGGGCTTCTTTGATTTAATCTAATTAAATATTTCTTTGCTTGACATATTCTAATGGAGTTTCAATAAAAAAAAAAACCTGTTAACTCAATTAGCTTTCCAAATTGTTCTTCTGACTAGCCAATCAAAATATAGTTTGAATCTAGAATTTCTACTCTTGCTTTCACTGGTAAGATATGCATAGAATTTCAATCTTTGATAATATTTTTAGAAATGTATATTTTAATGAAGCATTTAACAGCAGTTTCATGCCTTATTTGTTAATTGCAAAATAACAGGGAAAATAACAGGGAACTCAAATTAAATGATTTACTAAGCATTTGCAAAGGTTACACGGACTAAAAACAGGCTGATTATTTCATTGTATATTAATTCAGTCCCCTGTTTCTTGAGACTGTTTTGCCTCCAAACATCCTTACCTTCCTTTTTTTCACTGAGATGATTCTTCCCATGACTTTTGGTAATATCTTTGAAGGAGAAGAGGAAAAGGACCACTTCACTTTTCTCATTCTTGATAGGGACAATGTCCAGCAGGCACCAAAAGGCTGTTCCTAAACCAAAGAGGAAAAAAAACAACAACCCTAATCTCACACTATCATCTGTTTTCAATGGTCTTTGTCCAGACCACCAGTTCTGACAAGTTGGGCCCACTCCAGGCCCCCTTTGATAAATAGTATAATTTTGGAAGGTTGGGAAATCATGCCTTCTCTGTTATGGTGCCTGCCCTATAGAACAGAAATTCCCTCTCAAATTCAGCAGCCTGAAACCTTTTTGACTTCCAGAAAACAATTAAGATTTGACTGTTGCTTCAGGCAATAGAACCAGAAGGTTAAGGGATTCTGATACATATTTGTTTGCGAAATTGAGGTATGGTATAATATATATAGCTTTTCTTCCAAATGTTGGATTGCTTCTGATTTGTTTTTTTCTGTAAGCTGATATAATGATGCAAATGCCCATCTTATATACTAAAGATTACTCTGAATTGGGATCATTCAGAGCAATCTTAGATATATAAGATGGGCATCATATCTATACTTTTCATAGATTAAAAAAATATTGTAGTTGCAACTTGATCTTATTTCAAACACCAGAAAGTAATCCAGTAGATAAACAGACATAACAACAATGATGATGATAAATCATTTTCTTTTAAGCACTTTATTAAGGCAATGGTCAGGTCTCTTTTTTAACATCTATATGTACATAATTTTTATTAATTATTTTTAAAAAGGAAGATTGAAAACATACATGAGAAGAGCTGGTGGCAGAGGCTTACTTATTTACAATTATTAGAAAGATTTAAAATAGATGAAAGAATTCATAGATTTGAAGACTGTAAGACTGAGTTTGAAATAGAATAGTGTAAATATGATGAATATGTAATTGCTAAAATTTGAAACAGAAAAACAAATGAAAGAATATACAATAAAGTGGCCTACAATTTTTAGTTGTAATGTACAAATGGAAGAATAGAAAAGAATTGAAATTTACATTGTGTTATAATCCTAAAGAAAGCTTACACGTACTATTGGTCTGTCACCAATGAAATTGTCTAGAATGTATAAAGGCAGTTCAAATTTATATCAGAAATGTGTTGGAAAAGAAGAGACATTTTTCAGGTTTGGTTGACGTAAAAAAACTAGAAAATTTTGGATTCAGAGAATTTTATACAATTGAAACCAGAGGTTTTTCTTTTGGGATTGATAGAAAAATTGGGGAAAAAGTCAAGGAATTTTGCTGTTGTACATGATAACTGCAGCTTGATTATTTTATGTACAAAGAAAGAAAGTTCAACATTATGCACAATGGAAGATTTACTTGGTAAAGATGATGGAACTTGTTGGATTAAATTGACTTCTTTGAACAGAGAAAAGACAATACCATATCTATATTTATTGCTAACTGGAAAAGGTTTAACTTATTGCATGAAATGTTAATGCTAACATTTTGGGTAAATCAGAATAAAATGAACATATATTTATGATGTGTGTTGTTGCAAGATAATAAATTTATAATTGTATTTACAACTCTGTAAAGAAAATTGGAAACTATTTTTTTATTCTTTTTCCTTTCTTTTTCCTTGTTTTTCCTTTGTTGAATTTTTAGCTTGCTTTTTTATGTCTTTATTTTTTCTTTTCCTTACTTTCTATTGTTTTGTTTGTGTCTGTTTGAGGTGGGGAGAAGGAAAAAGGTTTAGTTGTCTGGAAACTTGTAGCTACTTAGAAATCTAGTGAGACTCAACCTATTAGCTGCAGCAAAATGTCCGTTTTATGGGCATTTGATTACCTCATTAAATATAGATTACAAAAGAATGGCTGCCAATAAAACTGAATCTCTGTCTGTCTTTCCAGATGTTTTTGGACTGTAATTCCTTTCAAACACAGCCATCACTTTAATGACAATGGATTATGGAAGCTGTAGTTAAAACATCTGGAGGGGGAGCATCCTGCTTATCTTTGCATATATCCTTCAACTCCAAATATAGCACAGAGGTGAAATAATCATTACTTTTGGCACCAGGATGGATTAAGAACAGCCACACTGAGAATTCATTTCAGAGGTTTGCAAAGCCCAAGCTGCTTAGTGGCTTTGTCATTTAAGAAGCCACAAAAACCCATCATCTCAAATTGCCTCTAAAAAATATGGTCATCCTGGGTTCACATTGGAACACTGTTTTGGCATTCCACTGGAAATACTTTGCTTCCTACAGCTGTGGGGAAAACCAATTAATTGTGCATCCTGCATTGCCCTATTATACTCCAGGACACTGTGTATTCTTCAATTTAAATAATCCACTTATAGAGCATCTCTCCAATTCTGTCATCTAAAAGGATTTAGGTTCTACAGAAGCCTCCCAATACCAATAGAGAGGAGCTCCATCACCAGGGATTTGTCTTCTGGCTGGCATTCCCAGGCTCACACATGGAAGCTCCCATCAGCATTAGTCAGGGAACTGCCTGTCCTTTAATGGGATTTTCCAGAGATGGTTATGGTTATGGAGCTCCTGAAGGTAAATCTACTTCTTCAGGCTTATGATCTAATGCAGCCTTAGTGGGAAGCGGAGGGGGGGGGATTAAATCCTAAATTCTATGTTCTGCTTTGGGTGCACTTGATAAGCTATCTTTTGTGGCAAGCTATCTTTAAACTTCTCTGCACTTCAATATTTACAAACCATTTCCCTATCCATCCTCACTCCCATTCTAGAGTTCATCCTATATTATTATTATTATTATTATTATTATTATTATTATTATTATTATTATTATTATTATTATTATTGTTATTGTTATTGTTATTGTTGTTGTTATTATTATTATTATTATTATTATTATTATTATTATTATTATTATTATTAACAACATTATTATCTTTTATTCATTAAACATGAAACTCAGTCAACTGAACATTTAAAAAATGTATTGCAATCATCTTCTTCTTCATCATCATCATCATCATCTCTGGCAAGTTACCAGCAAAAGCAGTATATTGGCTGTCCCTTTAAAATATGAAGGCTAATATTTTGAGGATCCTGACTTAGGTAACCACTAACTGTTTCTGCAGTTGCAAAATTCATAGAAAACAACGTACTGGGCTCTTATTTTACATAAAGGACATAAGGAATTCTGCACTTCTGCATTCATGGCAAATGTGTAGGATATATCAGATAAAATTTTGACCTCATGTCCTCAAGTTCCATCCTGAAACCTACTGTAGTCAATATCCTCTGGAGTCACATTCTGAAGGACAGGAGATCCACCCAAAAGGGCTTCCGAAAACTCACCGCCCTTCTTGTAGAAGCAGACTTCTGTCTGGTATTCCTGCTTTCCTTCCAACACTTTCTCAATGTGTTGCAGAACAGCTTCATTGGTCTCACTGCCATAGAGGAAGCGGCAGCTGCAGTTTTTCTGCATGACTTCTGTTCGGGCAAAACCAGTGAGGTCACAGAATCCATCTGAGCAATAGACAATGGGGAAGCCACAATGTACTTGTGCATTGGCCAGAAGGAAGTTGCTATCTGTGAAAGACATAGAAGAAAGAACTTGGCCCTGAATTAATACCGGTACATCAAACTTGAAAATAGTTGAAAGATCAAGTGTTAGTGGGGATTTCAGTCCTAGATTGTTTCATGGGATACTTTCTTCCAACAGAAAGAAACCTAAGGAACACCATTTCCCAACCCCACTGCCAACTGTTGGCTAGATAAAGACTGCACATTTCATCATCAATATGTCATTTCTGATGTTACTGTTTCAAAAGCCACAAAATTTGTGTAACGAGAAGAGATGAAAGACACATATGGGTGTCACAGGCAACTGAACAATGATAAAGACACACCTTCCAGAGTTGGGGTTCTCCAGATGCAGTCAACTTTCTTAATCCCGACCCTATACTTTTGGAGGGCACAATATTGGAAAAGGTTATCTTAAGAATAAGATATTGCATTGAAGTATGTAAAGGAGAAAAACATTTCTGAGCACTAACCAATGGCCTTTACCAAGGGTTTCCATGGGAAAGACACAACAAAATCAAGAGAGGGGCCACTAAAGCCCAATCCCTTTTTTAAATAAGCTTCACATATAAGTGGGAGCAAGGCTTCAGTTGTGTTGGAGTGGTATCTTGACTTTTTGTCCTCCTGCAGACAACCTTGATTGTTTTAATTGTGCCTTACCTTGACAAACGTATAATTAAAGAACCCATTTTTTTTCCAACACACAAGGCCAGATTCTCACCCCACCTTTGTTCTTCTGAAACGCAATACTCAGTTCCTCCCTGGATAATACAATGAGAACACAGTTCAAATAATATTTGCCAAGTATTGAAGCTCACTGCAATTCTGTATCAGAAACCTACATGAAACCTATGTTTCATTAGAGACACTTTTTAAACTGAATTCTGCATTTTTAAGGTCAGAATGAAGGATAAAATCTCTGCTGATATTTTTCTTTCTTTCTCATGGAATTAGAATTCAGGCCTGTTTTTGTTGTGTCATTTGCTTCGTGGCACTCCCAGCCTAGAGAATCTCCTCTGTGCTTGCTGGTCTCTCTAGAGGGCTTTTGAAAGCTGACTAAATCTCTTTTGTTTACATTGGACATTTTGTCTCTCTGCTACTTGATGATGTTAAGGCTCTGTACTCATACACAGAACATTGCCAATGTCAGCCCTAGCTGCTGTATGAAAAATGGCACTATAATCAGTGATGGAGTGCTGATGTTTCCTAAAAGTCCTATAATCACACTTTAACAAGGCATTGTGGAAATTAACAAGGTTGCTATTCCACGATGTTTAGAATTTTAGTTTGTAGGAGTCATAGTATAGAAATTAGCCCTGCCAAAGTACTTCAGAATGTATAAAGATTATGTGTCTTTTCAGAAAAACCTCTCTTGGCATATAGAGATGCAGTCATGTCTACTATATGTTATGTTATTTTGCCTGTCAAATTAGAGTCTACCAGTTCAGGGCTTCTGATTTTAACAGCCTTATTTAACAAAGAAAGGAAACCACGGGGAAAGATTGTCGGGAGTTTGGGAGTGTGATGTCACCAGAACAGAGACAACACCCGGTGCTATTTCTCTCCAAGGAAAAACTATTTCTCTCCAAGGAAAAGCTTTAACTTGTTGCAAAGGCCACTGGCCTTGATAGAAACTGGTGTTATTACTCTTATAAGTTTCAGCTTGCATGCTATAATATGCCTTGATGGTTTAGCAGATATGTTTCTCTACCAAAGTGAAACAGGGCAGCAGGCTTTTAATGGTATTAATGGCAGCCCAATGGCATGAGATAGATAATTAAATATGAAATCTATCTATAACTATGACAGTTCTCTCCTTCTGGGGAAATAGCAATTTTAGAAGGGATCATCATTCTCTGGAATGTTTGTAATGGACTTTTTCTTATTTTCAGGGTGACTTCCTATCTTTACCTAAGAAATGTGCTTCACACACACACACACACACACACACACATGCCTTCAAGGGTACATCCTTCCAGGCTTGCCCTGATGTAAGTGTCTTTGAATGTCATTGCTAACTGTACAGTTTGCTTTTGAAAAATTTAGGATTGCTAGGACCAGATACTGTACACTTGTCCCTTCTGGCAATAAGAAGAGATGCACCCTGACTTGATCCCTGTCAGGCACTTGAAGAAAAATTGGGATAATGAATGAATTGGTTTGCATGTGGATATATGTATGTGCATCCAAAATCAAGGGGAAATTCATGCATGAGGCTTTCCTATCTTTTCTTTCCCTCCTATCCCACTCCCGTTCTACTTTCAAACACACATACTGAGATGCAGGCTTGAACGTCCACACATATACTAAGACTTATTTAGGGAAATGTGTGTGTCTTAACAGATTTGTATAACTTAAAAAATACTTACAATACAAAGAAAGAGGCACATTCATGGAGGACTAAAGGAAAAAAAAAGTCAGGGTGCATGTTGGCAACCGTTATCTAAACTTTTTTTTGATGCCCCTAGTAAGATCACTATGACCTTCTTGGAATCATGCTGTAAGGTAAAGGTAAAGGTTCCCCTCACACATATGTACTACATTTTTGGCCCTACCTGGTCATTCTACTGATTAAAGGCCAAGCCCTATCTTGATTACCAGTACACTGAAAGCTTCATTAACAAACTGTAATAATCAATGTGAGTAGTTCTCCCCTGGATTATGTGTAAAACACCCCAGCACTATGAATAAAAATGTAATTGCTTCTAGGTTTGCCAAAATTCAAAATGTCCAGAACACTTAGAAGTGGGAATAGAAAGCTGACAACATTCCCAATATTTCGACCCAGTATGGCCAGCAGTGTGGTTAGTTGAAAATAAAGTTTTGAACACAGACATCACTGCCAAAAAGCCTTTTGAAATGCTCTAATGCTTAGCAGTGCTAAACAGAAAGATCTGTTCTACCATCATTATACTAGAATTAAAGTAGGACCAGAATCCAGCCCTGTATTCTATCTTCTATACTAGTCTCATAATTTGGTGCAAGGAACACTCATAAGAAAGCCTTGGTGTATTTTCAGTCTTTGCTCTCCCCCCCCCCTCCACAATGGATTGGAGATGTATTTGAAATAATGGACAGAACTACCCAATTGAGCAGAACTCAGATTTCCCATTTTCCTTCTGCATTGGGCAAAAAGGTTTCCTTCCCCATTCTATGCTAACCCAATTGGAGTTTTACTTGAGGTCACTTCAGGTCAGGGATTGGATTAACTTGGGAGGGACAAAGTGTATCTGTGTGACTGTCAAAACATAGTTTGCATCTGTAGCTAAGTCTAATATTTGGCTTCCAGACTGCAGGATTAGGGGGATGCTTAAATGGTTGCGTATTAAAATATGCACTCTCCATGGTCCTGAATATCATGCTTCCATTCTCTCGCTCTTTCGCTCTCTCTCCACACTGAAAGACTAGCTTCCTGTGTAAATACAAGAACTTCAGCCCATAAGCTCTGCATTCAAGAGAACCCTAATGAACTTTCAGGCTGAATAACTAACCACTGGAGTTCTCCCAGTAGTCTAGATAAATTTTATTTGGGAACAATCAAAAATTATTTTACCATGATGGTTCTGCTCAATTTCTAACTCTTTGCTCAGATTGCATTTTCAGCTGTAATAATGAAGTAGGATAGCAAATAAGGAACTAGCAACTGTATTCAGTTTCATCTGAGGGATGGGATATCACTGCCAGTCCTTAAAAACAGTAACTTCTACACAATAAAATAATGTTTTATGCTTCGAATTTGTAGAATTGATAATAGACATGTACATACTTAAGGCACATGTTTTTCCCTTTATATTTTATAACCTTGTAACAAATGAAAGCACAGAAAGCTCCTTAGAGTTCATCTATTGGTGAATACTGAATGGAAGAATGAGGATGAGAGAAAGGATGGATGAATGTATTGGATGGATGAATTTATAAGTGAAATATCTTAATTTTAGTTGGTCTTAGTTAGATCTATGCATCAGTTTCTATATAGAGCACAGAGACCAATAATTTGTGGAATAGAGTGTGTTATGTTTCAGAAAGGTTGGGGGAACCAGACCAACTAACTTGATCTTAACTAATAGAGAAATATTCACCAATAAAATGTAAGTAATGGAACTTTAGAGGAAACTGTCCTTATCATCCTGATATCCATTATTTCATGAAAATGCAGAGATATAGAACTATAGACATCTGATTTAGCAATAACACATGTGAAAACAGTGGCCTTAGGAGGGTGAAAGAAGGCAGAATGTCAAAAGCAGCATTGCAACAGAAACTCTGTCCTTGTGTACATGCAGTGTGACATAACACACACACTGTATAAAAGGAGTGGAGCATGATGACAGTACAAAACTTCTGCAGAAGCCCATGTATGAAAGGTTTCTTGATGATCGCAAACACAACACCAGTGATTCTCAACCTCAGGAATTTTAAAATATGTGGGCATCAACTACCAAAATTCCTCAGCCAGGAAGAGTAGCTGGTGAAATCTGAGAATTGAGGTTCACACATCTTAAACTTGCTGAGGTTGAGAAAGTCTACTCTAAATGAGCAGTGTAGAATATGAAACAGCTGTCAAAAAAGGGCAGTAGAATTTTTAGGTTGCTTTATGATAATTTAGAAGTTAGTTTTCAACTTATTGGAAATAACAGCACCACTTTGTTCTCCACTAGTCAAATCTCATGGGAGTATTGTGAGCAACACAGTTTAAAAGGATGTAGACAAACTGGAATATCTTTGGGAGGGGGAAGATCTCTGAGGAAAGGTTGAAGGATCTGAGTGGCTTTTCTTCAGAGAACAGAAGATTAAAGGGAAACATGATTTTTCTTCAAATATATGAAAGATTATCACATTACAAGAAGGAGGGATCTCATATATTCAAGTCATAGGTATCAATATTAGTTAAATATTAATAAGCAGATCAACTATGGGGTTGTAGTTGAATAAAGGGATGATAGGTTCATGCTAAAGTTCCTCAAGCAGAAGCTAGTTCACCATTGCTCTGGATGAGTTCCTTGCTCCTTGGCAACTTAAAGATGTGTGGACTTCAACACCCAGAATTCCCTCCTCCAGCACGCTGGCTGGGGAATTCTGGAGTTGAAGCCTACAAATATTCAAGTTGACAAGGTTGAGAAATACTGCTCTAGATCAAAAAGAAATGAAAGTAATATTATGTAGAATCCAGCCAAGTAATAATTATGTATGTGAAATAATTATGTTTGCACAGATTTATAGCAATTTCAGTGTCTTAAAACATAGTCTTTTCCAGTCAGACCATGGTTTGAACCAGGAACATTTTGCATTCAAGTAAATACCCTAATACCCTTTTTGCATAATCTCCCCACTAGAGGACTTGATCTGCTTCAGCAATGGCATCAGAGGGCAGAATGAATGATATTTTGTCACAAAATGCAAAATCTGGTCAAATGTATGAGCAATAGCTCCATTCTCCGTGCTTATACTTCTATGGTTCTGAAATCTTTACATTCTGTGTGATGAAGAGCTTTGTGGAATCTGGATGTTTTCGTTTTTATATTTTTTTTTCCAACTTTGGAAAAACAAATATAGATCCAGATCCAGTATTGTATTTATTTGCTTTGCACCTCTTTTTAAGATCCATATGGTTCTAATGGACAAACTGAGACAGAAGAAGCTTGCCAAAAGCAGGAGTCATATATTTATATACCAGGATTCATAACACTGGAGAGATCATGGGGACATGGTATTTCTGTGATGGGAGATAATCCCACAACAGCCATTCACATTGGAGGGAATGAAATTTGTGAATTGAAAATCCTAAGCAATTGAGCCTCAGGATGAATGAATTTCACAGACACTGTGAAATGTATATTAATCCCCAATATGCAGCAGCCACGCATGATCCTTGAGAAAGCTCTCCAGTTACAGTGCATGTGAACAGTCAGTTTAACAATTTAAGCATTCCATCATGTTCTCCTTCAACCAAAATGTATAAGTTGGATATAGGAATGAAGAGTCTTACTCTACCTTTACTCTAATTCATTCGTCGTCTAACAGAAATACAATATTCCTGGCTTAGTTCCAAAGTTTAGGACTAACCTTATCTCACTTATATAACCAAGAAGCTCTTGTTCCTAATTTAGATGCATGATGGCAGATATTTTATACTCACCAGCATTACTCTTCATTATTGATTTCTGTGTTCCTAACTATGAAAATATATATTGCTTAGATCTCTGCCTGAGTTTCTATTCCCATGCTTGTCTGAACCCATTTTCAAATATAAGAGTCATACAAAAATACAAGACATAAAGTGAGTATACATGTGCACCTTTTCTTGTATCATAATGCAAGAATGCACACAAAAACCTTTTAAAGTGCATTTAAGAACTGTCCAAGCTATGAGACCCTGTTTGCATTTTTTTATTTAATATTCTGGCTTTTGTTTGGGACACTCAAGTCACTCTCCCCTACCTTTCCATAATATCTAAATTGAACTAAGACAAAGTCACTGATAGAGTCAGCTTCCATAGCTAAAATGGATTAGAATATGGTACTTCTAGCTCCTAATCCAACACCTTAACCAAAACTCTTTATTTACTTTCATTTTCTTTAGTTGATAGGAATCCAGGTTCTTTTGGTAGCTAAAAGAATATGAAAACTAGACAGTGATGGAGCTTACAAATTGGAACCATCCCAGTGCAGTCCAGTCAAAGTCACTTCATTTATAGTCTTATATAATGAAATATTCCAAACATTTGTGAAAATTGAATATTGTTATGTATTCTCTGATTTGCCCTAATTGTTCAGGGCACTTTTTAGCTCTGACCAAATACCTGTGTCCAGTTTTATGTAAGAGATATAATTAAAATGTTATTGTCATGACGTGCATGCTCTTCTACAAGATTTAATTATAATACCTCTTTTTCACATATTTGCATCTGATTATTGTGGCTTTAGTGAAGAACAAAGAGATGGATTATGATAAAATGCAGGATTTGTGGTCAGGACTGAGGATATTCAGATATCTTTGCTTAGAGAAGCATTTCTAAGTTAGTCTCCATAATAAAATGCTGAATTAGTTTTCATTGATCTTTTTGAAAGCATTTAAATCCTTCCCTCACACCCTGCCCAATCCACACCATCAGAATCCTCTTAAGTGAAAATCCTCTAACCACAATATGGCATTTTAGTTGTTTCTTTTAAACCATGCATGATTACTACACCTTTCTTTTCTATTCCCATCTTTCTACCTAGGCAAAGCAGGTGGAAAGAAAGGAAGAGAAAAGAGGCTAACTTATGCTTAATTTAAACCAATGTCCAAAACTAGGAACGTATGGGTGTAAAATAAGAAAATAAGACCATTTATAGAACATGTAAAATTAAGCTAATTTACTATACCCCACACTAATCTATCTAGACTAACAAGGCAGAACTTTCATGTGACATAGTTTTAATCCTTACATTTTCATACCTTGGGTTTTTATTTATTTATTTAGTTTAATTTTAATGTGCAATCAGATTTTGCTGTCAGGGAATTGCCTAAAATTCCTCATATTAACTTGAAATACAGCGAAATGGCTATGTTATTGCTAATGAATGTGAATAAAAATGAGCTTTGCATATAGACAAAGTGTTACTGATTTATACTTCACTTTCCCCCCCTGCAAAGACTCCGTTATGACCTGGATATAATACTTCTTATTCCATATATGGAATAAGAAGTTTACCTAGTAGTGGAGGTATGCTTTTCCAGACCATTTTCAGGATGGAGCCCTGGTAAATTGTTTCAGTTAAATGAAACTTCATACACATTGATCTAACTGGGCCTTTCCATGTAAACATATTTTTGGGTTTGAGTTTAAGTACAATAAGCTAATTGAAGTCAATAAATTACCACTTTGGACATAGATTTGCAAGAGAAAAAGGAGAAAAAATACAGTTACTAGACTGCCTGGAAAATAAAATCTAGAAAACGTAAAATGAAACACAGAGAGAAAAAGAAATTGGAAAACTATTCAACCAGAGCCTACTAAGTTGATTCTGGAAGTGCTGTTATATAAAGGATTCATACTCTAGTTGCTAAAGACATCTTAAAGTAGGTCTACCATATCTGGTGCTACAGAAATCTGGATCATCCCTAAATGGCATGCAAGGAATAAAGATAATTTAATTATGATCCAGATTTGGAATCCAAATATGTTGGCCTAAAATAAGGACCAGCATATTGTTAAGAGATTGAAACTCTAAATCAATTCTAATGACCCATTCTAATAATTGTAGTGTGAACTGCAGTCCTCATACTGTGAACAGTAATGTTAAAGTTTAGTTTTCATTTTCAGAGAGGTAATCCCTAGACATGGAGATAGAAGATATGGGTAGCCCAAAGAGTTCACTGGCATTTAAACTTAGATCCTCGAAATTGTAAAAGAACTTGTCAGCATTGTATAATCTAATCAATCAAGCATATATACACTTGAGAGTTCCATTGAGTTTTATAATTCTTATTTCCATTCAGACCAAAAGGAAAAAAATGTTTAGTGCACTTATCATCATTAAAAGTATTTTTCTTAGAAAAAATAATAATGTACTGAATCATGGACTGAAAGACTGAGGCTGACACAGGAAACAATATCTGATAGGAATTGTTTGGATGTAATAAATAAATAGACTGGGGTTTAGCTATACTTTGGTGGAAAAGAAAGCAGTTTCATGCCAAAGATCCTATATCATATTTATTATGTACCATTTCCTATCTTTAATTCACGTACCAAGTATTTGTTAGTGAGATCCAAGGTTTTGGAATACATAACCAGCCTTTTAACTAGCACACAACATTTCTGGGAAGTTCCATTAGTTAATTTTTCCTGAAAGCTAGAATCATGTAATGATTAGAAAGACAATCTGAAATCAGAAAAAAGAAATTCAAATTTTCATGGACTGATGTTTTGTATGGGTTATGGTCCCTGATCTGTGGACTCCATGCAACTTTACTTGTCCCACAAGTGCCAATCATTTTTCTCAAAGGGAAGGATTTCAAGAATATGTGATTTCCATTGATTAGCCCTTGTTTCTCCACCTATCCACTCCTGCCAATATTTGATAGTGATATCAAGATAGCAGTACTTGATAGAATGCCAATTTGGTCCAGTAGTTAAAGGCACCAGGTTAGAAAGGTAGACCATGAGTTCAAGTCCTGCATTAGCATAGAAGTCAGCACTCACTCTCTCTCTTTCTCATGGCTGTCCACCTTACTAATAGGGTTGTTGTTATGGGGAAGCTAGGAGGAGGGAGGTGTGTTGGATATGTTTACGGTCTTGAATTATTAGTAAAAGCAATAAACATGGGATATAAATAAATAAAAAATAAAATGCATCCATCAGTGAGAAGGAGGGCAGGAGGGATGTGGGAGGGAGAATCTTTCTATCAATCAACTTTAAAAAAAAATCCAATCTTTCAATGCTCCATCCATAAACTAGTAAGTCCAGCCCAACTAACTTTCTTGTAAGTTAAATCCATTGCCCCTTCTGAAATTATATTGTTTGGGGGAGAATCTCCTGATGCTTCCACTGAATGGAATCTACCACATTCTATTTCAATAGCATCACAGTATTGCAGCTAAAATGTTTGGTGGCTTATTGTGGGCTTGGCACTCTCCCTCAATGCAACCTATGTCACAAGGCAAAGGCTGATCAAGGCAAAGGCTGACCAGCCTCATTTGCTCCCATTCAGCAAAAGAAGCAGGAAAAAATTTACCCTTATGTAGCAAAAGGGCCTTATCTCAGTAAGTAAGTGAATAAAATGTCCATCACCATCTGACACGTAACATCCCATAAGACTATTAAACCAAAATCTAATAATATCTCACTGCATCCTCATTATGCCACTTCCTTTTAACAGGAATTGTGCAGCAATACTATAGTGTGAAATGAGACACAGTTTAGCTACAGATTTTGATACTCTTCATGACACCTAGAAACTCAAAGTTTTTAGAAATTCAAAAAGTTGTGTGGAGTTGAATAAGATTACAGACTAACAAGTTGAAAAGTTTTTAAAAGAGATGATGTGTGCAACCCATGCTCCCTTATTGACAGACTGCCCATCCTTCTGCAGCTGTGGGCCGTATTTTCACAACCTATGTACCAAGTGCTTTATCAAAAGGAGGTGAATGGGTCCTACTCCCTTCTCCCTGAGAAATTGGTATCCAACATATTGCAATTGCAGAGGGGGAGGGGAAAGGAGGGGAAAGTATTTTTAACTGGGGAGGAGGGACCATCTCTTATTTCATCATCTACCAGGAAAGAAAAGTTACTTTGCACATGCTCAGAGGCACTCTCCTGTACTGATCCACATTTCCTGGGTTTGAAAAGAGTAGGAGTGGCCTCAGATCAACATTTTGAAGCAGAATCCCTTGCTCCATCCCAAACACAGTAAGATGGCTTATCCTGCTTTGGACCGAATACGCCAGCTCCCTTTTTAGAGTGAATTTTGGAGGATAGCCAGTGGTTCAACTGCTTTACTGAAAGACAGATTTGGAGTGATTCCTTATGTGGTGGGAAAAAGAGATTAAAATGTTCCCTCTCCCCTCCCCAAACTAGGCTTGTCTAAAAAAGACTCTTTACCATTACTTCGGTCTCCTTTCACACATCTAAACAAGCATAGTTTAAAGAAGAGTGCAGGTTAATAACACCTAGCGTTCAATGCATGCCTCCTAAAAAAGCCAAAGGAAGGGGTTCATCAGTTCATCTGAACAGTCAAAATTGGGGGCCAGGGACGAATTTTTCCTACAACTGCTGAGGCATGCCCGAAAATATCGACCTGATGGGGGAGGGACGGGAGAGAGCTCAGGTCTCAGGTTGCCGCTCGGATAAAGACAAAGAGGGTCTATCGGTTCTTTGTTAACTCGGGAGCGGGGAATCGGGGGGGGAGACTGGCGCAGAAAGAAACGGAGCACAAAGCGGGACGGGAGGGCGCGGGAAGAAACAGCACGGAAAGCCCGTTATTGTTCCTGGGGTTGGGCACATACCTCATGCCGCCACCCCCTCCCATCCCAAAAACCTCTTTCCTCTCCGGTCTCGAAGAGACGGGGAAGAGGGAGGGGAATCTTCAGGTGAGGTGGCCTCGTATCCCCACCTGCCTGTCTCCTTCTTCTCAAGTGGAGTTTTAACTTTCCAACTAAGAAGAGTAGGGTAGCGCGTCGGCGGGAGAAGGGAGAGAAGGCTGCCTGGGTGCGGAGGAAAGGAAGGCAACGAGAAATCTAAGAGTTTGCCCCGATATCTCCAGTGAACTCCGCGAGGGACCAGGGCGATGCCGCAGAGCTCTTCCGCCCTCCAAATACAACCCTAGCCGACGAACTCTCTTCCGAGTAAAGGGGAGTTCCAGAGGCCACTTACGTGTCCCATCGAACCTGTTGGCGATGTTGTCCAAGAAGGTATTCTGTGGGGCTAGCAAGCCTTTCATTACCGGCATGGCGGCGGGGGCACCACCATCGGCGCCCCGCTACCCCCGCGGGGTCCGCTGCCCAGCGGGGAGAGTCCAAGCGCAGCCGTGGAGAAGAGCGCAAGAGGGAGTGAGGGGACGCGTTATGTCCCAACTGGGGCTGGCGCGAGGGGAACGGCGAGGCGAAACAGCTGCCTGGGAGTTCACCGCCTCCCTCCCTCCCTCCCGGCTGTCATTTCCTCCCTTCTAATCCCAGCCGTGCAATTAGCGGGCTGGCGCGGACGACGGGGCTGGGGAGGGATCCAGAGGGATCCCGCCCAGATTTCAGCGCCCGCTCGCGCAGGTTCCCACGAGCGGCATCTCAAGCGCTTAGTTCAGCGCACCGCGTGCAAACAACGCGGAAACACCTGCGGCCGAATGGCCTTGCCTCGCAACTAAAAAGAGCGGGCACTGGATCGAGGAATCGAGGGGATTTCTTCTTTCTTGAAAAAAAAAACCCACAGAAAGTAAAGTAGAAATAAGAGACAAGTGTGAAACGATGGAGCCACTGGTAGACTTAACCTGGTTACTGATATTTCATGATAAACTAATCCAAGGGGCTAAATTCACACACTAGGAAAAAAGGAAGTTAAATTTCATGTTGTGAGAATATACTTTGTAGGTCTGTAAGTGATCTATTTGTTCTGTGATCACAACCACATACTCACCCATCACCAATCAAGGAATATAAGTTAGGTCCCATTTTTACTTGCAATTTCAGAAAACAGAAGGATAATAAGTTCTGGTGCTGAATTTCCACAACCAAAATTGCCTGTTCTGTCTCTCATTTCTTTTTTCTGAAATTGGAGTCTGGAAGTCAGTATGTTACATATGTTACATACGACATGCTATATGTTACACACACATGCCACAATATTTTAGTTTTAATTGTTGTGTGCAAATTCAGACTTTGTGATTAGTTTATGCTACAGAAGGAGGGCCTCACTTAATGTTGAAGCCTAAACTCAGCTTAAATACAATCACTGCATCCTTTTTTAACTGAAACCTGATTCTCCTTTAGGAAAACTCAAAACTGACCATTTAGAGAATTTCCTGTTCCAAATGTAAATACTTTTTCAAATATTTGCATCCCTCTCTATCCCTCTGGGTTTCCCACCCTCCATTCATTAAATTAGCCCAAAGACTTTATCAAATTGGTTGAGAACTCCATGCAAATATCAGACTGCCGATAGCTTAATTCAACAGCAATATAATTGACTGCTTGTCTGGGGATTATGGTGCCTGCTGTTTGCACAAAGGATGCTGTTGGATTGAATTGTATTTAATGCTGGCTAGAAACTAACTATTGTTCAATTTGTAAAAAGTGAAGAAGATAAAAAGAAAGGAAGCGTCTTCTATTCCGCTATTCTATGATTCTGAGTGGAACTATTTAAATTCACATCAAAGTTAGGTTCATTTGGGCTATAGGATTCTGCACAAGGAAGCCTCAAATAAGAAAAGTGCTCCTGAACAAACTTTGTATTAACCACAAATATTTCTTACATAGTTTGAATTATAGATTCCAGATCAGACTGCTCAGACGGTCAATCAAACATCTGGCAGCACACAAAAGAATCTAGCACACAAAGAGATTTGGAGTAGCCAAGCTTTCTTTGCCAACACTGCCCTCTGGCTGCCAATATCTGCCAACCCCATGAAATCATAAAAAAGCAACAGAGCTCCTGGTCGGCAGTCTTAGGCAGGCAGAAGCAATTACTGTAGAGGCAGATCAGCAGAGCTCAAACAGTTTGGGAGCACAGAGATAACAGCAGTGGAATTTGCCCTTTTAAAATAGCTTTAAAAATCTTAGCATGAGCCATGTCTGGCACCAAACTTGATTGCAGGAAATACGACTTCAGCAACAGAGTAGTCAATGTCTGGAACACTCTACCTGACTGTGGTTTCTTCCCCAAACCCCCAAAACTTTAACCTTAGACTGTCTACTATTGACTTCATCCCTTTCCTAAGAGGTCTGTAGGGGGCGTGCATAAGCGCATCAACGTGCCTACCGTCCCTGTCCTATTGTTTCTTTTATTTTTCTTATATGTATCCATTCCATGAATTCATAAGTATGTTTATACTTATACCTATTATCTTGTAAACAATTGACAAATAAAATAAATAAAATAAAATAAAATAAAAAATAGATATTGGGATGGGCACTCATGTGGGTTAACATTCATGATTGACAAAAAAACAATGTTAAGGAAATTCTGCCTGGATGTTTGGTTCGATGAATGGTTTATTTGGTAATTTTAAGGCAATTGGAGGCAATACATCTCTCTTCAATATTGGAAGACAGACTAGGGCCAGTGATGGCTAACTTTTTCATCATCGTGTGGTGAAAGTGTGTGCACGCATGCCTCCCTGCACCCATAATGCATTGCGCACGTGACCTCCCACCCCTGTGTGCATTGCACACCTCTGTGCATGCGCACATGACCCGCCCCCATGCATGCACAGCAGATACCCAACAATCAGCTGGCTGGCAGGAGGTGTGCACACATGCACCGTGGGCCTATGCTGGGGTGACGGCTTGTGTGCCGGCAGAGATGCCACTTCTGGCATGCGTGCCACAGGTTCGCCATCACGGGACTAGGCAATCTGAGCTTTCCTATTGAGAGGCATGGTGCCACTGAGCAGCAAAAGAGAAAAACAAGTTCTAGTCTTGTATATCCTGCTTTCTGTATAAAAGAGTTTGAGAAATAGAAAGCTGGTCGAGATGGAACTTTGGTTGATCCATCAAGCTTTTCTGGGCGGAATTCACACAGATCTTTGGACAAAGCAGTTATTAAACACAAGAGGCTTTATTTGGAAGAAAATGTGGTGACAGATAAATGAAATAGCTATTTACAGAATGGACTAACTGCACCGCTGCTATCTTTGGGCAGCACCTAGCACCTGGCTGGTGTAAAATAGAATAAAACCTACAGCAGTAATGATAGAAAGCAGGAAGGACTCGTGCAATCTCTTGAAAAGGATTTCCTTATTTGTAATTTCTTAGTGAATGTAACTGGTCTTCTGGGGAGTCAGGCAGCCCATGACTGGGTCAGGCTCTTCAGCGTACAAGGTGGGCGTCATCTAGGAGATGCTGGGTGCATTCTTATCGAGGTGCCAGAGGAGCCCAGTCGCTCTCCTGCCCATTGTGAGAATCCCAGCAGCCTGGTTTTCTGAGCCATGCAAAAGGCGGTAGAGGCGGCTCTGGAAGCCCTTGGTAGTCATGGCACTGCTACGCTTGCCGATGGTCAGGATGCCGGCGGCATGGTTGCCCATCCCATGGAGCAGATCAAAGATGCGGCATGAACAGCTTTTTTGCCGGCAGCAATCTGGCACGGCTCGTTTGGCCCCGGCAAAGGAGCACAGTAGCAAGATCAGGAGGACTGAGGTGGCTCTCTGAACCTGTAAAGATATGATCTAGGTGAGCACATTTTAAGGATAGGTCGAAGTTAGAGAAAGTGTGATACTCCAGAACTACATGTCCCAGCATGCCTCACTATTGTAAAACCTGGTCCGCACAGATGAAAAATGTAACTTCCATCAGAGAAATTGTTAACAAATCAAGGAAATTCCCCACGTCTGCCTTAAAAATATATTCTGTTGTGTTAATTACATCACCAAGGTTCTCCTGGAATGACTTCCATGAATATAATTAAAAATTGGGCCCACCCTATTTAACCATGGTTTATTTTAAAGTATGTTTTGCTGAATAAGTCAAAGTGGGTGGGTCCAAACATTACAGTGTTAGAAAGAAAGAAGTACATCGAGGCTGGCTACGATGTGTGAACCAAAAACACTGAAAGCATGAATGAGCAGGAATCAATCTTTGGAACAGGACAGATACCAAAGATTTAAGGAAATTTTGCAGAGAATGTAAGAAAGGCAAATTTAGTTTATCAGGTGGGAAGGATTTATCAAACCTCCTTCAAGGCAACTTAAAAAAAAAAAATCTGCAGAGAGGTGTCACATCAAAGTCATCAGTTTTAACTGAGCACTGACCCAAGACATTGCCTGAAATAGTCTTGCTTCTGTACCATTAGTCTGAAGCCAGCTGCTGATTTTGTACTGAAAAGCAAGTGAGCAAATGATTATATTATTTTACCTCTAGTTTAAAAAGTAACTTGAGAGTCCTGGGTATTATGATCAGTTCTGACTAGCATCCAAGGCAGGTCTTGGGGTCCCTGAGGAAGAAAATCCTATAGACATATCTAATAATAAAGAGAATAGCTAGCCATTTGCTTTCTGTTTATGATACTGAAAATGATTGACTACCTCACTCTGCCTAATAGATAGGGTACTGGCCATGAAGAAGAAGAAAACAGTCTGCAAGGCAAGGGAGAGAATTGGATTTGATGTCTCCTGAATGTGTGTTTGTACACTGTATATGGATATTGATTTGCGAGGTGGTTTTTAAATTAGGGATTCTAACATGAGCATGCTTGGGCTAAAATGTGGCTCTGGTTGTGTTGATGGCCTATTGGCCAAAGTAAACAGGAAATATCAGTGCCTGTTCTTGCTTTTAGCAGAGAATATTGCAAATGGCATAAGTGTAACCAAGTCTGCTAGCCTTCTCTTATTAAAAAGCCTTGTGCAAAACATTTGATTAATCAAACCTAGAATGGCATTGAGAGGCCAAGGTCTCTAAGTCCATCTGATGATTTCCTTTATAAAAAACTGAAATTTAAAACATGGATAATAAATGAAAAAGAATGAGAATTAGCAAATGAATGAAATAAAAATAGATATGCTGTGTAACTTGTGAAATTAAGAGAAAGAGGAAAGATGTAATAGACCTGAATGAAGTCTATTCTCATCATGGAAAAATGGATAAAATACATGTATGGAAGGTAAAATGTGGACTTAAATTATGAACCAAATGACTAAAATTATGTCACAAAGCGTGAATGAGTGCTATCTTGACTACCGATGTGTTTGAAAGTTTGAAAGTTTATAGTTCCATGCCCTACCCCAGAGAATGGGGATAGTGAAATCACCAGGGAAGAGTTATATGGAAACCATACAATATTCTCAATGAATCTGACCTAAAGGGAAAAAAAATTGCTATACAAAATAATAATGCAAAAATGTGAGGAGAGAGTGCAGAAAAAGTGATCTGGTCATTTGGCGATTCAGACAGAAATGCCAATGACCATTCAGAATTGAAAACAATAATTTTATTATAAATAGAACTGAATCTGTAGTCAGATATGCAAACTATTCTCACTGTAATATGTTGCATATTTGACTAGACTCTTGCATGGCCTGAGTGACTAGAAATAAATAACAAGCTTTTCAAAGCAATTAAATTGTAATTTAAAAGTTAAGAATAGTTTAAAAAAACTACTTTTAACTATTAAAAAATATTTTCCAAATATACAGGTGGTCCTTGACTTACAACCACAATTCAGCCTTAACATTTTGTTGCTAAGCAAGGCATGTTTTTGCCCCATTTTATGACCTTTTTGTCAGAGTTGTTAAGTGAATTACTGTAGTTGTTAAGTGAATCATTCAGTCATTAAGTAAATATGGTTTCACCCATTGACTACTCATAGAATCCTGGCATGTTGCAGTAATAAACATTAGGTCATATAAGCTGGACTGCAATAGTCAGAATGCCAGTCATCCTTGTTCTCCTTCCAGATATTTCCATTCATTTTCTCAGAACTCAATTTTCTATCCAATAACATAAACAACCAATTTATACTCCACCCTCTCCCCAAAGTAATTATTTTATTTATTATTTATTGTCTCTCAATTTTCAGTACTTTCTCTTGCGGTTTAAAATAAAACCACAGAATCATACAAAAGCCATAATATGCCTGGTTTACATTTGTGTTCTTTGAATCACTCTTTTCCACAAACGTCATAAATTGCATAAATTCTGCAATCCTTCGTTTTTTCCTCTTATGTTGAATGATCCATATAGGCTATCAAAGAGCAATTATGTCAACTTATTATTAAATTATTACTTAATAGAAGATGAAGTTAATCTGTTAATTTGATTTTGTGAGTTCATACAGTCCACTAAATTAGTGCATCTTCAGCCTTAGTAACTTTAAGATTTGCAGACTTCAGTCCTAGAACTGAATCACGAACAATCTGGGAATTGAAGTCCATACATTTTGAATTTTTTAAGGCTGAGCAACATTGCACTAAGCTATAAATTTGACATTCAGACTAGGTTTGCTGACATAAAAAGATGAACAGCTAATTTGTGATGCAGTATATTGCATATGAACCCAGTCTATGCTAAAGAATAGCATTTTCCACGAGAAGCTGAAATGAATTCTGACAAAGAAACTTAAGAATGCACCAAGGAGACCAGAGAATATAAGATTGTAACAAGGTTGCTTTCCTAATAATAATGCCCTCCAGATATGTTGCATTGTAATTCCCATAATTCCAGCCAACATTTCAATTATCCTTACTTTGGTTAAATTAATATGCTGATTCAGATTGTAACAAAGAGATACTTCTAAAAAAATCTAAATAGGAGGAATTGGGGAGGGGGAGCAGAAAAAAACTGGATTAATAACTATTTGGGGATTTTTATTATTCTAATATTAATGAATAAAAAAGGGAGAAGACTTTAACATTTATTATGGGTGTCCTTGCACTAATGACTTCTTTTCAAGCCTCAAAGTATCTCACACAGTTTTTCTTTGCTGCTTCCCAGTTCTATGATCAGGCTTAGAACAGGTGCATTATGCAAAGCAGCCAGTGGTGTTATTTTATCAGTGTGAACCCAGAAAATTGGGATGATTTACGAATCATGGGTAGGTTAGCTACAAGTGTGTTCTGGGAACTAAGCCATTTTTTGCATTTTATATGCAAAATAATTGAGGCTTCAAAATGCAGATGGAATTAACTAGCAAGAGGCATGGGGATATAAACCTTTCCTCCTTGATACTGGGAAGAAGATCCCTAATGAGACTAAGTTCATGAATTGGAGCAATTCAGTAGACCAACCATTTTGTGCTAATGGCTAGTGAGATGCCTCAAGCCTCAACTTCATGAGGAAGATGCGAAAATCTGCAGTAACCTCCAGTTAGCATTCTTTAACTCAAAGTGTTTTGAGTCTTATCATTCAGTGATTACATATAAATGGCACCACTAGTGGCCATCAATAGCCCACATCAGTTTGTGTGTTCCCCATCTTTAAAGGGATTTAAGCCAGTGGTTAGAAGGAAAAAAAGAAACTCTCAGTCGTTTCTTCCACATCATGCATTTCATCAATTGATGCCATGCACCTATAACTTAACCATTTATTTTTTGAAACTAGCAAATCTAACTTCTAAACTTTCTCTGCATTGAAGATTCTTTAACTCACCACTCCATTTTCAACCATTTAGGCTTCTTCTTTCTTTCTTTTTTTGCCCCTTCCCCATCCCCAATTTAGTATTTTCTTTCTAACATCAGGCAGCCAGAACTCTTTACAGTTTTCCTACAGTACTTGCAGCTTTATTTTCATATGTATATTTATTACATATTTTTAAAAGGAAGCTAAAAACTAATTCAGATGAATATAAAGTAAGAAAAAGAGAAGAAATCAAAGACAAAGAGAAATGTAAAAGTATAAGAAATGAAAAAGAAAAAGAAAAATAGGAAGAAAGAAGATATACAGAAGTAGGTTCTGATCTTCTTTACAACCGTTATATATAACAGTCATAAATTTACCTGTTTCTCTTTGGCTACAACATAAATTTCTTCTTTCTACAATCTACCCTGTCTAATCATCAAAACCACAAACCATAAGTTCATTTTTTTTCTATTTTACACACAAAAAGTCCATAAGGTATTTGCAGTCATTTACTTATAGCTTCTTTTTCAGATGGCTTTATCTGTATCTGTATTGAATGTACCAGTAGTACTTAAATTATTCAGTGCCTTCTCCTAATCCAAATATATATTTTTTTGCCCAGATCAAGAAAGACCATTCTTACTGGTTTCTTTTTCCATCTTCCATCTCTCACTTACCCTATTCAGGCATTTTGCCGCTGTCCCTTTGATTGTCTTCTCAGCGCTGTTTCTTCACGGAGGACATTTTCAATTTTTCTGCTAGGAGTCCTCCTCCCCAGAAAATTTCTGATCAAGGTCATCCTCCCCAATAATGTCTTTGCTGAGTGAAGGTTACTTGACTCGGTTTCCTCATCCATTTAATCCAAGGTTAACATCAACATCCACAACATGCATTTATCCAATGTGGACAGTTCTATCTAAGCTCTCTAAATTAATCTGACCAGAGATAATAGTATTGCTTTTCTTTTCCATTTTCTTCTTATTGCTCCGATGCAACTCACAAATGAGAGCATGATAGAAATCAAGAGCCACAAGGAGAAATTGGTTACTTCTAAGCATAGTACAAGTTTAATATCATCCACTGCATCAATTTTAAATTGATTCAAACGTTTGAGTCTCATAGGATTCTCCCGACTACCGCGCATTCTATACAATCAGCGATATTGCAATCTGCCCTATAAGCCCAAGCCTCCTGAAGTAAGTATTTTCAACATACAGATTTAATTTCAAGTTGTATAGGAACATTAGATTGGTCAATTATTTTCCATTCCTTTCCAAATTAGTCCTCTGCGCTTTTGAAAAGGTTTTCTTTCTTCAATTGCTATTTTAAAACCAACATAAACCTCTCCTTATATGTTTTGGCCAATTAGAAAGAGGCACAACCGTTACCTTAATATTGTGGTTCGTCATAATCTTGGTCTCTTCAAGGTCACAAGAGGGCTTCTGATATAACCTTCCAAGGCAAAGCTCTAATGAAATGCTGGAGAAAAAGATGCCATTTTATAAGGTCAGGTTATGTGCAACCACATTGTTCCAGCTTATGTCCTCCTCCTCCCCTCAGAGTAAAGTTTTCCCTACCATCCTCAAGATAGGGTCAAGAAAAAAAAGCTAAATAGCCTTTTTGTCTACCGTCTCTTAGAGACAAGGAAGACATCTACCTGCTTTGTCATTTTCCCTCAACTAACAAAACTTACAACTGTCTGCAGAACCAATCAACCACTTAGAAACCTACAAAAGGAGCTGTAGGCTAGCCAGAGATAATGAGACAGGCTGTATTCCTAAGCATGCACCCATTAGACTAATTGCCTCAAAGACACAGACCAAGAAGCTAGTCATGCCCTTTTCTTTTCCCAATCTGGCACACGGCATCAGCATACTTCCAGAGGCACGTCTCCAGAGAATTGAGAGACCCAAAATTACTTTGAGGAGAATGCATCACCCAATAGAGTCTTACAGTTTTCAACCTGAAAGGGATATTAAGAATGAAATGCTCAACTCCCCCCCCTACCAAAAATAGAATCTTAAAAGTACACCATCTCTGTGAACATCGCATTGTGATAAGCCATAATATGGTTCATTTGGTTCTGACAATATATTTTATATATTTATAACACCAATCATTATATACTGTAAATTAGGTCTGAACATACGTGAACTCAGAAAATTGTAATTTATTAAACCACAGTTAAACAAATCAAGGCTTAATTCATACACATTATCAGTTTCCCTAGCTTCAAATTTTTAAATGAAAAAAGCAACCTTCATATCAAAAATTAGCTCCTGAAAGAGTTGCATTCATGTGATACTCAAAATCATGGGTAGCAAACTCACAGTGTCATGATGGCGTCACATGACATATCGTGACTTTTTCCCCCTTTGCTAAATGATGTGGGCATGGCCAGTGTGTGATGCATCTAGTCCACAGGCTGCAAGTTTTACAGCCCCGCTATGTAAATGGATTACAAACTATAGCCTACCTGGAACAAAAACAAGCCCAGGATTTTTATTCTTACTTTGTCACAAGTAGTCACACTCAAACTGCAGTATACTTTCCTCTGGATTTACTTCTCCATGGAAGTTTGTCTCAATGTTTCTGTTGTAATTATATTTCATGCTTTGCAATTCAATCTGTTTCCCCCAAAGTTAACTTTTATTGTGGTCAAATTCACTTTAGTTGATAGCTGCTTGTTTGTTTTTTAGTAAAAGGCTTATTGCACAAATATGATGAACAGTTTTTGTAAAAGTACCCTGTTTTTCCAACAATACGGCCTCCCCCAATAGGAAGTCCCAGCATGTTTTATAGGCATGAAATGAAATTAAGCCCCTCCCCCCAAATTAAGGCCTATATTAAAACATGTGAAATGGGAGGGAATGGCGGGGGGTGGGGCTTGCCGTTAGGAAGTACTTTTGTGGCACACCCAGATATGGTGCTGCCTGCGTTGACCCCGATACGAAGTGCCCCACCAACGCCGAAGTCAACATCCAAGTCGTCGCTGCCCGCCCGCCCAAAGATGCAAGGGGGGGGAAAATTAAGTCACCCCCGAAAAGACGGCCTAGCCATTTTTGGGGGGCTCAAAAAAATATAAGACCCGGCCTTATTATATGAGAAACACGGTACTATTAAAACTGAGAAATTGTATTGTGGGAAGAAGATTCAGCCATTATGACCCTCTTCTTCTCAAAGTTTTCTTTTCCTTTCATCTCTCTGAAATTCCTTCTCACTAAAAAAAAAAAAAAAAGAAAAAGAAATTCTATTTGTATTTATTCTTTTTTAAAAAGTATATAATTAATCCATTTTCAGAAAAAAAATACTAAATTAATAAATTAATAAACAGAAAAAAGAGAAAGCCCAGGAAAGAAAAAAGTGCAAGTGCAAGCAAACAAGAGGAAAATGAGGAAAAGAATTACTTCCAAATTTCTTTGGTGTGTGTGTGTGTGTGTGTGTGTGTGTGTGTATACACACATATGTATATGTATGTATGTATATTCCGAGAAGCACAAAGCCGAAGACACAAGCCTGAAGATGATGAATGAGACTTCATCGAAACGTCACCTAGACACTTCCAATTTTACGCGGGAGAAAACCTGAATAACCAAAGATTCACATACAAATACCCGCAAAAACCTCAGAAAACAAACAAACATACATACATACATACATACATACATACACACACACACACACATGCATTAAACCCTTTAACATTTACATTTGTCTGTATTATTTCCATACTCATGCAATTCTAAGCAATAAATCCCAAAATCAAGTTTTCATTTCTTTCAGCTTGTCACAAAAAGTCCAAAAATGGGTTTCCCAGTAGAAATAAAATTTGTCAAAGTCTTTTATTTCATCAAGTTTTTCCCATCTCTGCCAATTCCACCAGCTTCACTTCCAATCTTCCATTGTATGTATTTGTACATTCTTCCACCTTCCCATTTGTATTTATTCTTGCAGCACTCTCACCATACAAACGTGTTTGCTTTGCAGTTAACTTTTTTTAAAAGGGGGAATGGCTGTTTTAAGTTTTCTGCATTGTTTTAGTGCAAGGATCTGCAACCTTAAAAAAAGAGCCATTTAGACCTGTTTCCTACAGAAAAGAAAACACCGGGAGCCACAAAACCTGGGTGGGTGTGACCAACTCAAAATCACTCCCACCCAGTCACATGATCCCAGGTTTTGTGACTGCCAGTGTTTTCTTTTCTGTGGGAAATGGGTCTCTCTCTCTCTCTTCTTCCCTCCCTCCTTCCCTCTCATTTCTGTTTTTCTCTTTTTTCCCTCTCCCTCTTCTTTCTTTCTTTCTCTCCCCCTTTTCTCTCTCATTTGTTTCCCTTTTCTCTCTCTCTCTTTCTCTTCCTCCATCATTCTCATTTCTGTCTTTCGTTCCCTTTTTCTCCCCCTTTCTCTCTCATTTCTGTCTCTCCTTCTCTCTCTCTCACTTGTTTCTGTCTTTTCCTTTCATTCTCTCCCTCCATCATTTTCTCATTTCTCTCTTTTTTCCGTTCACTCTCATTTCTCTCTTTCTGTCCCTCTTGTGTTTTTCGTTTTTCTTCTCCCTCTCCCACTTTATTTCTTTCCCACTTCCCTCTCATTTGTTTTCCTCTCTCCCTCTCTTTCTCTCCCTCCAGCTCTCTCATTTCTCTCTCCCTCTCCCGTTTTCTCTCTCTCAATTGTTTCTTTTTCCTCTGTCTCATTCTCTCCCTCCATCATTTTCTCATTTCTTTCTCTTTCTCTTTTCTCTCTCATTTCTTTTTTCTCCTTCTCATCTGTTTCTCTCTTTTTCCTCTCCCTCTCCCTTCTTCTTCTTTCTTCTTTCTTTCTTTTTCTTTTTTTCTTTCTTTCTTTTCTTTCTTTCTTTCTTTCTTTCTTTCTTTCTTTCTTTCTTTCTTTCTTTCTTTCTTTCTTTCTTTCTTTCTTTCTTTCTTTTTTTCTTTCTTTCTTTTTCTTCTTTCTTTCTTTCTTTCTTTCTTTCTTTCTTTCTTTCTTCTTTCTTTCTTTCTTTCTTTCTTTCTCTTTCTTTTCTTTTCTTTTCTTTTCTTTTCTTTCTTTCTCTCCCCTCATCTCTCATTTGTTTCCCTCTTTCCCTCTCTCTCATTTTCTCTCTCCCTCTCCTCTTTCTCATTTTTTTTCTCTTTCCTGTCTCTCATTCTCTCCCTCCATCATTTTCTCATTTCTCTCTCTCTCTCTCTGTCACACACACACACACACACACACACACACACACAAGCGGGTTACCCTCTGGGCTGGGATAACAGTAGTGGTGGCAACTCCTCCTTCTGCTGCCACCACTGCGTGCTCAGGTGAGTAGCCGGCCGCTCTGCGCAGGAGAGCTGGGGCTCTTCCCTCCCTAAATCTGGCAGCGGGAGCTGCTCCTTCCTGTTCCCCTCCTTCCTGAGCTGACACAAAGGGAACTGCGGCTGTTGCTGAGCTGCCTGCAAAGGACACAGAATTGCAAAAAGCCGGTCGTGGGCAATGCGGAGAAAACACTAGGGCGCTTCAGCCACACAGCTCTGAGGAGAGGCTTGGGCCTTCTTGCGGCAGAGAGCAGATCACGCGACTGGGCCGGGCCAGTGACTCGGGGTGGAGAACAGGTCATGTGACCGGGTCAGCAGGGAGCCACAGGAAAGTTGTCAAAGAGGTATCAAATGTTGCTGACACCTGTTTTAGTGGTTCCTGGCACTGTCCTTTTGGGGTGTACTTCTCTCACTCTTTTTAAAAGCCTCTAGTGATGAAGCACCCACAACTTCTGAAGACAAGCTATTCCATTGGTTGATTGATCTCATCCTTAGGAAAAATTTCCTTAGTCCTAGGTTGCTTCTCTCTTTGGTTAGTTTCCATCCATTGTTTCTTGTTGTGCCTTTTGGTGCTTTGCAAAATAGATTGACTCCCTCATTTTTGTAGGAGCCCCTCAAATTTCCTGACAGAACAATTAATCAGTGGAACAACTTGCCTCCAGAATTTGTAAATGCTCCAACACTGGAAGTTTTTAAGAAGAGATTGGATAATCATTTGTCTGAAGTGGTGGACAATTTCCTGCTTAAGCAGGGGGTTGGACTAGAAGACCTTCAAGGTCCTTTCCAATTCTGTTATTCTATTCTAAATATTGGAACAGTGCTATTTTATTGTGGGTTGGGCTAAGGAGAAATTTCCTAAGGGTGAGACAAATCAAATTGGTCACACCCATCTAGTCACATGACCACCCAGCCATGCCCACCCAGTCATTAGGGCAGAGAACCAGTTGTTCAATTATTTGATCCCATCACTGGCTCTGCTACTACTGTACCAGGACTGCTTCACCTTCTAATGCTTTCCTTGTGATGCCTTGCGAATTTTCTCCCTACTATCCCTAGTTGAGAGCAAAATAAATGCAAAACATTAACATCTAGTAGCTATCCATTTTTTTCCAGCCTGGAACTGATGGCCACAGAGGACAAAGAAGGAACACAACCCCACCACCCCGTGCAGGTTTAAAGTACCCTTTTGAAGAACTGAACAAGAAATTATTCACAAGGAATAATTGAAGATGATGGAATTTGTAAATTAACTTCTTTGATCAGAGAAAAAAAACAATACCTACATTTATGACTGACTTGGAAAAAAACAATACCTACATTTATGACTGACTGGAAGGCTTTAGAGACTTTTTACATGAAATGGGAAAATGTATTAATTTGTGGCTTTGATAAATAAGTTTAAAAAACTGTGTAGTGAAAAGGTTTTCTTTTTTGTAATCAGATTGAGAGATAATTTTGTAATTGTGCTAATGCTGTATTTGTTGCAAAGGAGATCTGAAAGTGCTTTCTGTTTCACTTTATTTTTTCTTTTCACTTTTTTCTTTTTCTTTGCTTCTTTTATTTTCTGCTATTTGTGTTAAGTTTTTATCTTCTTTGTATCTAAAAAACATTGACAGGAGAAAGTCTATTTGTGTTATATACTCATGACCAATGGTGTGATTCAACTGATGAAACAACCAGTTCGATGATCGCACACTAATTAACCTGAATGCCAAAAAGGTCAATCCTCTAAATATAGAAAATATTGTGTACTGCTGCCTGGTGAAACAATGATTTGGTTTGATAGCCCAAGCACTTGGACCACAGGAAGAAATCCCTGGTAACTGAAATGTACAGAATGTTGGGTAGTATGTGGAATATTCAAGCATCACTTGTGTATTTTGATGTCATTACAATGAGCCATCTAATTTGGGCAGGAGACATTTGCCATCACTCATGTAGGATATTTCGATTTGTCACCCATCAAAACAGACAAAAGCAGGACAAAATACACAGGGGTAAGCAGAATCTTGGAGGATTACATATCTACATTTCTTCCATGAAGGAAATATTTTACAGGTTCTTCAGGCTGAGCCACGTAAAAGCTTAATTTGTGAAACTTGCTACAAGGCACAAATATAGAAGACTGAAGACAGTCCTGAAGCAACTTAGCAATAGAGATAGAGTAACAGTGCTTGTTAACTTTTCCAGAAATGAAGGCAAGAAATGCCTTTATATAGAATTTTTATGGCTTATGTATAGTTGTTGAACTTACAAAGATAAAAAGACAGAAAAGGGAATACAAATCTCTAAAAAAAGAAGCCCAGAGTAGGATGATTGGTTTTTACAGGATCCATAATATCTTTTCATAGTGATTTCTTTTCTTTCTCAGAAGGCTTGGATTGGAACACCATGGCAAGTAATTTCATACTGATGTTGCTAGGACTAGAAAAGATTACAGAAAGCATTTATTGGTCTATTAAGTTCTTCCAAGGAAGTAACGGGACATCAAATGTATGCCGAAAGAAGGAACTGTACCTATCAGTGTGGAATCAAAGACATTGTTTCTATCTCTAATTCACAGGGTAGAATTCCAGGTCTTGGGGTTGAGATGAGAACCTCATGAACGTCGCAGTCACAGCCACATATATGCATGCATGGATTACCATTAGATTAGATGACACTGAATGGAATGAAACTGCCTCTTTACTGAGGATGGAATGTATTTCTGAAATCACTATAATAGACTGAAGTGCTCCCTTGCACAATAAGACCCAAAGGTGGGAATATCTATTCTGCCTTTCCTGTTTAGTAAGTTGTTGTCAACAAGAACAAATATCCAAAATAACTCTTCTCTCAAACAATAGTTATCCTCATAGGGCAGTAACTTAATGCTCAATTTTATGTGTTTGTGGAATGTTGTTCTAGTGAGCTTCAACTAGAACAGGGGTCTCCAACCTTGGCAACTTTAAGACTTGTGGACTTCAACTTCCAGAACTCTGGGAGTTGAAGTTGCCAAGGTTGGAGACCCCTGAACTAGAAGACCAAACTAAAAGGCTAAGCCTCCATAATTCTTGATGCCAAGCATCTCAAAAAGTGTTTAGTTTTCTTTGTGCCTCACTGTAGGTTCTTGAAATATAACGAAATGCAGAGATAAAAAAAAAAGAGAGAAGAAATTTGCTGAAAGAGAACTGAAGGGAAAGGTGGAATTTGCTTTACACAAGTGCAGTAGATGAAGGTCTTCTCCTTCTTTACTTCTTCTTTTTCTGTTTTAGGTATTGAGGGAGATACAAAGTTCTGGTTCTTGCTCTTCTGGCAGCCTCAACAATTGCTAATTAATGCTGTTGTAGCATGTCTTTGATGTTATCTCTCCATCTAGATGATGCCCCAAAGTCTTCTGTTTTGGAAGGTTCCGATATGGCTCTGTTGGGTGCTTAACCAATATAGCTGAATGTTTAACAAAGAAATACCATGTTTATAATTCCTTGTCTAGGAGCCATGGGTGGCTATTAATAAAGTAGTTTGATTCTGTTGTATTAATGTAGGGTTCTAACATCAAGGATGACCCATTAGTACAAGGAACAGGACAGCCAAAAGAGAAGTTTAGGCTTTATTGTCAACAAAATCCAGCCCATTAATTCCAGAACAAGTCTTCTACGGTGGGAAAGAAAAAAGTAGTGCAACCTTACATCCTTCTTCCAAGCCCCAAATGAAATTGTAAAATAGAGACCAAGATACATAACCAAAATCCTGCTTTGCACAAAGGCAGAAGATAGCAATTTTCATCTCTACAATTCCAAATCTTGAAAAACCTTGAAAAATATCCAAATTTAAAGAGTTGTGGATAATTTCTCAAGATAACATTAAGCATTCACTTATTTTAACTGAATTTCCTACAGAAAATGATGTGAATGCAATGAGAATGCAATTAAAGAAACAGTGGTTTGATGTTTAACATTTGGATTTTATTTTCATACTGATTTATGATCAACACAAATCTTTGCAAGATTAAGTGATTTTATTTTCTGACTACCTTGGTCCCCCCCCCCTTTTTTTGAGGGGAATGAAAAGAAAAAGCCTAAACTTCCCATTAGGAGAATAACCAAATTCAACCTAGGAAACCTTAAGAATTCTCCATCACCATTCACCTGACACCCTTCATTTCAGCCCTGCAGGAAGGAAACAAAACAACAACAACAACAACAACAACTAAGAGGACCTTCCTTTTAACCCCGTGGTCTCTGTCTTGCCTCTCTCAGATGTTGTTATACTCCATTTCCATCATCCTCAGCCACCCTAACCAGTGTTCAGGGATTGTGGGAGATGTAACCCAATATCATTTGGGACCACTCCTACTTCTGCTGCTGAGCTATTCTGAGGAAAGCTACAGTTAACATTTCAGGGACAGTGGAGGAGATTCTATTTTCCATTCCCAAAACTTTTTGTTTACCCTACAACTAGCATTAAAGACACCTGATTGCAGTCTCTCTAGTTCTAGGTCTTGCCCAGCTGTGTAGCTACAAAATTTCATGCAGATGTTTCTCTTATCTCTGTTTGGTGAAAACAGGAATTGAATGAGGAGCATTTAGTCAGTGTGTTTTCCCTAGGAAGCTCCTGTAGTCCTTGTTTAGGGATCATTCAGAGCTACGATGGACCTCTAACATCCAGCCCAGGAAGAAACTGCTTCAAAGAAGCCGGGTGTGTGTGGCTTTTCCTGTCGCCGCAGCTCCTCCAAGCGCCCGTTCACCCCCACCCCACCCCGCCCGCCAGCAGTTCAATCCAGTGCTCCGTTCTGCCTGCCTGCCTGCGTTTCTGGTTGTTTCGGAGCAGCTTGGCTGATAAAAAGAGGTGAATAGTTATTATTCTCAGCCGAAGCTGCTCCAAAACAAACGAAGGCAGGCAGGCAGGCAGAACGGAGCACTGGATTGAACCTGGATTGATTGGCGGCGGGGTGGGGGTGAACGGGCGCTTCGGGGAGCTGCGCCGACAGGAAAAGCCACCCTGCCGGCTCTATTGAAGCAGTTTCTTCCTGGGCTGGTGGAGGAGCGAGAGAGTGACTGAGAGAGGAATGAGGCGGGAGGAAACCGAAGCCGCTGAGCCGGAGAGCAGGACAGGCTTTGGTTGCTTCCTCCCTCCCCTTCTTTCATTTGTGTCCTTGATCCCTGATCCCAGCAGCATTCACCGAAGGCGAAGAAAGCCGCCATTTTTTAAAATTTTATTTTCTTTGCGGCCCGGTACAGAGTGCTCCACGGACCGATACTGGTCCGCGGCCCGGTGGTTGGGGACCCCTGCGTTAGAGGATTTGCAACAACTCATAATCAGCAAGGCTCACCTTTCCAATAGATCTTCAGCCAAGAATCCTTGAGCAATATTAGACAGGAACTCAACTTGGGCAGTACCATCAACGCCTATCACTATTCTTGCTAGGAGACTCAAGCAAGGAACTCAAGGGCGTGCTACTTGCTACACCCCAAGCTTCCTTCAAAGAATCTGCATCAGGAGTACTTGCTGCTGTCCCAGGCCATTGGGAAATTTTTTTGGCTCCAGAAACCCTGCTAAAATGCACACAAAGTTTTCTGTTAATTTCAGTGTGGCTTGAGTCAAAAATCTGTAGGTTTCACATACGCTATTTCCCAGGTAAAAGCCACATTTTCTGTCACCTAAAATTTTCTCTTTGGGTTTTTTTTTTTTTTTAAAATCTTGCAATAAGGGAGGTCCTCCCTGTCGTTATAGACACTAATATTTGCAAATTGTTTGACATTTTCTCATTTGCCTTCCCAGGGTCGAAGACAACCCTTACTCCATGTAAGCATCTGCCGCATTGTCTAAGTGTATATATGGCAATCTATGTCCACAAATCCCACTGGTTTCCATAGTCCAAGCCATTTCCAGTCAGCAAGATCCTGGCTCGCAGGCTCCTTCAGCTTCTGGAATGGGGTCAAGAACAGCTCGGTTGCGGAAGAGGTCAGGAGAGGCAGCTCCATTCCGTCCAATGCCACACGACTGGGCTGCATTGTGGATTTGCCATAGCGTATCTAGTGCTTCAGCCTTGGAGTGCTTGAGCAGATCACCTTGGCCCTATGGGTGAGGAAAGGTATGAGAAAAGAACGATGGTTAGAAAGCTTAGGAAAGAAAATGTGAAGCTAAAAAAATGCAGAACACTGAATTTTTAATTACATTTCTAATCTGATAACCTGAGAAATCAGCAAGGACATCCTCAGCAAGAAATGAATGAGAAATATTTATGATTGGGAATGGAATATTGCTCAAATATAATTTTGTTTAATGCAAATGCTACCCAAACAATGTTCAAATCCTTCCTCTCAATCTGGATACTTCAACAAACACTTTCATGGAGAGCTAGTTTGGTCAAGTGGCTAAGGTCACTTGATAGAAACCAGGAGAGGGGTCCTAGTCCGCTTTAGGCAACTGGGTGGACCTTGGACCTGTCTCTCAATCCAACTCGCCTCATAGGGTTGTTGTTGAGAGGAAATTTGGAGGAGGAAGGAGAATTAAATATGTTCATTGCTTTGAGTTGTTTATAAAAATAATAAAAGTGAGATATAAATTAAATAAATGAATAAATAAATATGCACATAGCGGATAACACTTGTATATTTGTTCAAAGAAGAAAGAGGAAATACTGCAAAGGATAATTCTCAGGTACGGCCCTAAAATGTGTGCATTTATAATGAAGAGAATACTTCTGGCCATATGAAGAATGTTCTTCTACGTACATGATAGACAAAAGATTATCTGTACAATATTAGCATTTCAAGTTTGCAGCTTGCATTTCATTACAAACATACCAGCAAATTAAATACTGCTTTAGCTTTTCACTTTGCCTCTGTTGCCTGCTTTAAATGATTTGCTTAATAGAACTGCTTAAAAGAATTAACCTATAAATGTATTTTTTAATCTTCAGACTTGCATATTTAAAAACCTGGATAGAATTTAAATTGAAAATCTGTTCTGTGCATTGGGGACAGAAATTATGTAAGGGACATCAAAAAATACTGGCAAACAGAAGTATTCAAGGCCATGAAAAATGACACCGAAAAGATTAAATATTGCATTACTGCATATATCTATATAACGGGAAAACTTTTAATTGCAATATATTAATCACTTCCACCACCATATCACATGCATGCCCTTCTCTATCATAATAACTTGTTTAACTTTGAATAATATTTATATGCTACCTCCATCATGAAAACAATTCTAGGTAACATACATATTATATTTCTAAAGCTGTTGAACATGTTTTTCAACTTTCAGCCCTGAAGATAAAGTGGTAGACTTAGATTCAGTAAAGCAAGCCTGTTTCTCACTTGCTTTCAATACAATATCTTTACACTGAAATAAAAGTATCTATTACATACGGTGAATGCTGTTAGAATTTGAAAAAACACAAAAAATCCCCCCAATCAATAACCCTCTCTCTGATAAAAAGAGAATTCCATGCAGTGCAGTAATAAAAAATATGAGGAGTACAATGCCTGCTGAAGAAAACTATTGATTTATCTCAATTTTCATTTGTTCCTTCCTTTTTGACTCAAATTTTAACATTTGCCATAGGTAAATTTTGTCCTAGTGCATGTTATTCAGTTAGCACTATAAAATTATTCTAAATTCTTCATTTTTATTTAATTAGTGTGTTACATTTAATTTTAGCATAAACATAGTTAAAACAGAATTATCTTTATTACTTTAAATCTTGGCCCATGTTTTAGATAGCACTAGAAATGAAAAAAACAGCTGGCAACAATAAGTATTGTCAAACATAAATTAAGGATTCTCTACTTGATTTTTGTAAATTAAAATGAGAAAATAATCAAAACATGTAATGAAGACAAACTCTTTACATTGTTTGGAATTGCACGGAATCTTAATTCTATACAAAAATGAACAACTCCCTCCCACTATAATGTTTGTACAAATTTTGTAATATTTGATTTAGATTTTCTTCATACACTTCTAAAGAAACATACATTGTCTGCTCTTCACTTTGGGTTTAAAAAGCAATTTTAAATTGAAATATGATTGTTGGAGAAGAAAATAAAAGATTCCAGTAGGAAACCTATTTTAAACATCTACTTCTTACATCAAAAATGTGGCCCAGAGAACAAAATCCATACTCAATGAGTAGTCCTTAATTCCTTAAGTCCCTACATCCACATGGAGAAAAGTAAGCAGTGGGGTACGACAAGGCTCCGTCTTAGGTCCAGTACTCTTCAATATGTTCATAAATGACTTAAATAAGGGAATAGAAAGGGAACTCATCAAATTTGCAGATGACATTATACTGGCAGGAACATCCCAGAAGACAAGCTCAGGATCCAAAAAAAAAATATTGATAAACTTGAATAATGGGCTCTATTCAACAAAACGAATTTTAAAGTAGAGAAAAGCAAAGGTTTACTTTTTGCAGGAAAAACCAAAGGTATAACTACAGGCAAGAACTGACTCAAAAACAGTCACTGTGAGTGGGAACTTGGAGTCCTAGTGGACGATCACTTGAATATGAGCCAGCAGTGTGCAGCCGCCGCCAAAAATGCTAATGTAATCCTGGGTTGTATAAACAGAGGCATAGAATCAAAATCACGTGAAGTATCAGTACCATTTTATAAAACCCTAATAAGACCATACCTGGAATACTGCAAACAGTTTTGGTCACCATACTACAAAAAAGATTTTGAGACTACGGAAAAAGCTCAGAGAAGACCAACTAAGATGATAAACAGCTTTAGAGACTAAAACATGTGAGAAATGGCTGCAGGATCTGGGTTTGGCTAGTCTAAAGAAAAGAAGAATTAGGGGTGACATGATAACAGTATTCCATTATTTGAGGGGTCACAAAGAAGGGGGGGTTTGTCAAATTATTCACCAGAGGGCAATACAAGAAACAGTGGTTGTAAAGTAATCAAAGAGCGACGGAATTAAGGAGAAATTTCATAACAGTGAGGACAATTAATCAGTTTGCCTTCAGAAATCGACAGTCACTTATCTGAAATAGTACAGGTTCTCCTGCTTGAGCAGGGGGCTGGACTAGAAGACCTCCAAGGTCCCTTCCAGCTCTATTCCATTCCATTCCATTCCATTCTTTCTTCCTCTAATGAGTACATAAATATCCAGTGACCACTAGATGGCAGTATGTGCCAGCTTTAGATTCTAGGAAAAGCAGCTTGCAGGAGAGAGAGATTGCAATGTTTGAATGCATTTAAAATGTTTGTTGTCATTTTTCTAAAGGACAACCACAGGAGGCCCAATTAGAATCAAGACATGACAAAGGAGAGATTAGTCTTTTCCAGGCCTGTGTAAGTCTAGAAAAAAAAATCCCCACTCCTAATCCTATGAATCTCACCACCACTACCAAAAACAACTTCTCCTTAGGTGAGCAGTAGAGCGTTCCTGTGTGGAAGTCAGTTTGCCTTTCTTTTTAACCCAGTCCATGCTGCATCTATAGTTAACAATGCAGTTGCCTCTTCTCATGTCACCACTCTTATTTAAACTCATTAAACTTATACTATTCATTTTTAAAAATTATACAGTGGTCATATTACAGTACATAAACAATCCTAAGTGGCTAACAACCAATGCTACTGCATTCTGGATCAATTAAAGTTTCTGGATGACATTCAAGAGCAGCCTCATGTATGGCATGTTGCAATAGTCTAAATGGAAAGGGACTATAAGGCATGGGTGACCATGTACAGAGTTTTCCAGTCTGGGAATAGGTGCAACTGGCACACAAGATGAAGTTGTATAAAAGCTAAAACTGGGAGTCCAGGAGAACTCCCACATTGTGCACCAACTCTACCCAAGGGAGTGCTACTTCGTCAAGTGTTAAAATCAGCAACTCTCCAGGTTCAGGGGACCCCAAAACTCAGAGACGCTTCATCTTGAGTCCTACCTGAATCTTCCCAATTCAGAATCTCATACCCTCTAGGCCAGAGTTGTCAAAACCAAGGCCCGGGGCTGGATCCAGCCTGCGGGGTGCTTAGATCTGGCCCCTGGGGCCACCCTAGAAACAACAAAGAACTGGCCCACAGTGCCTCTGCCAATGAAAACAGAGCTTGGGAGGGCCACACACAGCCCCCCCCAAGCTCCGCTTTCGCTGGCAAAGGGTTGCAGGAGACCATCGGAGCCAAAATGGAGCTCATGGGGGCTGCGTGCATCCCTCCTGAGCTCCATTTTCACTGGCAGAAGGTTGCAGGAGGCCATCACAGCAGAAAACGGAGCCCTGGAGCCCATTTTCGTTGGCAGAGTGCTTGGGCCACAACAGGTGCCCCCGATATGAGTGTTGTCAAGCTGTCCACACCCACCCTGTCCACACACATACCTGGCCCCCTTGAGGCTCAAATACAACCCTGATGAAATCGAGTTTGACACTCCTGCTCTAGACACTGAGTAAGAATAGTATCAGTTGTCTGGCCCGGGGAAGAGATGTAAAACTGTATTTGCATCCTATGGTGTTAAATGACCTTACCCAATGATTTCCTGCAGATTATAGATAGGAGGGATATCCTGAGGAAGGTTTGGGAGGAACATCTAGGAATGTTTTCTTAAATCTTTTCTAGATTTTGGTAGGCATGTTCTGGAAAGCATGCTTGGTTATGCAGCTTGCTAACCATACTGAGACTTATCAGAGTATTCATGGATATATGGTTTCTAACTTGAAAAAGGCTCCTAGAGCTAAGTCATCCCAGTCCAATGGTTCACCTAACTCGAGAGTAGTGCAGGTCCATGCCCATAATTGGTACACAACTATTTGCCATGTTGTCATTGATTCATAAAATTTCCATGGCTTTTCTAACAGCTGTGAGGCACACAATAAAATTTGGAGATTTCTCATGAAATTTCTCATTACCCAATTTTTTACCCTGGTGGATTATGTTCCAACTTCTTTTTAATTGGGAATGCTTCCTATTTTGCCAACATGCTGCTGCAGAGTGTACTTCAGACATTTTGTGCACACCTGGAAATATTTTTTCCTTCACTTTATTTCTCAATGGTGGAATTACCATAAACTACAGCTTCACATTACCTTGAGAACGGTGATATTCCAGGCAAAACTTTCCAGAGCTTTTTGTAACTTTCGTCCTTTCAGACCTTCCTTTGCCTCCAAACGGTGCAATTCTTTATGAAAGCCCATCCCTGGAGAAATCCGGGGGGAGGGGACAAGAGTAGCATAAGGGATGAAGAAGAAACAACCACAACAAAATAAAAGTCAACATTGCCCAGCTATGTATTGCTTCCTTCACTATAGACTTATTGTATTATTTTTTTTTAAATCAAGCTTTTTGACCAATGTATATGGAAAATTATTTCTTTTCATTAAACATTGTGGGTCATGCTACTTTCACTCATACTTTCACTCATGCTACTTTAAATTTTACTGATTGTTTTATTGATAAGCTCTCCTTATCCTGCCCTGCTTTGTCCCCTACATACAAATTGATTAAGGAAGCTTGGACTAGTTATTCAAAACAAAGGAAAATTGCCTTCCGGTTCGGGCTTCTTCGGCGATGGACCGAAATCCGTGATGTGCGTGGTTTTGATCCGTGCTCGCCGCTGGAGCACCCCGAGCCGCCCAGATTCGGGGCTGAAGTCACCCTGTAGAGGTGGTGAAGAAGGGGGAGCCATCAGCGGGATTGAGGAGAGCTGCATCTCTCCTCCTCGGCTGGCCATTACTCCCTTTCCCAAAGGCGGTTGCAGCGGTGGTCAGAAATGGCCACCTCAAAGAAGAACCCGACCGGACAAGATTGTGCAGGAGGAAGTTTAAAGGAGAAAGTTTGACTGATCGGGTTGAATGGAGAACATCTATTTAAGGTACCTGGAACCTGAATTTTAAAGACTAATACTATTCCTAAAAAAGATCTTAAGTCGCGAAAGGGAAAGGGAAAGGAAACAGAATTGGCTTTTTTTCCTCTCATATTGATAGTTTTAAATAACTTGGAACGTTAAGAAGAAGAGATTCAAATAAGAAATTGATACTAATCCACTTTGACATTAATAGGCTATTTCTAGCTGAAAATAAAGTGTCAAAGGGATAAAGATTCTTGGATAATTTAAATTTTTTATTTAAAAAAAGAAAGAAAGCAGCGGAGGGAAAAAGGAAACAAGAGAGTGAAATCTGGAAAATGGAGACCACCTGGAACTTAAAATATCGATAGTGGAATTTTAACAAGGCTTGCAAAAGATACATTGTAGCTGAAACTTTGTTACAAGAGAACAAAGCCCCTGGAAAGAGAAAGTGAGAAAAGAAGCAAGAAACAGTTTTGGATTATTGGATGATTCCTGGAAGTTTGGATGGTGGATCCTAATGAAACAAAATAAAATCAATTGGGGATTGTTTAAAATTTTTTAAAATGGCATCACTCCTTGAAGAGTTAAAAATGAGACTTAAAAAACAAAAAGAAGAAGCACAAGACGGAAGAGGATCTTTTGGCTTCATATTTCAATTTTTAGAAATGGACATCTTGAACTATGAAAAACAAGAAGAAACGCTGGCAGAACAAGAAGGGCGGGATAAAGAAGAAGCCATCTTTAGTGACCAAGCAACTTTAAGCGGGGTAAAAAAGGGAAAGGGGGGAAAGGGAGTTAAAAACTTAAGCATTGAAGCAACAACCAAAAAAAGAGTAATTTGAAAAGCAATCATAATATCAGGAAGAAGCAGAAGGGAGGATCACAGAAGGGAGAATCAGATAGAAAAGGGAATAAAAAGGGGAGGGAAAAGAAGAGAGGGAAGAGGGAAAGGAAAAGAAGCTACAAAGGACAGAAACAAGATATAAAGGTACAGGAAAAGCATACAAGAATTAAAGGTATAGACCTATTTAAAAGACACAGAGACAATGGTTAAAATTTAATTTAAGGAGAGGATTCTGCAAGGGTGCATGGGATAGCATTGTGTTGCGGTGAGTGCCATGATGGTCATCCCCCCACTTTTGATATTTTAGGACCTAGCTATAGACATTTATGCTATCAACAAAAAATTCACACAGAAAAAAATAATGCACATAAAGTATTGCTTTTAAAAGTATACTGAAAGTAGAGAACAGAGAAAAGTGTAACAGTTTAAACAACAGACAGCCAAATTCAATTCAATTCAATTAAAAATACTGATTATAAAGAAGCAATGATACCAGATGGAATTTTCCAACACCTTTCATTCAAAGATAACCAGTTCACATGTTCCATTTGAAATGATGAAACAAAGAAATAAACCACAATAGATCAACGTATGAAACTGACCATATTCCAATAGATAGTTGAGCCACAGTGGCGGAGGAATCAGACAAAGGTGGTGCAATTCTATACTTATATTCTCAGAAGGTAAGACCACACTCTACAGAAGTGTGGGAACGGATGTGATAAACCAGAGATTCTTAAAATCAGAAAACATGGAACCAAAGAGGTCTATTCACTTAAATATTATGCCACCACTTACCTGCTTGTTGCACCTGAATAATTTTGGCATGAACAGAATCAGCTGATTCAATTAATGTCCGACTGGTTTGGATCATCTGAAGATTTAAATGTGGGGAAAAGAGAGAATTAGAAGTGCAATTCAACAGGTTCTGACCAGTTCTGGAGAACCGGTAGCGGAAATTTTGAGTAGTTTGGAGAACTGGCAAATACCACCTCTAACTGGCCCCACCCCCCTCTATTCTCTGCCTCACAAGTCCCAGTTGATCATCTTGGTTGTTGTTTTTTTTTGCCCTGCACAGGAGAACGGAGCTGGAAAGCAGGTTAGTGGGGTGGGGAAGGAATGGGATTTTGCAGTATCCTTCCCCAGGAGTGGGGAAGGAATGGGGATTTTATAGTATCCTTCCCTTGCCACGCCCACCGAGTCACACCCACCAAGCCATGCCACGCCCACCAAGTCACACCCACCAAGCCATGCCCACCAAGCCACGCCCACAGAACTGGTAGTAAAAAAAATTGAATCCTACCACTGGAAAGAATGTGTGATAGTTGGATGGGTTTAGAACAGCCAGTGTCCCAACCTCTCAGAGGTCCTTGGATCTGCCTTCCCCTTGCATTTTAGGATTTATAATAGGATACACAACATATATTTTTTTACTACTTCACTATGCCTCTGAACCAGCGTTTCTCAACCTTGGCAATCTGAAGATGTATGGACATCAATTCCTAGAATTCCTGAAATTGGAGAAAGCTGGGAGTTAAAGCCCACATATCTTGCCAAGATTGAGAAACACTTCTGTTACTTGGAGCCCTGATTCTCCAAGAGAAGATAAATGTGGACTTCAACTGTACTATTCACTGGAAGTTAAATGGCTCCTCCATAAGCACAGTCCAACTTGCACAATCTCTGTTCACACAAGTTAGCCTCTTTGTTAATTGCCTATGTATTGGGATTGAGGGCTGTTGTTATTGTTATTGTTTTGTTTTTTGTATTTTTGGTAGTTTGAAGAAATGTTCTATCAACCCCCTTTTTATGGACTGTATTAGTAAGCCAAAACTTGAGCTTGCCACTACATGCCAAATGTCAATGGAAATACAAGCATACCCCTCCATATTTTTCTTTTAAATACTTCAAAAACCAGATAAAACTCTACAGATTTCCAAATGTGCCAACATTTGCAGCCCAGACTGCTGAGAATGATGAAAAATGTAGTCCAAGAATGGCTGGATTCACATAGCACACTATATCAGATTTTGTTAAACATGCCACATTGACTTGGGTTCTCTTAAAACAGTAAGGCATAAATGGTAGTTCACAATTTCTGAGTTCAAACAAATATTACTATGAGTTAACATGCTTTGTGAACGTATCTAATGCCTGAGGATCCAAGAATAGGAACCATGGCTTTAAAGGTTGTTTCTGGACTAGAAACTAGAAGATGGTGAGTTCTGGCGTCCCTTACATATGAAAGCTGGATAGGTGGCTTTGGGTCAGTCACCTTCTCTCAGCCCAATCATATAAATTAGATCAGAATTATGTGGGAAAAACAGAAGGTGAGAGCATTATATATGTTGCCTTGTCATAAAAAATACGCATGGGAGAGTGACAGCATAGTTTTTGAAGTTTGTATATGTGAGTGTGTGATCTCTCTCACACACACTTTAAACTATACCTATTTTACATACACAATTTAGTGTCCTCTTCATAACTTAGCACCATTTCTCCAAACTATCGTACATATTTCCCCTTTCTATCCCCTCTTTTTTATATATTTACAACATTCATGTGAGGGAGATCAGGATAAGAAAGAAAGACTAGGCCCTCTTCCGACGCTAGTTGTCCTCTTAAGATATTTGCCTGCCTTGTTCCCATTGTCATTCATTAGATGCTTTCAAACATTTTCCAAAAGAAAGAAAAAAATTCTCATCTACCTCCTGGTCTGCAAAAAGAATGCTGTGTCCAACTACCAATTCGGTTCTCCAAAGGCATTCTGGGTAACAAACAGAACTTAAGAATTGGAAGAGACAAAAAAATTGCTGTTTTTTTCTAATCCGGGAAGAGACTTTTTTCTGGGCTTGATTTGGAGAGTTGTGGACATTTTAAAGTCCCAATGAATGGTTGACAAGTATCTGGAACTCCTCAAAAAGAGCAATCTCGCCTTCCATTCTTGTGCTAGATTAATGTTCCAAAGACCAGTGTTCCATGCTCACATGGGCCTACTACAAAATGACTTCTGCTCAGGGGTGGGCTGCTAGGGGTTCGCAGGGGTTTGGAGAGCCCCTAGCTAAGATTCTGTGCAGTTTGGAGAACCCCCAAATCCCACTCCTGACTGTCCCCTACCGTCCCGTCGCCCCCCAGAAGTCTCCACGCAGCCCGTTTTGGATGCAGGTAAGTGCAGGGCGCGCGCAGAGACTGGGGAGGGTGAAAAACTGGCCTCCCAGAAGTTTGGAAAGGCCAGAAATGGGCCTGTTTCCAGCTTCCAGAGAGCCTCCGGAGACCAGGAGGGCAAAAACACTGCTGACTAAGCCATACCCACCATGGCCACTCCCACCCAGCTGACTAGGCCACACCCACCATGGCCACGCCCACCCAGCAACTGGGCAGAGAACCTTTTGCTAAAATTTTTGAAGCCCACCCCTGCTTCTATTACAAAAGTGAATTAGCTGTGTAGTAGAACTCAGGCCAGGTTATCCGAATAGAGCACAATTCACTAAAAAGAAGCATTGGCCAGGGGGAACATCTTCACAATCACCAGTTGCACTCACAGTGTCATAGGCGGCAAGTACTTTTCTCAAGAGTTCAGGAACAGGCCCCTGGGTCTCCATTGAAGGATACTCTTCACCCAGGTTGAGGGTAACCGCGGGGGGATTGTCCTTCTCGCTGGGCTGAAGCCACGTGGCCAGCTTCAAGATGCATTGTTTGATGTTGGCGGCTGGTGTTAGACCACACAGTTCTTTGAAGGAGACCAAGGCATTCTAGGAAAAGAAAAGAGGATGAGGAAAAACACCAACTCAGAAGAACATCCCTTTACACTTTTCATTTCCGTTTACTTTTTTCTACCGCCAACTTGTAATGTGTCTCCATCCCCAAGGATTTAGAAATATGAAGGCCTTCACCTTACCCCTCTTTTGGGGGCAAAGTTTCTGATGCATACCAAACATCAGAGTCATTCTGAACAATTTTGAAGATGGAAGTTCTTTTTTCAGCAAAGTCACACCTATCACGAAAGCAGTGAGGAGGGGTGGGTGGGAGGCAGACATCTAATATTTTATTTTAAAGTGACACAAACAGCAGGGTCCAATGAATTGAGACCACAGATAGATGAACAGAACTGAAATCGTTTGGCTTTTTTTTTACTTCATTTCTCCCAGTCTATAAAATGAAAGTACAGGTGGCCCTCAGATAAGTCATTCAGTGACTGTTGAAACTCGCAACAATGCTAAATGAGTGGTACTTGCAATCTGATCTCCTCAGAGATCATTGCAGTAGTCCATGGTCACACGGATGTCAGCTATTTTGCTAGCTTCTGACAAGCAATGGCAATGGGGAAACTGGCAATGGGTAACTGGCAACAAATGGCAACAATGACATCCTCACTTAGTGACCTGCAGTGATTCTCTTAACAATGGCAATCATATCAGAATTGCCAATAACATGAACGCTGCATTTTGTGGCTGTGTTGCTTAGCAACGGAAATTCTGGTACCCATTGCCATCCTTTAATTGAGGACTTCCTGTAGAATGAAAGGTATCAGCAGGGGCAACAGGGAAACTACCAAGTATTCAAATAGAATTAAAGAAAGGGAGAGCTACTGAGATTCATTTTTAATTACAGAGCAGGATCACTGATTTCAAGTATAGCAAAATTTAGATCTGATATATACATTTTTATATGAACTTTTCTGTATGTTTGTGTTTATACACGTACACATTTGTTTGTATTTTTATTATTTAACATATTTCTATACCACAAAGAACTTAATACTAATGTCATTGATAATTATATATATTTTTATCCAATTGTTATTATGTAACAGTTTGGTAATTTATCAAGTTACTTAATTTACTGGAAAAATACACCAATATTTTAATCTCAGATTAAAAAAAATAAACAAATAGTTAAAGCCTAGTTATGGAAAAAGAAAAGTGACTATTACTCAAGATTTATGTATTTACTTAGAGGTATTCATCTGCTAATAGCTGCAAGTTATTTTAAGCAGATTGATAAAATATTCGGAATTTTTTCTATGACAAGGACAAACTTAATTTATGGCTATCATGTGATGATAGGGAGGCGGGTCATAACTTTTCTGACCTTCAGCTTTTTAACTGAGCATGTTATTTTGATTTCAATTTCTCCAATGAACATAAATGATGATGTTAAAAAACTATTGATGGCCAAGATTAAAAAGTTATTGTGTGACCCTTATGATATCATAGCAAGGGCCTCCTTCCACATTTAGCAATAGCAATATAGTATTTTAGGGCTGAGCTGCAGGCTGCAAGACACATTTGGAAGGTATTGTGACTCAAGCATGTCAGTCCTTATTTGCATGACAAATTTAGACTCTGAAATCACCCCAGTTTTAAAATTGTAAATAAACCATTTATTGTTGCTTCCCAAAGTCATGAGTATTTAGGGATATGAATACTCTGGCTCAGCTTACTGACAATCAATTTTTAAACAATATGCATTGCAAGAGAAATCTGTATTGTTTACAGCGACATAATGGCTGATTATTCAATTAAAAATATTTCTTGATTTCATAATTCAATCCAAATGAATTATGTCTAAGCCATATCTAAAGTTCCCAAAATAATATTAATAGGAAAATGTGTTTGAATAATTTGCAGCATTTTAAAATAAACAGTTGAAGAGTATTATTGAGGTCAGTATTAGTTATTTGTAAGAACTCTGGAATAAATAATCAGAATATCCCAAATCAGTGTCTAAAGGTTTTAAAGAATATTAAATATGTTCCTTATGATCTTAAGACAAGATAATTCAACAAAAGATTTTCTTTCATATTTGTCAGATACTCCAAAGAATGTTTAAGAAGCTGGTTCAATCATTTCTACTATATTGGAAGAATAAAACAGATGAAAGAATATTTACTCTTAAGATACGGGCTTGTCATACTGTTTCACCTTTTGGTTTTATATCAATAAGTTCATTAATATAATATTATAAAGAAGCGACATTTAAAAATATGAATGCAGTTTATGTGCTGGAAAGACTGATCAATATTCTACATGATCAAGGTTTAATGTGCTTAAAAATGGGCTAAGTAGCTTTTTATATGCAATATAATGTTTGTGCAAGTTTTTTATTAATTTTTTCTTTTTTTACATTAAAGAAAAAAAAAATCAGATCTATATTCAAAAGATTTCCCCAAAACCTCAGAAAATGTCAGTCTCCATCATCTTTATGCAGACCGAGAGAAAAGAGCAGTCTTGCCTTTAAGACATATTCTTAAAGTAAATTCATTTTTAAAATTATTTTTCGTTTTCATGTGTTTCATCTTTACCATTTTGAAATGTTTCAGAATACAAACATGGTACAGGAAATAAATTACTAGATGGTGTTCCAGAAAAGTTCAAAATCCAGGAGGCACCATTTTGCTCTTTTCCAAAATTTTGCAAACCAAACTCAGGAGCCTAAGTTATTGTATCCCACTATCTGGATACCTGCATGTTCTCCCGCAGGTCTGTTGCTTCCCGCAATGGCTGCGTAGCTGTGCGAAATACTTCATCAATGGCCTTGATTCCTGTGGCCTTAGTGGATGTGTATTCCCGCATGTGCCGTCCCTTACGCCCTGAGAGCCCCCGTCGGTGTGCTTTGCCTCCTCCCCGCCGGTTGGTGATGGCCACATGCACGAACAAAGTAGCATTGGGGAGTGGTTCACCAGCCACAGATTGAAGAGGCACATGACGATAGCCAGCCTGGAGACACTCAAAGGGGATGGTATATTGAGCAATGAACTCATCTCCAATATAATCATCATCAAGCACCATGAACCGGAGTATTGCTAGTTCAGGGAGATTAACCTGAAACTCCAGGGTCTCGTCAAAAACAGGGTTATCTCCACTCTGAAGGACAGTTTTGGTGCGCTTTTCTGCACAGTCAGCAGGAATGCCATGCATTTCAACGCAGACGTATGGCTCTACGACATCTCCCTTGGCTCCAGATCCTTTGGGTTTAGGCAGATTCTGACCACTAATGACTTTGAGATGCAATAGTTGGGCCGAAATGCCAGGTAATGTGTCCTTGGTGTTTGCACTGAAATAAGAGATCTCCTCACGCATAATTGCTGGGCGGAGGACATAGCCACAACCCCCATTCTGGCGGAACCAGCCGGCATTCAGATCTATCATGAGACCAGGTGTCTGGTAATTCATGGCCACCATCTGGCAGCCACATTTCCAGAAGTCCTGAGGGTTCATGTTGCTAGCATCAATGCGCATGGGGCTCGGATAAACACGTGACAGGAAGCGCTTGTTGTAGGCCACAAAGTCCTCTGGCTCCTCATTGGCATAACGTCCCGCTTCCACCTCGCTGAAAGAACACACCTCCCAATAACACTGGCTCCGCCGAGAGGTCTCAAAGGTTTGGAAAGACACAGTCTGGCACAGGCTGACGAGATCTGAAAGTTCACGGCACAAGATGCGTTGGGAGCGGGGATGGTCTCTGTCCCGTTCAGAAAGTGGGAGGCCTAGCTCCAAGGCCTCATCATCATCAGATACATCTCCCTCACTTGACTGACAGTTTGGAAGAAGCTTCCGGCTTTTTATGAGGATGTATCCCTTGAGTTTTTCTGGAGATGGCAAATAGATTTCATTTGGGTTTGGAGGTGTCAAGTACAGCTTCTCCCCAAAAGACTTCCTTAGATACTCAGCCACAAGTCTCTGCTGGGCAACACAGCAGCGCACTGAGAGACACAGGATAAGTGGAAACTTGGAGGACTCAAAGGCATGTTCAGCAACAGCAGCCACTACCCTGGAGAAGGCCAAACGGCTCCCTGCACCTACCACAGGCTCACCAGATGAACCATCACAAACCACAAGTTCCAAGCTACGGCAACCAGCCTTAAGGGCTGCCACATAACCCCCAATATCTGAGGTGGAGCCTCCCCAGAAGCAACTGTCCTCAGCCAAGCATGCTCCGTGTGCAGAGCTAATGAAGTAATGGGAAAGTGGCTGAGTCATGTCCTGGCACACCTTCCGGTGCTGTGGGTCAAATATGTCACAATCAGCTGAAAGGAGGTAGCGAGTGAAGCCATCAATGGCCAAGTAGCCCTTTTCCCGACCCTCCTTGGATGGCTCGTATTTGGCAATGATCTCCATGCACATCTCTTCGGTTACTTCCTCCATACCCTGCTCTGCCTCTAAAAAACTCATCAGATCCCTCAGACCCATGTATTCTTTATTGCTGGAAAATTGAACCAAGAGGAAAAATACTTCAGGCCTGGTACATAGCTCACAGTATGCCTTTATGAAGATTTGACAGTTCACCTCCTCTCCAAGTCGCTCACTGGCTGCTTTCTGGAGCTCTTTGAACTTCAACTCAATTGTTGAGGCCTTCATGCCAGGGTTAAGAGCACGAATGAGCTGCACAGCACGAGAAACTGGGATTTGACCCTCTTTTTCTAGATCTGCAATGTCAAAGACAGAAGAGATCCAGGAGGTGCGGGGATTTGGGTAACCAGTCTCAGGAGCCTCATCCGGAGTGTGCTTCCCGTATGAGGCCAAATATCGCAGCCCCATCACCCATGCGTTCACCACATCAGCAGAGCTTGCCACAAGGTCAAGGGATTCATAGTTCTCTCCATAGATTATGGAGAATGCACATTCATCTGGAAACTGGTCTGAAAGGCCATTGGAACGCAGCACGGGAGTCTTTTTCCCAACTCGCACTTCCCTGACTGACTTGATTTCAATTTTGGCTTTCTCAGAGTCCTTTTTGGAAGGTTCCCAGTGCATGAAACGTAGGTCTGGGTCCAGCACAAAGAACCGGCTGTACATGCGAGAGTTAGAGCGCACTTTCTTCATCTCACAGCCCTCCAGCATGAAAGAGATGCAGGCGGCTGTGCTGTTGAGCTTCCGATTGCTAGGCATGGTGCTGAAGGAGACTGTCTTCTTCTTCTTCTGGGGCTGCATACGGCGCTGGCGGGATCCATCCTGCAAGAATAGGGAGGAGAACAAATAAATCAGGAAATGCAATGGAGGGAAATGCCTCTTTTTTAAAAAAATAAAAAAGGGAGGGGCAAAACAATAAAAAAGATGCAGAAGAAAGGGAGAAATGTTTGCCTTCATTCAGAATTCCATCTTCCTCTATGGCTTCCAATTTATAGCAATGTTCAAGTCTGTCAAGATCTTTTTAGATCCTGAGCTTGTCAACATCCTAGAAGACAAGCTCAGGAGCCGAAAAAGGTCTTGACAGACTTGAACAATGGGCCCTATCCAACAAAATGAAATGTAATGTGGAGAAAAGCAAGGTTATACACCTGGGCAAGAAAAACCAGAGGTACAAATACAGATTAGATGAAACCTGGCTCAATAACAGTAACTATGAGAGGGAGCTTGGAGTCCTAGCGGATGATCACTTAAACATGAGTCAGCAGTGTGGCAGCAGCCAAAAAACCTAATACAATCCTTGGTTGTATAAACAGAGGCATAGAATCAAAATCACTAGGAGTATTAGTTACCGCTTTATAAAGCCTTCATAAAACAACACTTGGAATACTGCATCCAGTTTTGGTCACCACATTACAAAAAAGAAGTTGAGACTTTAGAAAAAAAATACAAAGAAGAGCAACTAAGATGATTAAAGGCCCGGAAACTAAAACATATGAAGAACTATTGCAGGATTTGGGTTTGGTTAGTGTAGAGAAAAGAAAGACATAGCAATATTCCAGCATTTGAGAGGCTGCTATGAAGAGGAGGGGGTCAATTTATTTTCCAAAGCACTATAGGGCAGGATAAGAAACAATGGATGGAAACTAATCAAGAATGAAGCAATCTGGAATTAAGGAGAAACTTGCTAACAGTGAGGACAATTAACCAGTGGAACAGCTTGCCTTCAGAAGCTTCATCACTGGAGATTTTTAGGAAAAGACTGGACAGTCCCTTATCTGAAATGGTATAGGATCTCCTCCTTGACCAGGGGGCTGGACTAGAAGACCTCCAAGGTCCCTTCCAGCTCTATTCTGATTCTGATTCAATGTAGTCTTTGAAGGCAGAGAAAGGCCTTAAGTCAGAGGAAGAGATTACCTCAAGGAAAACAATACAGAGCCAGAGGAAGAGATTACCTCAAGGAAAACAATACAGAACATGCAAACCATAGAAGATGAAGAAATAAGGAGATTGTGAATGGTTTAAAAATTTTTCCATATGGATCTACATTACAAATGAAGACAAAATGCTTGGCATTTTTTTTTTTAAAATTGTTGCTTCATTCAGGTTGAGAAAGCCATGGAAGAGACCCATTAGGTAGGAAAGAAGAGGCAGGCTTTTCCCCAGTTTGATCACATTTAACCGTACATTATTAGATAAGGCCCACTCAGAACATACAGGGGCCAAATAAAGCCCATTCCTAGTGCTAAATATACCTACATCCGACCATTCTGCTCTTTGCTTCCCCTCTTCCTTCCTGATGGTTCAACCGGAAGACCAGTTTGGGGATTGTGGGCTGGAATTGACAGAATGGAGTGGAAAATAATAGGCAGGATAGAAGAAGAAAAGGAGACGGATGACAAATCTGAGAGTTGATTTCTCAAAAAAAGATCTTGAGTTAAAATTTCTATTAAGGCTTAAGTCCTAAATATTATAGTGTGTTGTATGTATTGCGGACAAAATCACACCAATCTTGATTTTGGATCTACTTTACTGTGAGGATGTTTTAATTCATTACTGAGTTGCTTGAGATATTATTAGCCTTATACATTAAATTAACATTATAATATTATATTATATTATATTATTACTGGACAGCATTTTTTTTCAGTTTTGCTTCCTGAAGACCTTTTAGTGATTGTGATAGACCCCTTCAAATTGAATATAAATATAATTTCATAATGTTTGTATCTCATGGGAATTTTGAGAAATATGAAATTAACTTTTAATGACTCTAATGTATTTAATCACATAATATTTCTGACATGCTGCATGAGTTCAACAGAGCTAAAAGTGTTTTGCTGCTGGTTTGCATTTACATTCAGTGTCTGATGAATCTTGCTGCTGTGTCCAATAAGAGTCAGCCAGCACTGATGGATTGTTCTGATATAGTTTTTCCATTGTGGTAGTGTCCTGGTAAAACCTTTCATTATGATGTTCATCACTGACTGCACCTAGACTTTAGGAAAGAAGTCCAGTGTGAAGTCCAGAAAATGAATCTTCAGTGAATGATGCACTTCATGGTCTTGTATGCTGCAAGAAGTTTGTCAACCAGTTAAATGTGATTTGGTGCTCTGTAGTTGCCCAGAAAGTTCTCAACATCCTTGAATGCTTTTCAGGCAATTTTCTCTGGTCCTCCTAATAGATAATCAAACTGCTTGTCATTAATGAGATATCCGATCTGTGGATCAACAAAAATGTCTTTCGTAATCTTGGCATCAGCTATTCTTGGAAACATAGGAAACAAAATGTTTTCATCAGTTTGAGTTTAATACGAAGCAGAGGCAAAAATATCTTTGCCGGGTCAAAAAGTGATTCATGTTCCATGTTTTTCTGTCCTGGAACCAAATTCTTTCAGAGTGGCCATTTCTTTTTATTATAATACAACTTTTTTGCAAGGCTGTCTTATTCGCTTATGTAACATCGATACCTGGTATATCCAGGTTGCATTCTAAGCAGCAGAGCCACTATCTTTAGATCTCCACAAACATTTCAGTTGTACTTCATGTATTGGATGTGTTTTAACAGCAGTTACATGTCTTTGTATGGTTCTTTCCCATGTGCACTATAACCAACAAGTACTTAAGGATGTACATTGCTATTGTGTAAAAACAGAAGATTTCTATAAAACAGTATGTTATAGGTTAAAGTACAGGTTATTTTCATGATTAGCAGCCAAAAATCTGTGAGATACATTTCAAAGTGTTCAGGAAGCATAATCTTTGTTGTCCAATACTATATTATTATAGTATTCTATAGTGCTTTTGAACTTTGAACTTTTAAAAAATAAGCCACAGGTGTACTTTCATAATCATTAAACAATTTTTCCCCATGTGTGCTTCAAGCTATGTGTTAAAGGATTATGCTCTTCTCAGAAAACACTGTCCACTTGTCAGAAATATCCCTGGCTGATGTTTTGAATTTGCCTCGCCAAATACTGCAAAGAGAAACAAAACGTAACAGAATTGGAGGGGATGTATGAAGGTCTTTTGCCATTTTTGCTAATGTTACTTCTTTTAATGCCACAGACTTTGTCTGCATTACGCCCTAAAAAATTTTCTCCCTACTCTTCAGCCATCAGAAAAAAATTAATAGCATAAAATCAACTGTCCTACTAATAATGTCTGTCTTGCCATTGTAACTGCAGTTCTGGGGTTTATTCTTATTTTAGGTTTCCAGAATGTATTAAACAGATCTATTGGTTAAATCCTCTGGCTTAGGTGTGAGTTACTTTTCTGAAATCACCAGTTGGGGGAAATCATCCACCAATCATAGTGTTGTGATTGGCAAATAGTTTTGAGAGATGGCCAGACCTGCATGCTTTAGCATCTGTCAAAGCCAAGGACCTTTGCAAGCCCACATATCAGATAGCGAGTGGGATGGGGGTATGCCTGATAAAGTGGGAATGCACAGACCTCCATGGATCAGTTATTTGCTTTGAACATGGGTTGCTTTGAACATGGGTTTAGTGTTAAATTAAAGCTGCACACAGATAAACAAACCGTGAGCCAGTTCTTTCAAATCCAGAGAAAGATTTTAACTTCCCTCTCAATTTATCCATATAATGAATCAACAGATTGCACTGAGTTGCTGGAAGAGGAGAACCAGAACCAAGGGCAGAAACTTATAAGCTTGAAGTAACTGATAAGTACTGGGCTCATCCCTCACACTGACTGTACCATTACAAAGTTTGGCAGATTGCACACATCCGTAAATTGCCAGATGCTATCAAGGGGAAAACAGTAATTTAACTCTAATAAATCTAACCGAGCTTAAAGCTGCTCATATCATAGGCACATGGAAGAATAAAAATATTGCCAGAGAATGTTTATAGCATCATAAGGTAGAAGTGGGAAAGACTTTAAGCTACATTTAGCATTAATTAGGCTGGGAAATAAATCTGCCATTCATTGCCCAGACCCATCAAGTTATCTACTGAATCACTGGATTTTGCTCCTTCCGTTGTAGAGTCCAGATATCGCAGCAACCTGAGCCCATGACAGTCCAATGGGCTCAGAACCATTCTGTGTATATGTGTGTGTGTGTGTGTTCTTTTTCCTCATCTTTCCCCCTCAAATAAACTAAGCCCCTAGAAAGTGAACAATGTAAATGAAGCTATAGAAGTAGTGATACTAAGCAATCTCCACTTTGCAGTCACTGTGACTTCCCTTGATATGTCATAGAAATTACATTTTGTTTTGTTTTATATTTTAAAGTAAAAGCTAGAGTATAACAGCAAGCCAAGCAGAAATAAAACGTGGAATCAACTACATATACGTCTAATAGTAAATTAAAAAGATAACTTTCTTTTAAACTGCTCCAAATCCATTGGGAGACAAACTCATTTTGCAAAAGGAAAACACAATAAATCAACATATTTCAAGGACAGAGATAAGCTGTTCAAATAATTCAGTCCAAGGAATTGTGATTCAGTCACCAACTAGACCAATTAGAGATAGATGTGTTTAAGGAACAATCAACTGTTGTACGTTAGGCTGTGTTGGTATGAATATCCTATCTGAGATAATTTTTTTCTGCATTGATGGCAAAGCTAAAGCATCATTCATATTTAAAAAATAGTTTAAAATTCAAGTTCAGCTAGCTCAGACTTTATATTCCCCTTCCATGCAGTTTCTTAAGGTTGTTGAGCCTGCGCCCCATTTTCCAAATTATTTTGTTTTCTGACCCACTCGAAAGATCAACAAGAAACTTCTCAAATGTGCAAAGGTCATAAGGGAGCACTAATCCAAACAGTGGGTTTGTTTGTCTAGAGGATATCCAAATGTCTCCTTTACACACAATGTAGTAAAGGGATTACAGTCTTGCAAAAAGTTGCAATAAATATCTCAGTGCTCAGGGTTGGGATAAAGGAATGTAAGAAATAAACAATCATTTCTAGCCATTTCAATCTGAATATTTTGTGAGCATTAACTCCACTTACTCATGCCTTGGCCAGCAGAGAGGAAAAAAATCCTATTTACTTTAGAGTTAAATTGATGTTAAAAAACTGCTTCAATCCAAGATTTGCACACCATCAAAGCAATACAAAGCTTTTGACCACCATGTCAAATCTACCTGGGCATCTTTAGAGTGGACTGCAAAAACTCTGGCCTGAAGTTCACAAAAGCTGTTAACAGTCAGTGTTAAAATTGCTTTGCTAGATGGATTTATTTTATTTATTAATTCAATTTCTAAGGCTGCCCAATTGCAAAATGATTCAAGGCAATTCAAGGATTCAAAGCAGTATATAACTAGGACTAAAACACACAACAACAACAACAACAACAACAACAACAACAAACAACAAGAAATGATAAAACAACCATTCAAAGGTATGAGAAACAAAACAATCTGCTAATATTTCAAAAGGGCCACAAACTGCCTTGGGCCAGTGCCTGCCAAACCACCCGGGTTTTTAAGGCTTTCCTAAATGACAGGAGACTCACAGCAATACAGTTTGAATTGGACTGGATATAAGGTTGCAGAGGGTTGATGCAATAATAGATGAGACATATCCATGGGATCCCATAAATTGTCATTGTTGTGTTGATGGGTCTGATATGTTAATCCTGTCTGATCTTATAGAAAAGGCAGAAATTATTGAAGGTCTTAGATCAATAGACTGAGTCACTAAAAGGCAATGTTTTGTTTTCTTTAATTTTAAAGAATCAGTATTTATACCCATATAAAAGTCTTCAGTTGTTTTAACATCTTGACTTCAAGGCCAGGATGCTTCAAAGCACAGGATGCTTTGAAGCCATCCCTGGTTTCATCCGGATATCTGAAAATTAATGGTATTTTTCTTCTGTCATGTTTTTGACCGCTGGGCAGCATTTTCTCACTGTGTAATATCATTGTCGGTAAAATGGGAACACTTCCAAATTCAAATCAAGGTGCTGGTGATGGCTTATAAAGCTTACATGGCCTGGGGCCGGAATATTTGCAAGGCTGCTTCACTCTGATTTCATCTACCCATCCCCTCAATCTAATAGAAGGGAAAAAAATGTTGTGGGTCAACATGTTCCTAATGAGACCCAGGAAAACAGTCTTTTCTGTCACAGTCGCCTTGCTTCAGAACTTCGCCTCCCCTGAGATGAAACTGACCCCAACTTTGCTAACCTTTTGAAAGAACCTGAAGATATGGCTGTGCCAAATAGCTTTGGGATCCAGTGACATTACTAGAGAGCCAGCTAAATTGCTGCCGTAAAAGGAAAATGATTGAGTTCTCCCACAGATTACGTTTTTCTATTGTTTTAAGAGTTTTATTGTTTTTAATAATTTAATAATTCTTGTATGGTTTTGTGGATGTTTAAAGAGTTATGGCTATTTAATGGGTGGCTATATAAATTTAATAAACAAACACTATGATACACGCATGCCACATGACTTGCACAAAGGCCAACTTAATGAAGTATTTGAAGAGCTTCACTGATTAAAAATGCTCTATGAATGAAGCTTTTCTTCTTCATACACACAGCATATGGAACTAATGTTCAACCATGATTAATAAGCAAAAGGACAAAACTGGCTGCTCTCCCAGATTGCAATTGGCTGCTGAGAGGGGAAATTTATTAACAGAAAAACCAGAGAGCCAGTGCTGAGGGCCACCCGAAGTAATGCCCACCCTTCCTCATTTTCTCAATTCACTGTGAGTGCAGCCACCAAACCCACCGAACCTGTTCTAACTGTTGGCAGCCAAATGCCAGCGATGTCAATGGGGCAGAAAGCCAAGCTGATTTTTTTAGATGACATTTCACTTTGCCATCCTGGGAAAGAAGCACATGAATATGTTAGCAATGGGTTCCCAGGATCAGAATGGACAGGTGAAATTTGCAGAGAAAAATGGCAAATATATCTAGAGGTGGGATCTGTTGTTTGATGTGCTAGACTGGAGAGATCTAGGTTCAAAATATCCATTTGGCAATTTAGTTTACTACAGTTAAGTAGTTTTCACCCCATGTTTCTTTCTTAGGCTAACTTGCCCTCATGATTGTTGTAAGAGTAAAATGGGGACATATGGAAATGTAGAGTTCCTGGAATAAAGGATATAAATAAAATACATAATAAATAGTAAAGTGTTTCTGGATGAGAGCCAGTTTTGTGTAGTGGTTAAAACATCCAGTTAGAAACTGGGACCCCATGAGTTCTAGTCTCTTTTTAGGCACAAAGCCAACTGGGTGGCCTTAGGATAGCTTCTCTCTCTCTCTCTCAGCCCTACGAAGGAGGCAATGGTAAACTATTTCCTGAAAACCTTGTTAAGGCAATCACTATGAATCAACAGTAACTCTAAGGTGCACATGCACATGTGCACTTACACACACACGCACGGGCACCAATCTTGATAGCCTGTGCCCTAAGATCAAATCTGTAAATCTTGATTGGTCTTTAAGCACAGAATTGGTCTTTTCTCACCACATCACAAGTCTTTATTTGTATTGGATCAGCTTACTTCCTGCCTCCCTCATGTGTGTGTATGTATGTAAAACATTGAATTAGAGAAGACTACGGCAAATTTAAGCATTCTTATATGCAACTAAGAGGTACTGTTTGTCTCCTGCAATTATGAAAGGCAACATAGGTATGGAAAAATGAGGAAGCAAGCATCATTTTCTCTTTAATATTATGTCCACTGCAGAGGTATCTATAATATGTTCAAATGGAAAAAAGAACTCTAAAGGTGGCCACCTGTAACACAGTCAGTCTGAAACAGAATACCTATTGCTGAATCTGTTAACACGGAATAATTGTTCCTCAGATAAACTGGTGATTCTGGAACCTCAGAACTGAGGATTCAATCAATGGCAAATAAGAACTGTGAAAAGTAGAAGTAGACAAGAGTATAATTTGAGAAATAAATTATGAAAGAAAGAAAGAAAGAAAGAAAGAAAGAAAGAAAGAAAGAAAGAAAGAAAGAAAGAAAGAAAGAAAGAAAGAAAGAAAGAAAGAAAGAAAAAAAGAAAGAAAGAAAGAAAGAAAGAAAGAAAGAAAGAGCTGGATTGTTTCCTTGATCTGCAACTTGAATGATGTCAGCCTAGGGGCTTTCCCATGCCACCTGGAGAGGTTTATGAATCCCGTATCTTAGGAGGGGAAAGTGGTACTATCCTGGGAAAGGGAAAGACAAAATTGAGAGAGAGGGGGAGGAGGAGATGAGTCAAGCATCATAACAGTTGCATAACATACCATCTCTACGGTTACCACAGGAAGGAGGAGAAATTGATGGTTTCTAAATTGACAGAGATCAAGGGATGGTGATGGAGGAAGGGAGATTCTATTTTCACCTCATCAACTTTTGGCAGTAATAATGGGAAAGAGAAAAGGGTTTGACTCTCAAAGTGTGGATGAGTATTTCTGGAGCTATTTGACTCCCACACATTAAAAAAACATTGATTACAGAATTCTCTCTGAAGTGAAGATCATATCTTTAGGGAGTGATGAGAGTTGTACTTCAATCATAGATGGAGTATACTCCGTTTCTTTTTCTTTTATTTGATAAGAAAAATCTGTTCATAAGGCCTAATTTCGTTTGTTCTAATGGTAGTAGGTCTCCAAGTCCTCTGATAGAGGTTATTTAAATCTTTGATACTACATATCTTCTGTTTTTTTCCTTTTAAATCAAGAGTTAATCCTAGAATGAGTTTAACTCTGAAAGGTTTAATATTCAAATAGAAACCACAAAAGAGTAGTAGAGTTGAAATGCCAGAAAGAAAGAATTCAAGGTCATCATTTGATTCATTGATTTTTGTCTCAAACAAAGTTATGGAAACTTACCAGAATCTTCTACAACTTAGTATCCTCCAGAAGGGATGTGACTGCAACTCAAGGAGCTATGATATCAACACTTGAAGAGCACTAGGTTAGCAAAGAAAGACTTCACACAAAGATGTTGAAAATTTTGAAAATAAAGATGGGGGAGCAGGGCAGCATATCCAGTGCATACTCAGTACTCTCCTTATTCACATCTCCCTCCACTGCCATATCTTTCAAATTTGGCAACTTTAAGATGTGTGGACTTCAGCTTCCAGAATTTCCCAGTTAGCATGCTGGCTAGAGAATTCTGGGAGTTGGAAGTCCATATATCTTAAAGTTACCAAGTTTAAAAGTCATTGCTCTACTCATTTTTGCCCTAGTTAAACACCATATTTTAAAAATTAATTTTCTTATCTATTTAAACTATTTATGGGGCCACCAACCTCGTTATCGCAACCTGGGTAGCTAGCACTAATAAAACAAAAACAACAATGAAAAACTGTTACAATAACGATCAGCTACTATAAAGGCTCTGTAAAAACAAACCAAAAGGTTTAATACCCCTGCTTTCAAGAAACAGAATTTGCTCTCAGAATTTGTAATAATTTTTAGTCTTACATTTATGTTTATAGGATGCGGTCTTACTTCCTCCTCCTCCTATCATCATCATCATCATCATCATCATGATGGCATGTTTCAGGCCTGTCCATTAAACAATGTCATCTGACAGGACACAAGTGGAATGTTTTCTTGTCAACGCACTTATATTCTGGAATTTATTCCCTTTAAAATCTGCATATCCCCAAATATGCCTGTTTTTTAAAAAAAGCTTTGAAAATTTGGTTCATCCCATAAGCAATGGCATCCTGTCCTTTGAGTTGGACTGTTCTATACATTTATGATGATAAGCTGTTTTCAATTCAAGTTTTATTCTGTTTTAATTTGCTGTACAGTTTTTAAAATAGTTTTTAAAATAGTTGTTAAAATAGTTTTTTTTTTTAAATGGGAAAATAAGTTTTAAAAAAAATCCACCTGTGATGGTATGGCATCCTCAGCAACTGTCTTGGCTAAACATGCCCATTTTTTCTTTAGATTAGACATGACAGATATTTAGATCGGCAGTTCTCAAAGTGGAGTTTTGGGACTTCCAGGGACCCCAGACATTTTCAGGTGGCCCAGGAAATCAAATAAAAATTTCTCAGATTTAGTTTCTAATATGGTACAGTAAATAATAGATATAACCCTATCAGTAAGAGCAGATAAAAGTTCTTTGGGGTCCTCAGTTGTTTTAAAGAATGCAAAGGGTTCCCAAGACCCAAATGTTTGACAAGCTAATTTAGATGATACTTTCTAAGTCATCATCTGCATCTTCACCCTCGCCATTACCATTATTATCTAAAAAATAAATTGCCTCAGCAGGAGTTCCAATGTAGGGTGATCATATAGGTGCAGCACTGATTAAAAAATGGTGCAAAGATTCTTTTTGTTTTCTTTTCTAACAGAAATTCTGGTGGGTGATTCTTTGGTAACAATGACTAACACAGTAACAATCATCACAGAAAAAGCTTCTTTCTTCTTGCTGTAACATTTACAACCAAGTAAAGGTAAAGTTTCCTCCCCCGTTGTTGTCTGACCCTAAGGAGAGCATTTCTATCTTTTGGCTGAGGGAGCCAGTTTTGTCTGGAGACACTTCCGTGGTCATGTTGCCTGCATGATGATATATCAAGCCACACCAAACACTGTTACTTTTCCACTGAAGTGGTACTTATTCATCTACTCACATTTGCATTCTTTCAGACAGCTAGGTTTGTATTATTACCCAGTTTTTCTATTAAAAAAATAAAACAGGGCTTGACTCTCAGGGCCTAATGGTTAATGGACTGAGATAAGATTACAACTCCACTCTGTATGAATCTTGATCCCTTCCTTGCCCTATTTGTTAAATTTAAGTCAATTTTATCTTTTTATCATTTTTTTTAATGTTAACATTAAATGTTTTCATTTGTTTGTAAGCAGCCTAGAGTCAGTTCTTGGTGAGATGGTGAACACGAATTTAATAAAGAAACAAACGAACTGCTGGGCTGAAGGACTTGGTAAGGCCTCTAGCAGAAAACTAGAGATTGCTTCTCCTTCCCGTCCCCCTGGTTGGACTCTGGTTCAAGTTTTAGCTTCTCTAGTCAAAAAGAATCCCAGGAAACTTCATTTCCACATTTCTCAAATTGTCCAGAAGTACCAAATGGAATTATAATGTACATTTGTTGATTATCCTTTTCCCGATTCACTAATTAAATCCTATCCCTATCTCATTTCTGGGTTAAGATAAAGCTTAAGTCACAGAATATGTATTTTTTCCATCCCTATATTGCTATAATTCAGCATTGCAATTTCCACCTTTTTTTTTTTTGCTAATGCACTTTCTCTCTGAAGTGCTAGAAACTATGTTGCATAATCCCCCAAATTATGTTTAGCATTAAGAAGCCAACTATCCCATACACAGCCAGGTTACAACTGAGGCACTACCTCTTTTAATGCAGACATTACATACCCCTGCAATCTTCAAACTAATGGCACTTCTAGTGTTCTTTCTCTTAAAATTAATGCTATTTTGCAAGCAAGACCACTAACATCTATTTGAGTTCAGAGTCACTGTCTGCAAATTAGTCTGTGCTAATCCTTTCCCTAATCCTTGCTTCCCAAAAGAAATCCACATTAGACTGTAGGAAATAAAAATAATCTGAAACTTGGCTGCAAAGGGGACTTAATTTTGCAGTTTATTTTTACCTTCAAGTTGTTGTTATTAAAGTATTCCGGGCTGCTTAATCATAAACTAGCTATTAATCTGAGATCAGACTACATGCTAAACAAGATTAAAGCAAGTAAGTAATATAAATTCTTTTTTGAGTGGAGTTCAATGCCAGGTGATTAAGATATCCATACAGTTTTCTTGGAAACAATACAGAAAAGGTTTGCCATTGCCCTCTGCCAATATGACTTTTTTTTTCTTTTTTAGTTTTCCAGACCAGCCTACAGCCCTGTTATTCTCTAGATGTCTCTCCTCCATTTGGATCCTGATCTGTTTAGTTCCCAAGCCCAAGGCAAGGTCAGCCAAGTGATATCCTGTGCAACAGCTGTAATAAACTGGTTATTAAAGCTTTATTCTTAACCAGTGCATATCACACGAATGCCACAATAAACCAGTTCACAACACAATATGGCTTATCATGTCATGCAAACAACTTAGGAAACATATATGAACCTCTCTTGGAGAGAAAGCAGAAGCCTACCCTAGCCAGGGATGCTAAATTAGGCTGCTTTGTTAAAATCCAAGCTTCTTCTCAATCATATAGTAAGCAGGGAATTGTTGGGGATGAGAAAACATCAGCTTCAGGGATGTTTAAAGGGAGACCCCTTCCTCTACATTTTTTCACCAACAAACCCAGCTGAAAGGCTAGATACAGACTTCCTCAGGAAGTTTGTACAAGAGAAATAACTCTTCCTGTCTTTAAAATAAGAACAGGTGCTTTAGCCTGAAGTGTAGCAATAAAGCAGTGGAGGAGAAGGAACATGAAGTAAAATTAGAGCCAGGAAGGCATGACTCCCAATAAAAAAGGCCAGGCAGACAAGCAACTTGCTTGGCAAAAGCTTAACTTAGAACTGATCTCACTGGAATCTGGCTTTTTATTTATCTTGGCAACTGGCACTAATTAGATAATAATCAGGAAAATTCCCATGCTGGGGATACAAAGCCAAGACTACCATTGGGGTATCCAACTCATGGTGTTCTAATAGAGACATGGCTTGGCTACTCACAGAGAACAGTATTGGACTAAAGGAACATTGCTCTGGTCTAGCCTAACAATTCTTATGTAAGTGTCTTCCACACCATTTGTGTACTCTTGGTTGCAGCTGTTGTATCAGACTTACAACAGCAGGAGTGATGGAACATGAAGGCTGCAACATTATCTCAGTTAAAAGGCAACCTCCATTAAGCATCCCCTTCTATTGAACATCATCTAGTACTACTCTTCTGGCAGCCAGAACAATAAGAGAGATGGAAAGCAAAGTTGCCCCATCTAGTCCAAGAAAATGTTAACACTGAACTCATGCTTCTACATACTATAGCAACAGACAACAATGAAAAGAAAGGGATGAATGCCATCCCTTGATGCAAACCATGTTGTGAACATGGATTGGATGAACCTTTTTGGTGACAGCACTGTTTTTCTTACCTTTTGTATGGGATCTTTTTTAAAGTTTATACATTCAGGAGTGGTGGCAAACCTATGGCATGCGTGCCAGAGGTGGCATGCAGAGCCCTCTCTGTGGCATGCGCACCGTCACCTCGCTCCATCGTGTTTCTCATTTGCAGGACTAAAACAATGCGCAAAATAGCATCCTGTCTTTGTGGTGGTACATTTGCTGTGGCTGCCTCCGTGGCCTGCCCCTTGCGCAGCAGTGTGAAATTTAGCACGCTTCACAATGGGGGAGACGGAGTTCCATCTCCTCCTGGAGCCCATTACAATGGGGAGCCACTTATGCGACCATGCTCATTCTTGCCTCCCGGATGTCAGTTGCCTTTCCTGCCTGGGGTTGGGATGCCCTGCCTCCCTGCTGGCCAGCTGAGCTTTGGCGTGCTGTCCCTGGGCTTGTTGGCCTCTGGACATCAGATTCCCACCCCCCCTCAGGAAAGAGACAAGAGAGAAACAGAAGGAGGCAGAGAGAAGAGAGAGAGAGACAGATGGAGGGAAAGAGAGAGGGGGGAGGAAAAGAAGGGTGGAGGGAGGGAAAGAGAGAAAGAAAGAGAGAAGGGGAAAGAGAAAGAGACAGAGAGTGAGAAAAGAGGGAAGAGAGAAAAGAAACAGAGATAGAAAGAGAGAGAGGGAGGGAAAGAGAGGGGGGAAAGAGAAAGGGAGGGAGGGAACAGAGAGAGGCGGAGAGGGAGGGAGGGAAAGAAAGAGAGGGAGGGAAAGAGAGAGGCAGAGAGGGAGAAGGAGGGAGGGAAAGAAAGAGAGGGAGGGAAAGAGAGAGGCAGAGAGGGAGAAGGTGGGAGGGAAAGAGAGGGAGGGAAAGAGAGAGGGAGAAGGAGGGAGGGAAAGAAAGAGAGGGAGGGAAAGAGAGAAGCAGAGAGGGAGAAGGAGGGAGGGAAAGAAAGAGACGGAGGGAAAGAGAGAGGCAGAGAGGGAGAAGGAGGGGGAAAGAAAGAGAGGGAGGGAAAGAGAGAGGCAGAGAGGGAGAAGGAGGGAGGGAAGGAAAGAGAGGGAGGGAAAGAGAGAGGCAGAGTGGGAAAGGGAGGGAGGGAAAGAAAGAGAGGGAGGGAAAGAGAGAAAGACAGAGAAGGGGGAAAGAGAGTCAGAGAGAGATAGAAAGAGGGGAGGGAAAGAGAGAGAGAAGAGAGAGGGAGGGAAAGAGAGAAATTATATTACGAAAGTTTTTCTTTTTTATTGTTGCTAAACATAATATTTCAAAAGCAGGGAAAAAATGAAGGGGCATAAAGTGCATTTATCATGTTTTTCTTAGAACAATTAGCTGAATTCTACGTTGTTTATCATTATTTTAGGTAGTAAAACCTCATTATTCGAGTTAAATCGCCGTGTTGGCTCTTTGCGATAAATGTGAATTTTGGGTTGCAGTTTGGGCACTCAGTCTTTAAAAGGTTCACCATCACTGCACTATAGGTTTCATGTGTTTAACTGCTAAGAATGGTGGGAAACTGCACTACCATTTTTAAAATAGTTTTGCCACAAAAGTTTAGTGATTTAGAAGCTCCAGAAGCTGGGAAAAGGTTGGAGCATCACAGACTTTTAGTTAATCACTGACCTTACAGCTGACCTTAGTTGTAACTAAGACCTAAAATTAGGATTGTTGTTGTTCATTTTCCTTTCTATGCCAGGTCTTTTAGACTGTAAGCATAATGAATGACCTTTGTAAGCTACTCTGGAAATATTTCAAATAAATAAGTAGCAGGTACACAATATTCTTCTGGAAATCTAGACCTCTAGTTTGTAACAGTTTCCCCAACGCGCTACTGATATTATTAAATAATTGCCAATATTTTTTTTTTTAAATGGTTTGTTCAGGCCAATATTCCTCAGATGGTGTTGGACCTCAATTCACAGAAAATGCAGTAGTTATGTGTATTATTCACTCTTCACCCCTACATTCACTCAGAAAGTCCTACAATAGCTTATAAATGTTGCTAATGGCATTCATACACTCCGGCCCAAAATACAACAGATCACAGGAGGAAAAATGACTGAAGCAGATGAACAAAATAAAACATAAGAAGCCATGTTTAATTATTCAGTTCTTGCAGGGAATCTTTGTAGCACAGAGGAAGAAAACAAGACAGCTGTCACCGCTCCTATTTTGGCCAATAAATGAGGCCAGACTAGGTTCCCTTTGTCATGATGTTCTTCTTGAGAATTAGGAAAATCAGTTTTCCAGTAGCAAAAAGGTACAAATTCAATGCCCTAAGGTCATTCACAGGTCTGAACTGAAAGTTCAGTAGCAGCATGTTCTACACATGATCTGCTAGGTAAGTACCATTTTATTCATTTATTAAATTCCAGAATAAAAAGCCCTCTGAGACACGAGGCATGTGTACACGTGCACATGCATACACACACACACACACACACACACACACACACACACACACAAACACACACCTTTTTTGGGCAAAATTTAGCAATTAAGCAACCAGCCCAACCAGGCTTTAATCTCAAAAATCAGAATGTGCTTCTCTGCTTTGGAATAGAATTAATTTTGTTGTGGGATTCTGAAGAAATTTGACCATTTCCTGTTTTATCCCATCTAGTGTCTCACTCTGGCTGATATCTTCACAACACACCTGAAAAGGGAGCCAAGGTAGACAGGGAATTCGCACTAAGGAGCAAGGTCCAGCACTTGGATACCGAAACAAAACAACTGAAGCATCATATCAGTCTTGGCTGCAATCTTTCAGACCTATCCAGAGCTTCTCTGCCAGTAGGCAGGATACATCCCAAGCCAAAGGCTCATTTGAAATTCAATCGAAGGGCCCAGCTGGAAAGCAGCCTTTTGCTCCTGGTGAATGCCCAAAATAGTTTGCCAGCCACCTGTGAATTCTCTCTGAAGTACAGCCTCTGCCGGTTCCCTGCCACCAACCTTTCCAAAGAGTCACATCTTTTGGCAGCAGGAACACAGTCCCAGCCTCTCCTGTGACAGCTGCAGGTGGGGATCGCTGCAGCAGGGCTTCAGCTGTCACTTGCACACAGATAATACAGTAATCGCTGCGTCAATCAGCCAGTGCAATGACGACAATGAAAGTAAAGCAAATTTGGGGAGAGGGAGAACGTTTTCATCCAAATCACTTTTTAAAGATTAATTGTGATGATTGAACTACAGGTACCTGTGGGTCTTCCATTGATGTGCAATATTCTTCCCCTTTAGTACTTGACAAAGATTACACTGTAGTTAAAAATTCATTTGCGTTGTCTTTTTCCATGCCACTGTATAACAAACCCTTATTTTGGGGGAGATCAAAATACCCATGAGAACCTCAGAAAACATATATATATATATATATATATATATATATATATATATATATATATATATATATATATATATATATATATATATATATATATATATATATATATATATATATATATAATCTTACGCGGAGAAAACCGAATAACCAAAGATCCATATATATATATATATATATATATATATATATATATATATATATATATATATATATATATATATAAAAAAATGGTGTGTGTGTGTGTGTGTATGTATGTGTGTGTGTGTGTGTGTGTGTATATATATATATATATATATATATATATATATATGTATATATATGTATATATATGTATATATATGTATATATATATATACACACACACACACACACACATACATATATATATATATACATACATACATACATACATACATACATACATACATATATATATATATATATATATATATATATATATATATATTAGAAAGATAAGTTCAGCCACCAGATTTTATTTTATTTTTTCATTTGAAGGCTAGAGTTACATTATAAATTGAGACTTTTCCTTCTCTTGGGGAAGAAATAGTCAGCCTCCAGGAAAAGCCTTGCTTTTCTTTTATTGTCCACATTCTTTTTTTTGTGTGTGTGTAAATTTTATTTGAGTTTTCACAAAAAGAAAAAAAATACAAATAAAACATCTTTTTTGAAAGTAGCGTAATCCCGGGTTACATTTCTTCGTACAGACACAAATTCAGGTTCATGCTCATTTTTATATTCTATTCCATATCTTATTACTATTTTACATTTTCTGCATAGCTTCTCCCCTCTTTTAATTTTCTCAATTTTATTTTAATTATCTCATCTCAATTCAAATCATTGTATTTATATTTTTGTCTGTCCTGTTTCAATTATCTATTATCTTTTCTCATTAAACAAAATTTCTCCTGTAATTACTGATTGGAGTATGACGCCTTTATATATTTTAAGTTTATCCATTTAACTCTTATTTAGGCTTCAATATATACCCTAAAGTTATAACATTCAATATAATACATAACTTCCATTCGGATTCTGTTTGGTACATTCTTAAAATACACACAATATTCTTAAAAAAAGAAAAAATTATAAATGTATGTAATTAAAACAACACATTCCATTCCAATTCAATTCTATCATTAATATTAATATTCATTAAAGTCTTAACTTCTTTAACATTACTTTTTGATTAAATATCATACTTCTATGGGAACAATTATAAGCTTTCCATAATTAATTCCCCCCCCTTCACTTATATTTTATAAAACATTAACTAATTAAAATGTTCCCGTTCCTTCCTAATTCAATTTTCTCATTTATTTTATTTCACTTATTTTATTAACAAACATTTCACTAAATTACACTAACTATTTTATCCCTCATTTTAATCATTTCCAATTTTCTAAAGTTATTTCTATTACTAATATAACAATACAATCTTATGTGCCTTTACAGAATCCCTTTTTCAGTTAGATTTTCACCCATTATCTCTAAATAGGTCCTGTTTCTCTATATCTTGCTCCGGTCCTTTGTAACTTCTTTTCCTTTCCTTCTTCCCTCTCTTCTTCTCTCTCCCCTTTTTACCCCCTTGTCTCTCTACCTCTATTTCTCTCTTCTGTATTCCCCTTTTCTGTTGCTTTCCAGTATTATACTTATTTTTGAATTATTTTTCTTTTCTTTGGTTGTTTTTTTAAGTCTTAAATTCTCCATTCTCTTTCCCCCCTTTCCTTTTTCTTCCCCACATAAAATTACTTGTTCATTAAAGATGGCTTCTTCTTTATCCCAGTCTTCTTGTTTTGCAGACGTTTCTTGTTGTTTCTCATAGTTCCAAATCTCCATTTCTAAGAATTGAAAAATGAAGCCAAAAGAACCCTTACCTTCTTGTGCATCTTCTTTGTACTTTTTAAGTTCCATTTTCAATTCATCCAGAAGTGGTGCCATTGTATAAATTTTTAAACAGCCACCTGATTAATTTTAGTCATTCAAATGTAATAACCAAGAATCCAAAGATCACCAAATAATCCAAATACACGCAAGCTGTTTCTTTTTGCTCTTTTTTTTCACTTTCTCTTCCTGGGGTTACCGGTTTAGTTACAAAGTTTCAGTTAAAATGTATCTTTTTGAAGTCTTGTTGAAGTTTTACTGTAGATTCTTTTTAATTCCAGGCAGTCTCCTCCCTCTTCCAGATCCTGCCCTTATTCTTTTTCTCTCCCTTCCTGCTTATGAAAAAAAAAAAATTTAGTGTCCAGAAATCTTTATTATCCCTTTGGCATTTTGTTTTATTTTCAGCTTAATTGCCTATTAATGTCAAAGCAGATTTTTCCAATTTCCTCTTAGTTGTCAGTATAGGGAAGGAGAGAGAAGAAGAAAAAAAAGCCAAACCTTTCCCTTTTCACTTTCCTTCGCTGCTTCCGACTCTTCTTTGGGAGCGATATTATTTTTTGTAAGTTTAAATTCCAGGGTACCTTAGTTGTTGCCTTTACAATTTAACCTGGTCAGCCAAAACTTTCAATTCTTATCTTCCTCCTGTACATTCTTTTCCGGTCGAGTTCTTCTTTGTGGTGGCCATTTCTGACCACCGCTGCAACCGCCTTCAGGAAAGGGAGTAATGGCCAGCTGAGGAGGAGAGATGCGGCTCTCCTCAACCCTGCTGGTGGTCTCCCCCCTCTTCACCACCTCTACGGGGTGGCTTAGCCCCGAAACCAGCTGGCTTGGGGCGCTCCAGCGGTGAGCCCAGACCGAAACCGCGCACAATCGCGGATTTCTGTCTGTTGCCAAAGAGACTTCAAACCGGAACTCCTATTGTCCACATTCTTATGCAACTGGGAAACTAGTGCTTGAATAACAAAAACAAACAAACAAACAAACATAAACAAACAATATTTTGTCCAGGTAGTCACTGGGCTAGAAAATTCAAGTCCCGCTTTAAACATCAAAACCAGCTGGGTAACCTTGGTTCAGTCACTCTCTCTCAGCCCAATTCATCTCACAGGGTTTTGTGGGGAAAATAGGAGAAGGAGGAGGATGTGTTAGATAGTTCACCACCTCGTGTTATTTGTAAAAATAAAAAAGGTAGGATACAAATAAATATTAAATAAAAAATAAATATTCAACATCTCTGATTTCCTGTGGACTCTACACATGTGCTGAAATCTAAGTTCTTATTTAAACAGGAGTATATGAAAAAAGGGATACTGCATTATTTTATTTGGAATTCTGTTTATGTAGCGGACACCTTCTTTTGTTTTTTATGTATTGTATTTGTTTTCCCAGTATATTCTTACTTCTACAAAGATATATACTCATTGATATAAAAAGGAAAATTCTTAAAATCTTTCCTACCTGTAAGACTGCATAGTTGGCAAAACTAACCTTTATTTTCAGGATGTCAGATTTTTGTTCAGTTTTGTATATCCAGGCTGCTGTTTTTCTTGGTGTTATGTTTATGTTCCATTGAAATTTTTCTTCATGAATGTTGCTGAAACCTCTGAGGGGTTAGTCTCCTTAAAAACTATGATCTGGTAAAACCATGCCTCTAAACTTGTTCACACTTCAAATTTCACAGTAACAAGGTAAAAGGGATTTATCTAAGAGTTATAAAGGTGTGGTTTCCATAATCTCTTCCCACATATGATTTTCTTATCCAATTCATATTTGAAGAAAAGAAATAAACCAAAGCAGAAAATTCTAAACATCATACAGAGTTTTCTGTCTATGTGGATTAATTAATTAATGGAACTGACCAAATGCTGTTTCTTTAATAGTTTGACTGAAAGTGGTGTTGAACACACCACAAATCATGGTTTATAAAAAAATCACAGGCTTATTAAAATATTTTTAACATGTAAGTGAACACAGAACTCAAGACTTGGAGAGCTATGTTAAATAATCATGACCAGCATTGTAAACAGCACAGTTTGTAATGCGGTAATGGTCAGCCTATATTCTTACCTTTGCTCTTCTTAGAAAATTCAGCCTTTGTCTCTAAAACCAGAGATTATTATTATTCCTTTAGTCCATTTTTCAACTTTTCAGTTATCAGTTTACGATAATTATTTTTGTCTAGACAACCTCTTATCTGATTTGAACAAATAAAGAGAAATATTTTTGTAAGGCAAGCAATAGTAATGAGTAATTCAGTTTATAACAACTTAATAAAGTGCATTCAGCAAATAATAGGCTTTTCTGGCAAAAATACAATTTAAATAGAGTAATTATATATATAAATTATAAAATTATCATTTTATAATTATAAAACAAGATCCATTTTATCCAATGGAATAGGAAATTTTCTGCCAAGCCAAACAGGTGGTGACAATGTATCTAAAGAGGAAAATACTAATAATTCTGGGGTACACTGGGCTGTCACAGGGGTGGGAAAAATGCCAGGTTGCAATCAGAAAGAGTGTAAATTCAACCATGAAGGATTACACACCCTATCAGAACTGCACACCTGTTTAAGTGCTGTCCGAAGACGTCTCCATGGTCATGTGGCCAGCATGAGTAAATGCCGAAGGCGCACGGAATACTGTGACCTTCCCACCAAAGTGGTCCCTATTTTTCTACTTGCATTTTTACATGCTTTCAAACTGCTAGGTTGGCAGAAGCTGGGCCAAGTAATGGGATTACATAGCGCTAAGGATTCGAACTACCAAACTGCCGACTGTTGTGGTTCATCAGCAGCCTGTGCAGACAGCAGCAGAATCAGACAGTGGGGAAGAATGGGGACCAGTCCTGGAGTCTGGAGAGGACTCAGACGAGGGTCCTGCATCCGGTGCAGAGATGGAACCAGGACCATCTGGGAGTGGGGTGCTGACTCCAGACCCTCCAGAGTCTGGCAGCAGCGAGGCAGAGGAACAAGGGGAGCCTGTTCCCAGTGCACAAGTACACAGAGCTGCTAGAAGGCAAGAGCAGCTGAAACAAAAGGGGCGATTCTGGAGTAAGGCTTGGAGGTGATTGCCCCTCCCATAAGGTATAAAGGACAGGCAAAGGTGAAGAAACCTTTGTAGGAAGCAAAGTCGTTCGCTCTGTTCGGATTAATCCTTGAAGCTCTGTGTGGACTTTGTACTTCGTTTGGTTTTTTTATAGTTCACTTGGCATTTTTGTTGTTGGCAGCAATTCAAAGGAGAGAAAGGTGGGTGCTTATCTCGAGGGATTGTTTGGGACTCATTACAGGCTGGGAATGAACATAATTCCCAGTGTCAAAATAAAACAAGAGTTGTTTTAACTAAGCATGTGCTTAATTATGGTCTCTGGAAGTCTTGGTCAGAACACCGACCTTTCTGATCAACAAGTTCAGCATCTTAGCCACTGAGCTACCGCATCCCTTTAACATTCTTAATACAACTTTCTAATTAGAACTCAAGACTTGCTTTTAGGATTAAGTGTTTGTAATCTGGGCTGCTCCCAAAGGCTGATATGTACCATTTTTTAAGGTGGGTTCTGACAGCAGTACAAGCAAATTGTAGGACAAAACCTGGAGAGAAAAGTCCAAGTTTTAATCTCTGAGCAATCCAGGAGAAAACTACTAGGTTTTACCCTCAGTTTGGTCATCTGTAGAATGGGAATATCAAGCACCCATCATGTAATTCTAAAATAGAGTTGACTGTTATAGCTATATACATGTGAGTGAATGTGGGAGGAGATTAGTGGGTGGTTATTCCTTATATTCATTTCACAACTTCCAAATTTACCAAATTAGCAAATTTGTCTCTTTTCTACAGAACTCAGAGCAACATATGGGAAAAAGAATTAATCCACTTTATTTTCATAGTAGGCTAGGGTGAGAAAGTACATTAGATTAATTGTGGTGGTCTGTTTTTTCTCTGGGGAAGATAGTGAATTTGGAAAGAGGTATCTGTCTCTATTTATTTCAAAGACCAGGCTGGAAGGAATTCTGTTGACAATTCCTGTGGGAGTAGTCCAGTTTTCTCTCCCTTAATATTTTGCTTATAAGTCAAAAAGAGTTCAAAGCAATAAAACTGCCACAATGGTCTTGATTATTTTGTTATTTTATTTATTTATTTAAAACATTTGCATAGCCGCCTATCTTTCAACCAACTCTAGGCAACTCCAAATCAAAAATTAAAAGACATATAAAATCATTTTAAAAGCAACTATTTATTTAAAACATTTATTCTATTGTTATCATATTGTAGGGTAGAAATCTAGTCTAGCATGCCTTCCAGGTAATTGTAATTAGCTGATATTTAGGTGGTTGAATTTGGATATTATTTTGGATATTATTTATGGCCTTTCTGTACAGTTTGCTCCCCTTCCTTTCAATAGACTTGATAGAAAGAAGGTTGCGGATTCGGAATCTGTTTCCAATTCTTCAGCCACAATTCTCTCTCAATGATCATGTTAGCTACCTAACCTCTGGCTATGAACTGAATACTGTCCAAACTAGTGCCTCTATGATGCTTTGCTAACATGTTCACACTCTGTTTAAGCTCCCTATGATCTGGAGGAATGAGTTGATTTAGATTGTTTGGTTCAAAACTGAGGCGGCCCTTGCAGGTAAAGCTGTTGCTTCATACACTCTAAACAGCAAGATTTCTCTCTCTCTCTCTCTCTCTCTTTTTTTTTTTTTTTGCAATTTGGGATTTCTTCTCCAATTTTGTCTATTGGAGCCTATGAATCTAGTGCTGTCAGGGGGTAACTAATAGATGAGAGTATTGGCCAGATCTAGGGCTGCTTGAAGGAAGGTTTAGATGATCAGAGAAAAGTTTTTTTTCTCACCACTTCCAAGTCCTCCACTCTGTGGTCTTCTTTTCTCATTAAATGTGTGGTCTCTGAGCAGGACCACAGTCCTGTAGCTATGACCTAAGGAGGCTATTGTAAAAGACAGTCTTCAGAAGCCATTAAAGAAACAATTAGGAAAAAGCATTCTTTAACCCTTGAAAAGGATATCATGTTAGAAAGAAATTCAGATTCTCCTTGATTCAATGGCATTTAAGAGGGAAAGATGTAAAACATGTGAAGAACGGTTGCAGGAACTGGGCTTGGCTAGTCCAGTAAAAAGAAGGACCAGGGGAGACATGATAGAGGTCTTCCAATATTTGAGGGGCTGCCACAGAGAGGAAGGGGTCAAGCTATTTTCTGAAGCGCCTGTAGGCCAAACAAGGAATAATGGATGGAAACTGAACAAGGAGAGATTTAACCTGGAAATAAGGAGAAACTTTCTGACAGTGGGAACAATCAACCAATGGAACAGAAGTTGTGGGGGCATCATCACTTGAGACTTTTGTCATTTGTCAGAGACCTTTGTCAGAAATGGTGCAGGATCTCCTGCTTGAGTGGGGGGTTGGACGAGATGACCTACAAGGTCCCTTCCAACTCTGTTAATCTAATCTAATCTAATCTAATCTAATCTAATCTAATCTAATGGATTGTGACTCCTGGACCCAATGTACATATGCGGACTTGCAAGATTCTATTATTATAGCCTATCTCAATAAAGTATAGTTCTCCTCTTCCAGTGGGAGACAATTTCCTCATCTGGGCTAATTCTTAGGGCTGGCAACTATGCCCTCAGGATATCTGGAGGGCAAAATGTCACTGGGCTTCTAGGAATTAATATTTATCTGATAAAATCAGTGTAAACCAGATTAGTATAATGAGTAAGGCACCATGCTAGAAACTGAGAGATTGAATTATCTGAGCCACAAAGTCAGTTGGTTGACTTTGGGTCAGTCGTTCTGCTTCAGCCCTAAGGGAAAGTGTTGCTGAAAATCAAGAACACTTATCAAGAACACTACAGGTAGCAGTCCAGGAATGAAGACCAAATCAAAGGCACACAAAGCCAGTTTTATAGCTTGAATAATTGGGTTCCATCAGTGAAGAACATGAGGGATTAGCACCTGCTGTTACTTGTTTGCTTCTGTCCTCTCCTCAGCCTGGGCTACCTAGTTTCCACTGGGAACAGCAACGAGTAACTGTGAAAAGTATGTAGCACATGGTCAGCAACTTGGGAGTTGCAGTACTGACAATACTTTACTTAGGTCATGGTGCGGAGTTAAAGGTTTTTGAGTTGATTAACCCCCTTGCTCATTGCCTGTCGTTGAAAACGTTGCAAAAATGTGAGAACATGTTTCTCTTTTTTAAAAATGTATTCTTTTTTTTCTTGAAACTTTCAGTAAACATTATTAAAAAGAAAAAAAGAAAAGATCTTCCAAGATATCCTAGGAAATAATTTTTTTTATAAAAAAAACCTAAGTACAATAGCCTATAGGTGCAATTGAGATACTCATGACCTAGAAAATGGCAGTGGAATTCATAGGCAAGCATATTCTCTAGAACAAGGTTGTCAAACTCATGGCGTCATGGTGGAATCACGTGACTCATTGGGACATTTTTTCCCCTTCACTAAACCCGGCGTAGGCATGGCCAGCATGTGACGCATCTGGCCCACAGGGCGGGAGTTTGACAGCCCTTCTCTAGAAGAAGAAAGGGCAGGAACTAGAAAGAAGAGCTCTCTCTTCATGCATGAAATCAACATTAGGATTTTTTTTTCTAGTCCTGCCTCTCCAGGAGACATCTATTTCATAGTGGCCTGCCTCCATCATAGTAAAATCAGATGGTATCCCAACATTGATTGACAGACCAAGCTAGGAGTTTAACCATGATATGCAGTCACATTAATCATTAAAACATACCTTTGTCCATCAAAATGGCTGCTTCATAGGGCATGTTTAGCAAATACCAAATAAATCAGATTATGACTTAGTGCGACGTACGGATTCTGCAAGTAAATTTCATACATATGAAAAGATTTAATACATCAGACCTGACTCCAAGTAATTGTTCTATCCTAGAATTCATTTTGAATTTTTAGGAATAGAGTTTGGCCCCTTCAGAGCAGTGTCGCTTTTCTCTGCATGTTCCCTCCCCTCCCCTGGATTTCTCTACTGTCTTCCCCTATTCGTTGGAAAAAGGTTATCACTCACATCATTCCTCACACAACAGTTCCCAGGACTCCTTCCTCCCCTAGCTACTGGGAACAATATGCTTCCTCTCCTCCCGCCCTACTCTCAAGTGTAAGCATGCATTTAGCCTTTAAAAGCACACCACTAGCCTGGAAGACAAGCTAATTCCTCCTTCTCTAAGGTGCAGGAGAAAGCCTGTCAAGGGAGGGGAGGACTGGAACACAGCCCACACACCCTGTATTAATAGCACTGGAGCATCAATGCTTAAAATAGGCTGAAAGGAGCAAAGAGGCGGGTCTCGGGTGACAGCCACCTATTCTGGAGATGAGCATCTATGATGCAAGAACAGTTAAAAGCCAATTTTAGAAACACACACCTAACAGGGCCATCTCCCCATAGGTTCATACGCTAGAACTGTTTTGCAATTGTTTGGGGTAGGGGGAAAAGAGAGAGAAGAATAGTTATAGCAAGATGCCTTAAGGGAAAAGAGAGCTGGAGAGGAAGTGATGCAGCCTGCAGATTTCCCTCCCTCCCCCCGTGACCCTTCACCCTCAAACAGAAGGGTTTCTAGTTAAACCTCAGCTAGGTGCTGTCACCTAAGCAGCCTTAGCTACTCTGAAAAGTTAAGCAGGGATCGAGCTGGTCAGTACTTGGGAGAAAATCATCGAGAAATCCCAGATTAAAGGCTAGATTAAGAGGCTGAAACAATATCTCTGAAGAAGACAATGGCTATCTTTTTTTTCTGTCCTGTAAGCAAGATGATTGCATGGATGTATCCACAGAGTTGAGTTTTACCTACTTAAAAAGATTTAGAGGGAGACAACAACTTAGGGCAGGAGACTGCAACCTTAAACACTCAAAGAGCCATTTGGACCCGTTTCCCACAGAAAATAAAGCACCAGGGCCCACAAAACCTGGGTTTGCATGGCCAACACAATATCACTCACTCCTACCCAGTCACATGACACACACACACATACACACCCAGCCACGGCTACCCTGATTTTGTGGCTCCCGGTATTTTCTTTTCCCTGGGAAAACACACACACACACACACACACACACACACACACACGTCTCTCTGTCTGTCTCTGTCTCTGTCTCACTCATCTCTCTCTTTCTCTCTCTCCTCTCTTTCTCTCTCCTCTTTATGTTCCTTGACCCTGCAGTGACAAGGTCTATCACTGACCTTTGGCATTCAAGACTTGAGTTCAAGCCCTAAGCCGGGGCTCGGCAACATGCGACTCTAGAGCAGCATACGGCTCTTTGGGCCCTCTCCTGCGGCTTCCTGTCGGATGATCCTACCACTGGCTGGCCGGCTCTCGCCTCCCCTCGCAGTCACTCCTCACCTATCCTGACAAGGGAAGGTGATGGCGGTGGATGGAGGCTCGCTTCATATTCTAGAGAGGAAGCGAGGCGCCCCTCTTCTTCCAACCTTTCTTGGTGCTGACACCACTGCTGTCGCCACCTCCATAGCCTGCTTGCTGCTCCTGTAGCGCCTTGCACAGCATACTTAAACAGCATGCTTCACAATGGGGGAGACTGCATCCCCCCATCCTTCTCCTGGAGCCCATTACAACACAGAGCATTGGCTGCAGCCAGCCTAGCCAGTGTCTCGTGGGAGAGATAAAGTCGTGCGTCTCCCCCAGCGGTCAAGGTGCACACAGCACCAACAAGGCCCAGAAAAGAGGCAAGTAGAGGGGTGCTTTGCTTCCGGCCTGGAATATGGAGCGAGTCCATCATTGTCCTTCCCTTCTCAGGGCAGGTGAGGAGTGACTGCGAGGGGAAGGCGAGGGGCTGGCCAGCCAGTGGTCGGAATCATCTGACAGGGAGCTATAGGAGAGGGCCCAAAGAGCCGCATGAGGCTCTAGAGCCACATATTGCCGACCCCCAGCTTAGGGCCTGAATGCAAGTCTTGAATGCCAAAGGTCAGTGATGGACCTTGTCACTGCAGGGTCAAGGAACAGAAAGTTCTGCGCCCAAGATCTTGAAGAAATGCTGTCAGTTCAGGAGGCAAAAATGAACTAGACAGGCAAAATATGGTAGGCTGTGAGAAAGCTTCCTTTGTCAGTCCAAGGAAGATCTCTGCCCCAAACTTTGCAAGCTAACAGTTAGAGGCAGGGATGACATCTACTTTCTATTCAGGTCTGATAAATTCTGGGTGTTGAATTTAAATTTCATGTTAAAATGACATTTGAGAAGTCATTTAAAACAACAATGCTGCAGTGATGGAGAAATAGCTTTGTATGCATAAAATTCCACGAAATCTTTAATTAAAAGGACCTCAGCACAGCACCTGGTTGAACGGACCAATGACTCAGTATGAAGGCGGCTTCATCTGCTCATAAATTTGTCAATATATTTTAGATAGTTAACTATAAACTCAATTTAATTTTTACACCCAGTCTTTTTTGTGTGTGTGTTCATTGCTTCACAATTCCTAAAACAGAAACTGTAGATGCTGCCAAAAATAAAAATAAAAATCCATTTAGAACATAAATCTGCGGGGAGGGGGAGAGAAAATATAAATCTGGTGAGGAGATGGGAGAAGAGAAGGGCAGAATTAAGAACATTTGTTTAAGAATATTCCCACAATCCATTTATTTCACTAAGCAACATGAACAATGTATCTGATGCACAACTAGAACATCAATATTTATAATTTTATTAAACTTGATAACATCCAAAAATAAGCTTTTGGTGAAGTTGACTTTTATGAATTTTTCTTCGACTACATGCAGAATCTGAAATAGTGACATTGGATTTCATACATTTGATTCCAAAATCTAATCTTAAACCATGTGAACAATGCCAAATGGGATCTACAAAGCTATTTATTTCTGGGGGTTTTTTTCTTCCCACGAACATTAATTATCATTCTATGCATCCTAGGTGTGCTGGATCTCACTAGTTTGTTTTTAGATCTTTCTCCTTAGAATCAAATCAAATGATAACAAAACTATCTAGATGGAATCAAATGTCGCTATTTCAGATTCTGCAAATTTGAATGTCTTTCTAATCTGCTAATCCTTTTTTGTGTATGGATATTATGGTTTACTACACAAAGATCTATCTCAGAGAATAAACTAATTAAAAATTTTATTTATTAATTTATTCCATTTGTAAAGCTACCCATCAAACCAGTGAACTCTGGGCAGCACGCAATATTTTAAACAATTAAAACACGTTACAAAAGGAAATGAAATACAAGCAGCAGCCAAAAGATATTATAATCCATTGGTGTCAGCATAACCAGGAAAAGAGGGCCTTCACACACTCAGGAACCCAGATATAGGCATATAACCAGGTTTTCAAAGACTCCCGAAAAGCCAGCAAGGTTAGGGCTTCCTAATCTTGGGAGGAGGAGGATCAAGGCAGCAAGAAGGCGTGCCTCTAGTACCCAACAGCTGGCATGGGCTGATGGAAGCTAACATTGAGAATGCCCATTTTGCTGGACTAGACAGGACCAGGTAGAAATGACCAGAAGGAGATTGTCCCTTAAGTAACCCAGTCCCAAACCATGAAGGGCTTTAAAGATAACAACCTGTACCTTCATTTGCACCCACAGGCACACTGGCGATGATGTTGTTACATGTTCTGAATAGACAATACCATTTGCAACCCAAGCAGCTGCATTTTGTACCAGCTGAAGCCTCTCAAAGTGCCTCAAGGGAGTAGCAGAGTACATTGTTCTAGTCCAAGCAGTAGATCACAAGGACATGAATGACAGTGAGTAGAGCCTCCCGGTCCAAAAATGAGTGCAACCAGCGCATTATCTGAAGGCGTGCAAAGATCCTCTAACTACTACCACTACTCTTCCAACAGGAGTTCTGAGTCCAAGAGGACCCTCTATATTGTGTACCAGGCCCAGCTGAGGCAGTGTCATCCCATCCAGGAACAAAGGTAGAAATAACTTGGAAACAGAAGGGCTAATTTACCAAAGCTACCTGAGTCTTGTTGGAGCCCATTGTATCTTATTTATAGCCCTACAGCCTCCTGGCACTGAGACAGAATATCCAGAGTAGACAAAGGGGAGGTATCATTAGCATGTTGATGATGTTTCACTCCGAACTGTCAACTCACCTCATCCAATGGCCTCATGTAATTATTAAATAAGAGAGAATAAAGAATTGAGACCCTGTGGCCACCCAAAAAAATCTCTCATCTTCTATCAACACCAGCCAGAACCAACCATAGAAGAAGAAGAACCAGAACACAATGCTGCTCACCCTCAACTCCTGAAGCCAGTCCAGAAGGATCTACTGAGATGTCAAGGCTACTAAGATGTCAAGAAGAGTAAGAATTGCCCCCATCCTGTTCTTGCCAAATGCCATGCAAGTATTTTTTAATGCCATCTCATATCCTAGCCTGAATCCTGACTGAAAGGGATCTAGATAATCCATTTCTTCCAGAGCTCTTTGAAACTGCCCTGCAACCACTTTCTCTACAACCTACAAAGGGAAAGTCAATCTCTCCTGATTAGTTGGGTTTAGTGATGGCCCCTTGAAATATTAAGTCATAAAGTAGTACTAGTATGTGAAATAATAACAAATAAAGGCATCGTATTGGGTGACTTCAGTAAAAACCTCTCCTTTACAACTGAAATACTAATCCATCACATCTGCACAATACAGCAGAGAGGACAGAATGAAGTTAAGAGTTGATCCAGCCAAGTGCATCTACAGCTGGCAATATGGTGGAACACAAGTGGCTTTGGAAATATGTAGTTTAAGAAAAAAAGTGGGAGATCATGTGGAAGCTCATAACCTGAGATTAATTTTATAAGCTATCATAGTTAAAGTTATCAAGATCCAAAATACCACCTTCTGGAATCTGAATTCTGGAATCAGAAACTCATAAACCATTAAAAAGGGACATTTACTCAGTACAGAAATGTTCATTGCAGGAATCTCTGCATCACATTCAGACTCTTTTTGAACTCATCCCCACCCCCTAAAAAAAGTATAAACATTGCTTCACTATTGAATTGCTGTTTCTGTTAAAAAGGCTTTCCTAACATTTCACAAAATAGAAATCCTTGATTCAATATCCTATTCTCTAGGACAGGGGTGTCAAACTCAAGGCCTGGGGGCTGGATCCGGCCCGTGGGGTGCTTAGATTGGCCCCGTGGGACTGCCCTATTAATTTCTGCTAGCGAAAATGGGAGTTTGGGAGGGCCATGTGCTGGCAGAAGGATTCAGGAGGCCATCACAGCTGAAAACAATTCTCAGGAGCCTGTTTTTGCTGGCAGAGCGCTCGGACTACCACAGGCTCCCCCAACACAAGTGGCGTTGAGCTGGCCACACCCACCCCAGCCATGCCCCCCCCCCGTCACCCCAGGTCAAATACAACCCTGATGCAGCCCTCAATGAAATCGAGTTTGACACCCCTGGTCTAGGATAATGGCGAATAGGTCAGTCACCTTCTAGATGACATTCCTAGGTATGTATGAAGAGTGCAATTGTATTCCTCTTCAATTTTTTTAAAAGGATAAATGTACCCAGTTCCTCCACCTGCTCATCATGAAAGCCACTAGTTTTCAGTCACGTGGTCATTTGCATTGTTTGTACCTTTCCCAACCCTGATAGACAAATTTACTTTTTATAGTGGTGTCCAAAATGGCCAATGCAGAATATAATGGATCGTTTACTTATGATTTGGAAATTATACTTCCACTCGTGCAACCTAAAAAAAAAAATCACATCTACATTTTTTTGTAACCACATCACATTGTTGACTCATATTTACCTCATGATCAGCTAGCTATAATTTTAAATTTCTTCTATAGATACTATTTTTACAAGTACAGATCCATTTTTCTAATTGACAAAGATCATGTTTAATTATGTTTCTGTTTTCTAGCATGTTGGTTGTTATCTGATTTAATTTCTGTATCAACTGCAAATAGGAGGTTAAAAGCTAATCTTAGGCAGAACCAGAAACCAAAAACAAAGCCTTTTTTCCCCCCCCTGCCTTAACATCCTTTCCTTCTCTGCCTAAATGTGAAAGCAGCACTAGCAAAGGGCTTTTAAAGGTCATCCTGCTTTGTAGAAATCTACACAGGTAATCCTTCACACTTCATTTAGTGACCATTCAATGTTACAACAGCACTGAATACTTACGATGATTTTTCAGAGTTTCAATCTTGGTTCCATTCCCCATGGTCATGTGATCAAAATTCAGAAGCTGGGCATCTGGTTCATATTTATGATGGTTTTAGTGTCCCTGGGGTCATGTGTTCATTTTTTGTAACCTCCTGACAAGCAAGCCAATGGGGAAACTATATGCCCTTACCAACTGGGTTACTAATTCAACAACTGCAGTGATTCATTTAATAAATTTGGCAGCAAAAGTCAGGGCAAAACTCACTTAGGAAATTTCTCATTTAACAACATAAATTTTGAGTTCAATTGTGGTCATAAGACGAGGACTAAGTATACTACTTTTTCTAGATTTTCTGGAAGTATTTCATAACTGTCCATAAATTGCTGTCTGGTGCAGCAATTCCCTCTAAAACCTCAGGAAACTAGATAATAATAGTATCTCGGCACATTTTTTATTCACAAATACTCCAAAGAGTCACAAAATATTCCTTCTTTTACCTGAGAATGTAGATACTTTCAATTTCAGCATTGTGGAATCCACAAAGTCTTCTAAGTTGGTGGAAGAAACTCTTAGGAAGGCCCAAGGCACAGTAATTCCCCCTGGGTCTGCTTTAAAATTAAACTCAGAACAACACAGCATTATCATCCCAGCTCTTAGGAATAGCAGGAAGAACTATAGTGTTTTAAAAACACTATAGGGGTTTAAAAATATAGGGAAAACCACCTCTCTTTTTTTTTGTTGCTATAGCTTCTTTATATTAAGTTGAGAAATGGTGGGAACTCCTACCTGCTTCAAAATCATGTTTATTCTTTGGAAAATATTTTTCCTGAAAGGCTTAGTCAACAGCTGACTTGACCCAGGAATTATGTGCTACAAAAAGGGAACAAAAGCAACGTTGGTTTTGTTTCATTTTCCTTAAATATAGAGAATTTATGTGATTACTCTCTAGTTATTAATTAATTATTATTAATTATTAATATTAATTTATTTATTAATTTATTAATTCAGTGTTATTACTGACTGGAGGTACCCTAATAAGTCCCCCCTTTGGCAACTTTAACAACTTGGTAAGGCAGAGCTCTCTGGGAACTATAATTAAGTATTTCCAGGTGCCTGTTAACTCTGAGGCCTTAGGCTATACCTTTGGATTTAGCCGAATTTAGATAATTCTTTTTGCAAAGAGAAGTGACTTCAAGGAGTCCGGATCAACAATGAAAGTCTAAGGCAGATCCTGGGTTCAAAGGTTTGCAGATTGATGCCTGTCAACCCCCACCCCCAATCTCCTTTTAAAATAAAATCTAATACTCAGCAAAAGCAACTGGCTGGATCCAGCCGCTTACATTCCGCCCCCGCCCCCCGTGTCTTGAGAAATCCATTGGGAGAAATGGAAATCGTGGCTACGATATCTTCCAATTGTGTTTCCAATCAGGGCCAAATACAGTTATCATCCGAGTGCAGGCCCCTTTGCTTAAACATGAACAGATTCTCTTCATGCACTCAGCAATACCTTAGGAGCTTCCAATCAAAGGCAATCTGGCACTCTCCAGATGTTTGGTCTTTAGCTCCCATTAACCTCAACCACCATAGCCAACAGCAAAGGCCCGTGGAAGCTGTACTCCAAAATATCTCTTTCAAAAATGAAGGCATGTAAATGTTAGTTCCAGAGATAATGCTAACTTAGGGTAGGCATAAGAGAGTAAGAGAGTCTGGTTAATTCATAATAGTAAAACGTTGGGAGGAAGCACTTTTTTAATTTAAGAGTTTGTGAGTTGCAATTCCCTTCATCAAACGTATAATGTGACTGATTAGGATTTAAAGTAACTTTTACTCTCTGTACTCTGCAGTGGCTTTACTTTTAATAATGCTTTAAAGATTAACAGTTTTCTTTTAGTTTATTAAAGGATTTTTTAAATATGTACTGTACTCATTTTTGGTACGTAATTCAAGCTGCTTTTATTGTCATGGATCTGGCTTCTTTCAATCGGCTCTTTTGTTGAAAATATGGCATTTAAATTGATTTAAGGTGTTGTTCATTAGAGATATAGGTTTCTACCTTAAATAGTCTTAGGAAGCCTGCAGTCATGAAAATTATTCATTGCACTGAATGAAACCAACAAATAACATGTCAAGTTGTAAAGGTGCACTAATGCCCCAAACATGGCAAATAACATTGACAAAGCTTCTCTTCCAGGCTTGTCTATCACAGGATAAAACCAGCAGAACTTCTTGGAAGAAATTTTTCCCAGAACTGAGGCCCACAAGATTACAAACTCCCACCAACTCATAAAGATGAAATTAAACTCAAACTTGGGACCTTCTCCCTCTGTTTCCTTGGCTCCACCAAATGAAATGGCCTTGATTCCTTCAGTTTGAGTAAACAAGACATAAATAGCCCAAGGGAACCTGAGACCACTTCACAGAGAGAAGGGGGGGGGGGCTCAAGGACAGAAAACATTTTTTGTCTTCCTATAAAGCTTTGGCTAATTTGCAGAAGGTATCTCCTGTAATCTGCTAGGCTAGCACCTTTGTTGCTGATCAACTGATCGTTTGAAGGAATGGTGGTTCAACTCACACATTAGCTCTTCTAGTTGAATGGATCAAGGCTATGTAAAAAGCTTTGCTGGAAAACTGGGGCGTGGGGGGGGAACACTGCCTTAAGACACCCGTGATAGTTGACTTGATTCACACGTTGTGGAGCAGTGTGGAGCTCACTTTTGCTGCAGAAGCTGGCCTTCACGGCTTTCAGTTGAATTATCTTTTAGGTGACTTGAGGCATGTGATCTGTAATCCTCTTTCTAATGAATATGGTTCAGGGATCTAGTAACATGCTAACACCTTAGTATGAGAAACAATATTAAAGAATATGATATGAAATAATATACCAGGTTTGTTAAAGTAGAATAATTATCATCCTTAATTCCTTACAAACATAGATTGGAAATATCACGTTAGCTATGGAAATGAACTAATTGTTAAGTGGATCAATTCATAGCTTTATGTTCTTTACATCATATGCACCTACCTACCTCACATTAAAAAGTCACAGATATCAGCAAAACTTGACTTTAACGTGCTTCTTGTCATTGGAAATAATTCAGGTATTTGGTAACTGCCAATTGCCATGTGTCTTTTCATGAACTTGCAAAAATACTAACATATGAAAAAGACTCCCCACTAATTATGCAAGTTCAAAGCTGTAAAAAATGACAGGGATTGCATGCACCAATTCCCATATGGACAGCTATGTACAGGTAGTCCTCAACTTACAACTGTTCATTCAATGGTGGTTTAACATTACAACAGCTATGGAAAAAGAAGTTAAAATCTGTACTCAGTTATAACTATCACACCATCCCTGCACTCATGTGATTACAATTCAAGCACCAAGAAATCAGCTTGTATTTAATAACCAGTTGCAACATCCTGCAATCATCTGACTGATTTGTAACCTTTTTTGCTTATTTCTGGCAAAAAAAATGTCGACTGGAAATGATGAATCCACTTAACAACTATGTGATTTGCTTAACAGCCATTTAACAGCAGCTGTAAAAATTGTTGTAAAATTGGGTCCAACTTGACTTATGGTTGCAAGAACTTATGATGGAAATTCCAGTTCCAATTGTGGTCATAAGTTGGAGACTATTTGTATACATGGATCCAGCATGGGATTCCCACATAAGATAATGCTGCAAGGCAGCACTAATACCAATAATTACAGAAGGTTATCAAAAAAGTGAAGTAAATCTTCCACTTGAACACCTTTTGGTTTAAGGCATGCTCATTTCATCACTTGATTGTTACAATAGCAGAGTACTACTGCATGCGGATCTACAACCAGTATTAATGACAGTCACAATATGCATACCAGTTCAAATGCATTTGTTTTTTTGTGGTGGGCTCAGAGGTTCAAATTAGTTTCCCTCTCACCCATAACCATTGAATTAACACAGAAAAATCAAACAACGTTTATATATATATATAGGAACCAGACTTTCAAATGCATCTCTGCTAGAACTTCAAAGCAGCAGGATGAAATGACTTTCCAAACAAACATCCTGGATGAGCTGAGGAGGGAGAAAGAAAAATTATGAGGAATTCAAAGCAGTTTTCTGCAGGAGAGGGTGATAAAATCAGCAATCCCACCTCAGGGAACAAAGAGGTTCGGTTTACCCAACATAACCTGTTTACTGAATTTTCCCATTTTCGGGTTTTGGTTCATACACATGACTTTGAATTAACCAAATGGACTAGATTTATACATTAAAACCGGGGGATTGAATTAAACAAGCATAGTATTGTGTGGAAATGTAGTGCCTAAATTGCAACTGACCTGGTTATGTGTATCATATGAACTCAGCCAATGTGAATGTTCAGATTGGGTTGAGCATAGCTAGCTCAAAGAATAGCCAGGAGATTTCGCAGAGATTGTATTAATCAGAAGTAGGGTTGAATCCCAAATTTCTTTCTTGGTCACACACCATTCATATACACACCAATCTTCAGAATATCAGACAAGAATGATGACCAGAGCACCTTTGCAGACATGCAGTGAGTTTTCCTCTGTCTTTAGCAAACAAAGTCAAAAGCCAAAGACACCCCCCCCCCCAAACACACACACACTTACTCATAGCAAGAGGCTCAGAACCTGTTGTTTTATAAATGGAAGGAAGTTAAGTAGAGGACATTCAGAAGAAGGGGCGCTGCTGCATGGAAGGAAGAACAGATCGGTTAGGAATCTCTGGATCGGTTAGGTCCTCTGTTGATTTAGAAGGTCAGATGAGGACAGAACCACGATATTCAGGTTGCGGGCTGGAGGAGGTTAGCTTAAGTTTAAGTAGGCTGCCCTTGTGGATTGGAGTGGGGGGAAATCCCTGTGGGATTCCTGTTTATAAAGGGAAGAGACGTTGCACAAATGCTGAAGGAACCTTTCTAGGCTCACTAGAAAGGTCGCCGGGCGGGAGGACGCGCAAGCAATCGGGACCCACCTTCATAATGCCAGCGGCAGGGGCAGCCTTGGCCAGGACTAAGGGGTCCCTCTCGGCCGAGTTGTCGCGGCTGGTACCCGCCGAGCTGCCCGAAACTGAACGTGGCGAGCTCAGGTCATCCGGAGCTTCTATAGCGGCCGCAGCACCTTCTTCTTGCGGCAGGACACTGGGGGCCCCGGGCCGGGGCGAGCCCGAAGGAAGGACACATGAAGTCCCGTCCGCCATCCCCCCGGGGCTCCCAGCAGCCGCACCGGCCCGGCCCGGCAGGAGTACTCAGCTGCTGCCCCAGTGGTGCCCTCTGCCTTGTGCGTCTCCAGCCACCGAGCGCTCCTGCTCCAGCTCAGGCGTCAGCGTGCCTTGCCTCGCTTCGATTTGCTCTGCCTTGCCGGCGAAGGAAGGAGGGTCAGACGCAGGGAACGATCGAGGAGACGCTGCCGCCGCTGATGCCGCCGCCAGGGTAGAGGGATGGCCGGGGCGGGGCCAGGCAAAGCACGGCCGCCCCTCTCAACCTCTATCTCCAAATGCTCTGCGGCCCCGCGTGGTGAAGTCGCGCGCGCGCCTGTGCAAGCGCCACGCCACGTCTCGCCACGATTGTGCCGGGCGTTAAATATGAACGTGTGCCTAGAAGAGCGACCCTGCATTAGTCCTATTCACACCTACAGACCCACTTTTCATTTGATGATTGGAAAAATCAAGCCATGATTTAAGGAACGCCAGGTTCTCTCAAACGAATAGCAAATTAATGTTTCTAAAATATAAAGAATTCCACATGTACAAGGACACCTTTGTTTTATGTAATTCGAATGCATTTTTCAATTAAAACAGTTTATATGCTCAGCGAGCAGCTGCCATCAGGATCAAATGTCTTGTATGTCACTGGGAATAAACCCGAGACACCGCAGGCGACCTAACCTAAAGCTGCCAAGAGAAAATTGGTGTATCCGTTTAAGAATCGGGCCTTCTAATCACCGGGATCGAGCTCAGCTCCAGGATCGGTTTTACACATCCTATAGAATAATGTTCTTCTGAAACGAGGCCAAAGACTCTCTCCCTGTATTACACACACTTCATGGGGCAGATGCATAGAAGTGAGGACACCTTTTCTCCTATTGCACTGGGTTTGTTTTTTAAATCAACAAGGTTGCCCGTTAAATTAGTAGACAAAGTTTTCTAAAGAATTTCCCTGGGCAGTTTCCTAATTTTAACATTTTTCTACCCACAAAGGAGATACTTGCTTCTCAGGAAAAAATGTACAGATATTTGCTCACAAGCAATCCCATTGTTCCTAAATTCTCTACAGGTAGGTAGGAAAATAGCTCTCATAGTTCTAAAAGTAGTATGACAAGCAGCCATAATGATTGGGAACCATGGGAGATGCAGTCTGACACACTGGAACATGGCACCTTGGAGAGGTTGCCTTATAATCGTTTAGACTAAAATGAATCTTATAATTCACCTTAATTTGTGGGAAGTAGCATTGCCTAATTAAGCATGTGTGAAGCAAGGCCATTACATTAAGTCATGACATATTTGAAATCACAAATTCTGATTTAGGGCATTATATAAAATGAACCTGTTGGAATATATAGTAGCTGGAGAAATTTTCAAAGTGAAAATAGCTTTGGCACAGGAAAAAACAATTTAAAAATTGCCTTGTCCACATCTTGACACAATCCGAGACCCTTTCCCACAAACTACTTTCCTCCCCCTGAACTATGGAAGGACTTAATCAAGAATCAATGATAATATCTGGTCCCCAAAAAGAGATATCTGCTCAAGACAGCTCAGGAGATGCATAGAACCAAAACCAACTATGGTTGATAATGATTTCAAGTATTACATATTATATATAATTATTATATTACATATAACTCTTTTTCCTCCTAGATGAAGATGTCCAAACTAGCTAACAAAAATCAAAGAGGCAATATTAAGTAGACATTCAATAACAAAACAATAATTTGTTTGAAATAAAAATAGATCAAATATAATTATGAAGCAGGCAACTAGGCAAATACATTTTAGCTAGACTAAAATTAAAAATTATATGCCATAAATATAATATGTGCTAGGCTTAGATAGCTTGCCTAGTACAAGCCATAATGATCTTGCATGCATCTAATTTTGCAAATGAAGGCAAAAATACATTTCCAGGATAATGTTGCAGGATCCATTCTGGGACCAGAGATTTAGTCCTCTGAGCTGTTGGACTGGTGCTGGAGCTCTGAGGATGGTTCTGGCATGAGTTCAAAAGCTCGGAAGACTAAACCTCTGGTCCTGATGACGACCCAGATTGGCTCCTGCAAAATCCTGCTAATACAGATTGTGTAATTTGTATCATTTGCAATTATTTATGAAATTTATTTGCCTCCCTTCTATCCAATGAGTTTGGGTGGCCTACAACATAAAAACATTAGAAGATATTCATTATCTGCTGTGTTATTTTATAATTGATGATTTTATATTATAACATGATATTATCTGCTCATGGCAGATGCTCATAGTATCTATAGCTATTAAGCAGTGAACCAAAAATTCATATTCTGGCTTAGTATTGAGTCAGAATAAAAAAAGTCTTAATGAAACTTCCAATATAATTTACTAACAACTACCTTAACCTTGTGAAACACCAGGTTTTGTTTCTGAAACCTCCTTATCATTAACCATAGTCATTCTTCAGTGTATCTGTGGAAGATAGGTTAGCATAAAGACACTATGAAGCATAATTATCTTAAGTTTAATTTCTTAATGTGGTCACAATGGTCTGGGTTCACCCTAATCCCAAACCAAATCAAGTATATATGATTTCCAATCTAATTATGATTTGTATTATTTGATTGACACCTGAGTACATTGTGCAAGCCAGAATAATTATTCAGCAAACCATAGCTTAGCACAATGTGTTAACCAAGTTGTCTTAATGGCCAATATGACCAATCCTCCCATCAGCATCATCTTGAATACACAATGTCAAGTTTGCCATATCCATTCCTGCAAATTAATTCCTCAAAAGAAAATAGCTGGGATCACAGCAGCATCTTACAAACAGATGCCCTGTGACTTGAGAAGGGCAGTTCCCGTAACAAGGCTGTTTGGGTTTGGAGTCCATGGATGAAGTGTTTTCTGCTGGTCCCCAACTCTGCTGATGAGCCATACTGGGAGATGAGCATTTCCTTCATGAAGAGCCATCAAGACTCTCGCTTCCATTTAAGTTCCTGTGATGGCTCCAAAATTGTAGCTGCCTAAGGCCAAAGTCTATTCTCCAGACTCTGTACTCTGGAGGCTATCTGGCTAACTGCTGAATATTATTTTTACATTGACAACAGGACTAAATTTCCCACAGCATCAGTTTAGCGGCAGCAAGGCAGACCATGTGGTGCATATAATGCTATTCTACTGTGCTTCCAGAACCTGCTGCCTGAAGCATCTATTTCACTGTTGAATAGCAGTGTTAGCTCTGATTGAAAGAGATTATAATTATGACAGTCCAGTTAGACCCAGCTATTATATTATATTGGGATGCCAGAGGACCCGCGATGGAAAACATCTGTAAACTTAGTGGTTGCCTAAGAATAGAATTCTTTATAGAATAGAATTCTTTATTGGCCAAGTGTGATTGGACACACAAGGAATTTGTCTTGGTGCAAATGCTCTCAGTGTACATAAAAGAAAAGATACATTTGTCAAGAGTCAAGAATCATAAGGTACAACACTTAATAATAGTCATAGGGTACAATCAACAATCAAATCATACTAGGAAACAGTCAATATAAATCATAAGGATACAAGCGACAAAGTTACAGTCATACAGTCACAAGTGGGATGGGTGATAAGGAGTGATGAGAAGATTAATAGTAATAGTAGTTCAGACTTTATAAGAATTCCAGATGGCAAGTCGCTCCCTCCATTCAAAGCATGTCAGTAAAGGATGCAATGATGGCATTTAAAATAGAATCTACAGCTGAGCTTTGAGGAGGCCATTCTTGATTCTCTTCTGCCCAATTATTCCAAACGTTCTCTATCCCATCCCTATCTCGTTTTCTGTTTTATAACCACAACAAAATTCGGTATAACTTCAAAGCTTACATCTGGGATGTTAGATAAGCTCTGAATCACATTATCTGTGCATATAATATTAAGTCATTATGTATTATTTATTCATCCTGGATAAAGTCTATCAATGCATTCATTAAGGGTTGATGGCATTGATAAATCACGATTTATATGAAAGAGAATTAAAGCAAACCAAAAAATGAAAACCACTAATCCACAAGCTATCTCACAGCACTTCACCTTTACTAGGCAGAATCATTCTCAAATAAATCCATTTTACCAGCCCATAAAATATTAGTAAACTAATAATGGTCAAAATGAGAAAAGACATGAAAAAAAGACATGCTTTTGCATGACACATGAAGTCTGAACTGGTAGAAACCAGGATTAAAATACTTGGGCAATTCTGATATGTTGGAGAGCAACCGTGTTCAATGGTAGCCAAGTTACAGTGGTTACAGGATGTCCTCCTGTGCTTAGTTTTCTTTTTTCTTTTTGCCTGCATTAGTAATAAAATCTCATGTCAAAAAAGTTTCTACCTGACTGCAGATAAATTCACATAGGCAGTTTCTGCAAACTTTTATTAATCAGCAACTCAATTACCCAAATATTAAGAAAAGTACATAAATATTGAATACTTATAGCATGGAGAATGCATTCAAAGATAATCATGTGATTACATAAATCCTGCTGCATATATTTGCAAGTCAGTTTAATGTAGTAGTTAAGGCATCAGGCTAGAATTCTAGTTCTGTTTTAAGCCTAAAATTAACTGGATGACCTTGAGCCCTCTCTGTCTACTAGCCCTAAGGAAGACGCAGTGGCAAACCGCTTTGAAGAAAATTGCAGGGACTTGTCCAGTCAGTTGCAAGAAGTCAACTCCGACTAAAAGGGTCCAGATTATACATACATTTGCAGAAGCAACAAGTGACTGAAATTTACTGGTGGGCAAAAAAAAAAAAGGAGCAAAAATCCTCTTCGTTTTTGTTCTTGTGTAGGACATTTTTCAATTAAAATAAAACCACGGATCTAAGGAATGTTCATTTCCAAGCCTGTAAAAAATAAGGAACTTAAGTTTGGGGTTATATATTATCCAAAACAAACATTGGGTACAAAGTATAGTCAAGATGTTGTACTCAGGGTTTTATCAATATGCTATTCCTTTAAACGACTTAATAGGTTAAACAAGCAAGATTATTGACTAGATTTATACATCACTAAAGAAGGTTTGTTTTAGGGATAACTAAAGCTGGGATGTAAAAAGTCTAAATGACCGTGAGATAACATGAAAGAGATAGAAAATTTTAATGCTTTGCTGCCCTCTAGAAATCCTTTATATGTTGACAATCCATATCCAATAGCCTTAGTTTATATAATAAACTATCCTTGGCTGAATTTGTCCAATATGCCATGTAATAAATCATGATTTACAAATAGTGGTTGGAATTATACAACATGCTAAATTTTAAAAGCAGCAAATCACATTATGCAATATATACAAACCTATTATCTTTCAGTTTACAATAAATTTTTTAGTTTGTTCCTGGAGATAATTCATATTTACTACATACTGTTCAAAAAGGTATATTAATAACCACCTATGGTACAGTGGTGGGATTCAAATATTTTTGCCACCGGTGGGTGCCCTTGGCATGTGTGCACACACTTTATGTACACGCGTGCGCTAAACGCACACTTTGTGCAGGCACAGAGGCGTTTGCACAGGTGCACAGGCATTCTAACTCGCCTCCTGCAAGCCTGCATGATCCCGGTTGCTTCAGCAGCTGCCGCGCAGCACTCTTCTGTGCCATGGAAAGCAGCTGCGCTTCAAATTCAGAGGATAAAGGTGAATATGGGAGCCTGGGTGGGCCCAACACCAGAGCAGCAGAGAGAACTGTTCAGTGTCCACTGCTCATCGTTGCTACCGGCTTGCCAGAACCGGGCCGAACTGGTAGAATAACACCACTGCTATGGTATCAAAGCTGGAAGTGTAACCGCATGCTTGCAGTCCATACAAGAAAGGCTACCTGAGAAAAAAGACCAACTCCCTGTTGCTTTCCCCCACAGCTATAACCAGCAATCACCATTTCATCAAATGGTTCATCAGCAGCTGAGAGAGAGATAGGAAATAGGTCCAGTCCATTACTTTTGACAGATTTCTTCTTTTCTTAAATTATAAGTAGCTGGCTATTACTTAAGAATCAAGACTTACTTAAGAGGTGGTGCTTTTTATTTTTCATCTTTCACTCCCATTCTCTCTCTCTCTCTCTTTTTAAATACTACCTCATTTGGAATGTTCAACCAGTGTTAAATCATTGTTTGCTTAATTCTAGTTTACTCAATGAAACGCAGTTTCATACAACATATGTCCACTGAAGTCTGCTGCGAAGGCCTTTCTAGCCCAAGGGCAGGTAAAAACTATTGGTAGCAAATGCCAACCATTTTCCAAATTGTTTCAGATTCTTCTGATAAGGAACATGGAGAAGTGATCTCAATTAATAGAGAAATAGTAATGCAGTAATATATTATGAATGCAACAATGAAGTGCATTAGTTGCCCTCAGAGCACTGGTGGGTAACATGGGATCCTCAAATGCAGTCAAACCAAAGTTCCCAACAGTACCTCTCAAGATGGCTGATGGGAAGTGATATTGTGATCTGTAGTTCTCCAGGTGTTTTAGAAAAGAAGTTGACTTTGCAAGCCAGTAGTCTAATTTGGACTTTTAAATAAATAATGTAATCACTCTCTAGCTTAGGAAAATATTCCAGAGACCCAGAATTGAACAGTATGCTGACAAGTTAAGGCAAATATTCATTCTTCACGCTGCCAGAGATAGTCTTGCAATACCATTACATCCAAAGGGCAACAGGTTGAAGAAGATTAAGTTAAAGCAGCATCATTTCCAGTTTCCCAAGATATAATTCTTCTTGCATGTTTCTTGCCAGGTGAAACTGCTTTTCTGTCTTCCTTCCTTCCTTCCTGCAGATGGCTGGGGCTCAAAAGTCATTTTAGTGCAGTTTCAGACAAAGGACTCTTTGTGAAATTGCTAACTAAGGTGTTTAGACTTAAATGGCACAGAGAGGCTTATCATGTCAAAGTAGACAGGAATTATAGTTGGGGGCTTTGCACATTATTTGCTTGGTAGTGTAGACCAGTGTTTTTCAACCTGGCAATTTTAAGATGTGTGGACTTCAACTCCCAGAATTCCCCAGCCAGTTGATGTCCACACATCTTAACCATGGCCAAGGCTGAAAAACACTAGCATAGCTGATTTAAAACAATTGAAGGAAAAATAAGATCCTTATTTCTAACATTTTTTCTTTGAGGTAATTTTTGCACGTTTGCCAATAATAATTACTGTGATTAAGACTGTCCAGCATAAAGAGATAATTGCAGGGAACAAGTTCTTGCTTGCCCTATAGCTCACTCCATTGTGGATAGATGCTGTCCCCTCATAAGAGTTCACTCTTCTTATCCAGGGTTTTCATAGAAGGACTCATAAACGGATTTGAGAAACATGCATCTATCTATCTATCTATCTATCTATCTATCTATCTATCTATCTATCTATCTATCTATCTATCTATCTATCTATCTATCTATCTATCTATTCCTATCTATCTATCTATCTATCTATCTATCTATCTATCTATCTATCTATCATCTATGCCTATATTTTAGAAATATAACCAGTATGTTTTAGTAATGTCATTTAGGAGTGCCTAGCATTCTGACAGACCACAGTTTGATTTTGCACTTAAGACAGACTGCTGGTCCCATTTTAGCCACAGAAGTCTCTGCGAGCTCTTATAAGATGTCACTAGAAACTAATGTATAATGTAAATAACATTTGTTTTTTAATCGAAGGAAGCTGGCTGCTCATCCTCTTCTCCATCTACCCTACCCCAGCCCACCCTTCATCTTTGGACACTTTAAAAAATGACTCTTAAACATGCAAATACAACCATTGAGTCAGTAAACACAGCCCTTAGCTATGCTTGCGAAAACAAGTTTAGTGGAACTTATAGAAGGCAATGTTAGCACTGGATGGTCTGAACTGTGTTCTCTGCTGTGGGAAAGAGGGACTCTTTTTGAGACATTTGAAATTAGAGAGAGAGAGTTGGAGATCTCGCCATTTTGGGTTAGAGAGAACAAACCACCTGGCTATAGGTTGCGAAGATGCCTATCCAGGATGAAAAAATATTGACATTTGAGCGCTCTCTGCTGACTGCATTGTGAATATATGAGATGGCAGGGACTGATTTTTCTTAAGCTTCTGTTGCAAGGAATGGGAAACAAGTAAAAGTTATACACATTTAATGTGAGCTCACAATACACCTGGCATTATATAACCACTGACAGAATGCCCTTCGCATAAAGCAAAATTAAAGCAAGTAATTAAAATGAATGCAAGTGGCTGTTTTTAATTTATTCTTAATGTATATTAGTGCTTGGTCCAATGCTCTAAGGTAAAATACTTAGAAGAATACAAGTGAAGAATGCTCGTTTTTTTTTTTCATTCTTGTTCCTACTTGTTCCAGAGAATAGAGTAACTTCAAGGAAAATGAGTAGTGTGGCAGAATGTCCAAAGAATCAGATAATGTTCTGGATGGATAAATTTAATAATATTATTTCAAATCTCCAAGAATGGTTGTCAGAAATATGTGATTTACCTGTTTTGGGAAAGGCAATATTCTCTTCTAATCAAAGCAATATTGTTACTGTGGCACAATTCTGCCCCATTTATCAACCCATCCACCCACACACCAACTCATCTATTCTCATTTATAAACTCTCATTAATTTTTCCTAATTTGAATGCTTTCCTTCCCATTTATTTACTGAAAATTAGTGACAATGGAATAGAAAGCATAGAAGGAATCATCCAGGTTTAATAAGATCTACAAATCTATGTGTGGACATTCAAAAATAAGCTATGGTATCTTATAGCATTATGGAATTGTTTGAGTTACTGCCTTAAAATACAAACCTAATATGCATTAGACATCATTCTTTTCATTTGTAAAGAATTAAATTACCAAAAATAAAAACTATATTAAAAAGCAATAGTTTTAACAGCTTTCTATATGGCACAATATGTATCAATATATCTTGCATACATAAGGCATCATATTAAAAAAAAAAATCCGCTGCTGACTGAGAAAAACAGCAAAACAAAAACAGGAAAACATAGTTGCTATTTGGGAATGTCATATCAGCTGGTTGTTTTTTAAATAGTAGTCCACAAATAAGGCTGATAGTGGTACAACTTTGAAATACATTGTATTTTACAGTACGCAAAAGTTGAAATTGCCAAGAGGCATGTATTAAAATTACTCAGAGGAAAAAAAACCCAAATTGCATTAAGACAGGTGTGTAAAATGTGTCACATGTTTGACAAGTGAAATAGCCACACTGGTGTGATGGAATACCTATTTATATCTGCCTCATTGTGTTTCACACTTGGCCCAAGGGTTCCTTTTGCAAATATTTATTAGTGTATACTCTGTAGCTTGTGTTTCTTGTGAGTATTTCAACCAAATTACTCCATTTATTCAGTTACAGGCACAATAGTTTTCTCTCTGAGTATACTGGGCACCTTGAGTTAAAAACCACATTAGTCATTACTACCCTACAATACTTTATTGTAGCACAAAGATTACAACATCTTTTTTCAAAACATGGATATTTAATTAAAATAAAGATATTTTTTCACATAGATGGCTTTTGTGTCAAAAAAACAAACAAACCTTAAAAGCATTTAAGCAATATATATTGAAGTTGTTCTCCCTTTTATAGTTTAAAACAAAAATGAAAACATTAGCTTCGTAAGTTTTTTTCAAACACAAATAATATATTTAACAGAAAACTTTACTTTGTATACCATTTAAACACTTGGCAAAACAATTCTTTAAAATAGTGCAATGTTTGTATGTCTCAGTTTTATGGATATCTCCCTCACTATGAAATGGATTTTATGGATATCTCCCACACTATGAAACAATAGCCAGATTTTTAACAGTTGTTCAGACAGACCCATCGGACTAATGAAACTGAAGTAGGCACAGTCCACCAAGAATGTATGTGCAATTTTTACTAAATTAAACAGAAGCACCATTAACATTAACAACATACTTTTGTTGCAGATCTTTTTCCATTTTGAGTGGGCACACCAATCTATATAGCAGAAAGCATCCCTATGGGTCAGTTCTATGTGCTACTCTTAAACAGCAACCAATGGCATTAGAACACAACTAGGGGATTGTTGCTTGTTATGGAGGAAAGAGCTTAATAAAACCTCAGGTCATGTAAATCACCGGAAGCAGGAAGCCTCTGTGGATATGTGAGATTTTGAAACCTATTGTGAACAGGCTCAGTAAAGAAGATGCAAAGTAGACTTGGCCATGTACAAACAGTCTCTTACAGATACTCATCTATCCAAGACTAAATGGTGATTGTGATCAGATAGTTTAGCACCTTAACTTAGCTATTTGTTTTTTTTTTGCTTTTTGTTTTTTCTGGAAAGATGTACATATTTCCAGAGCACTGGGGCTAGCCACTCATCATCTCTAAGAATAGTCTCTGCAGCCACGAGTCCAGAATTACTTCTAGAAATAAAGATAATGTTAGAGAACTCCAATATCTTATTCTCTATCTTTTAAAAAATAAATGTCAAATGGTACAGTAAGTTTAACAAATATAAGGGGAGAAAATGACAAGCACGTTGGTGGCTACAAGTATTGCATTACTATGCAGTCTACAAACAATGTGAAACATACCACTATGACCAGGAAAGGGCCTTAACTCGGGTAGAATGTATCCTTTTTGTGCAGAAATCCCAAAGTTAATTTTTAAAATGGAGACTCCTCTGCTGGAGATAGTTTCCTATTACAGACACAGGAGAACCAGCAAATATATCAAAACTGTGTCCACACATTTGTGCTAAATCATAACCTGGTTGATTTGACTTTGGACGAGTAATCATACTTCACAGTGTGATTCATGAACCATACTTTACCTCTTAAGACAGTATGTGAACCAGGCTGCTATGACTTATCATTAAAATAAGATATGGGAAAATATGATTTATGTGATTCATATATAGTTATTAAAACTGCAAGTCCCTTGCAGGTCCTTTCCACCGATCATGATGGTTCAGAATGCTGGAAACTATAATCCAAAAAATCTGGGAGACTGCAGATGTACCATCTGTGCTTTGCCTTTTTATTTGGAAGCAAATCTCATTGATAATTAAGAATAGATTTTGTAAGATTGTGCTGATACAATAACTACATAAAATTATTAATTAATATTTGCTTTAAGTAGGGATGTTTTTGTGCAATTCCAAAGAATATGAGACAGGAAACTAGTTTGAAAGAAAGTCAGCTAACATATAAGGATGATAAAATAAGGAAGTTTGGGCTAGATCAGCCACCCCTATAAATTGCTAGCTGGAATGATAAGTATTAGTGTCCATTACATCTGGAGGGCACCAGTTTGGCCTAAGATCTGAGAAGCTTTTGAACTGGGTATAATGATACTTCCCAGGAACATTTTATCCCAGCTTAGAAAGTGGTATTTGAGAAGCATTGTTGCCCACAGTCATTCAAATAAAGTCTAATCATAAAATGAGAGAAAAAAGGCATCTATCAAGAAAAGGATTTCAAAACTATGAATGAAAAAAATGAAATTAATGTAAATAAAGTTCAAATATTTAATTTGTGCTAGATGCTAAATTACTACTGCAGAATAACTGTATGGTCCTGGGCACATGTCCTCAGGACTTTCTTATGACTTATACTAAAGATACTATAAAGATACTATTTCTGACACTGCAGCAATGACTGTATCACTGTGCAGTGAAAGAAGATGGAAGTAAATGTGTTATAGTGAGAAGGAATCCTTAAAAATACTAAGTAGTATTAGCTTGTGCAGAAGAAAAAGCAGATAGATAGATAGATAGATAGATAGATAGATAGATAGATAGATAGATAGATAGATAGATAGATAGATGATAGATAGATAGATGATAGATAGATAGATAGATAGATAGATAGATAGATAGATAGATAGATAGATAGATAGAATCAGTTTTTCAACATTATGCAGGAAGTCAGGAAAGAAGTTTACTCATATCGCAGGTATTAGTAAGAAAAGTGAATTACAGTAGTGCAGCAGCTAACCCACCACCAAAAGATCTGCAACAGAAATGCTATTTGGGAGTGGGGGGGAGGAATCTATTTTTCAAAGACAATAATGATTGATTCATTTGCTGATAATTCCACTATAATGAATATACTATCCTAAAGAGTATCATAGTTATTCCTAGAAATGACTTGTTTGAAAACAAGAGTATTAGCAGAAAGCAAGAAATTGTTTCAACAACAGCTGATCTTTAAGGATTACTTCCAAGGGACTAGACTTTGTTTACCCTAAAGATGTATATTTCCTAACCTTCAAACAGTTGTTATACGAGTTACCACCAGGGCAAAGTGCATATAACATGCTTTTTCTAGCTCAGTTGGGGGAGTTCCTGAGGAGTAAAAATTAGTCAAGCCCCTCTGTTGCAATTTTTTTTTGATTAGATAAAACTACCTAATCTTTATATTTTAACTAAGCTCTCTGAAATATATATGTTTGTTTGTTTTCAATGAACAGAGGAGGAGAAACCCTGCAAAAACTGAGAATGCCAATCCTTAGGCATTTTCCCCATGTTCCTCATGACTTTTGTTGGGTAATTTGTCAATCCCAACAAAAATATCATTGTGGCTGGACTGGAAACTGGACCATTTTTCTAAATATAGCACCCGGCCCACAGACATATGTGTAAAATCTGTAACTGTTAAAATAATCTGAGCTTTACTGAATACTAGGTATAAAAATAGTGCATATATGAATCTGTTTTTCCCAGTTGTTCAGCCTAATGAGAAGACATGGGGGAAGAGAACTAGAAAAGTTCGTTGGAACATTTAGAAATCAAATGGTCTTTCCCCCCCCCCGCCCCCTCTGTACTTAGCAGTCAAATCCTTGAAACTGTTCCCCAGTCACTACCCTCAAATTCAAGAAGAGGGAAACCATTATTCTAATTGTAATTCTGTATTTTAATGGAAGCATCCTCCACAATCTGTTGTGTTTGTGATTCGTAGGAAAGAAGCATCTGACATGTCAAAAGCCAATAGCACTAAATGCAAGAACTTGGAGGTAAGCAAGCATCATTGTAACAAGGTAAATTGAAAAAGCTGGAAGTGGACGGTTAGGCATTAAAAAAAGATTCCAGAGCACTTGGGCAGGGTTAGGCTGCATTGCATGGAGGCTCCAAAAAAAAAAAAAAAGCTCCCAGAGGGAATGCCTCTTTTACACAGAATGCTGCATACAGGCACGTACCCTGGAAGTGTAAGTCAAATGCAGAGTGTTTATCCTGGAAGTAGCAAAGAATAGAAATAAATCAGACATTAAATGACAAGGCTTTGAATAAGGAATACTCTCCTCCGTAGCTCAGTCCCTTCTTGTCCCAGATACCAAAAGGCTTCTAGGCGAGAAGGGCGATGTGTTACAGTCTGGGAGGAAGAGGAAGAGAAGGATTCCCAGTATAAATGAAAGGATAGCTTGGCAGAAGGAGACGGTATGCAGAAGCGGAAAGCCTGAGGCAAGCTTCTCAAAAGAGCAGATGGAAAATCAAGCAATATATTCTACCGCCTTCCCCACATGGGCAAGGGGGGAAGCAGCACCCACTGTCCCTCAGGTACCTTACCCTCTCAGCCAGAGGTCCCCCACAGGATGAGGAAACCCATTCTTACAGCAGCTACAACAAACTCCCTCAGGGAAGGGCTTTTAATATTTCACAGTTGCCTCATGGTCTCTCCAGGGAAGGGGCAGGATCAAGACTGATTATGGGAGATCCACTGGTTGTCAATGGGGCGCCTCAGCAATTCCTCCACATGTCGTGCCACATCCATTGAATCATCCAAGTCGAATTCTCCTTCTGGATCCAGCACTGAATCAGGACTGAGAAAGAGAGAAAGGAGCACCATGAAAAAAACTCTGAATTCTAAAAAAAAGCTATTTCTTAAAACTTTCTTAAGAGGCTATTTGGAAGAGGCTCTAACAATCTGATTTTAGAAAAATATGCAGTCCTCTCCAACTCATTCATTTCCCCCTCCATTTTAGAGACGGGAGGGGGAATGACTTTTCCTAATTCCTTACATTTTTAAAATCTTCACGGATATGACTTTTTATATTTTCATCTTTGTTCTTACTAGAGAAAAACTGACAAATGGGATACCCTATTCCATAGGCAAGATGAAATGTTGCCCGTAGAGTTAAGATAACAAACTACAGTTATAGAAAAAGCAGATGGGAAAAGTCTGAACTGAACGAATTTACCATTTTTGACTGTGATAAGTGGGTATAAGATCACTTTTAAAAGATGATCTTTTACATTAAAAAGAAACACTGTGTAAATAAAAAAAAACTTCAATAGGAAATGGTAAGTTATAGTGCAAGGTGCAGAACCTTTGTTGATTAAAGGAGTGCAAAATGACTTGTGTAGAATGTTTGGACACACTTCCAAAGTATACATGTTCCCAAAGACAGGAAACATATGGGGAAGGCATTGCAAGAGTAAATGGGTGTCTTAAGAACCTGTAAAGCTTAAGGTTATTTTTATTTTATTTAGCCCTAAAAATCATTTTCTAAGTGGCAAAATATCCTCTCCAAAGGACTCACATTTGAGTTCCATACATTCTGGGGAAACTCTGGGGATCATAAGTGAGATGTTGTATGCCACATTTTTTGTGCCTCTTCATTTTCTCCCTGTTCATTATTTTTCCTTTCTGTACAGGGACAGCATTCAAAAATAGAACACCCACTATAAGTCCATACAACCTCTGTCCATGAGTAGCAGTAATCAATTGGAGATTTGAGTTGGCAGAACTATCTTTCCAATGCTTGCCACTGTGATGTCTAGAGACATATCCCATGCTATGTCCTTCTCACAAATCACAATGTTCTCCAAATAGCTGTTTAGTGGTAATTTAAATTAGGATATTTAGGGAAACTCTCACCAGTGGTATCCCCAAAGGGAACAAGGGGCTTGTCAAAACGATGCAAGCAGCACTTCAATGCAGGTATTATCCCTTTTCTGAGTGCATCAAGAAAGTGGTGACACCCAGCACAATGCTCTGAGACTGCTTTCATTATTCTGATGAAAGCAGCAAGAACCTAAAGAGAGACTTTTGTCTCTTCTCAAATACCACTCTTCTTATTAAGAACATTGCTATTCTTTATATTCTTAATATTATTCTTATTCAGGGGATTGAAGAACTCAGTCTGTTCCAACCCCAATTAACTGGGCAGTGATATGATAGCAACCTCTGTCTTAAAAGAAGATTAGGAACATGCAAACAGAATATTTATGTTGCGAGATTAGTATGTTTTCAACTATAAAATGCAAGACCTCTATAATAGCAGAGAACTTTCAGTGGCAAGGGTCTTGCCTCGCTTACTTTTGTGTGTACATGTTGTAGTGAGGAGCAGGAGGGCAAACAGCCGGTGATGATGCTTGTTCCATGTAGGAAGTCCCTGCACTCATAGAATCTCCTGAAGAGGCAGCAAACCTACAACAGATGGAACCAGAAACAAATATTTTTGCCTGACACCAATGGATTCTTCAGTGGTAAGAAATACATAAACTCTTTGAGGTTGTTTTTATGGAAAGTGTGAATACACATTTCAGATTCCTTCCTTGATATAAATATCCACACTTGCCCTGTATAAAAAGAATCAGAAAGCAGAGACATAACTGCACAGAGAACCCAAACTTCTTTTTTTAGAAAGTGCAATCATCAAGCTACAACACCTTAACATTATCAACATTTTCTCATTCCTATCTTTGTACTGAAGCAAGCAAAATGGAAACCCAATTCATGTTGCTTGCTTCAAGTTTTTAAAATCATAAATCCTCCTCGGGAGGTGCAAGATCTAAAGCTGAAGATGAGGGTGCTAACACAATTATTGCACTTCTAGCTGAATAGTTAACTGAAAAGAGAGCTGAGGAGAAAAAAAAGAATCCCAGTTGAAAATAAATAGCTACCACTTCTTCCTTATTTCTCTCTCCCTTTAAAAAAATAAAAATGCATTTTCGAAACCCACAGTACTTACTCTGGCACAACTTGTTTGATCTGTGGCTTTACATATCCATCTATAGCCTTTGCTGCAAAAACAAGGAGTTGGGGTATGTGAGAGAGAAGCATATAGTTACTATATAAGACAAACTTTACATAGGAATCCCTTTTGGAAATAGTAGCAATCTGATATTTTTTTTTATTTTAATTACATGCATGCTGAAGCCCTTCCCCAAGGAGGAATGAATGAATTTGGCTTGTTTGTTTTGTTTGTACAATATTCTTTCCAAAAGCTACACCATTCCCTTTCCTTGTTGATCTGCAAATCTTTTACTGAGAAAAACCCATGCTGAAGATTTGCATATAACTATATTTCAAAACTACTCAAAATAAATAAGTAAATTGAAACAGACTTTATCCTTGTCAAGTATTCAATTGTAAAAACAATCACTACCTGGTCATTAAAAAGAACCTTTGTAGTCATAAAACTAGTCATGAAAAATATCTGTTTTGCTTCAATTAATCATCTTTATCATTATCTCGTCTTTTAGATAAATATGCAGTTCCAGTCTAGCTGTACCACTGCCTTCTCTCTTTGCATTAGCATTTACCTCTCTTTTTAATAGTGCATTTTAAAAACATTTTCTGGTAGTATCCTGTAATACCAGTGATGTTTCTAAAATTATATATGTCATTGTAACACAATGTAAATGGCCAAAGGAAAAAGGATTTGAAATTGTTGGGAATGAAAGAATCATATGTATCCATTGAAAAAGACAATGATAATAATTAAGCACTCTCCTGAAATTACCTGAAGTGATTGGCATATAATATTTGGAGAAAACATCTTCCTTGGGTCTGTCAGGATACACAAAAGTGAGATATGGAAGATCACCAAGGCGGTCTGCCAGGGAGCGGATGGAGAAGTCACGAGTGGTGAAGGGCATTAAGTTCCAGAACATTCTCTCAGCTGCAAAAACCCGAGATCATAATCAGATAAAAGAATATGTGCTCAATATGTAGAAATTATCCTGCAGACTTTCAAGATATTTCTATGAATTGCAAGAAATACAGAATATTCTTATAATAGATACAGCAGGAGAAACCCAGAATTCCAGCAACAACAGGTAACAACTGAATATTTTTTATGCCACATCTGTTTTGAAAAGTTCTGATCCAATGTTCTCATGGTGGTCAAAATAGGCATTAATGTTGTTGAAAACTTACCATTTTCAAACTTCCAGGCAACTGTGATCCCTCCAATTTCAGAGTCACTGAACCTCAAGAGGAAAGTTCCATCTGGTTTGCTGATTAGCAAATCATGTGCTTGTTGCTTGTTGATAAAACCTAGAATAGCCCTAGAGAAGTGGAAATGATAGAGGCAAATCAGCCAGTAAAGTATTTAGACAGCAAAAAATAAATTGAAGGGGAGTGGGGAATAGAACTCTTACCCATCATTCCAGTGAGGTTTCAGATGTTTCTTCAAGACTTCCATCACTCCATCAAACCACTGCCAGAATGTGTAATTTCTCCCTGGAAGATTTTCCTGGTTAAATGAAAAGAAAGAAAATCATGGTTCTGGAATCTTTCTTTGGTTGTTAGAAGTCTTTATATTTTCTCTGATCCTACATTAGTATATTAGAGAAGGAATAGATTTATAGCAAAATACATAGGCATTCATATTCATCAGAAACTTAATACACATTCTTTTAAGTTTAGTAACTTCAAACTGATGGAACAAAAGTTGGAAACTTTGGAACCTCCATGGATTTGAATGACTAATCATGGGAAATTTTATTTTATTTTTATTTTTTATCACTGCACTATTGAATGACTCAATTTTTAAAAGAAATTCAGTTAGTTGCCTGTAATGTTGATTAAGTTATACAAAATGCATGCATGTAGTAAACTACATGTTTTACATACAGTACCCAAATATATTTCTGCTCATGCAAGAAGACAGTTCATATGGTGATATTACTAGACAGTATTTAAACTATTTCAAGAAGGATTTTGATGTATCTCTAATGAATTAATAAATTGAAGTTGTTCTGTAAGGAGGAATGTGCTAAACTTCTTACAAGCTTATGTGCAGGATTGATCAACAATTATCAGAAACATTTAGTCATAGCTATTTCGGTCCAAAGAGGTACATCAGTTATTGAAAGCAAAAGTTCACATACTTTTGCCCTACACAAATATATAGTTTTAGATCATTTTTCTCAATAAATAAATGAACAAGTATAATGTTTGATCATTTATTTATTTGGATTTTTATTATCTAGTTTTAAGACTTGTGTGGAGAATAGATTATGTTTTAGGCCACATTTATGCAGAAATATTGAAAATTCAAAAGGTTTCACAAACTTTTAAGCCTCACTTTTTATTTTTATTTTCACCTGATTGTGGGCATCTTTTATTTTGTTATTTTTGTATCATCTGTACATCCTAATCTGTTCCTCCCTCAAAATCACTTATACATTTAATTGATTAATTCATAGTCTGTCTTGAAAACAAGCAATCTCCAAGTTTAATGAGAGCCTATTTAATATCAAGAATGACCTCCGAGATAAGAAATTCAGAGTTCAAAACTCACTGTCTGACTAATATGTCTTTAATCTATATTATGCAAGAAATAGCATTCCTGAACTGTTGTCAAATACACACACACACACACACACACATTTATTCATTTGGTTTTTAATCTTGTCAAAACAGGTTTCCTCTCTTCTCACAGGTTATATGAATGAACTTTTCTAGCATGTTTAGGATTATCATTAAGTTTAATAGTAAAACTTCCTTATGGGTCTCCTTTCTGTGAGATAAATCAATGTTGTTCCCTTTTGGAGATCAAGGACTGAGATGAAGAGATTACCAACAAGCCCAAGAGAAAGCAAGCAACTGAACTCCAACACTTAGGTTAAGTTTTGTTCTCTTTATAAAAATATTTTTTCTGCATAAAGAAAAGGTTCTCAGTAAGACCACCAACATGTTAAGTTTTTTTTAATCAGCTGAGGGTTTACTGATTTTAAATGCAGATATGATCTTTTGAAAATGGCAGGGAATAAACCTGCATTCACATGATTTGCTAATTACTGTATCAGCTGCATGTGTAGCTCAAGACAATTCAGATTACATTTACAAGCTGAATTGTCTCTCTCTTTTAATCTCAAATGCAGATTGAGTAGCAGAGAGAAAAAGAGAACACATGACAGTGATGCAGATGGGAAATTTAAAAAAAAAACTGGAGAGAAAGTTATGGTGATGGAAAAGGCCTGCAGACCAAACTACTTCCCACAAAGAAGTGGTTTTCTGGCAAATCTAGTTGTTAATTGGTATCTTATTTACCCTGTTGAACTGAGCCCAGGAGACAGTCATATTGTTATAATCTTCCAGATGATTCATGTTGCTATTGAAGAGCTTTTGGGCGAGAAAGAGGAGGTTCTCTTTGGTGAGTCCACGACTGCTCTGGACTTCAGACTTGAACTTCATGTTGAGAGCCTCACACAACTGGGACCACATCACTTTGTCTGGCACAGCAAAGGGCACACGTCCTGGCTCTGCAAAAGCGTTGTCCCACAGCACTGTGGCAGTGGCATTATTATCCTGGCTGCCATGCACAATTACCACCACTGGCAGAGATAATGTCTTCACCTGGAATACCAGCTCATTGCCACCTACACTGAAATGAGACTCAAAGAGAATGGTGAACTTCTCCTCAGTCACTGACTCAGCACCACGACGATCTGAACGCTTGATCCGCTTCAAGGACTGTGGATGGATGAGATAACAGAGGGAGACACAAGAAATAGGAAATAGATCACACATTGTCTACAGAACACTCAAGACTAAAAACCTTAAACAGGAACAGGAACTCAACTCTATACTCAGGCAGATCATCCAGGGGAAATTTACTTAGCAACCTTACTTTCCACACCAGTTATTAAAAGCTAAATCTAGAATTAGTCTTTAGGAGATGTGGGACTACAATGGATGACGAGGCTTTCCCCCTTAGTTATATTTTCAACAGGAAAAACAACAGTGGGATGTGGAGCTGGAGGAAGATAGTGTGAATCAATGAAGACATCTCTCACCATGTTGCGGAAATGAGCACTCAGTGTTCCAGTTGCCTGATGATATTCCATGACACAGGAATTGTTCAAGATATCACCACTGGACTCACTGCCAAAAGAAAGAAATGGCAGCTAGTTGAATGCAAGCCAGTACGCAATTGGTGATTTAGTATCTCCCCACTGAGAGTGTTAATTTTGCACTATGGGGATGCCAATGATATGGCTTCATCCAGTGGAGATTTTTAGATTGGTTCTCATGGCTTAATAAAATCTGCTTTTCAAAATTCTGAGATCTATTACAAGCAAATGAATGTACAATGTACACTGAATTACCTAAAACCAAGCAGTCACATTTTGCTCTGTTGCCCTTGTCTTAATCCTTTAGGTTACCGTAAATGTTTTCTATAATGTTGATCAAATTTCTACCTCAGGAGAAAGTTTTCTCCAACCAAATACTGACAAACTGTAACAAGGATATAGGTAATGAAAGTTGGCTTAGTCACAGATTGTAAGAGCGGCAAAGAAGAAGTCAAATAAAAAGGCTTAAACCTTCCAACTCTGGGAGTTGTGTTGAAATTCAGACTAACTTTCTTGCCCCTAATACTTTAGTATCCTGAATAAACAGTAAAAATATCTAGATACCTTGACAATTTAATTTTCAAAGTTACAATGATTATGTTTTTATTTAAAAATATTAATGGCATATGTTTCTATGTATTAATTTCTACTCTTCACATCCTCTGACAGCTTTTCTTAGTGCAGCATCCTTCGGAAATGTTGGGGCTGGAAACACACACTTATGGTAAGCAGTAAGAAAGCTGCTTCAGGAGAAATGGATTCTTTCCTTCTTTTGCTTCCTTAGCCTGTAAGAAATATACATACTTGCGGGTACTCTCATTCTTCAGTAGGGCTTTGGCTTGCTGCTCACTGATGATGGTGGCCTTTACTTGTGGTGGGTTCATGTGAACATTTAACTTTCCTCCAACCAGCAGCCGTACTGTCGCTGCAAACTTAGTCTGAGTTTTTAGCACCTGTGGAGGCTGCTTTTCTATTATGAATGTGCTATAAGGAGAGAAGAGGGAGGAAAGACTAAGTCATTAGTTACAGAAGGTGGAAAATGCAACAATAAATGTGCTAGCTTTTATGACTCAGTATATACATCTCATCAGCAAAGAAAACAATGGCAAACTACAACCCACAATGAATAAAAAAAAACCACATCAATAAAGTACAGGTAGACTTTGACTTATGAACACAACAGGGACTGGAATTTTGGCCACTGACTAGGTGATATGGTCTTTCAGCAGGTCACATGACTGGATCCAATTTTGCAATCATTTTTACTGTGGTCATTAAGTGAATGAAGGAAACCCAGTTTCTCCAATTGACTTTGCTTGTTGGAAGCTGGCCGGGCAGATTGCAATTATATGATTGCTAGGCACTGCAACTGCCATACAACAAGAGCCCAAATTGTGATCACATGACTCAGGGGTGGTGCAACAGTTGCAATTTCGAGGATGGGAAATAGATCACTTTTTCTGAAGCCATAATTTGAACCCTCATTAAAGAAATGGTCCTAAATCAAGGACTAGTTGTACTCAAAGCAACAATCCACAACAGACAAAAGAAGTTGCGTAATAACCCACATTAGATAAGCAAAAAGGCTCTGACATGACTAGAACTCCAAAAGAACCAGAAATAGACTATCTATATAGCATATTCAAATGCAATAGATAACAAGTAACTTCATAAAAAAGCATTTATTCAAACAATCAACCCATCCCTTGAAAAGGAAAACTGTTGCATATCAAAAATATTTCAGTAACTACCCACAGATTATTACACACCCCTGTAGGAAGCACGTATATCTAACCACACAATCCTACCTAGTGACTAGCGCAGAAATTATGTCTGTTACTGTGCCATTAACATCTGAGAGCAACTCTTCAATTGGTCCAGGAATAGGAAGCTGCTGGTATAAGTGTTCAGCACGGCGTACTTGTTGGCGGTTCTGGCAAATGAATTCAGCCAGTTTTTCACACCTACGGAAGAATTGTATTCTTGTTTGTCAGAAACAACGAAGAATCCTGTGGCACCTGAAAGTCTAACATATTAATTCTTGAAAGACTGACAACTTTAGAATTAGGAAAAGAAGAGGGGGCATGTATATAAGGATTAGTAAGACCTAGGGAAAGGCATATATGATGGGAACACAAAAAGTCTTAGGGAAAATGATTCCAACACAAGACATATTTCCTAATGATGCCAAGACATGCTATCTTCAACCATTATGTTGAATATTTATGAATGTCATTTAAAAAAAACCAGACAAAGCTCAAACTGCCTAAAACTACACTCTGACAGCTACTTCAGATTACAAATTCAAGAAAAATATTGTATTATATATATGGGCTACCTTTTGCAATTTTTTTCAGTATCCTTATTGCTTATTATTTGGGTTCAATTAAGTTAGGATATTGGATCAATCCTACAATAATGTTGTTTTGCATTTCAAGAGATAATCATATAAAAACAAATGGCCCTGTCAAATTATGTTTGTAGTAGCCATTTATGGTTGTTAAATATGGTTTTTAATTTGATTATTTCATTTTGTTTGTGCGTTTTTAATATTATGGATATGCTGCACAATATAATTGTTGGATCAACCATGAATTTAATTTGAATTAACCATGAATTTAATTTGAGCCTGAAGACATAAAGATGAGGCAGGGATGAGGTTATTTTAAAAAGGGTTCCAAATTCAGATTAATAGTAATCTCCTTTTCTGGTCCCCCAATCTATGGGTCAGGATGCAATCTTGAAAATTCTACAGAAAAGATATCAGGAAGTAGGGATTAGTTATAGCAGCCATTATGTTAAGCTGAATGCAAGCACTCTTGTGACATACCACTGGCAATATAACCTTCTCACAGAAAAAGAGTGAAAAATATTCAGTTTATATAGAATAGGATTCCTAGAAATCATTTACAGATATAACTTGCAAATAGTTGATTATTATTTGTTCAGTGACTGTGGGAAGTTGCAATGGTGCTGAATGAGTTGTACTTACAATTGCAACCCAAAGTTACAGCCACTGAAGCACATAATCACACTTGGCAGCCTGCCCACATTTATGACTGCAGAATGTGTTTAAACTCCCGCCCACCTGGCTATCTGCCCCCACTTCTGCCCTTTTGGTTGTCCTGCATTCTGCACTAGGAGGGCCTACAAGGGGAGGAAGAAGATGGTGAAGGTGAATTGGGGGTAGTGATGAGGACCAGGAGTAAGCAGGGCAGGGCAGGGCAACCAATAGAGCAGAGCTGGGGAGGAGATAGGTAAGTGGAGGAAGTTAAAGCAGAGGTGAGCACAAGGCAGAAAAGCATGAATTCAAGAGGTTTAGACTATGAGTGGTAGCATAATGATTTTAAGCTGATGACATGCTTAACTCCCTCCACCCCAGCTCTGTCTGTTCTTCTCCTACATCCTCTTTCCTCTCTAACCCATTTCCTCTCATGCTCTCTACCATGCTTGCAAGCCATCTAAAGGCCCCTCGGGAGGGCCACCATTTCCTGCCAGTTGCTGCCTCCTCTTCCACTGGATCAACTCATCATCCAAGATTATAGTCTGCTGCTTGCGAAGCAAAGCCAGTGTCTGCTGGTGCTTTTCAGCCAGTTCCTGAGGAGTACAAAAAGCATTTGGAATTTGATGTTAACAACAGCAACAACAAACACCTAATAGGAAAGAAAGTAGAAAGTCAGAATTAGGACTTGGGAGGATGGGACTTACTACACGATACTGTTGCAGTGTCTGAGCCTCCCGGTGTAGCCAAGCTTCCAGGGATGACTTCTTTTGCTGCAAAGTAGGTTCACGGACCATACGTTCCTGTGGGCTTAGCTGAGAAAGCTGACTAAATTGGGCTAGAAAAGGAAGCATAAAGTTAATCCTTGCCTTGAATTACCTCAGTCAGATCTCAACTCCCATGTACCCGAAGAGAGTTCCTTGGTAGTTTTATAGGTAGTCCTCAACATATTGCCCATTATGATTATATGTCATAATGGTTGTTAAACCAATTGATCACACAACTAACCCGCTCTTACAACATATTTTGTGGCAGCCATTAAGTGAATACCACAGTTGTAAAGTGAACATTGTGATTGTTAGGTGAATTCCACGTTCATTAGGCAAACCAGTGGTTCACTATAGATGCAGTTTTGCTAAAAAACAGAAGTGCCAGTTTTCAACAAAACCATTGAAAAACATGGTTATATGATGCTGCCTACAGTGAGTGCCTAAGTTCACATGACCATGGAGGGGGACTTGATCGTCAGAATCCAAGTTGTAAGTCCCATTTTTTTAAGTCAATCATAATTCTGAACAAACACTAAGTGACTGGCTATATGTCAAGGGCTACATGTATTACTTTCTTTTGAAATCCAGTTAAAGATCATTGAAAGGAATACTATCCATCCAGCTCACTGCACTTTGAATTTGTTCTGCAGAATTTTCAACTAGGCCTACCAGGAGATGCCAGAGTTGACATATCCAAATGTATGTTCTATTACTCCATCATGGTATGTTGGTATTCGTATTATGAAGACTTGGTATTAGTATTAGAACTACAATCTTGGAAATGACATACTATTCCTCCTCTACTCCCACAGATATACCTTGTAGATGAAGGCTCTCTTGGTACTGGATGATGAAATATTCCTGATGCTGCTGAAGCTTTTTCAGTTGGTTCTCAGTGTCCTGAGTGAACAGCCGTAATTCATCAAAAGTTTGGTTGATCTGAAGATGTTTCTGAGTCACGGCATCAGCCATGCTGCTGGCCAGTAAAGGGCTCTGTAAATATGGGAATTTAAGAATAGAAATGGTATGGATATTACCACCAAATATATATATATATCCATATTAAATATATAGGAAGGAGAAACATTTATGCAAAAGTAAATCATACTCACATTTCTAGCTTCTCGTACTAGACGTTGCTCGTGGTATAGGATGTGTCGGATACAGCGTACTAACTCCAGAGGGCAGTGTTTATATGTATTCTGTAAAGAAAGATTGAACAACCTAAGAATGGGAAACTAGCCTTTCACTTACAACAAGGTTTGAAAACACCATCTTTTACCTTCCAAACTCCCAGCCTCTGTAACTCACCTGTAGCTGAGTGGCGTAATGACCAAGTTTGATCTTTAGAAGGAAGCCGTCCTCACCCACTTGGTGGTCTGCCTTTTTTTGAAGTTCCTGGATCAGTCCGTCCAACAATTGTGCAGCTCTGACACCTTCCTGAGGATTGTCAAGATCTATAGAATCCCTGAAAATTGGGTCACAAAGCAGAGGGGTATGTGCAGAAAAGTAAGCACTCTATTGATAGTGCAACAAAGGCAACTTTCATTCAATCTGGATCAAAATGAGAAGGCAAAGGCAGCATATGTTGCCATTGCTGGACATTCATACAATGGGCAAAAACTCTAGGTAGTGTTTGAATTACAGCCACAAGCTGGAACCGTAATTTTGATCAATATGTGATATAAAATGTAATGTCATATGATTGTATTGCTTAATGATGGAGAAAACCTTATTCAAGACCAGAACAATACAGCTAAATAATATGCTTCCTGTGTAATGCAAGATAAAGGTTTGTTTCAACCATAAAAGATAAATATCCCATTCCATATCATCCCTCTGCAAGGCTGAAGATGCTGCTGGACAACCAGGTTTTCACTTTCACTTACCATGGCTGTGCCTCAATCCACTGGGAGAGGTAATGGCGAACCTCAATGGGGAAATGTTGTCCGTATAAGGCCTGCATTTGTCTAAGAGCATCTCCTTGAAGTTGTTGAGCTTGGATCCACACAGCCATAACTTAGCACCTCCTAATGAAAACAAGGGAAAGCATAAAAACATTGCTTTTGGGATTCTTTCCAATCCCTTAATAATAATGCTGCTCCAGGTCTGGTGGCTAAGAGTGAGGAAGAAACATTGCTTAGAAAGGAAAAGTCAATAGCATTCTTAGCCCAAAATTAAAAAAATGGTTATTTCTCCACAGTTTCTGGCTTGGCCCTGCCCATTTTCAAACTCCATCTTTATTTTGTTGCCTTCTCCCCAGATCAAATATGTGGTCCAGTTCTGTTCTGGTTTTGGAAAACTAATAATAACCTATAATAATAACAATAACAACAACAACAACAACCTGCTGATAAACATTTTTATATAATGTATTTCAAGTATTCTACTGTACTGCAATATTTGATTTAGGCTAGGCATAAACTGTTATATGTGCATTTGAACATATATCAATAATAGGGCTGTGTAACCATTCAGATTCAAACAATAAAAGCCATTTTGGAATACACATTGGTGTGTGTACATAGCACCTGCCTACAATTATTTTAAGCTTTTTCCTAGGGTTGTAACATGCACACTCTGAATCATTCTTTCCCCTTTAAATTTGGACAGCTGTCCAATCCCTCATCAATTTTTAAAAAGTAATCACACATCCCTTTCTCCCCTCTTAATCTAACATTTTAACATTGGTGAGGTAGATTTCTAGGAAGCAAGGGTTAAACTAGACATACAGTTTAGGAAAAGTAGAGGAAGTAAGATGTAGAAGAAGCAGGGGAAAAACAGCATCCTTTTCAGTTACATATTGATATTCTCTGTGAACATTAACTCAAATTTCCCTTTTATAATTGATTAAGTGCATTAAGTTATCTCTTACTCCTAGGGACTGCATAGATAGAAACAATGTTCTCTATGATGATTTGCTCCTAATCTGGTCTTTCATGTCTTCTAGTAATGCACCCATTGCCCGTGTAACTGAGTCCCCTCACCCTGCTACTCATCATTCTCTTCCCTTTCCTCTTCCCTTCCCAGCATTAGAACCTTTGTCTTCTTCATAAATTCCAATTAGTCATAGCAAACTGGAAACTAGGATTTTAAAAATTCCAGCATGAATACTTGTTTGCAGACACAAAGTACACTCATTTTGATGGCTTTATCAAATGGTGCTGAACAAGAGCAATATATTGGAATTCTTCCAGGGAGATTTTAAAATAAAATCAGGTTTATCACTCTAATTTTCAATTTTTTGCTGCCTCTGATATTTTAGAGAGGAATTGACACGAGATGAGATGATAAGCAGTCCCACACTACAAATATACAGTAACACAATGTGCTATGATGACGCGGAGCAAGAAGAAAATTGTGCAAAGACTTTAAATTGATCACATAAATGTACCATAAGGTATAGAGTCCAGAAGCCCAATAAATTACCTGATGTGGGAATTGAAGTGAAAGTTAAATTGTTATAAGCCACCTACAGTCACCTTGCAACAAGACAAATTTAATAAATAAAATAAAATGGCAACATTCCAGTTGCCATACCATACATTATACCATACATTCTTAGGTGATCTGGCCAAGGTCTTTTATATATCATTCATCTATGATGTTGTTATATAGATTTGGATCTGCTACCTGTCTGACAAAAGTTGCATTAAACATCAGACAGACTGCTGTGTTTCATTAGTGAGTCACAAGGCCTAACACAAGCCATTGCCCACAAGTAGTTACACTTCTACAATAGCAACTTGTGCCTAAAGCTTTTGTGGCTGTTTCCCAGCTGCCCTGACAGGAAGGAACAGTTTCCTTCCAGAACATCAGCTGTCCCCAGCAGCCTGCTTTCTCCCCCAATCATTCAACAGCAACACCCACCCACACGCTTTTAGGCGTCTAGCAAGAGTGCCAGAAACTACTGTTACTGAAAGAATGAGTTGAAAACAACAACAACACATCGCTTGATGTTTATTGTAAAGGCAAGAAAAAAACTAGGAATAAATAAAATAACAACTGATGGAAAAAGACAAAATCTCCTGAAATAGTCCCAAGTTTTGAAAATATTTGTTTTTAATATTCTGATTCATTTTAAGTCCAGTCTACTTGCTAAATTTCTTGCAAATTTATAATATATAAGTATTTCTTAGGTATTTCTTAAAAAGCAAGTATTTCTTGCTTGTTAAAATATCCAATTAACATGTTATTATTATTCACTGTTGGTTTACTATGTTCTTTACATTGAAAAATAACATAAAAAACCTTTGATCCAACAAAATCAAATCATTTATATCACAGAGTTATCCCAATAAGCAGGTATTCTAGAATAGTGCTAAAGATGGGATGTCACACTCATGTCGTCACAGCTGCATCATGTGACATATTGGGACTTCCCCCCCTTCACTAAACTCGGCGTGGGCGTGGCCAGCACGTGATGCATCCAGCCTGGGGCTGGGAATTTGACAGCCCTATGTTAATGATTCTGAAGAAAGTGAGTTTCTCAACTTTACACCCCCTTCCCAAGGTAGCTCCTAAGTAGGAAGAAATTTGAATAGATCTCTAAAACTTAGGAGGAAGAAAGTGCTTCTACCTAATGTTTATTATCTCCATTTCCTTGGTCACCTGAAACAAAGTTAAACCTATTAATGAGAGAACAGAAATTAACAGAGATGTTTTCAATGGTCTCAGAAGATTAATGCCAGTTGGAAAAATCAGCTTCTGCTGACTTCCTTCTATTGCTGCTTCTCTATTTCAAAGTCAGTGATTGTATTCCTGAAACTAAAAATTGAAGTTAACATATTAAAAAATAAACAAATAACTGATTTGACAGAGGCAACAATTATTTGCTGTGCTCAAAAAATCAAATATGCACAAACAAACTACCTACCAATCTCCATAATATTAAGCTTTTTGGGGGGAAAGAGGACATAAGAAAAAGAATAGCATATCTTACAAGATATTTTCCCAAAGAATGTCATCAGATACCTGGATCATATTACCATATGTGGTGGACATGCACAGAAACTAAAAGATATTGGACAAAAATACATACATGGTTGGAAAATATGATAAAACAACATATATACTTAAAGCCTGAGATATTTTTATCGGGGATTCTACCTGACAATTATAGTAAAGAAAAATATATTTAATTATGCATATATTAACTGCAGAATTGTATTTGCTCAAAATTGGAAAAGTGAAAAGATTCTGATGAAGGAGGAGGTGATTAAGAAAATATTGGAATGTGCAGAAATAAGTAGGTTAATATTGGCAATTAGAGAACAAGAAGAAATGGAGTATTATGTGATTTGGGATCTATTTTATAAATGGTTGGAAAATAAAGTAAGAAATTAAATGATATCATTATAATAAGATATAATGTTGAATAGGTTGAAATATGAATGTAAACTTAATAAGAAATGTATACAAATATTAATATGTGCACAAGATACACTGTATAACTAAAAGATGTTTTTTTTTAAAAAAAATAAAAATAAAAAACTTTTTGGAAAAAAAAGATAGCCAAGCAAAGCCAAGAAAAAGTTTTTCAAAATTCCAGTTCCTAAACATTATACCCAATTCTAACAAAGTTGGAGGAAACTTTCTTGCATACCAGAGTGAATGTTCATTTTCCTTATTAGCAAATTCACCTGAAAAACAAACACTGGGATTGTAAAGACATTTGTTTAGTAAGAATACAATGCCATCCAAAGTTGAATCTGAAGTTGTATCCACCTACAAATGAAAAGCAAGAAATCAAAATTTACTTACATATTGGTGATATTTCCTCCCCTTGGAGGCACCTGAATGAATTGAAGTTGACCAACTATGATTCACTCTGCAGCGGCTATTGCAGTGAGATCTTTCCTCTTTGCTTCTTGTCAGCCAATATTTGGCCAAAGATTGAGTACCTTGGCAGTAGAAGACTGCTGCACTTAAGCAAGTCCCAGCACTCAACTAAGTCCGTAACTCTCGTCCTCCGCTTTATAAGCTGAAATTTGTCCTTCAGAAAAACAGTACTTGCAAATATCTACATTCAAAGATTCTTAACGAGCTAAAACAGATTAGATGCGGAATTACAGTACTAGGAAAAGCTTGTCTAGGCAATATTCCAAGGCTACAATGGTGACAAAACTATCTTTCCTTACTGTCACAATGCAGAATCAACATGATAATGTATTTTATTTTGATTTAGAGATACGATCCGTTAACTTTTTTTGCCAATGCTTCCTAAAATGTGGGCCATAAGCCACAGGAGCTGCAGTTACTGTAGAGGGTCCATGGACTTTTTGCCTGCAATGAGATGGAAAGGAGAAAAATACTGTCTACGTCTAGGAGAATACTAGAGAGAAATGGGAAGCAACAGTATCAGACCATATTCCCTTTAGGTTGTACATATGTGCTACTGTATACATTATTTACTGGCATAAGGTTTGCCAAGAAGACCATATAGAGTTACATATATTAGTTAATAATTATTATATTACTAACTATTCCTTCCTTTGGCTTACTCTGTAAATCCCTTTCTCACTCCACTCAGCAGGGTCCCATTTTTTGAGGTCCTGTGTGTTGGCTCACAGGCCTAGCTCTTAGATCCATGCAGAGAAGAAGGGAAAGGTGCCCATTCTACAGAAGCAAGCAAGAATTTACAAGTAGTTCCAGTTTAGCAACCATAATTAGAACCAACAACTTGGTTGTTAAACAGTCATTAAGTGAAACTGCAACTATGTTCATGATCTTTCTTTAGTTGTCTTTGGCTTTGCAGTCCTATAAAGGTTATAATGTGATGATTGTTTTAAAGTTACTTTTTCATCACTATCATAACTGTGAACAGTTGCTAGATAAGGTGGTTGCTAAACAAGGACCATCTGTAATTAGTTCTACTATTGCTGTGATCCTGATACAAATATGTAGATCAGACTCAGCAGTTATTATTTTTCAGAGCAAACATCACCATCAGAGGAGGGATTTTTTTAATGAAGGAAAAACTGGCTGATTTGAGGTTTTAATGACAAATTTGTGTATGCAAATTCTGGTTTTTTATTTTTATTCAACAAGAAATATAAATAAAAACTTTAGATCTGCTGAATAGTCAATTACAGCACAATAAAAAGACCAGCATTAACAAGATGTTCTAATTAAATATTTGGTATAATAAATAAGAAAATATATTCCCTAGACTGAAAAATATCCCCATAATTCAATTAGTATTGTGATTAGTAAAATACAAATTAAAGTGTTACTGAATTTATAATACCTTTGGTCATTGTGTTTTATTTCAATCACCAGATACTAAAAGTACAAGGAAGCATTAGTAGGTATACTTGGGCAGCCTAATTATATGTTACTATAGCTGCCTTCTTTCTTGCTTCCTCGCTCCACCATTCTGGTAAATGAGATACATACATGCAGCCCTTCAAAATAATCCATCAAAAAAATACCAATCATGAGAATTAAGATTGGCTTTATTGTAAAGTCACAGGAACAAAATTCTGCAAATCTAAAAGAACTATCCTTACTTTTTATTCCCCTAAAAACTAGGGGAAATCATTTCTTAGAACCTACAGCCATTTGATCTTGTAGTTCAACTTGAGGCCATTTCTCCCCATCCAAATATTGTGAGCTCTGAGGGACCACACTTACTAGGAGCTTCAGACTTGATTTTCCTTCAACTCTGGTCAATATTGACTGGCTCTGACCACCAATAAAGGAAGAAAATAACCTTAACACTAGTCCTAATTCCAGCAGGCAGAACAGAAAAGGACTAAATTGAAAGCTGCTGAGAGATTAAGGAGAACCAAGATGGTTCCATTATTCTTTTCCAATAAAATGGGCTGTAAACTATATTAGTTATTTTTACAGACTATTATTGATAAAAGATTATTAGATAGAAAAGGCATGTATTACTTCCTGTCTCACTGGAAAACATTGTTTTTGTTCAATAATCATCATCATCATGACAATATCCAAACACCCACCTAAAACCAGAGATAATCAAAGTGCTTCTTGTAGATTTTCAAGTACAGTCATAAAGATACTCAACTGTTGCTTCTTCTCAACAGCTCATATTTAAAGCATAATTTGCTACCTCTCAGAATAGAGCCCTGCAGGTAGCAAGATGAGTATCTATGTTTAGAGACATTATTCTTTATGAATTTGTCTAATACTCTTTCAGAACTATCTAAATTAGTAGCCACCAGTACATCTAAAATTGTCCAATAAAGAACATATTTTTAAAAATGCAGTAGTTACCGTAGAACAGGAGAACGTTTTAGGCTAAGCTTTTTTGTCCTCAAGTAGGAAATACATTTCTTACAGATGAAATGAAAACCGAACAAAAACTGATGAATTGTACAACTGTTGCCTCTCCTATAAGCATGCAACACAAAATAAAGTTAGGCAAGTTATAGTTGTGTTACAGGTTTGGATAACACCTATGTTTTATAAAAAGGTCAAATGAACATGATACATATTCTACTTACACGATTAGCATATTCATAGATAAAAATATGTGTTAATAAAAAAGAAGCTACCATTTCCCCACCTTATGTCATGGCATTCTTCTCCTTTATACAAAATTCTCTCTAACCTAGCTCTATGTAACTCCACGTGAATGAATGTAACTACTTCCTTTTTCAAACAAAATACAGAAAACACACTATCATTAAAAAGGAACTTGTAAGTGTAGCATGCAAATACTAGAACTTTGGGTTCACCCCAACCAAATTTAAATTAAGATGCTAATACAAAGTTAGTCCTAGATTTATGACCATAATTAGGCCCCAAATTTCCACTGTTAAGCAAGGTAGTTGTTAAGTGAGTTGTACCCAATCATGGTTATTAAGCATATCATTGCAGTTGTTAAGTAAATTATATGGTTGTTGGCTTCCTTTATTGCCTTTGCTTGTTGGAAACTGGCTGGGAAGGCTGCAGAGGTCAATCACATGATCCCAGGACACTGCAACCATTGCAAATACCGTATTTTTCAGTCTATAAGATGCTCTGGACCATAAGACGCACATTACCTTTAGAGGAGGAAAGCAAGGGAAGAAAAAAATCTGCCTATGCCTCCCAGCATCCATCCAGTATTGCAGCAAATAGCAAACAGCCTGATCAGCTTCAGTAGATTATTGCAGCCCCAGCACGTGGCTCATCAGGGCTCTGCTCCGTTGCGCCCACCACTGGTCAACTGAGCTGAGCTGCTGCCGCCACTGCCAAGAAATGCAGGAGCCTTCGCTTCTGAGCAGGTGATTGATGGTTAGATCAGCCTTCCGGAATACCACCAATCAGCTGTTCTAAGTTGCGGAGTTCACCCCCACCACCTATCACCATCTATCACCTCCTGTTCGCCGCCCATCTGTTTGCTGCTTGCCCGGGCTGTGGCAAACAGGCCGCAGCGATCAGTGGAGAAAGGACAGCGGTGAACAGGCCACAATAGGCAGAGGTGGCAGTGGTGATCCCTGCTGCCTAGATTTGCAGTATTCTGGGAGGCCGATCCAACTGCCAATCAGCTGCTCGGCAGCGAAGGCTCCAGCATTCCCTGGCGGTGGCACACAATCCCTCTCCCACTGCTCTATAAGACGCACAGACATTTCTACCCACTTTTGGAGAAAGTGCGTCTAATAGTGCGAAAAATACAGTATATGTTGATTGCTAAGTGCCTGAATTTTGATCACATGACCATGGAAATGCTGCAATAGTTATATGTATGAGGATCAAGCATAAGTCGCTTTTTTTCAGTTTCCCTATAACTTTGAATGGCAACTAAATGAATACTTGTAAAGTAAGAATTACGTATATGTGCATATTAAAGCATATTCAGAGAGGCAATCTTATTTCACATTCTCCATTGCATTAAACATATTTATAAAATTAGTGTGCCTTACCACTAATTTTAAGACCTAGTAGTTCTAGCTATAGACCTAGGGGAACTTGCAATCTTTTAATAGCTGTTCTGTGCATCTGATCCCAGCCATGCCATAGAAGCAAATGCTTCGGCTCATTTTGTTGCCTGCCTCCTGGCCAAACACTTTTGACTGGACTCATTGCACAATCAGTATGTGATTTATGGAGCATCCTGCTTTGAGTGTGGAAACATATAGGGTGGAGAGAGGGAAGTGAAACCGAAGAAAAGTATTAGACCAGGGGTCACCAACCTTTCGGACTTCAGGGACAACTAAATTCATAATTTTAAATCCCGCAGACCACTAATGTGATCTGCCTAATGACAAGCTGGCTGGGTGTGGCTAGGTGGTCATGTGACTGGGTAGGCATGGCCAATTTGATGTCATTCATGTTGGGGGGCACCTCGCCAGCCTCTACTCGCCCCTCCCCTCCCAGCCACTCCTCACCTGCCCGCTCAGGTTCCTTAGGGCCCCAACAGGAAGCAGTTGTTGGAGCTAAGCAGCCACCACGACAAAAAGAGTTTGCAAAACAGCTGGCTCAATTCAAATTGGATCTGACCAAGGAGGAGGTTCAGCAGAAGCACCTCACTGAGGACTACGAGCATACAGTAGGCTTTCCAAGCAGAGGGAAGACCTGCAGGAGTGCAAGGCCAGTACCGGTGTCTTGAGGCTCACTGAGATGGTCAGCCAGTTCCAGGCCATCTGGAACCTCTGGCTCTTTGCCACCAGTGGTGCTTACTCCAGCCTTTCCCTAAAGCTTCACACCAGGAGGCTTAAGTAGATCCCAAGTCGGAATTTCTTCCCCCCTCTGACCCACACAAAAAGGCCCCAAAGGGGGAGACTCTCTGCAACAACACAAACATTCATTGCACATATCTGGCCCAGGGACTGTAGTTTGAAGACCCCCTGATTTAGTGCAATATAAAAAATGCAAATAATTTTTCTGCCAACCACCAAAATTTTCTCCACGGACCACCAGTTGGTGACTGCTGTATTAGACTATGCCCATCCTCATAGTTGTGGGATACAAATAATGTGAGAAGTGATTCCCCTGCATCTATTTTCAAACCAAATTATTTGGTCAAGTTTTGTGATGCAGTGCCAAAGTTATCAAGAAAATTCTGTGGTTCCTTCAAACCCCTTCAACTTCTTTTATAAGAGGAAAAGGAGAAATGGGGGTTCATGATTGTCAGAACACATAACCCCCCCACATCCCTATCTCAAATAAAATAACCTTCCCTTTAAAAGCCATCCTTAACATATAAGAAATGCTGAAGAAGAAATGATGTTAAAAAGTGGGATATAATAAGTGCAGAGCTTGCAATCAGAGATGTCATAAGCAGGCATGTTTGGCTGTCAAGGAAGGTCACAGCTTAATTAATTTTAAAAACAGAATAGCTATTTGGGAATTGTTTAAAAAAACACTCTATCTGTTTGCGTAAGATGTAAAAGTAGACAACAATTGATTGGCCTTCTCTAATTTACTGGGAAAACAAGAAAATGTTTATCAATTAGGGAATAGAAATATGAAAATACTTACTCCCACACAAAATGTTTAAAATAAAAGCATATACTCTCCAACGCCTAAGATGTTGAAGCAGTTTGACTATAAACAGGATTTGAAATATTGCATGCATACATGCATGCAATTAAAAGGAGAGGAGTCATTTTGTCAGATTATAAATTAAGACCAAGTTAAGGCCATATTATTGGCTTTAGTGTACCACGGGAAACAAAATTGTAAAGCCAACCTGTTTTGCCAAAGGTACAAGCGTCAAATGGTAGCCTGAAATAAATAGGGAATAAGTCTTCTGTAGATTAAGTTGCTTTTGCCAATGAATGTAGGCCTCTTGCTATTTTATTGCCTGGGTCAGTCAGATGGGAGAACCTGTTTTATCAGCAGTCTGACTCCAGCCATACCATACAGGAAGTGGTACCTGCAAGAAGCCGCCACCATCAACACTTCCCTTGGGGGGAAAAACAATTAAAAGGTGACACACCTTCTGTCAATTGACAGATGCTTATAGCTATCCTGACTCCTGACACAAGCATGCAAGTATTTATTAAAGCCCTATTCTCTTACCAAGTTGTCTTTCTTTGACCTCTTTCAGAAACGGCTGGCCTATTTCTGTCCTACAACAACGGCTAGAAAAAGACTGGACAATGTGGGATTTAGAAAAGCAAAAAATACATTTCTAAATTTCAAAATCTGAGGATGAAATTGAAAGTCGATCTGCTGTACAACAGAAACTAGTACCAAAAGACAAATTTGGAAAACACAGAAGATACCAGGCAGCATTGTATTTTGTCCTACTTATAGATACAGCATGATTGAATAACCCCAGATCAAAAGATTCAAATATCTGAATATTCATACTTCCTGTCTCTTTCAATAAACTACACAATATTTGAAAACACATGAAGTTAGGATTCAAGGAACTGCCGCGTGGCTTAGACATAATTAATTCTTTTACCCAGTAACAGAAAAATGTTGTTTCCTACATGTATCACAGCAATACTCACTACCGAATCCACGACATAAAAACCTTTTTTTCGAAAAAAGGCTTGTTTTATTATAACTCACCCATGAATACGACATGAGCAAGAGTTATCCCAAGAATATATATGAAAAGAATCCCAGCAACTAATTCCCTGTTACCTCAGGTTCTCTTCCCACCCCAAGAACATCCTCCTCCCTCCTCAGTGCACTTTCTATGAACCTGTGAAATTGGAGCAATGGCCCTTAAAGTGCAATGGGGGGAATGATTTAGGAGAATATTAAAGGCGGTGTGGAGATTCAGAGACGCCTCTCTCGGGGAGATGTGGAAAAATACGCAGCACTGTGAAGGAATCTTTGGTGTATTTGGAACATGTATAATTTTCCTAGAAGCATAAAATTTTAAAATTGATAGCAACAACAGCAGAAGCAAGTAGCCATAGAGGAATATCTTTCTGTAAAATAATTTGGAATAAAGGGGTTTGCCCTGTACCCCACAGAAATCTATCTGAAAACTCATAGGATGTAGGAAGACAAAGGCCCAAACTAGCACATTTTTCTAAAAAAAAAGTTGTGCCATATCTAGCATTGTATTCATATTCATAACACCGTGTTTTGAAATTTGAACATTCATAATCTAGATTCTTTCAAGTGCAACAATAGTAGACAAATTAAAAAAAACCACCCATCTATATACAGAAATCAGATAAATCTCAATACTTCTAGTATATTTTTTCAGTATATTTCTACATAAAAATAATAAATATATCATGCTTGGGCAAACCTATAAGGACATTTTGCACAATCAGTGCAACTTATATGGACTCCTAAAATACACAGCACATTCTCCTAAATGCTAGGACTGTGCTGTATACAGTTCTTGTGTAATGGTACCTCTGCAGTATTCACCATTACTTGGTTCTGGGAGGCACAACAAGCATCAAAAATGATGAGTACCGAACTTATTTTCCCATAAGGTGTTGAGTCACAAGTGTTGAGCTGAGATTGACAAATTCTAGCTTGAGCATCAAGTATCAAACAAATGATCAGTACCAGGACAAAAATTTTAACTCAAAATGTGTTGAATACCAAATTTGGTAAGTTTCACAGCAGTTGAGTACCAAGACACTACTATAAGCAATTTCAGACTGGATATGTATTTGTCCGTTTGCAAGCAAGGTTAGAATAGCCATACTTCACTCACACATCAGAGATGGGTGGATGGTGCAAATGAGAGGAAGAGTGAAAAATAAAAAATAACTTATTGAGCCAAAAGAGTCAGGGTTCGAATCAGAAGAAATTTTATGAAGGCAAGTCAAATTAGGATTTCAAAACTATTTGTGATCAATACCTGAAAATCTGAGGTACTCTTGCAACACAATTGCTGTGGTCAGTATTGTCACACACAAAACATCCCTATACCAGAATGCAAGCAAACTGTTGGCTGCAGTTACCCACAATTTTATGTTCTAAGAATGCTTTTACGATCTATGTAATACCCAGAAACATACTTAAAGTGCATAATATGTTTGAGGCCAGGGTTCTGCTCTCACAACCTTCCACCACTTTTAAAAAAGGGAATATTAAATAGAGCAGGAAAGGAGAGATGCCAAGGAATGTGAAAGTGCTACTGGGCACAATATTAAGGTACCTTCTTAGAAATTTAGATATTAGGAAGCAACACTGTGCTGTACTAGACTTGAAGGAAAAATTGTATTTCCAAGTGTTCAAACCTGCTTTTAGAAGTTGCTGATAGATGGCACATTAGCACCCCTGCTTGCTCCAAAGCACTTTTTCTCCTCTGAATTCAGACAGTTGTCCACACTTATTAGGAAGTCAATGAACTCTGAACTGTCCTGAAGGAAAAGATTTATATGTAGGAAAATGAGGAAGGGGGATGTTTTTGTTCTAGAAATTTGCTATTACTTAACAAGTAGCAATGATCTTGTGAAGATAATGCAGAATGACCAGGGTGAATATGTGTCTGCCGAAGTGCATGGCCCACTAACAGATACAGAAAAGTGACAGGTTAGTAATTGGAGTCCAGATTGACATAGGTTGCAAAATACACATGACCTTTAATACACCACTTACTTCTCCCAATTTAGAATACTACACACTAGCATGTTCCTCATATTATCATGGTAACAAATATACTGTACTCTACTCACTGTCAAATCTCACTAAGCAGCAAATACAATAAGAAGTCCTGCCACCACAATTACACACAAAAGATCTGCTAGTGTATGTTCTGTTCTGAGGAGGGGAAAAAGCATGCTGTTAAGATAATCTAATAGTGAATAATTATACTTTGGGCATGGAATCATATTCTAGATGATATGTTAAAGGTAAATAAATATAAAAATATCTAAAAATATATAATATATCTAAAATATGGATCTTGCTAAAGCTATGTGATTATCTGCATTCTAGAAGAGTAAAAGGGATAGCATTGAGAATGCAATTATAATGCTAAAGTCTAAATATAATGCAATAGTTAAATATTGTTCAAAAATTAAATTCCAGAACAATTCTAAATGCAGTATAATTCAGAAAAAGCTTTAGCAAAGATGGCATGCAATTGAAGACCTGAAGTCCCAGTACTCTATTCTGAATTTTGCAATGACTCAATTCAGCCCCTTCTGTCACTTACTGAGATACTCCCCCCCCCCCATTCATTGTCATACTACCAAATGTCAAGTATTAGTCATTTCCATCTGAAGTGCAGTGTAAGCAAAGTGTGGTCCTTCAGATACAGTTTAACTACAGTTTGTTCCATTTTCTTCTGCTGGCTATCTATGTATCTATCTATGTATCTATCTATGTATCTATCTATGTATCTATCTATGTATCTATCTATGTATCTATCTATGTATCTATCTATGTATCTATCCATCCATCCATCTAACGAATTATATGACCACTCAACTCCTGCACAGTGATTCCAAGTGGTTCACATTAAAAATCTACCTATGCTTGTTCTAATAACTAGTTTCCCTTCCTTTTGAGTTCCCCATTTCTTTCAATATTCTGTCCTCTTAACCATCCCATTGGCACCCTACATGAACTGGTTCCATAGATTTCTGCATCTATGAGTCAGGTATGTATGACACTTTGCCTTTGCTGTTATTTACAATTTCATGCTTTGGCAAGAATGTCCTTTGATATCATATTTGATTTGTTATTAGAATCATTTGCTTGAGTTTTAAAATAATCAAAGGAAATTTGTAATACAAACATGGCTGAAGTGGAACATGACATGTTATTATGTGCTATTAATATTTAGGATCTTATTGATAAATTTGTGGATATTGGCCAGTCATTTATCAAGTTCTTCCATAGGGAAGTCTAACGTGCTTTCAATTGGATCTAGACTACCTGAGAAATTTCCAAGGGGATTTGGTTAATTGAATAAAATTTCTTAATTGCCTTGGAATAATAATTAAGTAAACAAAACTTCTTTGCTTAAACAATATAAATTGTTTAACTCAGATTCATAGTGATATAAATAGATGCCTGAAAATTGTAATAGCCTCATGGAGAAGACAAATATAACATTGAGACAGAGAGAGGGAGAGAAAGGAGGAAAGGATTCCTTGTTAATTGTTATTTTAAGAAAGAGGTAAAGTATTAAATTTTTAAATGGACTGGCAAATCTCCCAATTTTCTTTGGGGTGTAATTTCTAGATTTTCCATTATATTATTGGGCCAGTATTTTGAATTCTGTGTCTTTTAAGACTTCAAGTTACCCTTGTTAAAAAAAAAATTATGATACAATGGAAAGTTATTATTTGGCTCTTTTCATATCTTTGGCAAGGACTTGATTCCTCATTTTCTTGAGAAGTTGTTCTTTTTCAGTTTTAAAGGTTGGAAGATTAATAATAATGTGATTGGACACACAAGGAATTTGTCTTGGTGCAAATACTCTCAGTGTACATAAAAGAAAAGATACATTCATCAAGAGTCAAAAATCATAAGGTATAACACTTAATAATAGTCATAGGGTACAATAAGCAATCAAATAATACTAGGAAACAGTCAATAAAAATTGTGAGGATACAAGCAATAAGGTTACAGTCATACAGTCATAAGTGGAAGGAGATGGGTGAAAGGAAGGATGGGAGGATTAATAGTAATAGCACTGCAGACTTAGTAAATAGTTGGACAGTGTTGAGGGAATTATTTGTTTAACAGAGTGATGGCGTTCGGAGAAAAACTGTTCTTGTGTTTAGTTGTTCTGTTTGATGATAGAAGTCATATAAAAATGTATATTTGGGATATCCAAATATTGGAAAGATTATGCAGGGGTTCATGTTTATCATCATCATCATCATTTCATGGGTAGAAAGGACTATTAATACTTTAAAGCAGAATGCAGTACTAAGTAGGTAGCAGTACCTAACTGATCTTATCTTGCCTCAGAAGCTAACTAAAATTGGGTTAGTCAGTACTTTGATGGAAGACCATCTAGGAATCCTAGGACTGTAAGGTATTCAGACAAAAGAAAATTACCTGGAAGGTAATATAAAGTACTTCCATACTGTTGCCAAAAAAGTTACATGGCCATGTCACAGAAGTTGCCAGAAGGTGAGCTTAACTCAAGAGAAACTTTAAAATATATCAGCAAAACAAGTTTTAGAATAGGGAATAGTGGAATAGATGCAAAAAATAAGGTCGGTACTGAGTGTCAAATGATGAGTTGAAGAAGCCAGCCAAAACTTTGGAGTCCTTAAAACTTGTCTTTGCAGTGCATCTGTATTCTAAGACAAAATAACATTATTTAATTAATATGCAATTAAAAATGAAATATATTTTGGCTGCCAAGTCAAATTGGGTCTGAGAGCTATCAAACAAATTGGACTTCATAATTCTGTATAAAGTTGTTTTACTGACAATCCTAGATTTCAATAGGCCAAAATTATTCTCTCATTGCGGCATACTCAAGATTAACAGTACAGCACTTGTTTCCAGAAATAATTTGAAATAATAGTAGCATTATGTAATTTACAAAGAGTTAATTAATTTTCCAATGTTGGAGAACTAAGATTTGTGTGTGTGTGTGTGTGTGTGTGTGTATAGAATTACTGACTAAATTAAATAACTCATCTTTATTTCTTTCTCAGAATAGTGCATATACATTACACCAAGAGAGTTACAAATTGCAGATATATATGCTTATAAACATTTGAAACAAAATGCCTGTTAGTATAGAAGAAGACGTTAAGGGCGTCATTGGCTTAAATATTATTGTGCATAGGTTTGAGAATAAATCTTCTGAACTGCAAATTAAAATATAGTTCTAATCCTTTGTGCCTGACATTTAGCTAAGTATAATACTACATATTCCCAGATACCAACTAGAAATTAAGACATATATGTATGTTGTCATATTATGTTATTTTTTTTTTAATAAACAGATATCACAGCTAATTTAGATAGATTTGGGTACATGTTGGAACAATTCTCTCCAACAAGAAAAAGTGCAATTTCCCTCTATCTATGACCATAATAGAGCCAGCCCATTGGGATTCTAAATTGTGATTGTCATAAACATGAATGAACAGATTTTACAACCTTTATTGCAGAAGTCATTAGACAAACATCATAGTCATTAAGTGAATCCACTGTCATTAAGCAAACCCATTGTTCACTATGGCTGTTTTTGTCAAAACCCAAAAATGAATGCTGGTTTTTGGTAAAAGCATCATAAATCATGGTGATATATGACTGTGGGGTGTTGCAAACTGACATTAATTTGGACCAGTTTCCGATCACTCAAATTGCAATTTTGTTATCACATGTGGGAAGCCATCAGAACTTTGGAACCAAGTAATAATTACCTTGAGGGGGTGTGGTTGCTAAGAAACAAAAAAATTGGGAATAGACCCTATAATTACTCCAGTAGAATCTATTTTGCCATTGATTTCTTTCTAATGGTAATCACAATACATTATACAATAATATGATGACTAGCTCAATAGCAATCATAATTTATCCTGAAATGTTAAATAAGGAACATGCCTACTACTTTGGTATAGATCAATTTGTTCTGGCAAAGAATTCCTTGGGCCCAGTTTTCTCTTTATAACTAGCATTATGGATGTAATATCACATCCTAAAAATGCATGGAAAGTTGGAAGAACACATAAAAATTCAAACATAAAGCCAGAATGAATTTCATGAATGGACAGGCTACATATTTTCCTGCCATCTAAAGGCAATCAGAATACAGCAGCAATAGGAATACAACTCTCACCAGGATGATAAATATCTAAGATTATCTGGCAATGATTGTATTCTGTACATGCAGTAATCTAACAAATCTTGGCTCCTTCATAGCTTTATGAAGAAAACCATGACAATCATACTGCGGTGGCATATCAAGTACTCCCTTTTATGATAACCAGTGCCTTATCTGTCTCATCAAATGACTGGATCATTACCCAGGAAGAAGTATAATAATTCTCACTATGGTTTTGTATATATTATAGTGTGTTTAGACAGTGGTACATGTGTACATGCGTATTTGTATGATCATTCTCTAAAAAATATTAATCATGCATTAACCCAGAAATTGTATAAAACTTTTGCCTTTTGAAAAAAATGAGCTACTGTTTGGCCTCAATGAATCAACTGTTTCATTAATATAACTACAGAGTTCAGGAATAGAAACAGATCTCACTTTCAAGAAAGACAAAACTCACCTAAAATTATCAAACAAATTTTAGTTTTTAAAAATGTGCAACAGTTCCACTTCAGGAATTATGAGGGAAAAGGGGTGAAAATATATCAAATCTGTGACATGATATTCTATTTTAAAATGTCAGAAGAGAGTGAAAATAGCAATATATAGGACAAGAAAACACATCAGCAGCCTTTGAGATATGCTAAGATTAGAACAAACATCTTCTAAAAAAAGACCTGGAGAACGATGGAAGAAAGGGAAGAAGAATCCCTAAAATATATTTATGTGAATGATGTGAAATGTAGATCAACTGAGGAGAAAGAGAGAGAGAGAGAGAGAGAGAGAGAGAAAGAGAGAGAGAGAGAGAGAGAGCTGTCAATGAGGTAAGAGGAAAAATGAAGGGGAGGGGGCTAAAAACAAAGGAAGGAAGTTACATACCATTAAGATGCCAGTGAGATAGACATAGATACACACACACACACACACAAACCCATACACAAATACAGTTTGAAAGGTGAAAAAGCTGATTAAAAACCCCCAAAAATATGTTAAAGTGTCCTAAAAATAATAATGAGAGCTGCATGCAGAAATCAATTAAGAATTTTAAGATTTTGAGATACCTGGCTCTGAACACTTCTTTCAACACAATGCCAAAAAACATTTTAAAAAATCAGCCATGAATTACACAAATACTAATGTAAATTTTAAAATAATGTCAAAAGATAATGATGTATTATATAGTGTATGTATAATAATGTCAAAAGATAATGATGTATTGTATCTATTAAATATAGATCTAATTTTGCAGATTAATACTGAGGAACTACTGACATACATTGCTGCCATTATTGGAGAAAGGTAGATCATGAGTCTTAGCTAACGGGAGATCTCTGTCCCATAATTTATTAAAGCTGTCTGTATCAGTGATTCTTAAACTGGGGGGAACCCACTCTCAAGGAGTAATGGGGGCATATTCTAGGGTAATGTACAATTAGTAATTGCATGTTTGTGAGTCAAGTATCCAATTTGGGACTTCTGCTGCAAAGATACTTGCAAAAAACCACAATCTAGCTTTTGGGGAAGGAGGGGAGTAATGACATTATTTGAGACTTTAGAAAGGGGTAGTTGGATCAAACATATGAAGAATCACTGATCTAAATTGTTGATCATCACTACATAACAAAACGGATACCCACACAACTTTATCAAAAGTTCCTTACTTTTTTCTCAACTTATAAGAAAAAACAGGAGTCATGACAATGTATAACAGGAGTTATGTATAATGATTGTAATAGCACTACACAAGACAAATTGGCAGAAGACTAGCAGAGTACATACATAAGCACTAATCAGCGGTCAAAAGAAACAATAAAAAACATCTTAATTTCACAACATGTGGACAGTCTTAACCATAGTTTCAATTGGGAAACCATGAGAATCCTAGACCAAGCCAAATTCAAAAATGCTAGGGAATTTCTGGAACCTTGACACTTAGACAAATAGGCAATCAATAGGCACATAGATATAAACAACATGTATACACCATTCAAAACAAATAAGAAAGCTAAAGCGGGGGGAGGGGGAGGCCAAAACACTTCTTCACCTGCAATCAAAATCCAGATAATCAGGGATTAATAGCAGGATTAATACCAAACAATCAAGCAGTAAACCATACCCTAATTAAGGAGATGCCCTAACTACCAAGGATAAAACAATTGCCCATCAACACAGACAGATCAAGCTACCGTATATAAACAGAGAGCAAACTCACTTCTTCCTAGCACTGAAGATGTTACTAGTCTGTAAAGAAATATCTACAGGCAAGCAATCAGACTCAGAAAGCACCAAAGACTCCACAGGAGATTTGCGCCTATGTCTTTGGGGCTACTACAGTATGTAGTACAAGGACCTGCACCTATGTCTTTGTGGCTACTGTAGTTAATTCTGCAATATACTCATGCTGTATTTCTACCCCTTGCCTTGGGCAACGAAAACAAGCTGTCCTGCTACCTTGTTATCAGGAAGCCTCTTTCAAATGCCTCTTCCTTCGCCAATAATGTACCTAGCCAACTGCTCAAATGTAATGATCTAGCTAGCTGTCTACATGAAACATGAGAACAACTAAGACAGAGGTCTCCAAACTTGGCAACTTGTGGACTTCAACTCATGCTGGCTGAGGAATTCTGGGAGTTGAAGTCCACAAGTCTCAAAGTTGCCAAGTTTGGAGATCCCTGAACTAAGACATTTTTAAATAAAAGGAGCTGGAAACCTAGCAAAGCAAAGCCCTTAATTTTCCAACAAATGGTTTTTTTAGTACTTTACCTTTTACCACCATCCAAATAGCAGACTTTGCACATTCTTTCAATCGTTCTTAATTTATACATTGGTTTATAATGCTGCCATCTCATAACTGGCAGAAAATGTTTAAAAAGAAAAACTGCATAAGAGTAGCAATAATGTGTAATTCTTCACAACAGTTCATGCTGAAAAATCATAAATTAGAATGTCTTTTAAAAGAAGGCATTGTCTTTCCAATTATGCTTGTGTGTGTATTTTTATAGTTTGTTTGTTTTTTTCATGTTTGGCTCTGCTGCTGGTTTATTTCATTCCTTCAAAGAAAAAGTAAAATAAAAAAGTACATTTTTCCAGTTAGCAAACCCACATATTACACAATATCATGAGTTATTGCATAATGAAGTAATAGTCAGAAATATTTACCCAATACAGAAAGACAACCATTTGTCATCATATTTGTTGGTATAAATGAAATGCAGCCTGATACCTTACCCAATACTGTGTGCTAACATGCCATAAAGGCTGAGACCTTATCAAATGATAAGGTCTCCTCAAATTTGTCACTCATTTGTGATCAATAATTGTGCAATGTATCTGATTCATCTTTTCCTCCTTATGAGAGTATGTTTTGTTTTCTATAAAAGAAAAAGGACATATTAATTTTAACAGTAGAAGCAGCATCATTTGGACCCTGTATAACATGAGTGAAGGGATAGGGACATTGTACACGGAAAGTTCTTGCGTAGAAGCATCTTGAAATCTCATAAGTGTTGTCATCTTTTAAGAACATGTAATTTTTTTCCATTTGTTTCTATTTTTGTAACGAGTTTTAAGAATCAAATTCCTCCTGCCATCAACTTTATACTATTCACTATGTAGTTTTTAAACTGTAAATAACAGGCATGAATACGGAGATTATAATTAGAAAGATGGTTTAGGTGGTTTATTTTTTCATCCAATGCTCTTATTCTGACAAAAATAATTGTATTGGCATTAGTTTCTCTCTTGGGTGCACGTACGTAAACTTTTCCAGGATTACAACAATGAAGAAAACAACTGAAAAAGTACATACCGTATATACTCGAGTATAAGTCGACCCGAATATAAGCCGAGGCACCTAATTTTACACAAAAAAACTGGGAAAACTTATTGACTCGAGTATAAGCCGAGGGGGGGAAATGCAGCAGCTACTGGTAAATTTCAAAAATAAAAATAATTAATTTGGGAAACGATCTCACTATCATGAAAGGTTTAATTGATTCACTAACCCAAAAGAAGAAGATGATGATGACAGCGGGAGGCGGGAGTCACTCTCTTCCCCTCCCTCGGAGGCCCCCTGAGTCAGGAGTCACTACCGCCGGCATGGCCCCAGTCCCGCCGCCTCGGGAAGGGAAAGGCAAAGCGCTTTTGCCTTTCCCTTCCCGGCTTGGCTGTTGGGAGTCGCTGCCGCCGAGAGGCCGCGACTCCACACCATTTTTTTCAGAGGGGAATCTGACTCGAGTATAAGCCGGGGGATTTTTCAGCACAAAAATGGGCTGAAAAACTAGGCTTATACTCGAGTATATACAGTAATTTGCCACTGCACGTGACAATAAATTGTTATAATTTCCTTAATACTTAAAATGTCCTTTTAAATATGTAACTAAAAGTACAATTTATTGTTTAATGATTAGAATATGTATTGGGAATATACTGAACACAAACCACACAGAATAGAAAAAGGGAATTTATTTTCAGTAAGTGCATACTGAACAGCCTAATAGTTGCTAAAACTATGCTTATAATTTATATCTATTATTTTACATGCCCCCCTTTTCATATTTGATTCTATAATGTATATTTGCCTTCATCAACTACAATATTAGCTATGAGGGCTGTGCAACACTTCAGGACCAGTTTCAAACAGATGTTTTGGATTGTGCAGGACCACTACCACAGTACTTTTCTGCAATCCTTTTAAAGCAGCCATATTTTGCCAAGAAAGGGCACAGCTGCTTTAAGGAGCTGCAGGTAGATGATGTCTTTGCATCTTCATACACTCCAGAGCACAGTTTGTATTTTCTAGGAATTACATTAGTATATAATATAGATGTCATATATATATATATGTGTGTTTTCTGAGGTTCTCGCGGGTATTTGAATGTGGATCTTTGGTTATTCGGGTTTTCTCCCACGTAAGATTGGAAGTATCTAGGCAACGTTTCGATGAAGTCTCATTCATCATCTTCAGGCTTCTGTCTTCAGCTCTGTGCTTCTCAGAGTGATGTGAGCTTGCAGCTGCTTCTTCCTTTTAACTGCTAGTGGGGGTGTGACTTGATTGGGTGGGGGCTTGGCTGTGTTCTGATTGGGTAGGAGTGTGTTCTCATTGGTTGGGGTTTTTGGCTGTGTTCTGATTGGTTGGGGGGTTGGCCATGTTCTGATTGGCTGGAGGTGTGTTCTGTTCAGGTGGGGGCTTGGTTGTGCTCAGAGAAGCCATAGAGATAGAAAAACGCCCACACAGCATGAATAAAAGAGATGACACCTCCCGCTTACCAGCCATTTGGAAACCCGCCCTCATGAACAGACGAGTACCTAACATGATGAATGACACCAGACCCACACCCACGAGGGCCACACAAGATGCCACCACCACACTTCCACGTAAAAAGCAGACTCACACCCACACAGAAGATGAGACACGACCACAGACCAGAAGCTGCACTGCAGCTGCATCACTACCCACTTCAAACCCCTCTGAGCCATACATGAAGCGAACTGACCCCCACCATGAAGATGACCACGAACTCGAAGCCAAACAGCAAGATCACAGCTCACCAGCTCAAATCCCCCAGTAACTAAGACCAACCTGAGCACAACCAAGCCCCCACCTGAACAGAACACACCTCCAGCCAATCAGAACATGGCCAACCCCCCAACCAATCAGAACACAGCCAAAACCCCCAACCAATGAGAACACACTCCCACCCAATCAGAACACAGCCAAGCCCCCACCCAATCAAGTCACACCCCCACTAGCAGTTAAAAGGAAGAAGCAGCTGCAAGCTCACATCACTCTGAGAAGCACAGAGCTGAAGACAGAAGCCTGAAGATGATGAATGAGACTTCATCGAAACGTTGCCTAGATACTTCCAATCTTACGCGGGAGAAAACCCGAATAACCAAAGATCCATATATATATATATATATATATATATATATATATATATATATATATATATATATATATATATATATATATATATATATATATATATATATGGCAGTTATACGCTAATGTAATTTAATGATAAAGAAATTATCATTGTAATGAATATAACAAACAAGAATAAACATAGAGACCAAGAAATAGAAATTTCTTTTTAAAAAATCATAACAGAGTTAATCTGTAGCAAGTTTCACAGATCACACTCAATCAAAGTAAACTACATTATGACTTACTCCAATGTGTATTACTGAATAAACAGTTAGATGCACATCATCATCATCATCAGTAGTATTCTACCGGTTTGGCCTGATTCTGCTTGAGCCAATAGTGGCAATGAGCAGCGGAGACCAAACCGGTTCTCTCCAACGTTCTCTGTTGGGCCCACCTGCCTGCCCGGCCTCCCATACTAACCTTTATGTCCTCCTGCTTTTGAAGCGGCGGCTGCTGAAGCACCAGGGAGAGTGCTCAGTGCAGGATTGCAGGAGGTGAGTCAAAATGCCTCTGCGCTTGTACAAAGTGTGCATTTGGCACGTGCACACACAAAGTGTGCATGCATGCGCAAAGCATGCCCACCAAGCCACGGCCACCGAACCGGTGGTGAAAATATTTGAAACACACCACTGATTATCATTATCATCATCACCACCACCACCTTTATTGTCATTGTACAACAAAATTGATTTTGCTCCTGCTGGTGGTATACATAACAAATATAATACAACATTAATAATATATTGTAGAAAATGGTCCTTATACAAGTAATTAGGGAGAAACCAATCGTATGTTTCCATGTATGCAAGGAGTGATTGCAGTTGTATTTACAAGTCTGACAGCCGGTGGATAAAAGCTACATATTGCTACATCAGTTGCAATCATAAAATAATACAAAAACAGCCACTCTTGCTGGTATTGCTGGATTTCTCCAGTTGTCACTCATTAAATTAGTTCCTCTATTCATCTATTCTATTAACTGAGGATCAGCAAATGTATGAAGGTGTGGCCAAGAAATGTGGCTAAAACCGAAACCTAATCTGCCACAAATTTTCATGCAATCAGATTTGTCTCATACTCTAAAATGGGATTCTCCAGAGCAAAACAGGAACATAGAACACCCCATCAACATGTTTACATCCCTTGTCAAAAATCTGCTTAAAATTATATTAGAGCTCAACTAGCAGATAGTTGAAAGGATAAAGACAACATTACTTTTCAGAATACTTGAAAACTAGAAACTGTATTGAAGGAAAAGTAACCCACATAACCCACACCCAAAAGGACTCAAAACAGCTTGCCCTTACTGAGGGCAGATCATGTCACATCAATCTGATTGACTTTTTAAAACTTTGCCACCAGTATTTGGACCAAGGTGGTGCTGTAGATTTGGATATTAGCAAAGCATTTGATACATTTCCACATAGTGAATTCATTGCACAGGCTAGGGCTTAATCACTGGGTGATTCAGTGGATAGGAAGTTGGCTCATAGATAGATCTCAGTGTGTGATTGTTAAAGGGGCACTGTCTGAACAAAGGCCGCTCACAATAGGTGTATCACAAGGCTCAGTCCTAGGTCCTATTAATATATTTGTAAGTGATATAACAGAAGAATTGCTAGATAAGGTTTTTGCTGATGACATAAAGGTGTATAATAATAAAGGTGTGTGACATTCCTGGAGATATTCATAGCATGGAAAATGATTTGGCATTGCTGGAAAATTGGTCAAAAGTATGGAAACTGCAGTTCAATGTTTCTACAGTAAGTATAAGGTCATACACTTGGGGAAAAAGAATCCTCTGGCAGGGCACAGTATTGGGGGTACAGTATTAGACGGAAGGAAATGTTTTAGGTGTGGTCATGGCAGATGGCTGCAGAAAGAGCAAAACAGTATGGCTAGGCATCTTCGAACAAAAACAAACTTATGGGATGGATTACTAGAGGGATTACCAGCAGGAAAAAGGAGGTCCTAATCCTGCTATATAGGGCTTTAATCAGAGTTAGACCCCATTTGAATGCTGTGTCCTGTTCTGGAGACTTCACTTAAAAAAAGATATCAGTAAGATAGAGGAAGTCCAGAGATGGGCAACAAATATGGTGCAAGATATCAGAGACAAAACCTATTAGGAGAGATTGGAGGAACTGAATAGGTACAGCCTGGAGAAGAGAACGGAAAGTGTGTGACTGGAACATTTAAATATATTAAAGGCTTGAATAAGGTTCTAGAAATTTCTACAAGTATTTTCAATATTAAGCAAAAATCAAAAACATGGGGGGCATAAGCTGAAACTGAGAGGAGGTAAATTCAAAAGTAATGTTAGAAAGCAGAAAGAGTAGTGGAAATTTTGGAAGCAACTTCCAGTAGAGCAATGGCCAATCCTCAAGTTTGCTTGGGAAAAACACATTTCCATCATCTGACAAAATAAAAAATAAAATAAAAATTAATAAAATATAATGTGCTCATCTTCAGCTTCTACTGTCTTTCCATCTTAAAAAGGTAAAAATAAAGGTTTTCCTTATCCAGTTGTGTCTGATTCTAGGAAGTGATGCTCGTCTCCATTTCTTAGCTGAGGGAGTCAACTTTATCCAAAGACATTTCTACAGTCATGTAGCCAGCATGACTATATGTCAAGGTGCAAGGAACACTGTTACCTTTCTACTGAAGTGGTACCTGTTTGTGTACTTGCACTTACATGCTAATACTTTGCCAATTTTATAAGCAACCTTTCTAAGTAGTTCTTAAGTAATGATATCTATCTTTGCTGTCATACCCTGAACTTTAAGTCTTGATCAAGGAAAACTTTCATTTCCTTTATGCTATATAAATTACAGTTTTATCATGGAAGTGGAGGACAAAATAAATGACCCAATCAGAAATTGTGTAAAAGCATTGACTGGAATATACCATAGGTGGCCAAAGATTTTTAGAGCACCTGTCTCCAAGATTTCTTGCCCTTGACTGGAGCCCTTGGACAACCCTTTAGAACATTAAATATGCATAAATAAAATATGAAAGCTTTGAAAATCTATAGGTACAACACTTGTAGCCAGATTGTAGCCAAACATGACTGATGTTCTTTGATTTCATTTTTCCACTTCAGAATGATTTTTTAAGACCTCCTACAATGAAATCTGTCCTCTGAAGTTTTCCTGATTGATTGTTTTTCTGATTGATGTCCTATCAAGTTGGTGTTCTTAGTCATACACATTTTCTCCAGTCCCCAATTTGGTGCCAACAATGCACCTATTGCTATTGTACTTGAGTCTACCCAATTGCTGCTGAACATCTTTTTACTGTATTTCCCAGTATTATAGACTTCTCAGAGAATGAGATCTTCACATGTGCCCAAATATGAACAAAGTTATCCTACTATGACATCTTCTCATAGCAATCCTTCTCTGTACATTTAGGGCAAGACAAGGCAACACTGATGAACATTTTCTCAAGATTGAATTATTTCCCTCATCCTAGAAATATGTCTAATTACAAAAGTAATCAAAAGTACTTTTACTTTACTTAAGACATAAGGTAAACTGCCTCATATGAATAATCATAGGGTAAACTTGATTATTAAGGGATGTAGTGGCTCAGTGGCTAAGATGCTGAGCTTGTCAATCAGGAAGGTTAGCAGTTTGGCGGTTTGAATCCCTAGCACTGCATAATGGAGTGAGCTCCCGTTACTTATCCCAGCTTCTGCCAACCTAGCAGTTCGAAAGCATGTAAAAATGCAAGCAGAAAAATTGAGACCACTTTGGTGGGAAGGTAACAGCATTCCATGCACCTTCAGCGTTTAGCCATGCCGGCCACATGACCATGGAGACGTCTTCGGACAGCACTGGCTCTTTGGCTTTGTAATGGAGATAAGCACCAGCCCCTAGAGCTGGAAATGATTAGCATGTATGTGTGAGGGGAACCTTTACCTTTAAACTTGATTAGTTTTCTAATACTCTTTGGTTTATTCTCTACAGAAAAAAACTATATAATCCCACAACACAGACTATCCTGTACTTAAAAAATAAATAATTTTATGGTTCTATTTTTCTGCTGTTCTAAGGAATTTAGATTGATCACATAGGACAATACAGCATAAGAATAAGCAATGACACATGCTGCACTGACTGATATTGAATTAATTATGTAACTAAAAGCCCACTACCTATGTTTATAAAAATAATGCAGTTAGAAATCTAAAGGAAACTTTGCAAAAGAAACAAAAAAGAAAATGCACACATTTATGTAAGGGAACAATGTTTGTAAATTATTCACCAAATAGCAGAGGGATGACTTACCAACGAATGATTTTATCTAAGAACAGCTGCTTGAAGTGTGCTATAGATTGAAATGTGCCTCAATAATTGCCAATATACAGGAACAGAAAATCTATTTCAATTCAATGCTTACAAACAAAATCTTCAGCCATAAAGCATATATAGCACCAAAATGTTTGTCATCTATTTCATCTATTTCATCTATTTATATCATCTATTTCATTTATTTATCTATTTATATCATCTATTTCATACTGGGCATGAAATTATTTGCATTTTTATTGTTGATATATACATCCATGATGCTGAGTGTAATTTGATAGATTTAGTAATCTTTATGTTGGGAATTACTTTAAATTTCATACTTCATAGCTTAAACTTCTGGTATAATTATTTAGATTACCTTTGTTCCCTATAATTAGTCTCACAAAGAGTTGCAGAGAATTTGAAAGCTTCCCATTTTTATTTCTTTCTGAATATCCAATTGCATTTAAAAATAATAATTTAAAAAACATAAACAGGAAGCTGGCATACTACAAAGGAAATAATCAGCCTCTAGCATTTTATTTATTTGTCACAAAGTATTTGGCACCTTCACAAAGGTGCCAATGGGACGATAGAAATTATCCTGGAGGGCTAGTTGAATTTCCAATAAATTGACATTTGTAACTGTATATGCTCAAACTGGTAACCATTTTGTTAATAGGCGAGTATTTCATGGTAGCCATTTTATATAACACAACCAGTTATAATTCCAAATATGTCCCAGACCCCAAAGTTTGCCTTTCCTTGCCAGAGATGTCCAAATACCATTTTTCTCACCTAAAACTTCCTCAGAGCATTGCAATATAAAACTGCTACAAATAAATTAATAAGTAAGACATGAATTAATCAAAGAAATTAATACTGGATGACTTCCCAATAACTTTAGTGGCCTTTAAAGATGAATACTCTATAGCTATATAGATATAGGAATAGATATAGATGTAGATATGTCTGTTCTAGAATATAGCTACAAATTTACTGAATGGGAGGAATTGTTTTTTTTTTCTCCTTAAAAATGCTACTTATCACTGTCAAAAATTGCCTAAGCGGGGATAAAAAAACAAAAAAATAAAATAACCATATGAAATTATAGAAATTAAAATACATTAGTATGAAAATAATACAAAATAAGAGAAACCCAGCATCAATAAATTTTACCTAAAGCTTCTATTAGCTTTAGATTATAAGGTTATCTTTCCCTGGTTTCTATCCTTCCGTTCAAAATGTAAGGGCTTCCCATAAGCCCTAAGGCATTCTTAGACATACATACCCAAAGAATTGGGATTCCTCCATTTTGCCAAATCCATGGATCATATCTCTACGCTTTCTTTCAGGCAAAAGACCTTGGCAGGTCAGTTGAATGTGGCACTATTTATGAAAGTGAACGCCTGTCACGTGGACTTTTTGAATTAGACAATACATTTTATTTGTTTAGGCTTTCAAAATAGTTAATTATCTAACTATTACCTGATAACTTTGCCTCTTAGGATGGATCAGAATAAACTATCTGTAAATACTGTTTGAAAAGCAGTGTATAAATCTTTTTAAATAAACTACATGAGAAAAAAATAGACAAAAATTGAAAATTAAATCATGCTCACATTTGATTGTGAAAATAAATATTGTAGGAAAACTGGGAAAGTTATTATTTATTCTGGTTTTAAAAGCAGGTTTTTTTTTAAAAAAAGAAATGTATAATGTGCTTAGTGTTGCTTCACATTGTGAGATGAGTGACATATAAACTTAATAAATAAAAATAATTAAGAAATTTGATGGAGATTCTCAGTCATTAAGGTCATGGCTGTCCCAAAGGTGTTTTTTCAAGTGGCAACTGGACTTTCTGGTTTTTCTTTGAAGACGTTTCGCTTCTCATCCAAGAAGTTTCTTCAGCTCAAGAAGTTTCTTGAACGATAAACGAAACGTCTTCAAAGAAAAACCAGAAAGTCCAGTTGCATCTTGAAAAAGCACCCTTGGGATAATTAAGAAAGTTGTATGTTGTTCAATTGAGGCCATATCCTCTCACAGCAATCACAGTGAAAAGAAATACAGTGATGTCAACACCTAAGTGCAACTATTTTAACTTAACAAGCAGGAGAGAATTTCAGGGACTGAATTTGAGAAAGAATTCTTGCTTCTTGAATTAGTACCTTAACTATCAAAAGCCACCAGAAAAGGCAGACACCAAACCTTAGACAGGCAGGAAAGGCCCATCTCTTAACACTTGCCCAAATGACACTGCTTTGAAATTGAAACTGACCATAACAACTTGGGGAAGGATTTATTGCTTCTGGAACTGACAGGTAAACATTCCCTCTCTCTAGCATACATATTCTGTTTACAGCTCAACAGGAAAAACAGACAACAAAAAGTAAAAGCCAGTTAAACTAACAAACCCTGCAATCTTCACCCAACCTAAGATTTAAAAAGTTCATCAGCCCAAGAATTTATCTTGAGCCAAGGGTTGTACAGCAAACTATTGTATTGCAAAAACGAAACAAGTAGTTTTGAGCTTATGCAATTTAGCTTTTTCTTTGGTTGCCTCTACGGACCGACTAAGACGGTATACATGGCAGCCTAGCTCATTTTGGCCACCAAATCCAGCATTATCCATGGTATATTTTAAAAAACACAATGGAAATTTATCGCTGCCTGCAGTGAATAGCTTTTTCCTTCTCTCTTCGGAAAGGGGGCGCCAAGTGTGTGTTAGTAGGCGGAACACTGAAAGCACCTTGCCCCCAAATCGCCCTAGGCTAGCGTCACTTCTTTAGAAAGCGATTCGTCGATTTGATAAACAACATTTTTCATGTAGCGCTGGTGGCATGTTAGAGCTTTGCTTGCAGAGTCGGACATACACATCTGCTTTGTGAAAACTGCACCTCGTTAATTCTGTCGTCTCAAATAACTTCCATAAGAAAACAGGGCAACCTTATCTTGTTCATAACACACGCAAGGGGTTCAACCCCTGCACGTGTCACTCAATGGCAAGTATTTACCACTATTTGCGTATACACACAGGGAGCCAATCACGTTAAGATTACAGCCATACGTATCTTAGTGACACACACATACAAGGAAACACGGGTTCGCCGCGCGCGCGCGCGCGCGGGTTAACTGTTCGCAGGTAAACATAAAGCGCTTTGCACGTGCCTGAACTAAAATATTACTATTGGGCTAAACGGCCTTTTCGGCTTCGACTCATAAAGGGGCATGCACATCTTTTAATTTATTGAGGGGGGGAAATGAAATATATGCCCGTCTCCTTCGCAGGACATCTGGTTTCCACTACATGCAAGCGGCATGGTGTCCCGGCCGCGGCGCGGGTATGTTTTTCGTCGCCCTTTTCACTTCCTGCACCCACAACTCCGGTCTCTTACCTGGGCCGGCACGGCCCAGCCCGGTTCCGCAGTCAGGGTCCTCCTTTCTTTCCGGGCCTCGCTCCGTCCCACAGCCCTGCCCCCGTCACAGCCTTGGTTCCAGCCACAGCCCTTCCTGCCTCCGCGACCCGCCTCCCTCCCTCTCTCTCCCACGACCAGACCCGCCTCCGTTGCCGCCCGAAAGCGGGGGCCGGTACGACTAGCCGAAGCTCCCCTTGTCACAGCCCTCTGCTGTTCTTCATACAGCTAGAGAAGTGGTGGGAGTCTCTAGGCGACTACAAGAAACGCCCGCTTTCCCTTCTTTAAGGAGTGCTGTGTGTGCCAACCTCACCCCGACCGAGAGGCACAACTTCCCCATCAGCCCCTCTCCAAAGCGCGCCAGCCCAACTCGCACACTATACCTTCGGGCCACAAACAGTGCATCAACCGCGCACACACGCACTTCCCCGTCCGGAACCGTACACTCTCACATTCACTTTTGTAGCAGAGAGGGCCCCACCTCCAACCCAATGAATGTACTTTCTTTCAGCCTCAGGAGTCTTTGACTACAGCTCGCGATGCTGTCACAAATTCTTTGCTCTTCAGAATTGGCGTAATACGTACCGTTAGCCCGTTGAGCTTTTTGAAGGGCTGCGTGCTGCATTCGAATTCTTGATTAGTTTTAAGTTGTTTCGTTTTCTTTCGTTTTCTTTCTGTTTACTTCGATCGAATTTAGGAAATGGGCCAGTTCAATAAACAACTCAGCATTACACAGCACAGTATCACCCCAATCTTACAGTCTTCTGACTTTTTAATTTTTTTTCCCTTTGTGCTGCTGCTGCTGCTGTTTGGAATAGGCTTTCTCATCCTACATACACAGCTTTCATGGGGTATGTAAGTTATGGAGGTGGGGGCAGAAACATGGCCTCATTTTGGCCTCTGGTTTGCTCAACACACAATTAGCATTGCCATTGCTAAACACAACCCAGTTTTCTGAGTTCACATGCTGTAACTGCTATAACCTACTGAGCAGGTACTGAATCTCATAGTATAAGGCTGAGTTCTCACCACCATATGCTGAGACACACATACACACACACACACACACAAAACACACAGAACAAAGATCTAATTTTTTGATCTCTACTTTTCTCCGTCTACATTTTTCCTTTGAAAGACCTTCCCAAAACTCACTGGTTCATGGAAATCTTTGGCACAAAAACCTTGCCATGCCTAGACAGCCTATGTCTTAAACAGTGAAACATGTAATGACATGAACATGTCTTTTGTTTGCAAAGGTGCTTCTAGGCAAATAATTCCTAACAGATTTGGGGCACTATTCCACTCTTCTTTCTTATCAGTTTTCCATTGTGTTTGCAATGCTGTTTGCATTAAGATACAATCATGTCTTGAAAATATGAGCAAACTAATGAGGAAGATTTGTGTCCCCATCTACATTAGAATCCTTTTTATGAAATAAGAAAATTGGAATAAAAGTATTGTCAGAAATAATGTTGGTCTCTCTTGTGGCAAATTTGCAAGTTTCTGAAGCTCAAAACAGAGTTCTAGAAATTATTCATTAATAGCAGTAATAATATTAGTAATCTGTAGTACAATGCTAGTAAACAGAAACATGTGACAGGTTTTCTTTTATATTACAGCTCTAACTCAGCCATTTTTTATATTTTCATGTTATGTACCTATATAAACCTACAAAGCGATTATAATGTAGCAGTCAATATAGAACACCATTGATCAAACAGTTCATGAATTTATGAAACAGTTCTAATAAGGTACAGAGGAGGAAGCTTGTAAATGCAGGTTCTGAGAACATGAACAGAGAATCTGAATAGCTTCCAGAAATAGATAATCTGCTTGAAAACCTGTATTTCCAAATCTCCAGGTTCCTAGATTTCCAATGATCCAAAATAGAATAGAAGAATTTTGGAATAAAACTTAATTAAGAATTAATTAATTTAAATTAACAAAGTTTACATATTGATGTGAATTAGGGAGATGATGTACTGTAATGGTATGTGGGAATGACCTTGGGAGACAAGTGGAAAAGTGCAGACTAGACAACTGTCAGAAAAAGAAGTAACTCAGTCTCGGGAAGGAATTTTGACATGCCAAACATCTCAGAAGGGACCATCCCTAGTTTCTCGGACAGTAAAAGTAAAAGGCAAGGAAATGTACTTTCAGACTTTCAAGATTCTGTTAATGTAGTCTTACAATAAAGTTAAAGCTAATATTTCTGAGTGTGCTTCTTCTGATATCAGTTGCAAGTCTGAAAATCCCTTCTTGGCCATTCATTATGCTCACATTCCATATGCAGATTCAGCTGCTGCTTGACTGACCATCGTCTTGGTTGTGGTTTTTCCACCTGTCTTCCACGTCATCTGCATATACCATGACAGGTGTCTGCCTGAGTCACTTGTTATAACTTCTTGTTTTGGACTTAATTCATCTTGTCACTTTGGGAACGGATGTGGCCTATTTCTGTCAAGATCATCTTCCTTATTCTCTACAGTACCCCACAAGCAGGAGCTTTAGGTTCAATCACTCTGCTTCTGATCACAGAGAAAGGAGGACAATCACCTGAACACCATGCCTCCCCTTTCTAATTACAGTATTTGGGCCAGAAGGATATAACGGATGATCAATGATACTAAAAACCACTTAGATCAAGATTTAACTGCTTCTGCCAATAGCTTCTATTTTTATTAATTTTGTTTCTTCCTCTTATTTCAGCTTTTGATCTCTGATTTCTTTCAATTGGTCAATCATCCGTACATTAAGAGGCTGATAAAAATAAACTCATATAGTTCTATCTTCTTTCATTCCACACAGTTTTTTTTCTGAGGTGAAAGTAGAGCATTTCCTAAAGCTTATGTTAAATAATACCACTAAGTGACAGCAGTTTTCACTTCACTGCATCATGGCAAACAATATGGTTTAGAGTGAGCTTTTACCAGTTTATGTCAGTGGCTGATGTCTCTATAGGATGTTCATCTCAATATACCTCCACAAATGAGTAGAAGTAATTTAGCAGTATTTAGACTGATACGGTGCAAAACCAGAAGCTGCATCATGAAGATATGAGAGGAACCCTAACCTGGGCTCATAGCCAGTTTCATAGCCTCTACCTGTCCAGCTAACCTCATACAAGGTTAATTATCAGCATGATTGTTCCTGTTTCTGTTACAAAGGAACCAAGGGAAGGTTTTGTCCTGACTCCATACAGTTTTTGTTTGGAGTTCCTGTTGTTTTTATTAGCATGTATTCTCCTGCACCCTTCTTTTTCTCAAAATATATTTATATTTATTGTTCAATAAAAAGACTCTCAACAGCATAATATATAGGTAGTCCTCGTTTACTGACTGTTTTCCAGTGACAATTAGGAGTTATGACAATGTTGAAAAAAGTTATTTTCAGCCAGTCCTCGAAGTTGTGGCCATCCTAGTATGCCTGCCATCCTCTAATCACAAATTGGCTTTTGGCAACAGCGCACAATTAGTGTCCCATGGTCACGTGAATTGTTTTCAATGTTCACTGTCAGTTTCCAAGTACCAAAGTGAATGAGGAAGCCAGCAGGAAGTTGCAAGTTGTGATCACTTGACATTGTATTAACAACTGGAGGTGATTAGTGTTAGTGAGAACAATGATGATTCATAAAACATGTTAGAGTAACAGAACACTAATTGTAGAGTTAAAGTTTTTGTTTTTGTTTTGCAAAACTATCATGGCTGTTTCAAAAGTTGTCTCTATATACATGTTTTTGCTTAGCTTTGTGCTTCACTGATGGTCCAGCCGAACTGGTTTTTGTGCATACACGAATGTATAGACAACTGGAGAAAATTTTCAGTCTTCCAAAGGATGTGGCTGTTTTAATAGAAAAAAAGTGTTTGCTCAAACATTGTAAAGTAACTCTTGAATGTTTAGCATATTATTATTTAGCATATTATTCATGACAAGCAGTAGTATAATTTTCATCTCCAAGATAAAAAGTAAAAAGGATGTTTTGCTCTGGTATTGTTATATTATATAAAGCTGCATTTTGGATGTTACTTTGAAAAGAAATGGAAATGCAGGGAATTTGGGGGTTGTGTAAACTTGTCAATTCAAGTAACATCCATGTTTAATATATACTGGCAAATCAAATCACTTTAATAGAATTGATGAGATGTAATAATATATGTTCTTTTCCTTGAAGATCTCTAGTCTAAATGAATAAGAAAAAAGCCAAATTCTTTTTATTTTTCATCTTTAACCATTACTCTAACAATTTTAAGAGTTATTAGGTAACCCACGTGCTCTTCCTTTTCCCATGCAGAGCAACGAGGCAGAAGATATACTGGTTTTGCCACTTTTTCATTATGTATTATCCCACATTGTTTACATATTCTGTGATGAACTAATACCTCTTCTTTTATTGTTTGTATGAGTGTTATATTTCTAACCCACCCCTCACCTCCCTCAAAGAGGGGCCTTGTTGATTATCCTTAATTCAGCAGGGTCATGATTAAAGTTGAAGTTTAACACATCTAAGAGACACCCGGTAGGAAAGGTTGAGATTCTTCCATCTTTCTCTCTCTCTTTAAGATAAGTTTCTGGGTCGGATCCATTCTTCCAGAGTCAGAGAATGTAATACAATCATAACCTTGAAATAAAAAAGTTGTGTGGTAAGATGACTTATATCATTCTCTTTTCAACTTACAAGAAAAATGAGTCCTTCCAAGAAAGAAATTGCTCACCATGCAAGTGAATAACAGATAAATCATCTGCAGAACTCTTCACTGTAAGACTCACCAAAACTAACTGTTCGCTAGTATGCAAATCAAATTAGTAATATAAGAAACTAGTCTAGTGGTAAACAGTGTAATAATTAGAAATGGAAACTAAATCTTAATGCTTTCTAAACACAGTTGATTCTGGATTATGAAAATCACACCAAGCGTGTGTCTGTGACATCAGTTGTCTGCTTTACCTCTCTGATAATAACAGTAACTTCAGGATTTAATCTCAGCCAAGGTTCCTGGGGTGTCATTTTTCCGCTTTTAGTGCTTATGTACAGTAGGGGGAAAAAACATAGCTCTGGGAATGTGTCACAATATTTTCAGGATTTGTTTTTTATATCGACAACATTTGTAATGCTAACTACTTCAAAACCTTTAGCAATTAAATCATTCAAGTCATTTGAAATCAATTAAATCAAGATTTTTTTAAACAAAATCCAAATGCTATAAAACTATTGTGCTATACAACTATCACTTCACTCAAGCACCTATATTCTGCTCTCCTGAAAGCCATGAGGATGGGTTCCTATTGTGGTTCACCAGCAGCCGTTGCAGCTGGCAGCGGAATCGGACAGTGGGGAAGAACGGGGACCAGTCAGGGAGTCTGGAGAGGACTTGGCGAGTGTCCTGCATCCAATGAAGAGATGGGGCCAGGACCATCTGAGAGTGGGGTACTGCCTTTTGAGACTTCAGAGTCTGGCAGCAGTGAGGCAGAGGACCCAGGGGAGCCTGTTCCCAGTGCACGTGGGCACAGAACTGCTAGAAGGCGACAGCAGCTGAAACAAAAAGGGCAACTCGGGAGTAAGGCTGGGAGGTGATTGCCCCTCCCATAAGGGATAAAAGTTAGGCCAAGATGATGAAACCTTTGCAGGAAGCAAAATAGTTTTTGAGTCATTCTGGAAGCTTTTTATACTTCGGTTGGTTTTTCTTGTACTTTGGTTGGTTTCTTTTCTAGTTAATTTGATACTTCTGTTCTTGGCTGCACTTCACAGAACTGACAGGTGTGTGCTTAATTCGGGGGACTGTTTGAGATTAATTCCGGCTGGGAATGAAAACAATTCCCAGTGTTACAATAAAATAGGTTTTGCTTTTAAAACAAGTTTGTGAATAATTACGGTTTACGAACCTGGCTCAGAACAGTTCCATTCTCTCACCAACTGGTATTTATAGGCAGCACCCATCATCTATATTGGAAAGGAAAGGAAATATTTTACATCAGGATTCAACTACTCAGCAGATACTGGAACCAAACAGACTTTGGTTCCAGTTTTTATTTTTTAAAAAGTATATCCAACATGTCTATTTATGAATGACTATGGGAGTCATAACTGGGAGTCTTCACTTATTCAGACAGTGTCTTATGGGACTCCAGGCAATTGGTTGGTTTGTGTAAAATTATGAATAAATGAATATCAGTATAAGAAGTAAGTTATAAATTAAACTGTCCAGATGTTATAGTAGGAAGGAGAAGCAGATACTTTCCCCTAAAATGTGAACAGCTCCCCTGCTTTCCACAGAGGCTGATGTTAACTTCAGAAATGTCCAGGTGGTTTAGCAATGCAGCTTCTAAGATTACACAAAGTTAATTAAGCAATGTTATACAGTTCAACTACTTTTTAAATCCTGTAACTCATTTATTTCCCATTGAAAAATTCCACTGTGGAATTTTTCAATGGGAAATGGGAAACACTTTATCAAGTGTTACTTGATAAAACTGAAAAAATATTTGATAAAATGCTTTGATTTTATATTAAAAGGATGGATTTACATAACATTTTCTTTTATCTTTAACATATTAATCAATTTTTCAAACAACATATCGGTAATTGTTCACACTCGGGGCTCCTCTAAAATAAAAATATGACACTGGCTTTCATTTTTTCCCTAGCTACCAACAAAAGAATGTATATCCAACATGTCTATTTATGAATGACTATGGGAGCTATAACTGGGAGTCTGTTCTGTTTTTCAAAAATATGTGTGGCACAATCAAAGACGGTAAAAATAATGTTTCAGAAAAGACAATATGTCCCCAAATCTCTAATATAACTAGCAGAATTGCAAATTAAATTTCTTAAATTTTGAGATGTAGACCGAATTCTCATGTATGCTGTACTCTTCAATAATCAGAGAAGAGAGTATATTTCAGATAGAGGCTTACGATCCAAAATGCCAGGACCAAAACCAAGAATGACACGTGGCAGTTCTTCCAAGCTGAATTCTTTATTGTTTATTCTGGCAGCACATTATATATTTATTCATCCAACAAATTTATATGCTGCTCAGCAGGTGGTGTGGGATGACTGTTGTTTATAGTCACATTAACATGGTCAGAAACCCCCATTTTGAGAATGCATCGCCACCCTCTTTCTCCATTTTTAATACCTTGAACCCTTGTGCTAGCAAAGTGTTGTAAGGTTTATTGACATAATTATCCCATCCACAGCCAATGGATGGCTAGGGAATTCTGGGAGTTGAAGTCCATGAAATTTAAAATTGCCAAGGTTGAGAAAACTGGTTTAGAACAGGGATGTCAAACTCATGTCATCACATCATCATCACATGCCATATCAAGACTTTTTTTTCCTTCACAAAACCAGGGGTGGGCATGGCCAGCATATATGATGCATCCAGCCCACGGAACGTGAGTTTGACACCCCTGGTTTAGAAGATTTATATTGTGCTGGCGAAACTTTGCAGTGATTTCTGTAATGAGGACTCTTGCTTTTTCAGTCTTGCTTCTCCAGCTTTTTTCTTTGGTTAGAAGACAGGTTAATTAATTAATTTTAGGTGTTTCCACAATATGATGGACTTGGTGGAGTTACTTTTAACTCTATGCAGTTACTTTTAACTCTGGTCTTCATGAAGACTAAATTGATCCAGTAGATGTTAATTTACTAGGTCAAGTATTCCCTTTTTGATAGTTCCACAACACCTAAAACACATTGTCTCCCTTAAGCTTGTATGGGAACAGGACCACAAAGTAATTTACTCTGGAGCAATTCTAGAGCATGCCCTTCCTTACTTTCCTAAGGAATCTTAATGCTTAAAAAAAAACAAGTACTAAAATCATTTTGCAAATTGAAAATCTGTGGAAATTATCAGCACATGGTAAGTTCTACAGAAATGATAACCTTTTAGAATACCCAGAGAATGCAGAGTTTTCAGAGAAAGCTGTTTCAGAAGCAAAAAAAATTAGGGGTATTTGTACTTCTGAAAAAGAATGTATCAAGGGAGTTCATCTTCCGGAAAGCAGTTCCCAAGAATCGTGTGTTCTAACCAGATAGATGCAGGAAGCAACATAGACAGTGGTTGTCAATATTTCAGTGTTTTAGGTGGCCACTTGGGAGTTTCCTGCACTTTCACTTTCAGTCGTAGATGACAGACTCCCCGCAGCCACTTTCAAGAATCTAGCATGCTCCTGTTGGAACTGAAGTTATGTGTTTATTTCTGCCAACCATTCTAATTTATTCCAGACGAATTTACATAAGTATTTGATACTTGGACTATAAAATTTTAACTAGATCATACAACTACAGTTAATAGAATGAATAGTCGTTACAACTCTAGATTTTTTAAAGTGGTATTTTTCATATTGTTATTTACAAGCTTGTGATCTACTGTTTTCGCTGTTTGGCAATAATATAACAAAAATGGTAGAGGGAAGTTAAACTTTCATGAATACGTTCCTTTGAATCCTACACTAGAAAGCAAATATCAATTGGTCAATATAAACATGTACTTGACTGCATTCCATTTAATAGTGTTTAAGAAGCTATCTAGAGCTCATTTAAATAGTCTTAACTGTGAAGTGACAAGACCACAAATGAATATCTGAATGGCCTCTAGGTTGAGAAAAGGGTGTAACTGGTACACAAGACAAATAGTTGCAAAGACTCTTCTGGCCTCAACTGCCACCTGCTTTGTGAGTTGCTGCAAGTCCAGGAAGAGCCACAAGTTGTACACCAATCTTGAGTAGGGAAATGCAATGGTCTTGTACTATCCAAAACCAATGGTGAAAACATCTCAATGCTGGAGGTGTCCAAAAGAATTATCAGTATTGAACCAAACATTGTTTTTCCCCTTCCAGATTCAAACCTCCTCCAGACACTGAGCCAGAACAATGGAAGCCTCACCTACACACCCCAATCCAATGTTGAGATTTATGGTTGGGTATCATCCAAACACTGATGATACCACACCCTAAACTGGTGAGATGGCTTCACTCAGCAGTTTCATGTAGATATTAAACAGGAAGGGGGAAAGTGTAAACCTTGAGGCGCTCCACCAATGACGATCATAGGTATAGTCTCCCCCTACTGACTGGAAGCAACTACTAAGCAAGAAGATGACAAAACAAATTGCCCCAAACTCCAAAACCTTCAACTGATCTAGAAAGATATAATGGACAGTATCAAACATTGTCTGGCACAGGTCAAGTCATCTTTGCAGAGATGGGTGGCACCTTTCAACCAGAGAGTGATCAAAAACTGATTTGCCGGTGAAAGTGGATTGATAGTAATGTCTTCCAAATCCAGATCAATTACCCTGAGACAAAAACCCAGATCTGACGTGCAATCTCAAGTGTGCACTGAATCCTCCATTATTCAGGACAGGTCTATAATTGTCACAAAGGCCATGAATTCCTGAGCTACTCCATACTCAACATCCCCACAAGGCAGACCCCCCAAGAACCATCAGCTTCATGGATTCCACCATCAACCCAGCTACCTAACCTAACATCTTAAGCAGGGATTATACAATGCAGCACAGTAGGCAGTATGGCAGAAGCAATCCCAACTGTTCTCAAAGGCCCAGCTTCAGCCAGAGAATCTCACATCTGCTGATCAGAGTCAGCTCCAGCCTTTGGGGATACCAATTGTACTCCCTCCAAAACCTAAGGGCATATTTGTAAGAGGGAAACACTCCCCTCTAAGCCCACTGAGATCTCAGTTATCCACACCAGATCATATCCCTCATCCAGAGATATAAAAACATAATCTGTTCACTCTCATTTCCTACAAGACTTATGAACAATTTTATAAAGTTGCTGAATAATCATTATTTTGTGGATCGTGAAATTATGATTAATGAAGTACAAATAATCAATTGTGGCTTTGGTATATAAAAGGAACTTCCAGTCAGGATTTATAGTTGAGGTGAAATGTTAAGCAATCATGTATGGAATGGACAAGCTGCATGCAGTGCATATAGTTCACCTATTCTCAGTCACCATGGCCCATAGCAATTTGTCTTACCATTTTGTGCAGACGTGGCTAGATCCTGCCAAAGGTCTCAGTTGCAAGTCCTGCTAACCTAATGTCAACAAGAGCACTGCCAAGGTGGACAGTGAACTTTGTTTTGGAGGCTACAGAGGATAAAGCCTCCCACTTTGGGAGAAGCAAGGACCCAGGCTTTAATTTATGCCAGGGTTCATGCTGAAATGGCAAGGAATCGATTCTGATTTTGTTATGAAAATGTAAAATATCAACAACATAAAAGAGCAAAGGTAAGCTAGAAGCTCACTCTGGAGACTATGTTTAATGGTAGAATTCAACCATCAAAAATAAATCTGCAATTTTCTTAATATTAAACAAGAAAGGAAAGAACATGGGTCCAATTCTTTATCTGAAAGAGATAGTATAGTTTAAAATACATACTCCCAGGAGTATGTCTTACAGCTAGTGAAAATCAAATAGTGGAGCAATAGGATAAAAGTGCCATATTTTCTATTCCTACTTTTATCAAATGGAAGCATAGAGGTTTAAGAACGAGAACCTACTGGATCTCTCTTAAAAGAAACTTGGAAATTGGAATACTGGGGAAAATGGGGAAAAAACTTGCCTGGGATTAAAAGAAAAAAAAGAAACACCTTTCCTTTTTCTCCATATTGATGAAAGTGTTTAACTTTGACACTGTTCATACAAACCAAAATTTGAACTGAAATCAGTATTACAGATCAATATTACAAATTGTACCCCTCAGTACCTTGGGTGCAAAAGAAGAAATGTTCTACAATATATTATAGCCTTCAAAAATTGAAGACTTCTACACCATTTAATCTTATCTTCTAAATGAATGCCAGAAGCCACTTAGACCTTTAAATAATCTATTGCTGAAAAATAAGCAATCTTTATCTGAACCCAGAAGTTCAAGGAATAGGACTTGTTAAGAAGAATCGAGTCCTTGTGTTGCAGAAAGCCGGAGGCCTGACCTTCCACAGAATCCCTGAATATCACTGTTCCCAAGCAGACAGCTAGGCGAGATTTTTGTAACTAGGTGATTAACAAAAAAAAATCATTGAGGCAATTCGCAAGTGATTCTGGTTGCTTGCGCCTGACATAAACATATAATAATACTTCACAAGCCACAGGAGCAGATTTTTCCCTTCGCTCCCATAGTCTCTATAGATTTTAAGATGCTGACACATTTCTGTCTCTATTCTTTTTCTCTAGCTCTTGTGTGGTTACCTCTGCAGCATTCCTTGAAATCCTGCTAAAATTAAAGAAAGCAAAGCAATGCAATCTTTAGGTGGTATTGTGAACCTTATCCTATGTCTTACTGAAGATACCATTTCATATTACTAATGTTAGTAAAGTACAGGGAACCAATTGTTATATTTTCCCCACTATTTCCCAGAATGTAGAAAGAGCCAGGAGATACAGGTGCTTTTATATACAAGAGTAGAGTATGAGAATTGGCTGGCTCCTTTCATTTCATTTCAAGGAGTTAAGAAGCTGGAGGAGATATATATATATATATTCAAGTTTCTTTGTTGTTTGCTAACTGTAGTGTTCTGCACTGCAAGCAGAATAAATGGGAAGCTCTAATTACCAGACTCTTGGTATATTCTGTCCCTATATAGTAACTAGATGGGATCATATAAAAAACACATCTCCTTTCTTAACAGATTGACAGCTTGGGTTTGCCTGATTCTTGGATTAAAAAAAAATACTGCCTCAACATACCCTCTTCAACTGCTTATGTATTTAGCAATGTCGCATTTCTTGGAGAAGGCAAGTTTTTTCATAATAAATGTGAACACTAAAAAAAGCATAACTAAAGAAAAATGCCAGATAGGCCACTCTTTCCACAACAACCTCTGATTACATTACATAGTCTAATTCTGCTAGAATATGATTGCTACTTTTACCATTACGTATTAATCTTGGAGCTTTTTTTGCATGTAATAAATCATACGAACAAGAAAAAACAAAGGAAGATGTGGAAATAACAGAAATAACCGGGGGTGGGCTGCTGGGGGTCCGCAGGGGTTAGGGAGAGCCCCTAGCTAAGATTCTGTGTAGTTTGGAGAATCCCCAATCCCACATCTGGCTGGCCCAATCTCACCCCTCCCAGGAGTCCCCATGTGGCCAGTTTTGGATGCAGGTAAGTGCAGGGTGCGTGCAGAGGCTCAGGGAGGGCAAAAAACGGGCCTCCCGGAAATTTAGGAAGGCCAAAAATGGGCCCATTTCCAGCTTCCAGAGAGCCTCCGGAGTCCAGGGAAGCTATTTTTGCACTCCTGGAGGCTCCAGAGAGGGCAGAAAATTTTAGCAACAGGTTCTCTGCCCAGTTGCTGGGTGGCCATGGTGGGTGTAGCCTAGCCAGCCTCCTGCACCATGGTGGGCTACACCCACCATGGCCACCCAGCAACTGGGCAGAGAACCTGTTGCTAAAATTTTTGTAGCCCACCCCTTGAAATAACTGCTAAATATCTATGCTTAGCAACCTGATACTTAGTGGAAACAGATTACCAATAATTTTTAGCAGATTTTTCAAGGAACATATTGTACTACATTTCAAAATAATGTATTTTTTCCTAATTCATGTATGTTATATACTTCTTGATCAGCATAGACAAACCATGTTCATTGCTCAGAGCTGCCAAAACCATAATTTAATTTGGAAATTTGTTTGCACTTAAAAGCAATAATGTAAATACTCCAAGCTAGCACTGTAATCCCATACACTTGTCATATTGGCCATAGCAATACATTTCTGCTCTCCAGCAACTCAGCCCTTGTGCTCAGGAACTAACTAATAGTAGAAGTTTATCAAATTCCACATGGCTGGATAAGTTGATTTATGGCAAGGGTGTCAAACTGGCGGCCCACGAGCTGGATGCATTACCTGCAGGCCATGCCCACCCCAGCTCTGAGGAGGGAAAAACATCACGAAACATCATGTGACAGCAATGTGACATCGCAAATTTGACACCCATGATTTATGGCATTGGCTAACCAGAAGTGGCACACATCTCTGCAGAATATCTGGCCTGATACAGAACATAGAAATCAAGCCCCAGGGTTTAAAGGGCTTTTCTCCTGTGTTTTCCAGTGTTTTCTTTACTGTGTTTTCCAGTACTGAACCTACTTTGGATATTCTTTCATGACCTTGAAAATAGATGACATCTGTTTCAATACTGTCTTGCTTGAAAATTCCTATTCCTGTTTTGCTAGCTTCAGCTTTTACAGCACCTGATAGCTAAAAGGTCACTTATATGAATAAATATATGCTTACTCCAGCTTTGCAGAATACTTTCAGGCTATCTTTACATCAGTGTTTCTCAACACCAGCAAGTGTAAGATTTATTTTATTTATTTATTTGATTTGCCAATTGTTTACAAGATAATAAGTATAAGTGTATACATAGTTGTGAATACATGAAATGGGTACATATAAGAAAAATAAAAGAATAAGAGAAACAATAGGACAGGGACGGTAGGCACGTTGGTGCGCTTATGCACGCCCCCTACAGACCTCTTAGGAAGGGGGTGAGGTCAATAGTAGACAGTCTAAGGTTAAAGTTTTTGGGGTTTGGGGAAGAGACTACAGAGTCGGGTAGAGTATTCCAGGCGTTGACCACTCTGTTGCTGAAGTCGTATTTCCTGCAATCAAGTTTGGTGCGGTTTACTTTGAGTTTGTATCTATTGTGTGCTCTTGTGTTGTTATGGTTGAAGCTGAAGTATTCATTGACAGGTAGGACATTGCAATGTATGATTTTATATACCATGCTTAAGTCAGACCGAAGACGGCGTAATTCAAGGTTTTCTAGTTTTAGAATTTCAAGTCTGGTGGCATAAGGTATTCTACAACGAGTAGAAGAGTGGAGAACTCTTCTTGTGAAATATTTCTGGACTTTCTCAATTGTGCTAATATCAGATACGTAATGAGGGTTCCAGACTGATGAACTGTATTCGAGTATTGGTCTAGCAAATGTTTTGTATGCTCTGGTTAGTAGTGTGATATTACCAGAGAAAAAACTACCGTATTTGCCGGCGTATAAGATGACTTTTTTGCCCTGAAAAAGATGCCTCCAATTGGGGGTCGTCTTATATGCCGGGTCGTCTTATACGCCGGCAAATAGTAATTGGGAAGCACTGCGGCTGCCCGCGGCTGAGGCACTTTTGCGCACCGTGGAAGCGAATCCTGTGAAGCCGAAAGGAGCAGCCAGCCTTCTCCCAGCTCCCAAGGAAGCGAGGCTCGCACCGCCCGAGCTCCGCTGAGGTATCCGGCTGGGGCTGTCAGGAGTTGTTACCGCTGGCGCGGCTCCGCGGCTCCAGTCCTGCGTTGCCTCGGGAAGGAAAGGCAAAAGCCGCGGCTCTTCCTTTTGCCTTTCCCTTCCCGAGGCAGCGGGACTGGAGCGCGCCAGCGGCAACAACTCCTGACAGCCCCAGCCGGATACCTCAGCGAGCCCGGGCGATGCGGCCTCGCTTCCTGGGAGCTGGGAGAAGGCTGGCTGCTCCTTTCAGCTTCACGGATTCGTTCCACGGTAGACAAAAGTGCCTCAAAAAAAAAAAAAAAGTGCAAAAGTGGAAGGCGTGCGGAAGAGGGGGCGAGTATATAACAAGCTATATTTTGAGTGGAAATGTTGGGGGGTCGTCTTATACGCCGGGTCGTCTTATACGCCGGCATATACGATACGTAGGATTAGGTTAACAACTCTTAATGCCTTTTTGGCTATGTAGTTGCAATGGGCTCTAGCACTTAGATCATTAGAGGTGAGTATTCCAAGGTCCTTTACAGAGCTTGGGTCATCAACAAGATCTTGACTATTCAGCTTGTATTTTATTTTCTGATTTTTTTTGCCAATATGTAAGACAGAGCATTTATTTGTTGAGATTTGAAGTTGCCATTTGTTTGACCATTCAGATACATAGTCAAGATCTTTTTGTAGGGTAGCAGTATTGTCTGTGGTATTGAACAGCTTTACATCATCAGCGAAGAGAACGCAATTGCTCTTAATATGATCACAGAGGTCGTTTATGTAGAGTATGAAGAGAGTTGGTCCTAGAATACTGCCCTGGGGGACACCACTATTGACAGGTACTGGATTTGATAGGACGCTCCCGATTTTGACCATTTGTTGTCTGTTTGACAGGAATGCTTCTATCCAGTTATTCAGTTGTCCAGAGATACCATAGGATTTTATTTTTAGGAGTAGTTTGTCGTGTACCACTGAATCAAAGGCTTTACAGAAGTCTATGTAGATTGCGTCTATTGCTTTGCCCTGGTCGAGTTGTGTCGTCCATATGTTTTTGCAGTGTAAGAGTTGCAGATTACAGGATAGTTTTTTTCTGAAACCAAATTGTTTATTGGAGAGTAGGTTGTTTGTCTCTAAGTGGAGGATGATGGATTGGTTAATAATTGATTCCATGACTTTACAGGTGACGCAGCATAAGGAGATTGGCCTGTAATTTTCAACTAGGCTTGGGTCTCCTTTTTGAAGATGGGGATGACTGTGGCTTGTGACCATAGGTTAGGCAAGGAGCTGGTTCTGAAAGATTTTTCAAAGATTATGCTTAGAGGTTTGGCTATGGCAGTGGATAGCTTTCTTAAGAAGTAGGCACATATTCCATCCGGTCCAATAGATAGAGATGGTTTTAGATTGCGTAGTGATTTTTTCGACATTGTCTTCTGTGAAATCGATATGTATTAGATCATTGTTGTTATCTGTGGTACGGCTAGGAAATACTGGGCATGATCCATTGCTGTTTACAAATACTGAGCCGAAGAATGTGTTAAAGATGTTGGCTTTAATGGTGTCGTCGTTGCAGTCTTTACCATCAGGTCCTATCAAGGGAGGGATGGACCTTGAGTCTTTTAGTTTGTTGTTTACAAAATTGTAAAAAGCACGGGTGGAATTGGTGCTTAGAAGGTTTTCCTCTTGTTTAATGTGATAATTGGTGCATTCGGTCTTTATCTGGTGGCATAAATTTTGTATCGGTTTTTGAAATTGGCAACGTGACCAGATTTGTTTTTCCGCCAGAGTGATCTCTTTTTGGATTGAAGTTTCCTTATTGATATGGGTAATCTGCTTTTTTGTTTTGTTTTGGGAGTTGTTGTTGGAACATATAGTTTGATGACTCTTTTGACTTCAAGTAAAAATATGTTGTAATGGTCTTCAACGGTATTGCATCCAGTGAATAGAGATTGCCAATCAAGGGATGAGAGATCGTTGTCTATAAGATCATAGTTGCCTTTTTGAAGTTACAATAGGGGATTACATCATTGTGGTGATTTTTGTGTGGACGTATGTTGAGACAAAAGTCAATCATATTAATGGTCACTACTGGAAAAGGGTTCTTTAGTTTGTATTCCGTAAATTAAGTTCAAACTGTTGCAGAAGATGAGATCGAGGCAGTTGTTTAGTCTAGTGTTGTTGATTACTAGTTGTTCCAGTCCCAGATTTGTAATAGCATTGTAGAAGGTTGTGTGTATGATTTCAGTTGTACAATCATTTAGGGTCCAGTCAATATGAGGTAGATTGAAATCACCAAGAAGGATAAAAGGGTATGGGCAGGATGCAGCCCATGTTAGTAATGTATTTAGCTTGTTTACATGTTCGATGTCATAATCAGGTGCTCTGTAACATAGTAAGAATCGAATTGTGATATTTAAGGATAGTTCACAGATGATGGTTTCAGGAAGGGCAAGCTCCTGGGTAACTTGGATATTTTTTAGATGTAAGGATTTTTTATAGAATATAGCAACACCACCTCCTCGACGATTTTCACGATCTGATCGGTAAACATGATAGTCTCTTACTGTGGTAATGGAGTCGGGAGAGATGCATTGAGCCATGTTTCACAGACAAATATAATGTCGAAGTTAGCCATATTTAGGAGGAAGAGAAATTCAGGTATTTTATTCACGAGGCTTCTTGCATTGAGTAGTTTGCATTTAAGGCCGGCAGTAGTTGGAATTGAGGTAGTTGGGGCGTGCGTGCCTAGTCTTGGGTGATGGTGGATGGGTTGAGGTAGGGTTGTGGTTGAGGGTAAAAGCTGAGTATTGGGTTGCGTGGCTTACTTTTGATACAGTCAGCATGGTAGTCAATGTACAGGTCCTTCTCTCCATTGTCTAGATGGTTTTTGAGTTCGATCACGGAGTACACGGGAGCGGGCACGTTGCTGTATGGTTAGGTCAGGGCAGCAACGGAGGTTCTTATGGTTGGTGTTGGTTTTGGCGAGTGAGTTTATAGTATAAATGAATTTACGTTTGCTTGATTCATTTTTGCAAATGACCCTGCACTGGCGTGGGGCCACAGAGCCGTCTCTATTTTTGAGCTCTCGGTCGATGCGGGAAATGTCAAGTATTTCATCAGCGGAGATGGTTGATGCTTGATAATCTCTGATGATGTTTCGGACAGTTGTGATGTCATCATTGACATTGATGTCTTCTAGACCAAATAAGATGGCGTTTGGGCGTTTCCGTTCACGCTCAATGGCTTCTCTGATGAGGATTGGGATATCAATATTTGTCTGGGTTGTGTTTATTTGTGGATTGGGTTTTGGATTGGATTGTGGTTGTTTGGTAGAGATGTGGTTTGTAGCTATTGGATGTTCAGGTTTTTGCGTTGTGTCTTTTTTTTCAAGGTTGGATATTCTTTCTTTTACAGCGTCCAGGGATGCTACTATGATGTTGAAGGATGTTTTAATGGTTTTGATGGTAGGGGATGTTTCAATGGTTTCGATGGTATCAACTCTTTCAGACAGATCCAGTTTGGGTCTGCATGATTTGCAGAAATATGGAAACTCATTGGATGATTTTAGGTATTGAATCATCTGCTCAGGTAATCCCAAGCAGTCATGATGAGTGTATTTTTTACACAGAGAACATTTGATGGAGTTTTCATTATCCTTTAGATTTTTGTAGCATTTAAGGCATGTGCAGGAGTCTTGTGGATGTGTGGACTTCAAGAATTCCCCAGCCATCCTGAGCTGAACCAACTTCCATTTGCAGGAATAGTACCTAAAATTTACAATTTTGCAGAATAATTTATGTTTTAATTAAATAAATAAATGTAATGTCTTTCCCCCATTGTTTATGCTTAGATTATTTAAATGCCAAACAATAACAACAGTAACAACAATTCATATAATTGTGAGGGGTCCTTGGTGCTTTCTGAACTTTTTTTTTTTTTTTTGGAGATGTTTCATTATCCTAACTAGGTAACATCATCTGTGCTAGACTAGCATTGATGATGTTAACTAGTTAACAGAATGAAATGTTTGCAAGAAAACAAGCAAGGTCAGAGAGCAACAAGGACCCCTCATTTCAACCCTGAGCTACAAATATTCTCCTTTATTGGTATCATATATTTGTAGATAGCTGGGTATAGTTTTCTGCTCCTTTGATCAGTTGAGGTAAGCATTGATTTCCTCATGTACTGTATTATCTGTCTTTTGAGATTAACAGCAGAAAGAACATCCGTAGCAGGGATGGGATTCTACCAGTTCGCACCTTTTCGCTAGAACCAGTTGTTAACATTCTAAGCAGTTTGGAGAACCGGTTGTTAGAAGAAATTACTGGCCTATTCCTGTAAGGAAGGCAGGAAGGAAACATTCTGGTGTTGCTTACAGAAGCTGCCTCTCCGTTAACCCTTATTAAATTCTTGGCAGGACTAGACTTCCTGTCTCTGGAACTTCTCTGGAGTTTTTTCCCCCCTCCTTTGCTGGTACTTTGCTTATGTGGAGTGACCATTCAAAGTTACAATGGCACTGAAAAAAGTGATGTATGACCGTTTTCCACACTTACGACTGTTGTAGCATCCCCACAGTCATGAGAGGCCAGGTGAGGAGATGCGTGCCTCGATGTGATATTGAGTTGGCCACGCCCAGCCAATAACATGACCACCAAGCCACGCCCACCAACTAAGTCATGCCCACAGAACCGGTTGTTAAAAAATTTGAATCCCACCCCTTATCCATAGGATTGGTATAAAGCCTATACCAAATGAGGATTTGGAGAACAAAAAATATTATGGAGGGGACCTCAGTCTTATATGAAGTTGGAATTCACAAACCGCAAATAAAAGCTATAATATGAAGAAAGACAAGAAGCTATAAGACATCTATACATTACATGGAGATCATGTACTTATCACCACTGTTGCTAAATGAGACATTTGTTAAGTGAGTTTTGCCCCATTTTACGACTTTTCTTGCCACATTTGTTAAGTCCATGGTGGTGAAGTGGCATGCAGAGCCATTACTGCCGGCACATAAGCCCTCAGCCAGAGTAGGTCTACTGTGCATGTGTGTGTGCTGCCTGCTCACCAGCTGATTGTCGGGTATCTGGCGAGCATGCGTGGGGGGGCATGTCATGCAGGGGGGTCACATGTGCATGTGCAGGGGCCGTGGGGCCCCCACACGCATTGCCTTCTGGGTGAGGCACACAAGCATGCATACGCAAGTGCGCACACAATTATTGATACGGTAGCCCAGAAAGGTTAGCCACCACTGTGTTAAGTGAATAACTACAGTTTTTAAGCTAGTAAATCAGTTGTTAAGTGAATCTGGCTTCCTCGTTGACTCTGCTTCTGACAAGGTTGCAAAAGGTGATTCTATGACCTCAGGACACTGCAACTGTCATAAATATGAGCCAGTTGTCAAGCATCTGAATGTACATCACATAACCATGGAGATGCTGCATTGGTCATCAGTGTGAAAAATGGTCATAAGTCACATTTTTCAGTGTCATTGTAACTTTGAACGGTCACTAAATGAACTGTTGTAAGTCAGGACTACCTATATTCATTGGGCTACAGCACTACTGAAGTTCTGTGCAATGCTGGACCAGAAATCAGTATCAGATGGGTTTTCAATGATGTGCTATTCCAGAGCCTATGAATATAGTTCCCTATATCAGATCGCTCAGACAGATGCTTGCTTTCAAACCACATTTTTATGTACTTATGGCAGAGCTCATATTTCTTCCTGTCAATATAAGGTGCTTTGAGCTTAAAATTACTGTTTCAAAAGGCATATACAAACATCACTCCAAAATTCAGCCATGATAAGACAAATATTTCAGGGTTCTTGAAATGCAGAAACTATATATGACAACAACTATGTATATGATGATCTCTAATTGGTTTGCAAGAAAAGTATCTCTCTTTATCCAATGTAGGAAATAAAAGCAGGCTGTTTTCGTGGAAACCTTTTTCCTTTTGAACACCTTCAATTACTTTCTAAAAATATGGGCATTTTTGACAAAAAATGAAACATTGGGGAAGATAAGATTCTTGAATAGTTCCACTTCCTTCTGTTGCCAACTGTACTTGTGAATATACCAAGCCAACTATGCCACAGCTGAGATTTATAAGATCCAGCAATTGGTTACCATTTTGTTTCCCCAAATCTTTCTCACTTAATACCAGCAGTGCTGAAGGGAATGATTGGGAAGCAATATGAAAATCAGTAGTTTTTTGTTCTGTCATCAGATGTGTCCTTACAGCAGCTAAATGCTATATGACCTCCAATGAAAGAGCTGAATGTCATTGAAGACAGGAGATTTGCAGTGATCTATATGCACATTAGGATAATGTTTTTGCCTGTGTTATGCCACTCCTAAAACACCTTTGAAAATATTGTCTAGTGATATCCTAAGGGTGAGCAATCCCTGGGTCATTTTCAACCTGTAGCCCCATAGTCATGATCCCTAGAGCTTCCAAAACATGCTACCAAAACTCCATAGAAACAAAACAAAACAAAAAACAAAAAAGGAGGGCCATGTGGCACTTTATATTTAGCATTTTTGGCTGAAGAGATTTCCTAATTTTATTTCATTTTTAATACACTGGGGCACATTTGTCCAAAAATGTACATGCTGATACTTTATGTTCATGTTTTAGAATATGCACTGACAGGGTGATTAAACTTCTACCTATTCTGATCAAAAACCTCCCAAGATATTTGTAGGTTTTCCTTAATGATACAAATACCAATGCTGGAGTTAGAATTTTGGTTGCAGACAGATTTAAATGCAGCTTCCCATTGTTACAAGATGTTTATCATTTTTATTTTTATTGGGACAAAAATGCCATATAATTATTTCCTTGAAGATGTACATATATGTTACTGGAATATCTTCCAGTATTGTTTCAAAACCAGGGGTGTCAAACTGGATTTCTTGGAGGGCTGGATCAGCATTGTAGTTGTCCTTTGTGGGCCGATGGGGGAGGGAGGAGGAGATGGGACAGATGCCCTCCTATAGCATCCTACTGGCCAAAATAGGGTGCGGGGGCACGGGGGGCATGCACCCTATTTTTGGCCTGGACAGCCTCCTGCGGCACCCTGCTGGCCAAAATGGGGCACAGGGAAGCATGGGGTTCATGCCTGTGGTTTCCCTCGTGTCCCATTTTTGCTAGCAGAGGCACTGTTGGCCAGTCCTTTGCTATTTTCAGGCCAGCCTCATGGACTGGATCTAAACCCCTGCTGGCCAGATCCAGCCGACGAGCCTTGAGCTTGACACCCCTAAACTTATCAAAATCTTCTCCAGTATTAGTCCACGCTTTCCAGATATCCAAAGAGAAGACTATCCTGCATATTCATTTTCTGAGTGTATATCTTTATGTAACCAAAGCATCATCCCCAAAAGTTTCCATGTAAAGTAGGACCTCAAAATTTACAATTGGGCAGGATTTATTTCTTGAACCAGAAATCTCCTGACAGCTTTCACTAATAAACAACACAGCCAGGCTTTGGTCAAAAATAAGATTATAAAGTATCAGAGGCTGACAGTTTGACTCTTGAATCAATACTGGTCGCCATCCAAGCTGCTTCTAATTGCTGGTCCAAAAGTAAGAAGTGAGGATTGAGCTGGTTAAATTCTAATAGTATTATTTTGTTGCTCACAGGACAAGCAATGCTTAAACAGGAAACTGAATGAATTCTTTTTGCTATGGACATAAATTTCTCTCATGGTGTCAAGAGGCAACATATTTCTGAAAGAGCACTCGGGCACATTTTTTAAATGTTCCTCTGAACATTTAAGTACTGCAGCACCAATGCTGAGGAGGACAGTAACTGACCCCCCCCCCACAGCCTTATACCATTCCTGTGGTAAATCTCTATGATTTTCCTATGAGGATATAAACTGAAGAAGTGCTTTTACCTCATGTTTCCTTTTGGAAAAGAAATAGGATGATGGCTTTTCAGCCACTCTATGAGGTGAGTGAACTATTTGATTCTGGCAAGAGAACTGGCAGCCAAAAGACTCACTTCTTCCTACCCGCTCACCCCATTTGTCTTTGTCATCCATAGTTGGCAAGAGAAGTCAGAGATACCACTTTTGTCTCAGTGGGAGAGCCTTGAGCATCCTATTGCCAAAAAGTGAATGACTCTGACAGTCAGTGCCTTAAACCTACTTTGGAACTATTTGCTACAGACTAGCTGCTCAGTGTGGCTTGCTCTTGCAGGGGCTGAGAAGCAGGGGTGGGATTCAAATTTTTAACAACCGGTTCTGTGGGCGTGGCTTAGTTGGTGGGCGTGGCTTGGTGGTCATGTTATTGGCTGGGCGTGGCCAACTCAATATCACTCACATTGAGGCACGCATCTCCTCGCCTGGCCTCTCATGACTGTGGGGATGCTGCAACAGTCATAAGTGTGAAAGTCACTTTTTTCAGTGCCATTATAACTTTGAATGGTCACTCCACATAAGCAAAGTACCAGCAAAGAAGGGAAAAACCTCCAGAGAAGTTCCAGAGACAGGAAGTCTAGTCCTGCCAAGAATGTAATAAGGGTTAATGGAGAGGCAGTTTCTGTAAGCAACACCAGAATGTTTCCTTCCTGCCTTCCTTATAGGATTAGGCCAGTAATTTCTTCTAACAACCGGTTCTCTGAACAGCTTAGAATGTTAACAACCGGTTCTAGTGAATAGGTGCAAACTGGTAGAATCCCACCCCTGCTGAGAAGCACCACTAATGAAAGTAAGAAAAGATGACCAGAAGCTGGTTTCGCAGTGGGCCAGGGAGTCCTGGGCTTCAGAAATAGTGGAGAAGCAGATATACAAATGATCCCTAAATCTATCAGTTTTCCCACAGTAACAACTCCTGTAACCCTCAGCCAATTAACTGTTTTCAATATCAAGTCAAGAAAAGCTGTATCACATAAGTGATACATTCCATTGGCATTCCATACCATTCTGCTTTTCACTTCAAGCTGCCTAATAAACATTCTGTTTATTCCTCCCTTAGTTAGCTTCTATGGTTGCCAAGGTAACCTTTGCTATCCCTTTTCTCACACTATGCAAAATTATGCTCATTTTCCTAACTGTGTATCAGTAAATACTATCCCAACAGGAAGAAAGAAGGAGAATGATTGACATTAGCCATGAGTCATCCAAGATTCATCTGAAATAGAAAAGACAACTTTTAACACATAATGGCACAAAAGGTTTGCTCCTGATGGAGAAGCTAGAAATGTGATCTGGGGTCCATCTATAAAGTTAGTCATTAGGTCCTCTTATTGTTTGATGACTCCCCAAGTATGTTTCTTTAGAAATTGTGGAGTAATATGAAATACTGAAACAGGCAGACAGATATCTGTAAGTTCTATTAATGATTGATATCACCTCTACAAACACAATGCCATAATTCAGACACTGCTCTGACTCTGGCTAATTGGGATTTACATATGTAGAACTGAGATTTACCTATAGATGTACAAGTATAATTAGATATTTCCATCAGACAAATTCACTTGTAGAAAGTCAGATTGATGTATGGTTAAATTGCCAGGCTAGAAATCAAAGACTGAGAGTTCCACTTCTACCTTAAGCACAAAGTTGAGTGAACTGGGATCAGTCTTTCTCTCCCTTAGCCTTAGGAAGAAAGCAATGGCAAATCACTTCTAATAATGTTGCCAAGAAAACTTTATGAACTTCTCCATGGCCTTAGCCATGGACATTGTAGGGTCTTTTGCTACAATCTAATAAAAGCAATGGCTAGTTGTTGACAATCAAGCAATCCAGTATCCATTAAGGAATGCAATGGCCAAAGAATAGCATAGGTGTTGGCCATTTTCTAGGCAGCCTTCTTTCTCAAAGGGTCAAATAAAGGCCCTTCCCCATTGTCTCCAAATGGGAAAAATAAATATAATACATGCTAAATATAATAAGAGATGGTTAACAGAAGGATTTGAAGATTTAGTGTAATGTTAGCTCAACCTCAGCTAGGGTGGATCCTACATGTTAAGCGTTAAATATAATTAACCACTTTTTACTTTTGTTTTGTTCACTATTTTTTTCTTTTGTTGTTGTTGTTAGGGTTGAATGTATGCTTTTCTTTTGTTTCATTTTGTTTGTTTGTTTTACTGTTTTGTATCTTACTTTCTACGATAAAACAGCAAATTTAGCAGTGGCCACTCAAGCCTTTCAGACCCCCCCAAAAAACCCACCCCAAAATAAATTAGTACAGTACACCTGTTGGAATATTCTAGGATAGTGAAGGGGGACAGCATTGCAAAAGACTGTATACTAAGCAAAATTCCTTTGCACATACAACAAATGCAAAGCTTAATCTTATAAGACAATTATACATTAAACCAACAAGAAATTGGTACATGACATTCTTCTTTTTAAATATTGTAACCATCCAACTAGTGTATCTGTTTTCATGGACAAGATCCAATAGCCATTGCTGAATAAGCTTATACCTTTTGGCCTTGTGTACTTGTGAAATTGTTATCCTGCAACATGTTCTGGTCATATGTGAGGTCAGAAACAGTGGTTGGTAAATAGTTGGGAATACGTGGCCTATTTCATTTTTGTCACATTGTCCTTGCCAAACTCTTCTCCAATCCCTGCTCAGTAAAGAGAATTATGTAAAATGGTGAGATGTGCTGGATGAAATCCAGAGACTCATCCCTTCCCCAAATCATGAGAATTAGTGAGAGAAATTCATAAGGCCTCATGAAGCCATTTTAGCATTTAATGCTTCCAGAAAAATGGGACCAAGTGGCTCCAAATTTTCAAAGGGGAGCTCAATCCAATGTATGCAAAATACAATATAATTGTATGCCCTTAACAGGTTTATATGTATAAAGTGTTAGCCAGTTTCGAGTAGTCTTAAAGCTAGAACCAGGAAACTGTGAATTCTAGTCAAACCTTAGAGATGAAGCCAATTGGATGACTTTGGACAAGTCAGTCTCTCACTCCTAGGAAGAAACGATGGCAAACCACTTCAAAACTATAGGTTTTCGTTTGAACAGGGCCTCTGAATTATCCTTCTGATTTGCTTCTAGTCTTCAACCATGTGGTTAACCTGAGGCTAATTCAGATGTAGCATTACCCCTGAAAGGTCCGCTGGAGTCCAGGTTCCTCTGGCCCTCTTGGTATGGCTACCAGTGCACACTAGTCTATAGTATAGTCTTTATTGTCTATGTACATCATATATACAACAAAATTGGTTTAGCCTCTCTGGTACAATCCATAACAGAAAAATATAAAACTACATAAATAGTACAGAGAATAATCCCTATACATGTAATTGGGGGGTGGGGAGACTAGTCATACGTTTCCTTGTCAGGACCACTGTTAATTGGTCAGCACAGGTTTTTACCACTTTCCCCAATACTCTGTCTGGACCTGCAGCTTTGTTGGTGTCATCCTTCTTATGGCAACTTGAGAGCAAGCCATGAATGTTTTATGAGTTGAACAGTTGGGATTTATAGCCTTCAGCACAGCTCTCGCTTGATGTTCATGCAGGGTGAGTGGCTGGAGATTAAGGGTCTTTGAGCTACAGCCACAGAGATAGGTCTTTTAACCTCAAAGCAGGCGAAGAAGCTATTCAGCTGCTCCACCAGCAGAGGATCAGTGTTGGCTGTTTTCATCATATTTCCCTTATAATTGGTTAGATGTTGCAACCCCTGCCACACCTGTCTTGGTTTATTATCTGCCAGATGCTTCTCTACTTTTTGTTTGTATTCCTGTTTAGCCACCTTAATGCATCTCCTCACATTTGCCCTGGCCTCATTGTATTCGTCTTTATTTCCTGCCTCGAAGGTGGAGTTTCGGGCTCTCAGAAGTGATTGTACGTCTGCTGACATTCAGGGTTTACGTTTACTGTAAACTCTAATGCACTTATTCACTGTTACATTGTCGGTGCATGTTTTAATGTAAGAGAGCACAGCATCAGGGAATTCTTGCAACTCCAAATGTTCAAATATACTCCACTCAGTAGTCTCAAAGCAGTCCTGCAACTGGTAGAGTGCTCCCTCTGGCCAGATTTTCCTGACTGGCTGTATCCTTTTCCTAAGGGGATACACTTTGGGGGGGAGAGACCAAATGCCCAGACCAAAAAAGCACTGAGGAAGACGGGCTCCTAATAACCAGCCTGTTTGTGCAGGCGAGAGCTCCAGCTTTTCTGGACTCGACACCCCCCCCCCCACCTTCAGCCTCCACACAGGGAGGGATCTTTCTCTGCTTGGAAGCGACAGGAGAAACCTGGAGGGAGGAGAAACCTCAGGGAGTTCTCTTCTTATGTGGAGGCTGAAGGGGTGGTGGTGTTGCCTGGTTATTAGGAGCTCATTGGCGATTCCAGCCGGCCCTCCTTCCCTCCCTAACTCCAGGCAGTCACACCTGGCAAAGGAGGGAGAGGTTTCCTCTGACTTGGGGGAGATATGAGATGGCTCTGCTTTTCTTTTGTTTGAGGGGGAGCCGGTTCCTCCCCGTCCAGATCTCCCCAGCCTCCAGGCACCATGTGGCTTCTTACATCCTCCCTCTTTCCCCCCCCAAAGGATGAGAGAGGCCCCTCCTTTCCCTTCACTCTGTCCCACAGTTATGATTAAGCATTTACAATTTTGTTATAATTAAATAAGCATACGTGTGTATGTGTGTGTGTGTGTGTGTGTGTGTATAATAAAATTATTTTTAATATTAAATTTATATTTAATATAAAAATATTTTTTTAAAAAAATATATTATCTTTTTTAAAACATTCATATTAGTGCTCCACAGGATTTAAAATTATGACTTTGGCAGTCCCCAAGGTTGAAAAGGTTGGCGACCCCTGGTCTAAAGTGTTCTTACCTCTGGTGGTACACTGCACATACTACACAAACTTATGAAGAACAGACTGTAGACAATCTTGATTAAAATCCCCAGCCATGACAAAAGCGCCCTCAGGATAAGTTTGCTGCTGCCTCTCAATGGCGTCATGTAACTTAGAGAGTAGTGTGCTAACATTTGCATCAGGTGGAATATAGAATATAGATAACTATAATGGAAATCTCTCTAGGTAAATAAAATGGCCAACAAATGACAATTAAGAATTCCACATCTGCAAAACTTCCGGTTTGTCGGCTTCGCGAGCGGCAGGGATTTGCGATCCTGCGCGATCCCCTGCCGCGCTAGCCGCTTTGATGCCTCCGATCTATTGATCTGGAGGCTAGGGCTGCCATGAAGAGGCAGCCCAAGATAGAGGATCCGGACAGGGGTTGGGGTCTTCGCAGACCCCTTCCCCACCAGCTTAACCCTCTTTCTCAGGCGGTGGAGCGGCGGTCTGTAATGGCCGCCACAAAGAAGCTGACAGCTGGACAAGATCGTGCTGGAGGTAGAGAAAGTGCTGAAGCGAAAGTTTCTTGGCTGAACTGGACTATAAGATACAAGTAATACAAGTAATATCCTGAAAATTCGGACTTTTTGGAAGATACTTTGTTTCCAGAAGAGATTTACAAGCGGTGAGTGAAAGTGTTTTAAGAGAAAGTTTACTCTCCTTCCACATGGATTTAACAAATAGATATTGAAAATCCTGCTATTTTATAGAAGGTAAAAATTTAAAGCTTTCTGTTATAAGTGGGAAGGAGAGGACAAAAAGAAAATTTTCATTAAGATTTTGCTGGAGGAGATGCCTGGAAGATTTTGAGATTGGAAGTTAATTGTAATGAGACTTTAAAATACAGATTGGGTTTTTTTCCCTTGCCAACTGATATTACCCCAGGAAGAAAAAGTGTGAAGAACTTTGTGTTCTGTTTGGACTGTTTGATGACTTTGGGATTTTGGGGAATTGTTTTAAGTTTTGAATTATCTTGGTTGTTCTAAAAAGAAGAAGAAGAGAAAAAAGAAGAAGAAAAGGTTTATAATGGCTTTATCTGTTGATGAACTGAGAGAGGATAAAAAAGAAGGTAAAGACAGTGTGAGAGAAATTTTTTTGCTTTTAGAAATGGCGCTTGCTACTTATCAACAAATATAGTAATTAATGGAGGATACAGAAGAAGAAGAAGAAGAAGAAGAAGAAGAAGAAGAAGAAGAAGAAGAAGAAGAAGAAGAAGAAGAAGAAGAAGAAGAAGCCATTTTTAATGAGTCTAAAAGGACATAAGACTTTAAAAAAAAAACATCCAAGAAAGAGAAAAATAAGATGCATAATCAATATACTGTTAGAAAGCAAAAGAAAAGATAAATGTAACAGAGAGGGGGAGAGAAGGGGGTAAAAAGACCAGATGGGATAAGATAGGAAGGAAGAAGGGGGGGAAAAGCCAAAAAGGTATGAAATAAGGTGTGGAGAAGAAATCTCTTTTTATGGATAATGGGTAATGCATAACTTTGTTTCAAAATGTTTCTGCAAGGTACATGATAGTATTGTAGTATTTGTATGAGAATTAGAAAATTAGAACTTTATAAGGCTTAAGTAAAGATTAAAATATTAAAGGTTTAATAATGTTAGATTTTAAGATTTAATAAAATATTAAAAGGAATGTCTAAAACATTTAGTTTAAGTATAGAGTTTAATTGACTATTGTGTGGATGTTCATACGAACTTATTATTATGGTATTTGTTTTTGAAATAGATAATTGGAATGCTATGAGATTTAATGTTTAATTATATATTTACTTACTTTATGGATTTACTATTTTAGTAGGTAGAATGTACTAAGCAGAATTAGATAGGGAATTAGATGTTAATATAGGGGAGCGATGGAAAGGCATCATACTTCGATTAGTGATTTCAGGAGAAATATTTTTTTTTCTAATATGAATGAGATAAATGGATAATTGAAAAGAATGGACAAAAGATACAAATACAATGATTTAAATTAAGATGAAATAAATAAAATAGAATTAAGAAGAGTGGAAGCGGGGAGAAGTTATAATAAAGATATAGAAGGGTAATAAGATAGGTAATGGTATATAAGTTGAACATGAATTTAATTGAAGTCCATACAAAGAGAGGTAATCCGGGGGCCAAGCTACTTTTAAAAAGTTTTATGTTTTTGTGTTTTGTGTGTGTATGTCTGATTGAGATTTAATAAAACCTTGGGAGAAAGCGAGAGGAATATTTGTAAACAAGGCAGAGGGAAATATGAATATGATGAGTATAAAATGGATAAATATAGAAGAAATGTAATTGAATAAGAGTAAAGAGAAATAATGAAAATTTGCTAAAAAAATATTTAAGTGGAAATGGGATATATTAGAATTGTATTGTATAAAACAATGTTTTATTTGCCTTGTAAAATTTATAATGGAAAGAGGTTCAATGTCTTTAATGTTTAATGATGCTTTGTTTGTCTGTAAAATTAATAAAATTTGTTTAAAAAAAAAAAGAATTCCACATCTGGAGAACAGTGTGTATAAGTAACTCTACTGTTAGTACACCAGTTGTTATGTGTATAAATACAAAGTCCTCTACCTTTGCTTTTACCGGAGTTGCTGTTTTTGTCGAACCAATGTGTGGTGCGGTTAGTTAGCACCACTGACGCATCTGGTGTAAGTGGATGAAGTCAGGACTCCGTGATAATCATCACACAGCAGTCGCAAATGAGCTTATTTGCTGCCATCCATAGCTCTAGTTCATCAGTTTTGTTGACAAAGGATCTAACGTTGGTTAGAAAAATGCTTGGTAATGCTGGTCTGTGAGGCTGCTTCTGTAACCAAGCTAGCAAAGCAGCTCTGCATCCCCGCTTCTGCTTCCTCTGGTCCCTTGCTCAGGCACCTTTACTGGCCTGGGTCGTTTAGTGTGGTGGTCAGTCTCCTCTCAGCAGGTGGGTCACTTGATGAAATAATATTCATGTGGCTGGTCAGCCCTTCTTCCTTTCTCTCTCTCTTTCTCTCCTCTCTCTCTCTCTTGAATTGCCTGCTGGGTGCCTTCCTCTCCTTTATGGATTCCTCTGCTTGCCTCACAGAAGCCTCTCTTATCCTATTCTCCTCTCCCTCAAGCTTGCCTCAAAGAAGATTCTCCTATCCTCCCTATTGCCTTCAGTCCCTTCACTCCCTTTCCCAAGGCCCGTCTCCATTTCCCCCTTAAGCCTCTTTTCCTCCTCTTAGGCCTCCTTTTTCCCTTGCTACACACTTCCCCCACCAAAATTCTTTGGGGCTCCAAAGAGTGTGAAATAATTGCTAAGGGCCTGGGTGTCAGGGTGATCAGGATTTTGTCTAGCAGTGAGTACTGCTTCATTTGTGTTATGGCCCAGATACCATATGTCAGTTTTCTAAGGGGATGTATCATTCATTCACTTTAATCTCTGTTCTTTGGGCTCAGTTACGACAAATGAGTCATCCTCTCACACACAAAAGACTCCAGGGCTGGAGGCTTTCCAAGAATTTCTCCTTGTTCCCAAGCTTGAGGAACAAACTCAGGAACATCTTGCCTGAGCTACTCTGGACCCATCTCAGTGCCCAATGAGGGGATGGCTGTCACAATGTATTCTGGTGACCACAACCAGTTCATACAGCCCTCTTCCTCATCACCGTCCTCCTCTTTTCTTTCTGTGGATGGAGCAGACTGTGCTCGAGTCACCGGTCTCCTCCTTATTGGGCAGGGTCCAGTCTCCTGTGGATTAGAAGCAGAGATGCTCGTATTGATGATTTCGGTGCCACACTTTCAGAAGCCCTCCTTTCTGGTCAAATCCAATATACTGGCAATCCAGGTAGCTTTTCACTGACAATGTATGGCTGGGAGCTCCATCGGTCTGCTAGTTTATGCTTCCCAGGAATGCCCACATTTCGCATTAATACCTGATCACCAGGTTGCAAATCGTGAATTCATACCTTCAAGTCATAGTTCCTCTTGTTTTTCTGTCTTCAGGCATCTTAAATGGCTTGGGCCTTCTCATATGCAATCTTCAGATTCCTCCTCAACAAGTCCACATAATTGTGGTGTGAAGTGAGTGAGGTTTTATCCATGAAGATGCCAAACACTATATCTACTGGCAGTTGAGTCTCCCTGCCAAATATCAGTCGATATGGAGAGTACCCAGTTGCATCATTTTCCATGCTGTTATATGCATGTACAACAGTAGAAATGTGTTTTGTCCAGTGTTACTTCTTTTCTGCAGTCAGTGTCCCTAACATGTCAAGAAGAGACTTATTAAACCTTTCAAGCTGTGGGTCTCCTTGTGGGTGTAGGGAGTGGTGCGCAACTTCCGAATGCTCGGTATATCTATTAGTTGTTTGACAGGTTTGCTCTTGAAATCTCTGCCTTGATCAGAATGTATGCTCTGAGGTAGTCCATAGTGTACAAAAAAAACCAAGTACCTTGGCTACCAAGGTGGCACACTGATCTTTTGTTGGGAAGGCATGTGCATAGTGAGTGAAATGATCAGTCACAACCAATACATTCCCCTGTCCATTTGTATTAGGTTCCAGACACAAGAAGTTGACACAAACTAGATCCATGGGTCTATGACTTTGCAGATGACCCATCGATGCAGCCCTAGAGGGTAGGGTCTTTTGCTAGATATGATGCAAGCAGGATTTATAGTAGTCCTCAACCTCTTTCTTCATACAAGACTAGTAGAACCAATGGCTCACTAACTTGAAGATCCTCCCGGGCCCCAGATGTCCATGCTCATCATGTAGGGCAATCAGTACCACTTCCCTTGTTTTTCTGGGAGTAACAGCTGCCTGAGGCCTGTCTGAAGGGCCCTTCCAATAAATCATACCTCCCCGGATCTGTAAACGGTCCAACTCCTTATGCAATAATTGAGCTTCTCTCAGGGAGTCAGATAGCTTCTTGATGACCACTTCTCAAGGCCCTCACAGATAGATCACAAATAGGGTCTTCTTCCTGATCTCTTTTTAAGTCTTTTTTGGTCAAAACACAGATACCCTTTCATCTAACTTGAATGGGGTTACAGAACAGGTTACTCATGGTAGTGACTCCTACTGCTTCTGTCCCAGCTACTCCTTGAATTCTGTGCTTGACGCCTGGGTATAGGGCTCCCCATAGAGAGTCAATCGGATCCATTCTCCATCATGTGCATTGGGACCATGAGGTCTCCTCAACAGGCACCTGTATCCCTGTTCTCCAAACCTGGCCAGTACTTCAGGCTGAACTTGAACCCAGAGAGAGCAGCTAGCCACTGATGCCCAATGGCATCAAGTTTGGCTATCATCAGCAGGTACGTGAGTGGGTTGTTGTCTGTCTAAACCTCAAACTCAGCTCCATTATAGGTAATCTTTAAGTTATCTACCACTGCCCACTTAAATGCCAGGAATTCCAGCTTGTGGGTAGGATAGTTCTTTTTGGTTGAAGAGAGGTCTCTGCTGATGTATGCAATAGGCCTCAGGTGTCCATCATGGAATCAATTATTAACCAATCCATCGTCCTCCACTTAGAGACAAATAACCTACTCTCCAATAAACAATTTGGTTTCAGAAAAAAACTATCCTGTAATCTGCAACTCTTACACTGCAAAAACATATGGACGACACAACTCGACCAGGGCAAAGCAATAGACGCAATCTACATAGACTTCTGTAAAGCCTTTGATTCAGTGGTACACGACAAACTACTCCTAAAAATAAAATCTATGGTATCTCTGGACAACTGAATAACTGGATAGAAGCATTCCTGGCAAACAGACAACAAATGGTCAAAATTGGGAGCATCCTATCAAATTCAGTACCTGTCAATAGTGGTGTCCCCAAGGCAGTGTTCTAGGACCAACTCTCTTCATACTCTACATAAATGACCTCTGTGATCATATTAAGAGCAATTGCGTTCTCTTCGCTGATGATGTAAAGCTGTTCAATACCACAGACAATACTGCTACCCTACAAAAAGATCTTGACTATGTATCAGAATGGTCAAACAAATGGCAACTTCAAATCTCAACAAATAAATGCTCTGTCTTACATATTGGCAAAAAAATCAGAAAATAAAATACAAGCTGAATAGTCAAGATCTTGTTGATGACCCAAGCTCTGTAAAGGACCTTGGAATACTCACCTCTAATGATCTAAGTGCTAGAGCCCACTGCAACTACATAGCCAAAAAGGCATTAAGAGTTGTTAACCTAATTCTACGTAGCTTTTTCTCTGGTAATATCACACTACTAACCAGAGCATACAAAACATTTGCTAGACCAATACTCGAATACAGTTCATCAGTCTGGAACCCACATTACGTATCTGATATTAGCACAATTGAGAAAGTCCAGAAATATTTCACAAGAAGAGTTCTCCACTCCTCTACTACGTTGTAGAATACCTTATGCCACCAGACTTGAAATTCTAGAACTAGAAAACCTTGAACTACGCCGTCTTCGGTCTGATTTAAGCTTGGTATATAAAATCATACATTGCAATGTCCTACCTGTCAATGAATACTTCAGCTTCAACCATAACAACACAAGAGCACACAATAGATACAAACTCAATGTTAACCGCACCAAACTTGATTGCAGGAAATATGACTTCAGCAATAGAGTGGTCAATGTCTGGAATACTCTACCCGACTCTGTAGTCTCTTCCCCAAACCCCAAAAACTTTAACCTTAGACTGTCTACTATTGACCTCACCCCTTTCCTAAGAGGTCTGTAGGGGGCGTGCATAAGCGCACTAACGTGCCTACCGTCCCTGTCCTATTGTTTCTCTTATTCTTCTTTTATTTTTCTTATATGTACCCATTTCATGTATTCACAACTATGTATACACTTATACTTATCTTGTAAACAATTGGCAAATCAAATAAATAAATAAATAAATAAATACTCCCCTAAGACCATACTGTAGTTCATATGGTCAGTTTGGGTCTGCAGGGGCATTTGTGAGTCTCCTTTTCTGTTGGTCGAAGGCCTGCTTGGTCCACTCTGCCTGAATTGACTCCTGAGTCTTCCTGGGTCCCTTATTCTGATGGAGGTGACCCAAACAATCAGATACATCCTCTACCTTCTCATTATTCAACAGATCATTGAGGGGACTATCTTTGCAAACCCTTTGACAAACCTCCGATAGTATGAGCAGAACCCTAGAAATGATTGCAGTTCAGCACATTTTGGGGTCTGGGCCAGGAAGTGACAGCCTCAAGTTTCGTGGGGGTCAGTTGATATCCCTTCAGCAGAGACAGCATGACCAAGTATGTGATGGATGTTTGGTAAAATTGGCATTTCTCTAATAACAGTTTTAACCCTTCTTCATGGAGCCTGGTTAGAACCTTCTCCAAGCGCTCCTCTTGTTGTTCAAAAGTCTCACCAAAAATGATAATACCATTTAGATACACTAGCACCTTTATCAAATTCATATCTCCCACTCTCTGCTCCATGAGTCTCTGAAAGTTTGCCAGGGCCTATTCACTTTGGCCTCAGTAGGCTCTGGGGAATGGAAGCCCTTGCTAAGGGAGATGTTCCCACCACTCCTATCACTGAGGGCCCTTTGTAATTTCCCAACTGCACTGGACTTCATGGTTAGTGAGGCTTTGTAGAAGCACTCATGTAGTGTCCTCCACCCCCACAGTTATAACATACCACTGGCCTCGCTGGCTGCTCAGCTGAAGCATAAGGGCTCATCCTCCCATTGATCAGCCCAGCCAGGCTTCCATTCAAAGGCAAATCACCCATTGTCATCCACAAGGTCATCATCTCTGTTAGATGGGATATTTTGGCTTCCATAGTGGTGAGTCAGGCATCGTCACCTCCAGATTTCCTCATTCCTGCACCTGGAGGCCATTCTGGTGGCAGATCAGCTGTGGCCTCTTTGGCTTCTTCCACCACCTCTGTTGCCCTAACTCTCTTTATGAGCCCTCAGGTGTACCCCCAGGTGTTCTCTGCAGCCAGAGTCTTTAGCTGATTCCAGACTGAGTCTGAGCCTAAAATACCTCATGAAAGTTGCCCTATTCTGACCTGTTCCACTTCAGTTGGATCCATCCCCTTTTTTTTTCACAATCTGATATAGCAACTTATTCAATCGTCTGATGTACTCAAGACACCTCTCTTCTGGTACGTTTGCTCAAATTGAAACAGCAGACTAGAAGCTGTTTTGAGAGGTTCAAATTCATCCTGCAGTAAACAGAGATAATCTCGCATAGTGAAATACCTTTGGCTGAGTGTTAAGTTTCTAATGGCTTCTGCAGTGAGACCCTTTTAGGTTGTTTCTGACCCTCTGCTTCTTTTTTGCATCTGATATATCCCACTCTTCAACTGCCTGTACTGCCTGTTACATCCAAGTTTCATATTCTTCTTCCCCTTCTGGCACTGCGTCTCTGAAAAGGTATGTAATTCCTTATACACGGCCGCTGCACAGTAGTTGCAAGTCAGGACTTGGTCGGGTGTCAACCTCCCCATAGCCTGTGCAGACCCTGCCCCTATGGTAACCAAGGTGTGTCTCATCTTGACATCACTAAGATTCGAAACATCATCAGAGAATATCAAGAATCAACCATCTCCCCTGATGAAATACTTGATATTTCCCGTGTCAGTCCTGAGCTTAAAAACAAAGATGGCTTGATGACCCCACGCCTCTGCAGGGTCGTTTGAAAAAATAAATCAAGCAAACGCAAATTTATCTTCCCAATAAATTCACTCGCAAAGAGCAACAACAACCATAAGAACTTTCATTCTCGCCCTGATCTAACCTTACAGCAACGTGTACGATTGTGGGAACTTCGTTCTGAGCTCAAAAGACTACATGAATTAGGTAATACTAATTTTATTTATTTTATTTATTTATTTATTTGATTTGTCAATTGTTTACAAGATAATAAGTACAAGTGTATACATAGTTGTGAATATATGAAATGGGTACATATAAGAAAAATAAAAGAATAAGAGAAACAATAGGACAGGGACGGTAGGCACGTTGGTGCGCTTATGCATGCCCCCTACAGACCTCTTAGGAAAGGGGTGAGGTCAATAGTAGACAGTCTAAGGTTAAAGTTTTTGGGGTTTGGGGAAGAGACTACAGAGTCGGGTAGAGTATTCCAGACATTGACCACTCTATTGCTGAAGTCGTATTTCCTGCAATCAAGTTTGGTGCGGTTTACTTTGAGTTTGTATCTGTTGTGTGCTCTTGTGTTGTTATGGTTAAAGCTGAAGTATTCATTGACAGGTAGGACATTGCAATGTATGATTTTATATACCATGCTTAAGTCGGACCGAAGATGGCGTAATTCGAGGTTTTCTAGTTTTAGAATTTCGAGTCTGGTGGCATAAGGTATTCTACAACGGGTAGAAGAGTGGAGAACTCTTCTTGTGAAATACTTCTGGACATTTAGTGTATATAATCTATACATTGATTACTGTGCAGATTGTATCAAAAGCAAGAGCCACAACCCACATCACAATAACCATCACCCAAACATCCAACATTAAGGGATGCATGCCCCTTACTTCCTCCAGACCCACTACTTCATATCTTAAATGCAAACTATTCAATGCAAGAAGCCTTGCAAATAAAATGCATGAATTCCTCATCCTTCTAAGCACAGCCTCGTTCGACATTATATTTGTCTGTGAGACGTGGTTGAATGCATCTTTCCCAGACTCCATTTCCACTGTAAGAGAATATCAAGTTTATCGGTCTGATCGCGAAATCCATAGAAGTGGTAGAGTTGCTATATTCTATAAAAAGTCTCTAAATCTAAAAAAGATTTAAATTATACAAGAGCTTGCTCTTCCTGAGACCATCATCTGTGAACTGTCCTTAAACACCTCAATCCGCTTCTTACTTTGCTGTCAAGCCCCTGACTATGATATAATTCATGCAAACAAGCTAACTTCACTACTGACATGGGCTGCCTCTTGCCCACACCCTCTTATTTTTCTTGGTGACCTCAACTTACCCCTTATACATTGGACACTAAATGAATGTACATCTGAACCCATTCATCCAATGCCGTTACCACACTGGGACTGGATCAATTAGTATACAACAATACCAGACTAAACAACTGCCTCGATCTCATCTTCTGCAACAACTCAAACTCAATTTATGGCCTACAAATAAAGGAACCATTTTCAAACAGTGACCATAGCATGATTGATTTTTGTCTAAATTTACACCCTCTCAAAGAGGATTATAATGATGGATCTCCAAAATACAATTTAAAAAAAGCCAATTATGAACTCATAGCTGCTGACTTATCATCTCTTGATTGGCACATTCTGTTCTCTGGTTGTAACTTTATAATGCCTTCTTGCTTGAAAGAGTCATTAAACTATATGTTCCATTGGTAACCCCCATAAACAAAAAAAAAAAAAAACAATTTACCCAAAATAATAAGAAAACTTCAATCTAAAATAAAAATCCTTATGGTGTAAAAACAAAACTAAATACGTAGCTAACTTTAAAAACTGATAGAACACCTTATGCCAACAGATAAAGGCAGAATGCACTTATTAGCACTGCAAGCAAGAGGAAAATATTCTATACACAAAATCCACCCGTGCCTTCTATAACTTTGTAAACACCAAACTTAAAGATTCAAAAACCATCCCATCCCTAAAAAGTTCTAATGGGAAAGACTATAGCAATGAAGCTGTTAAAGCCAACCTCTTCAACACTTTCTTCAGTTCAATCTTTGTTAACAGTAATGGCTTAACAGTAATGGTTCATGCCTCACATTTCTTAACCATACAACAACCAACTACAATGATTTACAAATTGACTTTACTGAAGATAACATAGAAAATGCAACAACCACCTTAAATCATCCTCATCTATTGGCCCTGATGGCTTATGTGCATTCTTCTTAAAAAAGTTCTCCACTACCATAGCAGAACCACTAAGCATAATATATGAGTTATCATTCAGAACCAGCTCCTTACCAAACCTATGGTCTTTAGCAACGGTCATCCCTATTTTCAAAAAAGTTGACCCCTACTTGGTTGAAAACTACAGACCAATCTCATTGTGTTGTGTCACGTGCAAAGTTATGGAATCAATTATTAATCAATGCATTACCTTCCCCTAGAGTCAAACAACTTACTCTACAATAAACAATTTGGTTTCAGAAAAAAATTGTCCTTCAATTTGCAACTTTTACACTGCAAAAACAAACACTTCTTGACCAGGGTAAAGCAATAGATGTAATTTACATTGACTTCTGCAAAGCATTTGACTCAGTGGTACATGACAAGCTACTATTAAAATTAAATTCTTATGGCATTTCTGGATCCCTTCACAAGTGGATTACTGCCTTCCTGTCAAACAAGCAACAAATAGTAAAAATAGGAAACGCCTTATCAAACCCTGCACCAGTTATCAGCGGTGTCTCACAAGGGAGTGTTCTAAGACCCACACTCTTTACACTCTATATAAATGGCCTTTGTGATCACCTTATTAGCAACTGCGTCCTCTTTGCTGATGATGTAAAACTATTTAACACCATTGTCAATGCTACCGTCCTTCAAAAACATCTTGATTATGTGTTTGAATGGTCTAACAATTGGCAACTCCAAATATCTACCAACAAATGCTCTGTCCTACATATTGGTAAGAAAAAAAATCTATATACCAAATACAAGCTAGGCAGATATGACTTTGTTGATGACTCTCACTTTGTCAAGGACCTTGGAGTTCTAAGTACCAAAGCAACAGTATTGCCAAAAAGGCCTTAAGAGTTGTAAATTTAATTTTATGAAGCTTCTCCTCTGATAATACTGTTCTGCTAACTAGGGCATTCAAAACCTTTGCTAGACCAATACTTGAATTCAGCTCTGCTGTCTGGAATCTGCACTGTATATCTGACATAAATACAATTGAGCGAGTCCAGAAGTATTTTACCAGAAGAGTACTACATTCCTCTGTTCACAACAGAATACCCTACAACACCAGACTTGAGATTCTAGGCTTAGACAATCAACTATTCTAGGCTTAGACAATCAACTGTGCCGACTAAGATTAGACTTAAGCATAGTACATAAAATCATATGTTACAACATCTTACCATTTAATGAATATTTCAGCTTTAACAACAACAACAACACAAGAGCACACAATAGATGTAAACTAAATGTAAACCATTCCAAACTCGATTGCAGGAAGTATGATTTCAGCAACAGAGTGGTCGATGTCTGGAACTCACTACCTGATTCTGTTGTCATCTGCTCAAACCCCCATTCCTTTACCCTCAAATTAATCTCTATTAACCTCACCCGATTCTTGAGAGGTCTGTAAGGGGCATGCATAAGAGCACAATCGCGCCTACCGTCCCTGTCCTATTGTCCCCAATTATTAGTTCCTATATCTTGTATTTAAACTTATGTTTATTCTTGTTTCTGTTATATTGTAAGCTTTTGACAAATAAATAAATAAATAAATAAATAAATAAAATAAAATCTTGGGGGCTCAATGTCTTTGCTGAAGGTATGGACTTGGGGTTGGATGTATCACCCTTGCATTGGTGTCTTTGGTTAATTGAAGATTTTAAACCCCAAAGCACTTAGGAATCCTTATATTCCACTCCAACAGCACATAAAAGTGAGAAGAGAAGTGTTCTTCATATCTACAATGCATATCCTCTGATATGGGACACAGGTGTTCACCGACTGTAGAATTTGCTGTTCTGACCAAGCATCCCCAGGGATATCAATTGCTAAACTTGTCTCTATCTCTCAGTTCTGGTTTTCACACCACTTAGTGATGGCATTGGACTCCATTTTGCTCACTTGGCTCATGTCCATGGATGCTTTACCCCCCCACCCCTGTTGAGAAAGGCCAGAAGGAAATTCCGGATGAGCCCTCACTTGTAGTGCTACCCCTGAAAGGGCCATTGGAATCCGACTTTCCCTGGCCCTCTTGGTCCACACTGGTCCTTCACACAGGCACCTCTACTGGCCTGGGTCATTTAGTGTGGTGGTCAGTCTCCTCTCAGCAGGCATAATGAAATGGTATTTGTTAAGTTTGAGGCATGGGTTTAATGAACGGAGACCAGACTGTCAACCTTGAACTTCAGCTCTTTATTTACAGCATGTTAACAGAGACAAAAAACCCCGGATAGCGGCCGCCCTTTTATAGAGTGAACTGCTATCCGGATGACCAATGGATGATGTTATTGGGTTTGAACCTCGTCCAATAGGACTTGGCCCGCCAACAGCCAGTCAGATTGCTCGGAATGAACCAATCATAACTTGCCATTATATGGGCCAATAGGAAGTGCAGGATTACGATCCTGCTATGTAAATGAATCTTTATTAATCACATTTCTTTAGTTCACAGCACCCCTCCCCTCTGGGTTCCGTTTGACGGCCGTGGTGACGTAATCACGCAGGTATGCAGGTCGTTTTACCTGCCTATTTGATTTCCGCTGTTCCACCGGTTTTTGTTTAAAGTTCGGTTCCGGTGGAACACAAGGCTCGTTTTCGCACGGGGTTGATTCCACGACACTATCAGGATCCCTTAAGTCCATTCCTGGATCGGGCGGGCATGTTTCCACTACGATGTTCCTCTGCGGGGAGGATGCCCCCGATTCCGGACCTTCTTCAGGTGGCGCGAACACTTGGTTTAGTGGCCATCTGTACTCGATTACGTCGTCGTCTATACGGTCTTCGTCCCCCTCGGTATTCCCCTCCCCTCTGAGTTTGGAAGTCCGGGGGTCACGGATATTTGGTTGTAGCGAGATCGAAGTTGATCTATGTGGCGTTCCATATCTTGCCGTCTGTCGTCTTAAGGCGGTAAGATCTAGGGCCAGTGAGGTAGACTACGGTGGCTGGGACCCACAACGGTTCGCCGGAAAGGTTTTTGGCGTAGACCAAGTCGCCTACCTTGAATTGGCGATGCGTTCCGCTGGATCCACAAGGTTTCTCTGGCGAATAAGCCGGGTGTAATCGGTCGAGGTGGGAGCAAAGCTTCCGCCCCATTAAAAGTTCAGCTGGGGTCTTGTTGGTAACACTGTGGGGGTAATGTGTTGTAGTAAGAGTATTTTGTTCAATCTAGCGTCGATGTCCCCGGATCCATTTTTTGTAGTGTCTTTTTAACAAATTGGACCATCCGTTCTGCTCTACCATTTGCCGCAGGGTGAGCCGGCGAAGTCAAGGCATGGCGGATACCCTGGTCCGCCAAGTATTGTTCGAAGGTGAGGGCAGTAAACTGGGGTCCGTTGTCGGAAACTAGAACGTCCGGGAAACCGTGTGTTGCAAATAATCTATCTAGTTTTTAATAACGGAGTCAGTAGTCGTGCTTTTCATCTTGTGGATTTCGAGCCAGTTGGAGTAAGCATCCACGGTTAGGAGAAAAGTGGGTCCTTTAGTGGGTCCCGCGAAATCAATGTGGATGCGGGACCACGGGCTCGAGGAGTTTCCCATTCGGTGGGAATCGCTCTCGGTGGGGCGTTGCTGGCTTCTTGGCAGTTTCTGCACGTGGTTACCCAGGCTTCAATTTGTTTATCGATGCCTGGCCACCACGCAGCGTAACTTCGGCGAGAGCCTTCATGCGGACGATGCCGGATGTCCTTCGTGCAGGGTTTGCAACACGAGTCGCTGTAGTCTCTCTGGCACGACGACTCTATCTCCCCATAGGATGCAGCCCTTCTGGGAAAATAGTTCCGTTTGCGGTGTTTGAGCGGTGCAAAAGTGGCGGGGGTTTCTTCGACTGGCCACCCGCATTCGACCCAACCGAGAACTCTTGCGAGAATAGCGTCCTGTTTTGTGTCGGTGGCGATATCCCTTGCCGTTAGTGGCGGCGAGTTGAGGGTTTCGATTTGCAGCGTAGTGAGGGTCGGAGCTGGGTCACTGACGGTTTCCGGAAGTGGGAACGGCTCAAAGCGTCAGCGTGGGGAATGGCTTTCCCGGGCGATGCTGCAGTATGTCATTGTAGGCTGCTAGGAATTCTGACCAGCGAGTCATTCTAGGCGACAATATATGCGGCGTTGGTTTATCCCCTGCTAAAATGCCAAGTAAAGGCTTGTGGTCTGTAACTAGAGTAAAGGGCCACCCGTAAACATATTCGTGAAACCGCTTCACGGCCGATACAATAGCAAGAGCCTCTTTGTCAAGTTGGCTATAGTTTCGTTCAGCCTTTGATAACGTGCGGGAAAAGTGCGCAATCGGAGCCTCATTCCCGTTTGGTAACACGTGGCTCAAAATGGCTCGAACCCCAAACGGTGGCGCGTCGGACGTAATATTTAACGGCAAAGTCTCGTTGTACTGCATTAACACAGCATCGGAGGTTAATAAGTCCTTCACCTTTCTGAAAGAGCGCTCTTCTTTGTGACCCCAAACCCAAATAGCTTTCTTGTCGAAAAGTCGATGTAAGGGTTCGGCTACTGTTGCCTTGTGAGGCAAGAAGATGTTGTAAAAATTAATGAGTCCCAAGAAGGCCTGGAGATCAGCCTTACTTTTAGGTCTTGGGGCATTTTTAATTGCTTTGAGTTTGGTCTCGGTGGGGTGAATCCCTTGTTTATCGAGGAGATACCCAAGAAACTCCACCCGCTCAGTACACACTTATTTTTTTTCACCTTGAGGCCGGCGTCTTTGAATCTATGCAGAACTAGTTTGAGATGCCATTCGAGCTCTTCTTTATTAGGGGCAGCAATTAAAACGTCATCAAAATACGGCACAACCCCTTTTATGCCTTGCAAAAGTCTCTCCATTAGACTCTGAAATATCCCGGGGGCTACACTCACTCCGAACTGGAGTCTGTTGCATTTAAAGGCACCTCGGTGTGTAACGATAGTCTGGGCCTCTGCGGTTTCCATATCAACGGGTAGTTGTTGATACGCTTGCGCTAAGTCTAACTTTGTGAAGATCTTCCCGCCGCCCAGGGAGTGGAGAAGATGTTGAACCACCGGCACCGGATAAGCGCTCTGTTGGAGTGCATGGTTCAGGGTGGCGCGGTAGTCTCCACAAATTCTGATCGACCCATCTGGTTTGATGGGGGTTACGACTGGGGTTTCCCAACGGGCATGGTCAATGGGTTCCAACACCCCTTGGGCTATTAACTTATCAAGTTGCTCGTTGATCTTGGGTTTAAGGCGAATGGCACCCGACGAGGCTTAAGGCGGATAGGGGCTATTTCTGGATTGAGGCTAAATGATATAGGGGTCCCCTTGTACTTGCCTAAGTTGTCCGAAAACATGTCCTGGAATTCTTGGACGATGCCTTTTTCCCAATCGTCGCTCTCGGCATGGTGAATGCCGGCTAATTCAATCCCTAGTGGGGCGAACCATTGTAGGCCTAGCAAGCTGGGCCGGTTACCATCGACAACAGTCAATGGAAGTGCTGCACTACGATTTTTGAAGGTTACTCGGACTTGAGTCAAGCCGGCGACTGGAATCGTGTTCCCCTGGTAATCCCTGAGGACGACCTTCTGGGTGCTGAGATCCTGACGACGGATGGCAGGGATGAGTTGTTTGAGGGTCTTCCAGGAAACCATCGAGAGGGACGACCCCGAATTGACTTCCATTTGGCAAGGTTGGTTTTCTATGGTGACTCTCACTTGGATTTTCTGTGCGTCTAGTAGCGGCGTGGCCGATGGTTGTCGTTTGGTGTGCCTCTTCCCGTTTTGCTTGAAGAGCCGGTGCCCTGTTTCTGTAGGAGTGGTTGTTCTCTTGGTTACCCAAGCGATGCCGATTTACAAGAACGTTTCTTGCGGGTTGTCGGAGGTTGCTCTCCCTTCGGTTCGGGTTGGACTCTCTCTTGCTTCTGCAGGCCCCGTGCAATGTGGCCTCTCTTCCCACAGGCGTGGCAGAGTGCGTAGCGGAATTTGCAGTTGCTTCTCTTATGGTTGGCTCCACAACTTTGGCAGAGTGCGTAGCGGAATTTCCATTTGTGCGGAGTCCTTAGAGTTCGTGGACTTTGATTGTCCAGAATCCTGATGACTTCTTCTTCATTACTCTCCGGCTTACGATTCTTGTGATGGGTTGATGCTGGGAACTTCTCTAAACCAGGTGAAGTGTCATGGGCGAGTTGACGAAGCGGTGCATGGTTGCGGCACCTTCGAGCAGCCGACTTCCTGGTTTCTTCTGCTGCAGTAGCATAGGTGACGGCCTTTGGAAAACTGACGTTGTCTTTCTCCATAGGCCTTCTGCACCCGTGTGGTGCATCTAATCCCAGAACAATGCAGCTCTGGCTTTTCTGTTGTTCCCTCTGGTAATATTCGTGTCTTCGGGCCAGTGTTGATGCAGCGGATGCATAATGAGCCCGCAGGAGAGGTGCGAGGGTGTCCCAATCCATTTCTTTTACTTCAGCCGGTTTTGCAAGTGCTTTAGCCACCCGGAATACGGCAGGTCCGCAGTGAGCCAGAAACACTGCTCTTTTCTTGCTGGTGGGAACATCCTCTAAATTGTTGGTTTCCAAGAACATCTGGAAGCGATCCATATACGACTCCCAGTCTTCTTTTTCTGGGTCAAAAAGAGCGGGTGGTATAGCGCCGCCTGACATCCTGTCGATGTAGGTGCGCTCTCAGCCACGTGCTTCGGTTGGAGCTCTGTATGGTTTAGCCAGCTCTTTTGTCTCCGTATCCCATCCTCGTCACCAGTGTTAAGTTTGAGGCATGGGTTTAATGAACCAGACTGTCAACCTTGAACTTCAGCTCTTTATTTATAGCATGTTAACAGAGACAAAAAACCCCAGATAGCGGCCGCCCTTTTATAGAGTGAACTGCTATCCGGATGACCAATGGATGATGTTATTGGGTTTGAACCTCGTCCAATAGGACTCGGCCCGCCAACAGCCAGTCAGATTGCTCGGAATGAACCAATCATAACTTGTCATTATATGGGCCAATAGGAAGTGCAGGATTACGATCCTGCTATGTAAATGAATCTTTATTAATCACATTTCTTTAGTTCACAACAGTATTCATGTGGCTGGTCCCCCCCCTCTCTCTCTCTCTCTTTCTCTGTCTCTGTCTCTCTCTCTCTCTCTGTCTCTCTCTCTCTTGAATTGCCTGCTGGCTCTCCTTCCACCACTTCTGCTCCTTCGTGGATTCCTCTGCTTCCCCACAGAAACCCCTTCTTTCCCTCAGGGTTGCCCCACAGAAACCTCTTCTATTGTCCCTCTCCTGTGCTATCTCATTCTTTTACCCAGGCTTGCCCCACAGAAGCCCCACAGAAGCCTCCTCCTTCTCTCCCTCAGGCTTGCCCCACAGAAGTCTGCCTTTTCCTATCCCCTTCTCTCCCTCAGGCTTGCCTCACAGAAACCTCTTCTATTGTCCCTATTGCCTTCACTCCTCTCCCCAAGCCTCTGTCTCCATTTCCCCCTTAAGCCTTCTTTCCTCCTCTCAAGCCTCCTTCCCCCCCCTCCCTCCACCACATAGATTTCTGATGTATTGCGGAGAGGTGGAACGTGATGCAAAAGGTTTGGGGAAGAGTTTGGATACTCCAGCTGTGCCCAAAGTTATGGCTGATGCAGTGCCCTGCAAACATGTGATCGCCATTTGCAATCTTTCCTCCTAGCTTCCCCAGAAAGTCAGCGAGGGAAACTGGTAGGGAAGTTGTAAGCCAAGCTGGTTCCTGAGGGCTGGTAGAAACAAGTTTGCCCTGAAATCCAAGTTTGGATTTTTACTTGGAATGAGCGAGCTACTTAACCAAGGGACTGACTCCATCTTGCAGAGGGCTGAATCGCTGGGAGTTACTTCTTTCACACTCAGAGAGGCTTCTCTGCATAGGAAGTCTTCTCTGTGCTGTCATGTTCAGTTTATTTATTTATTTATTTATAAAGTAGAGATGAAGGGATTATCTTCTGATTTCTCCAATTCTTACAACATTTCTCCAATATATTTTATTGTAAGCCATGGCCTTCTTAAATCCACTTTTTAGTTTAATTCTTTTTCTCTCTCCCATAAAAAAAAAATCACACTTTTTCAGCATTGCTAAATATCAGTTTGTTTGTTTTTAAAGTTATATTGGCAGAATTTTGAATGTTGTAATGTTAGCAATTGCATTTGAGGACGGAAAGACCTGTTAAATATTTATTAGATCTGTGTGCTGTCCATTTCATCTAGAGGTGGGTTATTTTTAAATATTTCACTTTGTGTTATAGGACAGTCAATGAGCAAGACTGTATTAATGTTTACTTTGTTGGGAGTTTTTTTATTTTTGGTAATTCCTGTGTGCCATTTACAGACTGCAGTTTTAATGTTCAATGTTATTTAATTGTATATAAAACCCAACATCTTATAATGCAAGACCAATGAACAAGTAAATTATATAAATTGGGAAGAGGGAATATAGATGCCTAATTTCTATATTAGCAGATAGTTACTGTTTCACAATTTGTACTTTTCTTTAAGAATAATGAATAATACGGAGAAAAAGATGACTAAGTGCTCATCTATGTATCTTCTTGGTTAATGAGATTTTTAAGGCTCAGTTGGATAGAGACCAAAGTGAAAGATTCGTAAATGTCATCTAAGAATAAATATTAGTATTGGAGCCACATATAGCCAACAAATCTTTACCTTAATTCAAATTGATCATATTTTCTTTGATAAAATGACAGCAAAACTAAGGATTCAGCTCATTTACAATATTCTTCGCAAATAAAGAGGCATGCAATTTCTTCTGAATTTAGCCCAGTGGCCGAGGTCTAAAGTATTGTGAAGACAGTAGACAGTTTGAGGTGGTGGATTTGGGTGCCTATATCTAGAACAGGCATAGATGGCTGCATTCACATGTGCCTCAATTTGCATGTGAAATTTCATCTGATTCATACAGACTAGTTCATTGTAAATTTATAGATCAGCACTTTTAAATTTTTAAAAATTAAAAATGCACTGCCATTCCAGATTTCACCATAACTGAGCAAAGTTCAAGAGCTCTGGATGGTACTCTGTAAATGACCAGTTCCTCCTGCACATATGTATCTCGTTCATTGAGGTCAAAAAGGAACAAACCCCTTTCTAGCTCTGGCCTTTTCAGAAACAGGATCTATCAAGATCTATCTATCAGGATCTATCAAGATCAATCTATCTCACTCCTTTTCCAATTAAAATAAGTGATTTTACAGGCATTTAAAAATAAAATATCTGGGCAGATTAGACAAGCTTTATATCTTTTGTCCTTGTACTGACCCAAATCAGGCGCTCTCTGCTTTGGAACAAGAATTTATTTTAGTTTATTTTAATTCAAATGCTAGGTTACCAAGTCACCCTTATGTGGATTGTGATTATAGCAAGGACCAAAACTTGTTCCAGCCAGATTGCATCTTCATGCTTGCATATTTGCTGACTCCGCTAACTTGAGCCAAAATGGAGTAAAGGTGAAGTGATTCTCTTCTGAGTTCTTAGGACATCTCTCCGTTATATTTTATTGAAAGCCATGGCCTACTTAAATCCATTTTTAAAATTTAATTCTTTTTCTCTCCCATAAAATCACACTTTTTCAGAATTAGTTGCTAAATCTTGGTGTTTTTTTTTGTTTTTTTAAAAAATATATTGACTCAGTTTTAAATGTTGCAATGTTAGCAATTCCATTTGAGGGCAGAAAGACCTGTTAAAATGCCAATATTTCCCAAAACTAGGAACAGGTACTTGGCCTCAAATTTTATCCTTTTAAAGCAAGAAATAACCAACTTGCCAATCTTGACTCGTGTTAATAATTATATAGGGTTAGATTATTATCTGGAAGGGAGACTAGCAAAGAATTTTAACATTGAATACCATAATGAAGTTAAAAGAAAAAACACACAAGAAAAAGCACTAATTACTTCATTATGGTGGCCAAGAAAATGATGTGGCTGTGCTAGTGAAATCATAAGTTGTATTCCACTTGAGGGAAATCTCACTTTATCAACAATTCATTTGTTCTTATGTGTCTAGAATTCAAATTATAAGCTTCCATGTGCAGCTATACTGTTTTCAACTGTCCACTTTACTCATATGTCAGTAAAGTGAGTGTGTTGGGCTTCTAATATAGTCAACTTAGATAAAGCATTCCATAACTACATTGCTACACTAAGGCTCACAGTATGTGCTATTTCTGGCTGTCCAGCTGTTTAGTTACAGAATCTCTGCCAGAAAAAAAAAATAAAAGCACCAGGGGTAGTTTTTGGCTTTAAGTACAAAATATTCCTCCTTGGTTTCTCTGACTCATGCCCTCATTCCAGAACATTCGCCACCATCTCCCTTACTGCAGAACAGGGATGTCAAACTCAATTTCATTGAGGGCTGCATCAGGGTTATTTGACCTTGGAGGACCGGGATGGGCATGGCCAGCTTGTGTCAATCATGTCAAGGGTGCCTGTGGTGGTCCAAGCGCTCTGCCAGTGAAAACGGGCTCCCGAGCTCAGTTTTCAGCTGCAATGGCCTCCTGCAACCCTCCTGAGCCTGTTTTCGCTGATAGAGGCACCATGGGCTGGTCCTTTGCTGTTTCCAGGGTGGCCCTGTGAGCCAGATCTAAGCACCCCATGGGCCAGACCTGGTCTGCATGCCTTAAGTTAGACACCCCTTCTGTAAAAAAAATTTCAGCAAATGGCATATGGTTATAATAAATGTGCTCAGTGGGATGGAAAACTTCCGAAAATACTTGTTTTATGGAATGTTTATAAATTATGGTTGGTGTTTACTCCATTAAACATACATGTTAAACTGAAAGCAACTCAATGGAATTTAATTGACCTGACTCATGATCTTTCACAAAGTTCACAAAACCCAGCATCAACATATGCAAAGATCTTTTAAATTAAAACTGTTTTCACCTTAGTCTAGAGCAAGATCCACAGAAGAAACCTCCCCCAATACCAATACTTTTTGGGTTAATTAAACTATAAGTTTCAGCATCCACAACCTGCTTCCAGTTCAGCCATTGGCCTTGCTAAGCCACTAAAGTTGACACATTCTGGTGTTCCTTACAGAAACTGCCTCTCCGTTAGCCCTTATTACATTCTTGGCAGGACTAGACTTCCTGTCTCAGGAACTTCTCTGGAGTTTTTTTTCCCTCCTTTGCTGGTACTTTGCTTGTGTGGAGTGACCATTCAAAGTTACAATGGCACTGAAAAAAGTGACTTATGACCATTTTTCACACTTACGACTGTTGCAGCATCCCCAGTCATGAGAGGCGAGGCGAGGAGATGCGTGCCTCGATGTGATATTGAGTTGGCCACACCCAGCCAGTCACATGACCACCAAGCCACGCCCACCAACTAAGCCATGCCCACAGAACTGGTTAAAAAATTTGAATCCCACCTCTCTAGGCTTCTGTATTGTGTTCGTCTGTGAGTCAGACAACTGTAACAGCCTGACTCACAGACGAACACAATACAGAAGCCTGATGATGGCAGATGTGATTCTGCCGAAACGTTGCTACAACTTTAAAAGCACAACTATAATGACGTGGGAAAATACCCGAACAAAGCTGAATACCATATATATGTATGTATGTATGTATATGTACATGTGTGTGTGTGTATATAATTTAAATCAGAATCATAACTTGGCCCTTCAACGTCTAGTAGAAGCTTTAACTCAGGCAGCATTTCCTTCTGCCATTTCTACTACAGAGGATCAGTGATATTATGAGACCATCCATAAATAGCTCTGTTAAATGATGGAAGAGACTTGCTTATTTACATGCCTGCTTGCTTGCCATAAAAAAGGGAAGAGGAAGACAATAATCTTTTATTTGTTTTCATTCTGTTGTTGAATCAAACTTCACACCTACCCTTAATCTTAAAAAAAATCAGAAATGCTTATGGAAAAGTCTTCATTTTTGCGATGCTATCTGTGAACCAGCCATTGTGGCTCGTTAAAAATATGGTTAAATTAAACATGGCTCAGCACAATGTGTAATTTCATAACTTTTTCTTTCCTGATTCCATCTGAAGTAAGAGAACAAGACATGTCTAATCACCTATTTAAAAAAACCTATCATATCATCTCTAACCTATCCTTCCCCAAACTAGACATAATTTATTCTTTCAATATTTCTGGATAGGATTTGATTGCCTTATTCCTCATATTTTAGTTACCAAGTCTACACATATTCCAGTTTAAAAAGCCTTAAAAAGTGGCACTTCAAATCAGATATATTTGTGGCTTTATTTCATTCTGGTAGTGTTTAATAGCATAACATCCAAAAGTTGTTATAAGTTTGGTTCCAATAGAAAAAATATCTTTATTCTTGGCTGTCATTTGACTATATAAAGTTTCTTCTCTTCTCTTGGCCAATTTCATTATTGTGCATACCAATTATTTGATTTTCTTTAGTCATAAGCCATTTATCAATGGACAAAATATTGACTCCAACAGAGAAATAAAGTAGCAGAATTTATTTATGAGAAAGCTGAAGCTTGTAGGACCAGCAATAAAATATACAAAGAAATTAAAAATGGCTATGTTCTTCGAGAGCAACTTGATACAGCAAGAAAGAAAGAAAAAGGAAACACTGAACAATTTGAGAAGGGAAATAATGGTGCAAAAAAATAACTTGATTAGGAAAGACAATAGCAGCTTAGCACTGAAACAATTCTAGTTTAGCATGATTGGAGATCATTATTCTCTTCCTAAAAGACTGTTGTGGCTGCAAAGTGGAGAAGAAGCCTAGGTAGGATTACAATTCTCATTATCCAGACTGTGGTTATAACACAGCTGCAAATTCCCTAACCATCTGCAGGTGAAGAGTACAGTTTTTGACTAGAAAATCGTCTATCTCTTTATCTAGCAAGTGGCTGAGTTCAAACACTATATTAACTATATTTGGATTTGGCTTTCACAGGCACAGTAGCTTATTCAGCAAACCACGAGCAAAGCAAACAATGATTCAATTTTCTGTATGAATGTTGCAAATCAGTGCCTCTGAATCAGTCTTCCTTAAATTAATTCTCTCCAGATCAGTTGAACTTCACCACCTTGAATCACAAAGTTGAAGCCCAGCACATCTGGAAAGCATCAGTTTTCAAGTGGATGTTCTATTGACTGGAAACAAACTTCTTTCATCATATTCTTGTATCGCCACTTTTCAACTCCACTGAACCACAGTGAGGTTAGAGTGGGTCTCTTCAGCATTAGAAGCCTCCAATTCCTACAATGGAGAAACTATAATAGCCAAGCAGCAACTGAATAACATTGGCTCCATCTGGGGCTAAATTTAAAAAGCCATATGAGAAGGGGGCCACAAGGAGAAGACCAATAATGCTGACAGAAATGAATGGGTAACGAACAGTTCAAATGTTAAAATGTTTTAAAGGGATAGTTTTAAACAATATAGCTTATGGAGGGAGAGAAAAAATACCGATAACCATCTCTTTTAACTACTTTAAATAGTTGTTGTCGGTTACTAATATAGTATTTGAAATAGTGCTCAAAGGCTAACACTGGACATCTGTCGTGTAGACCAGATTTAAATTCCATTCAGCCATAAAATTTGGATCATTATGGGACAGTCACTATTCAGCAGCAGGATTCACTTCTTAATTTTTCTCGAAGGAAAACCCACCCTTTCTTTGTAAGGATGAATGCTGTCCTAGGTCATTTTAGGGCAAAGTAAATAAAAGTGCAATAAATAATCATAAAAGTAATAAACTACATGCTGACAACAAATTTTTACACTGAACTATCAGTTCACCTTTGCCCCATTATCTCAATCTAATGCCTTAATCTGTAGACAGTAAAACATTTTTCCATGATCAAAAGTTTGGGTGAAAGGAAGTGGAAGGAGAACTGACTTTTCAGTCGAATGACTGGGGTTCAAATACTGTTTCCACTGGGGTTTATGCTGCAATCTTGAGTATTAGCAGTCTGTGTAGTTGGAATGTTCTAAAGTCTTTAGTGGGAGCATCAAAGCTCAAGATGCCAAGTAACCATACTATTGGCTATTTTTCTAGCCCTTATCTTGCAGAACTATTCTATTAAGGTATGAAGGGCTCAAAAACAGGGAACCAAAATTCATTGCTTTGGAAAAGAAACAAATGCACACACTCATTTCTAAAAAGTGTCCTTTTCTAGTGCCCGTTCCTCCCCCTAGGCTACTTGAACAGACTCCTGCCTGTCAATTTCAACTGCTTTATTTCTGGACAGAACACTTAAGAGGGTAGCATTACAGAAACAGCTTTTTGTGCCATGCAATAAAAATGCGCAGAAGACCAAAAAGCACTGCTGAAGAGGAACACTTGGTCTAGTTAAACACTAGAACAAAATCTTCACTCCTTACATTAATAAACCAGCATACATAATGGAAAATTTTGCAGTGGGAAAGAACAGCTAAAGTTAAACAGAATTTCTTCCCTCCAACTGTCTTGAGATGAGGCAAGAAGCTCCAGCAGTGGTGTACTTTGAAGGAGGACTCTCAATCAAATGTCTCCTGCTGAGCTTCATGATGCTGTAAAGGGAGTAAATGTTTGATGCCAGGAAGCCAAAAATGGTCAGCTGTTTACAAAAGGTGATCACATGGGTGAATTGGCACATTCAGCAGTCATCTCCATGTCGAATACCTGCAAGGACTCTGCAAGAGATACAGAAGGAGAGGAATGCAATCCAATTTCACATTGCAACTATATACACACTCAGCAGATTTTGTTTTTAAAGGCCAAATGAAATGTAGTCTACCAGATGTTGCATTCTAGAGCTGTTTCCACTGCCTTGTTAAATGAAGTTGCATTTTATTAGTTTTATTCTGGCCAACCTGTCACTAATTTTTATTCTTGTAAAGTGTTCTGCCAGCACCCATATCTTTCTTCATTCTCTTTTTGGAGTTTCTCATCTTTCAATATTAAACATCTGTGAGGGCTATGAGCTGCTGTTCTTTCATTATTTCATTAAAATTTCATTGGTATTTCTGTCCCACAAATTTCATTTTATCTTCTGTCTTGCTCATTCATCCTTGAATATGGAAACTTAAAACTCCAGAATATATCTATTCCTGACATTTCCTCATGTAATATAGCTACCTTTTGTTCTTGCTTTTACCCTTAGTCTGCCCTTTTGCCAATTCAACTCTTTATTAACGGGCATTTCCCTTTGTCACTTGACCCAAACATTTGATCAAAATTAAGCAATTTTAATCAATTAAGGTACTTCCATTTAACCCCCACCTTAAGCATTATGTAGCTTTCCTATGGTTTGGGAAATGATAAACAAGTGTTATGTTTATGTTTGGGCAAGTGGAGATCTTTTATTTTATACATTTATTTACTCATTTTCTGTGAATGGACAAACTACATTTAAACAGTCCTTTGAGATTAAACTGAGATTAAATTCTGGTTTGCAAAACTGGTTGGAAAACCCTGTCAACAATCATGGTTTGTTGAGTGAAATACAGTAGCAACTAAGTACATAATAAAGGAGTGTGCAGCATTTAAGCCCAAGGGTCAAAAATCTGGAAAACACAATGCTGCCTCCTTCTGGTTTAAATGATAGCTGGATGATTAAGAAGATACCAGGCTGCTCTGCACAACTGCCTAACTACAAAAGCAGCAGCAGGAACAAAGTGACCCTCCTATCCTTCCACCACAGACAGTTGAACTATAAGCCACACACTCACCAAATTGCCCGCTGGCATTTCCATCAGCTCCTTCACCATTACTGCCAAAATGGATCAGGGATTCAAGTGTGCGGGGAGACATGGGTAGCTCAATAGTGCTACTGCAAGTTGTTCTGAAAAGGTGGGATGGGTGGTGGGGAGAAGAGACGTTAGCAAAAAGACACAAAAGTTAGAAGCTGTGGTCAGGCATGGCTCTTCCAGAGATATTCATGCAAATACTAGATTCCTCTGAAATAGACTGGAAAAAATCATTAATAGAATAGTGAGGATAAACCTCCCAGGGCTTTAGGAAGCTGAAAAATATCCTGGCAGCAGTAATCAGTTGGCATATTATATTCCGGAGGTCTATGAATTCACCAAGAATCAAACTGGACTCAAATGAGGCTTATTCCTTTTCATTCATTACAACAGAGGCAAGAAGAGAATTTTGGAGTCACCACTAATTGAATCATACACACAAAAATGTTTTTCCTTCTCTGTTGCAATTATTTTGTTTTATTTTGTGTTTATCAAAAGTTTTAAATGGATTGTTGTAATTTAGCTGAGTGCTATTGGATTTTGGAAACACAATTGGGGGAAAAGTCTACAAAAATGGCTTTATATAGAGGCAAGTTGCATACAGCTTAATTAAGAGGTTTCTGTGCAGCAGAAGCAATTACATCTCTAATCTGTATAGCAGAAGCAAGGAATGTTGCTAGGAGACTACAATTAACACCAACTCTTCCTTTTGCTACAGGTAGTCCTTAATTTACAACCATTCATTTAGCGGCACTTTGAAGTTAGAAGGGCATTGAAAAAAGTGACACATATTTTTCCCACTTATGACTGTTGCAGCATCTCCATAGTCACAGAATCAAAATTCGGATGTTGGGCAACTGAATCATATTTATGATGGTTGCAATGTCCTGGGTCATATGGCCACCTATTGCAACTTTCTTGACAAACAAAGTCAATGGGGAAGCCAAATTCACTTAACAACTGTGGTAAGAAAAGCTGTAAAATGGGGAAAAAGTCACACCACCTGTCTTGTCCAACAATGGAAATGTTGGGCTCAATTACAGTCATAAGTTGAGGGCCACCTGTACTTTTTATCTATATATTATCTATTTTGGGATAAAAACCATTTATAATTGAAGCACAAATACCAATAAAGGAGAATATTTGTAGCTCAGAGTTGAAATGAGGGGTCCTTGGTGCTCTCTGAGTTACTTGTTTTCTTGCAGATATTTCATTATCCTAACTAGGTAACATCATCAGTGCTAGTAAGGAGTGATATTTGCTCTCAGTGTCTTGCCTAGCTATGTGGGTGAGGGCAGCCTTAGAGAATCTTTGGTTGGGCTGAAGCACAAATAACTGGGGAGAGTGATATAAACAATAATTGCTTGATAGAATCCATGGGTCCTAGCTTTAGTAAAGAAACCAGACTTACGGGGTTACACAGATGAACTTAGTCTTCAGATATGGAGCAGCGCCTGTTTGTGGACAAGAGAAAAATATCCCTTAGTTTGTGTATCTTAAAATGCAAAAAGGGTCTCCTATTCAAATTGCATTTTTGTTTGTTCCAGTAAAAAGATTTGGAGATAGGTATATGAGGAGAAAGCAAATAGAGAATTATCCCAGAACTGTAAATTGTGTTGTCTTAATTGATAATCCTTGATTTACCTGTAGGTACATTTAAACTTTGTTTAGCGGAAAAGCTAAATTTAGATATTCTTGCCTTCGCATATGATTGGACTTGCAAAGTAACTTTGGGTGTAACAAAAACAGACAAGCATTCTAAAGGCTTATTTTTAAATTGCCTTTTCATTTCCCCCCAGTGTTTGTTTTTAAGTAATCAACAAGAGGCACCAACAGCACCAGATTAAATTAGAAAACACTCTGCAGGAAAATTTGCTGGTTTGTATAAGTGGCTGACAGGGCATTCAGTTCTACACATAACATGAAGATTTTGTTGAGAAATCCTAAATTAATTTTTTTTTAGAGAGAAAACAAATGTAGTGAGTAAAAAATCTCCTAGATGTCTTCACAGTAACATACAGGCTGGTTTGTTTGAAATGGAAACCGAAGAAAGTCAGGGTTGTTTAATACTTCTTTGAGACCATCTGAAATGCAACAATAAACTACTTCTATGCCAGGAAAATGGAATTCAGGAGTTAAGTTCATTTTTACTATAGTGAGTAGAGTATGACTTGCTTTGTAGGTTAAAGACTCCATCTTCAGTTATCCTATATCTATTTAATCAAAAGTAAATTGCACTAAATTCCATTAAAGTTTGCACTGACCATACTGCATGTAAGATGCATATAGTTCCTCATGAAGATATCCCTCCACCCAAAAACAAAAAATGCCAGCAACATTAAGAATCTTTCTCCAAGGTCCAATTTCCAGTTCCTTTTTGCAAATATAAGTATCCTTTTAACAGCCAAGGTCCCTATTTAATGCTTTGGGCCACCTGATGGAATGATAATACAAAGTAGGTAAGGCCAAATGGCACATTTAGGAAAGTTCAAAGGTTTTTCTTTTCCCACTGGGTTTTAGGAGGCACTGTGGAGGCATTTTCCCCTTTTCCCTGTAGACATAATTTATATATTATTTATGGTGTAAGGAAGTGCTTGGAGTTTAGGACTGCAACATACCTACGGTAATCTGGGGAGGAACAGCATAGAAAGTCAACAACTACCTGGGTCAGTGACTTCAGGATGCTCCTGGCTCTCAGGACGGCAGTATTTTCCAAAGGCCTCTTCCTTAGGAATATCAGGGTACAAATAAACAAGCGGGGAAACCAGGATGTTGGTGGCATCCATGATCTTGTAACCCATAATAATCTCAGCAAATGACATATTATTGAGTTGTTGCTTGGTGTATGGCTCCACTGACTGAATTTGTGTTTTTCCTGTAGAAAGAGGATTAAAAAGGAACAATAGACCCGTTGCCCAGGATGGGGAGAAAAGAGGGAGAATCAAACTCACAGCAATAAAAATGTAATTTGAAAAAACCACAAAATTAAAAATAAATCTTGTACACTGATTAGAAATTGGTCATCACTGATTATACTATTAGTGAACAGATGAATTCTTCTGATGTTACAGAACATTCATTAAAATATTACACATGGTAACTTCTATGAAAAATAAAATATCAGCATGTCTTGATGAAGAAGTAATATGTTTGTTGGTTTAATCCTTGCCCTTCCATTTAATGAATCTTAGCAAGGATGGGACAGACCTTCCGTAGATTCCTATAAAGCCTAAAAAACCAGAAGTTGATGAAAACAAGCTATTCGCAAAACCTAGGAATAAGGAAATTATAATTATGATAAAGCAATGAAATATTGCTTTAAATATTGTGTAATTTCCCATGATATTAAAATTTAATATACAGTAACAAAAATGCTATGTCTGCAATAGATTCCTTAGTAATGTTGTGTTGTAATTACCTTGCTGCTGAAGACTTTTGAATATTAACTCAAATTGCTTATACTTGTCCTATTATTGCTATATTTTGGTTTAAAACAAGATGGTTAAATGTGTGGATCAATTGTTAAGTGTTAAATATGCATATATTATTTCTGATTATATTCCTAGTTGTGGCATTGACTCCTAAATGATATAAGATGTATATATTAGGGACAGTTAACTATAAATGCATGTATTATAGAAAATTGCATACAAAATATGTATTTTTACACATTTTATGTTTGAACACACAGAAAGTCGACAAGGACTCATAACTCCTATAAAAATGACAGATGCTGAACATTTTCTTCAAACCAGCATTTTCTTTTTTTTTTTTTCTTACAAATAACAGGAACACCACTTCCTGGATGATACTTGATAGGGCATAAATGTATTGAAAAAGAAAATGTACTTATTAGTTCTGAAATAAATATATTCTGGCCTTATTCCCATGTAATAGTCAACTGAAATTCTTGAATGGATATTAAATGCTTATTTTTAGGTTTCATTGCTTTCGGGAAAGGTGGAAGAGGACGATGACCAGCAGCAAGCTGGATGAACTCAGTGTCAGTGGTGATAAGTCACACTACTGGAAGACCCGAAGGACTGAGCTAGATACAGAGATATCATAGATAAAATCTGTGTCATTGCTAAGAGTTGACTATGACTTAATGGCACATAATCTAGTCTAGTGCATGGCACTTTTATCATTTCAGGACCGCATTCCTTACCACTAATATCCTTCTCCACCCATGTGAAAGTGATTCCACCTTCCTTACTGCTTTCGCTGAAACGCAACAAAAAGGTTCCTGGAGGTTTTGTGCTCAGGATGGCTCTTTCCCTCTCTTTGCTGATGAAGCCCATGATATATCTGGAGGAGCAGGAGGAGGAAAAGGAAAAAAAATATAGTTTCAATATGGTATGTTTTATTTATAAAGAATCACAAAATCATAGAATTGGTTGTAATTATGCAGCCACAGTGATTCCCCAAACTTTTTGCTCATTTGAAATTTTGGATGCACCCCAAAGAACTATCACAAAATAGCTGTCTGCTGTAGTCAATATGGCCAGTTTATTTTATGGATCCATTTATTGTATTGTGAAAGCAGTGCTTTTAAAATTGACCAAGATCCTATATGCAAGTGTCCTCAAATTTGGGAGGAAAGGGGGACAAGGAGCACCAAATTGGTGAAGGCTGGTTTAGAACTTTCTCACCTTTGAGGACCCATAAGTGACAAGAACAGCTTTTTCTATACAGACATGTTGTCAACAATTATGATTTTTCTGGTCACTCTTACCCTTCATTCCAAAGTGCCAAGATGTACTTCTTCACCAGGTCAATTATATTGTCCAGCCAAACCCAGAATGAAAAGCCTTTTCCTGCCATGTTCTCCTGCAGAGAGTAAATCAAGAAGGCCATTAAGCAAACTGGCTCACAGTTTGACTCACAATCGTATGCCTCACTTTCCAAACCCTCACCTTGCAGAATTTGGCCCATGTTATTTGGCATCCAGAGTAATTGACACCAGGTCCTAGAACAAATAATGGGAGTGGATGAAAAGAAAATTATTTGTTTATATCCCTTATTATTTTTACAAATAACTTGAAATGGCAAAAATATCCAATACACCTTCATCCTCCTGTTTTCCCAACAAAAATCCTATGAGATGAGTTAGACTGAAAGTAACTGGAGAGACTGAAGAGGTACCTAGCCAGCTTTTATGGTTAAGGAAGGATTTGAACTCATGGGCTTCTACTTTTCAGCCTGGTGCCTTAACCATTAGACCAAAAATATTAAAATCAAATAAAAATTAAATGGAGCCGTTATGGTATAGTTACAGTATTAAATTTTCAGCAATGATAAAGGAGAGTCAGATTCTAATCCCCTTGTCTGCCATTGAGGGTCACTAGAAAGCTCCTGGGCAGCTGTTCACTGGATTCATATGTTCAGCTAACATGAAATATAACTTAGTTTGCTCTGGCTTAATGTAGATGGATGTTGGAGGGGAGAATAGGTATAATGTGCATCATATCACACAAACAATGTTTCATCATGGGTTATATCAGACACCTATCTTAGCATACTGGGTTAATCTAAATTTTGTGATTTATAAACCAGACGTTATAGTTTAGAATGTTATGTGATCTCAGCTAACTGTGATTGATTCAAGAATCCAAATAAACCATAGTTTAATGCGATCAGATGTTTACATTGGACACCAGTCACTACTCACTTGAGATGTTAGCAATGGGAGATAAATCCTTCCATAGCATCTTGATTTCTTTGGAGGAAAGGGACTTTTAAAAGTAAGGTAATCTCTTTTTTTACATGTTTTTCAGGAATTCGGGGTGGGGTGGGGATTGCCAGCACTGTAGCATTCTGTACATACTCTGGGCCTGGGTTTCAATCATCAGCCAATGATTTTCCAAGTCTATAATTGAAAATTCTGCTATGAATTTAACAAAACCCCTAGTCAACCTGGGAAGGTGGCAATACCTTAGAAGTCAATAAACGTCAAGGGGGGGGAGGGAGTTTGTTACCAAGTAGCTTTTCTGCAAGAGTTGTCAACTGTTCTATGCTGAGTCCTCGTTTGGTGGTTGAGGAGAACTGCCAGCTAAGCACCTCAGCAACTTGATCCCATGTGCCAATGGGTGGCTTTGTGAAAAAGTTCACGTTCTGCCAAGAGAGGAATTATTCATGGTTCATGAAATCAGGAGAAACAGCCTCTTCCCTCTCCATTCCTCTGCACTGATGCCTTCACAGTATAGCATACCTTGGGATTGTTTGTCAGCATGTTGTACCACAAAATTGATGCCCATGCATTCGGCATCTGGCAAATGTTGGAGATCACCACTACAGGAAGTGAATGGGTCTAGGGAAAAGAATACAAGTTACCTGAGCACAAACTTATCTTTTTTTTGGAGTCTTAGGATCTTATTTTTCACAAGAAGATTAAATAATTAATTTTTCAGTTCTCCCATCTCACTAAGCAGGACATTCACAAGACCATTTTGCAGCTCTGCAATGAAACAAGCTGTGGTATCAACATTAAAAGGGTAATATGCTAAGAGCAGTTTAACAATCATTTCTACTTTCAATGGACCACAGCAAATTCTAAGATTGAAAGAGGGTGTTGATCCACTTTGATTTTCTAGTCTCCTTTTTCATAAATGTCCTTGGTCTGGATTGGAGACTCATATTTCAGAGAAAGATTTATAGTAGGGATGTCAAACTGGATTCCAATGAAGGTCTCACCAGGGTTGTATTTGACTTGGGAGCCAGGGTAGGCATGGCCAGGGTGGATGTGGCCAGCTTGATGTCACTTGTGTCGGGGGCACCTGTGGTGGCCTGAATGTTCTGCCAGAGAAAACAGGCCCCTGAGCTCCGTTTTAAGCTGTAATGGCTTCCTGCAGCCCTCCGCCAGCGAAAACAGAGCCCCGTTTTTGCTGGCAGAGAGCTGCAGGCCATCATGGCTGAAAACGGAGCCAGCTCCTTCCAAGCTCCATGCACATGCTCCTTCCAAGCTCCATTTTTGCTGGCAGAGGCACCACAGGCCACTCCTTCACTGTTTCCATGAGCTAGATCTAAGCACCCTGCGGGCCAGATCCAGCCCACAGGCCTTGAGTTTGATAGTTTATAGCATAAACTAACCATTGGAACTACAGTATATTCATTTAAGGAAGTGGATTGCTCCATTCATTTCAGAGGAATAGTTTCCTACATAAAGGCAAAATAAATATCACATACAATGACTATACGTCCATTACTATAAAGGGCAGTCCTTTATTTTAGAAAGCTGTCCTTTAGATTCATTTAATTTAATTATTCTATTTATTTATTTATTAAATTTAGCACCACTTATCTCACTATCCATTTTCTTGGTTTTGTTTTAGAGTCTTCCTTTGTGAAGCAAAGTTACAATGGTTAGTTTACAAATAATTTTTGAACCCATTTCAGGTTATTCAGGTCCTTTATTTTTTCCCAGAAAATATGGCCATTGTGCACTGTTAGTGAAATTGCTATATGGGCATCATTATCTCTTTTATGTGTCTTCTTGGAAACTGTTACGTGAATGTTACCATAATTCAAATAAAGCTTCTTGCTTCCTGTGTTATATTTGATTTTGTTCCTGGCAAAACTCCAAGATGTCATCTAAACTATTACTACAATACAGAAGCTTCCATTCCAGCCATAAATAAGCCTTCCCATAAAGAAGTCAAACTACAGTTAATAGAACTGGTGATATGACACGTTCTTACCTCCAGGTCAATTTTCAAACCTTGGTGGTAAACTTCTGTTTCAAATGTAATAAGATGGAGTTCTTCTGTGACAATGAGAGAGGCCTGAGGAGAAAACGATGAGAGAAAAAAGTTAACATTTGCATGAATTATGTACATACTTAGCTATCATTCATCTTTCAGCATAAGTTTACAATGCAAAAAAGAGGTTAAAAATAGTCAGCTGAAAAAATGAAAGGCATTGAATAATCCCTGATTCCACTGCGAACATATAATGCTTCACACATTGGTTTTTTTATTTTTTAACTCAAGATCTCCCTGATTCAATTCAACCATAATTTTCCCAGTCTTCCCCCTTAATCTCCTATGCAAGCCTTAGATTGCAAAGAAAAAGCAAGGCAGTTACGAATTTGTGGACCACTATCAAGAATCATTCAACAAAAATTTAGGTAGAAACAAAAGGGTACTATTAAACAAGGAGCAAAGGCTTGGAAAAATAGACGATATGAGTTATTTCTGGGTAAACGTTTCAGTGTTGTAAATCTATTCATGTGAAGAAACTAAAGACAGGAAAGCTGGATTTTCCAAGAACAGTCCATGAGTCAAGACCTTGAGAAGTTCAGACGGAAAACTGGTCCAGAAATCAAGCCAAATGATGGGAATTCACAGGAAAAACAGTCAAGAAGTACGAGGGTCGTCCCCCCCCACACACACAACAAGGGCAGAGAATCTGGAAGTTCCCACTATGTAGCAAGAATTTCTGTAATTAGAGCAGTTGATAGTTCCTTCTGTGGAGTCATGCTGATTTCTACTGGTCATTAAATGGAAGTATAATTTAGAGCTTGGTACCTTATAAAGCCAGAGTCTGGTTGCTTGCTATCCTAATCAGCAGTCTCTTGGACTGAGTCTGACTCAGAAATGCAGAAATATCTGAGAGCCTAGAGCCATCAAAATTACATGTTGGGAGTCTGCTGGTCAATAAGATATTGATAAAGTAAAGCTTCCACAGGTCCAACATGCTGATGACTTCATATTCTGCCTGATAATTGGATAATGATGACAGTTGGACAAGGAAGAGGTAGAAATTGGCAGCATGGGTTTACCAGGATTCACTGAACCCAGTATTGGTAAATATCTATAGAAAACAAGATAGATTTTAGTGAAAGAGGGACAAAAAAAAATCACTGGCTTGCTGATGGCCACAATTAAAGACCAATGAATTGTCCACATTCTTTAACTTACTTAAATCCATCACACTGAAACTGAAACACAATACAATGGATTGCCAACTGATAGACCAGGTTGCCAGTGATGGTTAGTGATGTGTTTGTTTGTCTCTTTGACATGCTTGAATTGGCCCGATAGAATCTGATGAAATGCTTGCAGTTCTTGCAACATTTGATCAGTTGCTATGGCCCAAAAATTCAAAATGCATACAAAAACAACAACCTCAGAGTGCTATCCAATGTTTCCAGTGTTATTTGTGTATTTATATCCTGTGAATAAACATAAATCCTTTATTAGTATTCTATCCAGATGTCTTGTTGGAAATGGATTGCTCATCTGGTAGACAGTGGACTGGGTATGGCAAGTTGACAAAGAGAGATATCCTGATGTTTGTCAGAAATGTGCAGAGTAATGCTTGCCAGAAACGCCCAGTGAACTAGATTCCTTGCTCCAGCTTATATGCTTTTAAATATCAAATCTAATATGTGAATACCAAAAATCTAACAACCAGAAGGAAGATCTTGAAAAACCTAACTTTTCTTACAGGGAACTGTCACCACTCTATTTCAAGAATTTCTCCCATAACAGACTGGGAAGTATGTAACAGTAGCCTTAGGACTGCATGAGCTCAGGGGCATGATGTGGGCTGAGAAATGGCTGTATTCTGATTCCTTGGGTCATGCTTCTGTCCAAGAATTGTTTTGCAGCAGTTGCTTGATTTGCCAAGGAGTATCACAGATGCAAAACTTCTGGAGATATCACGGATGAAGAAGGAGGCAAATCGTCACATGCGGTATTCCAGTTTCAAGAAAAGTATCAGATCCTATATTATGGGCACTGGAGATCATGTCAGAATTAAAGTGCAAGAAAGATAGTGACTGTCAATCATTCAGCTTAGATGCATTCTGGAGATATTTCAAGTTACAGTGATCTGTCATGATCTGTGGTCTGCTGGGCCCCTTCCTATGAATGCCTCTGGGTTTTAAATGTCACGCTAATAGCATACAACTCTTTGTGATATATAGTATATATTGAAACAGTGCATGGTAGGAAATGAAGGCTGGGATTCTCAGGAACTTGTAATTATATGGCCTCTTCTACTATACCTGTATCTACCACAAAGGGCTATATGGGATGAGGATATTGCACAATGGGTTGGGTGGTGAAAGCCCTCTTTATTTTTTCAAAAGTGCCTGGGACACTTTTATATGCCTGGGACATTTTTCCCTAAGTGTCCCAGGCATATGACCTTCACATAATAGCAGTTATGAATTATGTAGAGGCAGAAATATATATATATAATACTGATTGGCAAGGGCCATTCACCTCTGGAAGTGGAAGTCTTTGCTTTCTTGATGAGGCTACCCAAAGAGAGTGGCTTCCATCTTTGACAAGTATATTTGAATTCCTTCAGATTAAATCTGACAATGCAAGAAATCAGTAGTGATTATCTGAAATTCATACTTCTATAATTTGGCACACAGGCACTTCTTCCAAAGGCTCAACAACATTGCCTATACATGCTGTACATATTTCTGGATAGGGGGAAGAATAAATTATACTAAAATGACATCCAGATAAGTAATAAGAAATTGGTCCATGAAATCCCAGAAATGTTGCTCATCAAATGCTGGGAAAACTGTGAAAGCTTTATAGAGACTGTGCAAAACAACTGTGTACTCAACATTGTCATATGGGATAGGATACTTTTTTTTTTTTACTAATCACTTTCAGATTTGCCCTCCTGAGAAATTGTTTGGTGGAAATCCAGGTCTTTTTCAGGCACTCAAAGAGTTCTAAAATCAGTTGGAAAGAGCATCTGTTCCAGAGAATGATCTAGATGACTTTTTTAATGAAAAAATATAGAGCTGCAACTGATGACAGGAAAGAATGGATGATTGTTCTTTACAATGTTTTTGAGATGACGTCCCTCAGTGTTGCCTTTGTAGATTCCAAGAGTCAGTAAATCTGGATGAAGGAAATTTGATATTGGGTCAATAGTTGGGAGGGATTGTGGGAAAGCTGGGGATGAAGTGTTTGAACGTTCAACTGAGTCCATCTGCTGAGAAATGAAAAAAAACTTTTCAAAGAAACTCACTATAACTAAGGGTGGAGAATTGTGTTTCTGTAACACAATTTTCAAGAGCACGCATTCTAGACTTGCATTAAAGAAACTCTACTGAAATCCATTATGTTCTATCTTACTTGGCCAGCCAGTGAGGCGGGATGTAACAATAAAATAATCACAGGGAAAGCAAATAGCATATTGCTTCCTGAACCAATAAGTCAGTCAGCACACTTTTGGCAGAAGCCGTATAAAGCGTTTTCTTTCTTGTGTCTTGTTAGGGCCCTAGAGTGGAAATTGGAACATGCTTTTTACAGCATGGGGGCTTGAGTCTCACCTTTCTATTTGACCGAACAATTTAAACTCATGAACTTGAAGCCATGCTAAATACAACAGTGGAAGGAAGGAAGGAACTAAAGAATTCCAAGTATTCATAGTGTTCAGATTCATTCTCACAAGGTATGTAGTCCATATAATTGCACTGGTCATAGTTTAGTTTAGTTTAATTTACTTTATTGTCATTGCACCTCATACAACGAAATCAAACACCATCTTCAGTGCACATCATGACCATGAAAATAAACACAAACACATATCTTTCACACTCCACACAATGAACTGAAAACCCCCAACACTGCACTATACAGTAGAATTCAAAAGAGCTACTGCCCTGGGATAGAAGCTATTTTTCAGCCTATTTGTGCTTGTTTTTATAATTCTGTACTGTCTGCCAGATGGTAATAGTTCAAAAAAAGGGTGCCCAGGATGAGATGGGTCTATGAGAATGTTTTGAAATTTCTTAAGGCAGCGGGAGCTATAAAGCTCTTCCAAAGAGGGGAGAGGGCAACCAATGATCTTCTGGGCAATGACATTAACCCTCTGGAGTGCTTTCCTATCTGCCACTGTGCAATTGGCAAACCATACAGAGGTGCAGTAAGTTAAGATACCCTCTATAGTGCAGCGGTAGAAGGTCACCAGTGGTTTCTCATTCAGTTGTTGTTTTCTGAGAAGCTTCAGGTAGTATAATCTCTGCTGGGCCCTTTTGACCAGGGCTGCAATGTGGGCACTCCAGGTCAGGTCCTCTTTTATGGTAAAACCCAGAAACTTAAAACTTGCCACTTGCTCCACTCGGTCTCCACTGATAAGCAAGGGCTGGATGTCTGATATGTTCCTTCTATACTCAACTATAGTAGTCTTCTACTGATGGTTTCAACAATTATGGGGGGCTTTATGGGTGTCAAGGCATATCATGTTTACTGTCAAGCTTCAGGTCCATGAAGCTGCTACTTGGTTGATAGCCAATCAATCTATATGCTAGATTACCTGCGACATAAAGCAATAGTATATAGGCATTACTGGTGCTATTTGGGCTAACTGGATATCAACCTTTCCCTGATCCAAAAGCCCATCTAAGTCACACAAAGTTCATATTTTTAAGGAATAGGACACAATTATTTTGGCTGAATATTTGAAAGTAAAATAATGCTGGCTCTTATTTTTGACGAGCTGGTCCTGATTTTGCTGGTGGTGAATATAACTGGGAACTTGATTGTTATTGTTCCAATTGGAACAATATAGACAAAAATGAAAAGTGAGGCTGTCCTTGAATGGGTCCATCAATGTGATCTAATTCCTATCCAAATTGTGGTTCAGATGGTGAAGGTCATTTACATACAGTGTTCTCCAATTGACCAGTGCCTTTGTAATAACTTTCTTATATGTCAGCTGGCAGTTGCTAACTTGCTTAAATTTTCCAATATTACTTTTAACTTCTGAACTTGTCAGCCCATATTGCAGTTGGTCCAGATAAAGCAGACCAAAATCTTTAAGATAAAGGAACATATAAAAACATATGTCAGGAGTGCAAGGACCTGGCCAAAGGATCCATCACAGTTTTCAAGAGTAGCCACTGGACATATCTGATGTAGTAAAAAGGAGCTGGAAAGTTTTGTTGAAATTGCAAGGTATCAAGCCAAACTGTCTACTGAAATAGCATGTTCTCAATCGCATGTTCTCAAGCTTTCAGTTTCTCCAATTTGGCTACTGAGGCTGAAAGAGGGAGATTTTAATTTCCGAGGTTAGAAACAATCTGTTTTATGTATTTCAAGTATCCAGTATCTATTCACTGTTGGCTACATTTCTTCCAATTTTACTACCTAGATTGTAGTACCCACCTCCCCTTCTATTCAGCTTTATTTCTTCTTATATAATCAATTCTCACCGGCATGAACCAAAAGGAAACATGCTTTTATACACAACATTTTAATTTATTTTGATATTCATTCCTCATAAAAAAACCACATACTATCTACTTTTCTTCCAGCATATACACATCTTAAATGTTCTTTATTACTTTTCCCAGCTTTAATAAACATTCTACCAGAGTAAACAAATTCATCTTCCTTCTAGTTTTCTTGGATGTATATGTAATTTATAATCATTCACTTCAATTACTTTGTCACAAATAACTACCTTGATCTTTGATACACTGATGTTCTTATATCCCTCTTTGTACTGTAAAATCTATCCAACATTCACTGCATATAATTTGAGTTCTCAATTGATAACATGGCATTATCTGCATGGAAAAGTATATACACCATTCATAACTTCAACCAATACGTCTGTAATGTTTTATAATTTATCCATAAATATATTAAACATGGGATGTTGTGCATTTCTCTAATGTGCTAAACTTTCTTTTTCCCCCCCCGCATTCATACCTTAATTTTATCACACAGAAATTTTCAGGAACAATCTTCTGTTCCACAGTCACGCAAAACAATCCAGAATAGCCTACATTACATTGCACCATGCTCTAAATTAGAGAGATTTCTGGCTTTGCAGTCTTGTGGAGGGGATGGTTCCGTGTGAGTAGCAGGCATGCCTGTCTACCATGCATATAAATGGAGTGTACACGCATTCACTCGCTGCTCGCACAAGCAGGGATGTGCATGCACTTGCCCTTCACTTCTGTGGTCTGGTTCCAAACAGCTTAAAGCCTGGTAGTGGGCTGCGGCCTGGAGGTTGGGGACCCCTGCTCTAAATCAATAAAAATACAATAAGCTTTTTTCCCCTCACATATACTCGTCAATGACCGGCTGAAGTACAGATATCTGCATATCTTCTTAGTGGCATAAAACCACTGAATTTTGAAAATTTTTGCCCACATTTTTTTTCAATTTTCTAGGCATACTTAAACTATCTTATTTTGCATTCCATCTTTCACAGTAACAGTAGTCCTCAACTCCAAAGCTGCCTCACACACATGGTAAAAATGTTCACTTTCGTTCCATAAGCAATTCACAATCACATATCTATAACTAATAATCTATAGTGTATTTTTCTTTTTCCTTTTCTTTGACACTAATATTTGTAGAATTCATTTCCATTCTACTCTTCAATGTACATACAAATCTCCGAAACAGGCCTTTATCACTTTATTTTCATACTTTTAATTCCACGTATCCCACTGGCATTCTGCTTTAGGCTCTCTTCATCTCTTTCTCAAACAATTTTTTTATTTTCATCAAAACTACTCTGTATTTTCTCTCTTCTAATCCCAAAAATTCCTTTCTTTGACTACTTCCTATCTTTTTCTCTCTGTACACATTATATAATCTATTTCTCTCACCCCAATTCCTTTTCCATTGATGTAATTCCATAAGGGTTAATGACACTCTGTAAAAATATTTTTTGCTGTTTTCCAAGTAGGTTTCTCACTTTACTTCCTTATGTTCATTTGCCACATATTCTATTGGGAAACAAATCTATCTTCTAATATATCTTCATATAGAACTTGTACTTTTCTGCAATCCTTGTACCTTTCACTAATTCTCCTAATCTTATGTTATAAGTGATCAAATAAATGTTTTTAGGTTTTTTTATTCATTCCCGTGTCATGTGTAAATATGAATGAGGTCATGTTTTAAGAACCAACAGCCTTCCCCCCACCCCAAACACTTATCAAATAGTCACCATTGTCACTCATTCTTCAGTCCTCAAAAGGCACCATTATTTTTTCTGTACTCTCATCTTGTTCTTACCCATTCTATCTGACAAAATATTTTTCTCCTGGTTTGCATTCATTTAGAACATTATACAGTTTTTCCTATTTTCATATCTGGTTCTTCGTTTATCACCATTCACTGGAGCATAACATGCTACAGACACCAACTTATGGATTCTTACTTAGAAATGCACTCAAAACAAATCAGTTAAAATTACACAGTTGTATTTTTTTGTTCTTTCAAAACCATGGCAATTCTTATTTTGTTTAAGGTCTCTTCAGGTTAAACAAGGAAATATCAAAAGAATGGGGATCAGGACTAAAATATCCTGTTCAAGCTATATCTAAGAGTGACAATTTCCCTTCTTCACTGTTACTCTATTTTGTTCATGAAAATACTTTGGATGTAATTCAAAGACTGAAAAGCTCTAGCAACTCAATTGTGAAAGGGAGAAACCCGAGTAAGAGCAAAACAAGGAGAAGGGACAGAACTATTGTTATTTAACTCATCACCATCAAACTCCATCACTACTTATTCCAACTTAAAACAATTAATATAAACCAGTTACATGGTGGGATACTCACATCACAATTGGCTCTTCCACCATTGCCACATCTCTGCTCTCTCAGTGTCTGTGAATGAAATAGAAAAGGGTTTACGTTGGGTAGGTTGGTTTGGACTTCCCTAAATAAGCAAACCATTTAGTATAAGAAAACAAATCTAAAAGAATATCTTTTAGATTTCCTTCTCTTCATTGCTACAATTCCAAAAAATGTTCAAAGCCTAAGTCTCCCTTTTATGAACTTCAGCTTGTCATGGTGCCTGAACTCATGAAAAATGTGGCACATCATTAGCAATAAGAATGTAATGCTTTTATACTTTATACAAGTGATCTGTTTCTATTATCTATTGTGATGATTAATCACTCTTAAAGGACGTACCTTTAAATAGCAGCCTCACTAAAATGGAAAGTGGATTATTTCATGATCAAATAAATATAGGAGGAAGAGGAAAGCATTATCTAAGACTAGAATGCTTTCATTTATTCTTGTTACCCCACATGCTGGGCCCACATTTATAATTTAAAAAAAGCTTACCAAATGTTTGAATTCTGCAGAAAGGCTTCCATTGTTGGACTCCTCCATGTTCATCACCTTAGTATTTGTTCCCAAGATATTAAACTTCCGGGATCTTGATAAGCCAAAGATAGGTATATCTTTAGTCTGTCTAAGTAATTACACACTCTAAACAAAGAAGAACAAGCCAGGCCCTCCCAAGACGTTTTCCCATCACGTATTTGAAATTCATCAGTCACTTCCCAAAGATAGTATTTAAAGTGTGATATCTTAAAACTTACCCCCGGAGGGCAGCCACTTCACCAGAATCCCTGCAAGAAGGGAATAAATGTGCATCATAAAATCAGGAGAAAATGGATACACTGATCATACTATATAAAAGTAAAAACAAAAGAAAGACTGAAGTTTTCAATTTAATATAAAATGAGCATTTAAACATACTTGTCAATGCAAACTTTGATTTTCAGCTGATAATTCAGCTCGGGAAACTTAACCAGTAACCTACAGAAGAGAAAATAAATGTTAATTTCTGAAAACATGTCTCTCCCCACTCCTGCTCATCAGTAACACACACAAACACACAATTAATCTGTAATTTATCTGATCCATACTAGGCTAAACTGATGATGAGGGTACCCAGCAGCTGCTCACTGACATTAGCAGAAATCCCAGTAGGAAAATGATACATAAGACAAAAAAGGATCTATTATACCCATCACTATTTATTTGACAGTTTCTTAATTGCAATGAGTAAAGTGTAGGTAACAATGTAAACCCTGCATGTTTCATGATCTAAAACAATTTTAATAGTTCTCAAAACTGCTTCAGTGATTTACAGAATAACACAGTTGGAAGGGACCTTGGAGGTCATCTAGTCCAGCCCCCTGCTCAAACAGGAGACTCTATACCATTTCTGACAAGTGGCTGTCGAGCCTCTTCTTGAAAGCCTCTAGTGATGAAGCACCCACAACTACTGAAGGCAAGCTATTCCACTGTTTGATTGTTCTCACAGTTAGAAAATTTCTCCTTGTTTCTAGGTTGAATCTCTCCTTGATCAGTTCCCATCCGTTGTCTAGCCTTCAGGAGCTTTGGAAAATAGATTGTCTCCCTCCTCTCTGTAACAGCCCATTAAATATTGAAACACTGCTTTTATGTCACCCCTGATTGTTCTCTTCACTAGACTAGCCATGCCCAGTTCTTGCAACTTGGAAAAGTCTATGTAACCCCTCTTTGCCCTTTGCAAAATACATTTTGCAAATTATAAAATAATTTATAAAGGTTGCAGAATTATTTTTTTCTGATGAAGAATTTAGTTTATTTTAAACTAGCTCTACCCATGCTTCACTACGAAACTATGTGATCGGGCTTAGTTTTTAGAGAGGATAATGAGGGGAAAAAGTGTGACTCTGCCTACCAGCATCCATTGGTATTCATCTGGCTAGTGTCCTGTCAGTGTGTGAGGGAGCTGAGGGGTGTTTGGAAACTGAAACATGGAAACTGAAACAGTAGTATTTGCTGTGTGAGCAAGGAGACAGCAAGGAGCCTGGGCGTGGCTTAGCTCAACTGTTCTGTAGTAAAGCTGGTTGCTGCTGTGAAACTAAAACTGAAACTCCTTTCCTCTGCTTGTGCTTTGCATTTGGAACACATTTTTTTCAGGTGGGGAGGGGAGTAGAACTCCTTAGTATCAGAGTGTGTTAATAATATATGAAATACTAATGCTCTGATGGTCACAATCCTTTCTTAGTGAGCACCTAGAACATACGTGTCAAATTTCAAGTTTGTAGGGTTTACGGTTGATGCATGACTGGTATTTCACACACACACACACACACACACACACACACACACGTGTGTATGCTTAATTTAGAATGTGTATGGCCTTACTTTTAGCACCCTCCTTCCTATTTCAAACGTCTGTGAGCAGAAAACTCACCGTACTTTTGTTGTAAATTGTACTCCAGTTTTGATAACAAGTGGACGGTCTGGATGCATTGGCATGCAGGGCTGCCGCTCCACCACAAAAGCACTGTTAAAAGCAAAGGGAAGATTAGTGGTGATTAGTGGAAGGGAATTATGAGAAAAGAAGTGTTAGTTCAAATTTACAACTTCATTGAAAAGTTACAAGAATGCTCGACAATTATACTTGACTGCATTTTTAAGCAAAACAGTCAGACATATTTGAGGTTCCTACTGCTCCAAAATTTATGACGTACTTCTCAAATGAAAAACAAAATGCATCATCATTACCAAAAGTACATGTTTCAGGATAAAATGCACAGTGGACATTGTTGAAATTTTAGGTGTTTTTTTAAAATTGCAGATTAGTGCAGTAATAGTACAGGACCCAGTTATGAACAAGTAACTGTAAAATACTCTGTTCTCTGGAGTGTGCCTGGCTCTTCTAATTTTTCACGTTGGTCAAGACTGTCTTGTCTGAGTCCTCATTTGAAGTTAATTTTGGATGAAGTGTTAATTTTGGGTGTATTTGTTTGGTTGGTTTTAATTTTTGGACTCTAAGTAAACTGACAGGAATGAGCTGTGTGCTATTTATTTACTGTATAAATAACAAGACAAACTTGTGATTGATTATAGTCAGTTTCTATGTGCAATATTTTAGCACTCCAACTGCACATGGACTCAAGACAAACAGGCAGTACCTCTTCATGAGATTCCTGAATAATTCCACAATGCGCTCTTCCAGCAATGGCCGGTGTTGAACAATTGGGTCCCCTTTGTAGGAGACCTTCTGCTGCAGCTCCTCAAGTTTCTTAATCTGCTGACGTGTTTGAAGTTGTGACTCAGCCAAGGATGTTATCCTGCATTGAAGGGTAGGAATGGAACAACAAGAAAAACTGCTATACCTTATGTCACCAGTAGCTATACTTTCTACCTAAGGCAGCCATAATAACTATTTTCTCCTGGTTTCTAGATAAAGTTATACAATTTACACAATCACCCAGCTAAGCTAGGAATGGAAATCCTGCAGTTCTGGCATATCTGTCAGGTAAGATGGGACTATAGTTTAATAACATCTGGATCATACAAGTAATCCGAGTGAGCAGAAATTCCTGATCTGAATCTATTAGATATGTCAACTCTACAATAACTTTTAAGGTAGAGAGATTGTCCTCCATATTGTCTATTCGTGAATATTTTCTATGTATTTCAATGACTTTTTCATTTGGAAGGTGGATTAGAAAGAGGCTGCAATGACAATATATTCTCATTTTGTGGCTTTATTGAAAGATAACTGACAACAAGTATTGCAAACAAAAAAAAGCAGCCAGAATCCATTCTTACCAGTTCTCCAAACGATCTAGGCAGATGTTGGGTGGTCCACCAATACATGCAATCTGCTGTCTCCTCTTCCAGTCAGCCAGTTCCTCATCCACCAATGTTTTCTGCACATATTCCATAGCAGATAAGAGCCCAGCCAGTTCACTCACAATTCCCTTTGAGAGGAAGTAACAGGAATGTTGACAATTCTTTTCTGTTATTATTTATCATCTCAAGTTCAAATAAAGTAGTCCTTGCGTAATGTATGTTATTCAGTGACCTTTTGAAATTACAACACCACTGAATAGACTTATGACTGGTCCTCAAAGTTCCAAACATTACAGTGCTTTGGTGGTCGATCAACAAAATTCGGGTCCGCTCAGACCTATCTGTATATTCAAGCACTTTTTGGTTGCCTTCCAGCTGTTGTGGCCAACTATCGCCATTATGCCCCCTTCTTTCATGCTGATGCCACCAGAGCATCTGTTGCACTTCATCCAAGGCCTCCCTGGCCAGGGACTTTTTTTTCCTCAAAAGAAGGAACTTCCTAGAAAGACTTCTTTTGCACTGGTATAGATAGGGCTCACTTTCATGCCCCTGCCTTTTAAAATTTTGCAGGAAAGCCACACGTGATTTGAACAAGGCATTATGAAATTTGGACAAGAGCAGGGGCAGCTAGTAGCTGCCTTTAAAGTGCCAGGCAGAGGCAGTTCCAGTTCATCAGCAGAGGCAGAAAAGACAACAAAGGGCAATTGGGCAAAGAGGCACAAGGACGGTAAGCACTGGGTGGCAAGGTTGGCAGAGGTGGCTGAGTGAATGGCAGCCGAAAGAGCAGAGTTGGGGAAGAAATAGATGGGTGGAGGAAAATAAAGAGAAGGCAGTCCCTTCTTACCAAAGCTTGGAAGTTACTTGGATTGGAGCGGGTTCCCAGCTAACAATAATGGAATTTGGTTACTGATAGCAACTGTGACTGCCAGGATTGTTATTGCAAAGTAATGTGGTCATTACTTAGCAATGGAAGTTATGTGACGCTGTTTGGCAATGGAAATTCCAATTTTGGGTGCCACTGTAACTCAAGGATATCTGTATATTTTTTATCAATTAAATATATTTAAATATGAGTTATATCCAGTCTTAGACTCAGAACAGAAAAAAAAAAACTGGTTAGTCACAAATGATGCCCTTTGATTTCAATTAACATAAGAATGACTAAGTCCAGATTTATCATAATAATTATAAATGGTACATCTTCCCGTGTTTGAGCCACTTAGAATGAAATAGTGGACAAATTTAATCATAATAAACTGATATGCTTTAGAATTCTACTTTTATATTATGATTAATTAAATCTTTATGAATTTAGTATAAAATATGATAACCAGGATCTCTGATTTGAAGAATCAGGAACAAATTCTGATTTAGATTTCTAGCTCGTTATGAGAGAAACAAACTATGCTTCATATCAGAGGTGGTATTCAGCAGTTTCTGACCAGTTCTGGAGAACCGGTAGCGGAAATTTTGAGTAGTTCAGAGAACTGGTAAATACCACCTCTGACTGGCCCCGCCCCCATCTATTCTCTGATTGGCTGGGTCTTCTTTTGTTGCTCTGCACAGGAGAACGGAGCTGGAAAGCAGGTTAGTGGGGTGGGGAGGGAATGGGATTTTGCAGTAACCTTCCCCTGCCACGCCCACCAAGCCATGCCCACCAAGCCACGCCATGCCCACAGAACCCGTAGCAAAAAAAATTGAATCCCACCACTGGTTCATATGGTAGTAGACAAATGCACAAACAGGACTTCCCGTCTGATCTCTCCTATTAGCACAACAGTTTAAGCAGCATTTGCCACAAATGAACTCTTACCTTAATGCATAGATATGTAACTTAGCTCTATTAGAGAAAGCTGTAGGCTTGCTTAAAAATTCTCTATTGCAGGATTAGACATTTGAAGGAGATTACAACTGTCAGCCACACAATTGTCCACAGACTCTACAGGAGCTATTTTATAACATGATGATGTCATCAGTATGAGAGGTTGCTTTTTGTGACTTTTAAGTGAGTGTTAATTGGAAAGGGGGATCTCTGGGGCACAATTCCCTGCTTTAATAAATTATAGGAATCACATACTACACCTTTTCTAGTGTAGTATTCAGAGTTGTGAACTTCAGTTGTCAGAACTTCTCACCCAATACTAAGAATTTCCTAAGAAATTCTTAAGAAATTAAGAAATTCCTAAGAATTTGCGTCTTTGAAGTCCATTTATTGGGGACATCAATAATGGTAGAGGCTGCATGTAGCCAAATGATAACGTACTATGGTTGGATTCACTTGCATAGTTTATTTAGATTAGTATAACATATAAATCTAGCCAGTATCTAAAGAGGATCTCTCATTCTGCTTCCTGCAACCATCCATGGACAAAGGACAAGTTTTTTCCACAAAGCCTGATATCTGCTGTACATCCTGCTGTACAACACTGACAATGTGCCTTGTAGGTAATGATTTTTGGTTTTGGAGAAGTGAATAAAAAATATGGACATCTTCTCACAATAGCCCTCTGTCAGAGTATATTCATGAACTGGAATTGAGCTTGGTAACAAGGTCAGCCAGTGAATAGGCACAGCAACTAAATCAGCCAAATGAGGATAATTTGGAAACTGAAACTAAAAGTAGCCTAGGCGTGGTTCTATGTTAAGCTCTGCAACTCTGCAGCTATGTTGAGCTCTGAGTCTGTCTATTGCAGACAGACCTCTCCTCTTGCTTGCCTGCTGAACTAAAGTTGAAGATGAAACTAACTTGCTTGCTTGCTGAAAACTGGAGCTCTGAACTTGCAACATGTTTGTTTGAATTTGCTCCATGTTGGAGAAATCTACAACTGGTTTGTAAAATCTACTTATGTTTATAAAGATGTTAAATGAAGCACCAGCCATCTGTGTTTATTTTTCTGGAGCTGAATTATCGCTGAAAAACTCTCAATACCCTCACCCTTCGCATTTGATCCAGTGCAGTTAGCATTTGCTCCAGCTGTTGCATCTTTTGGCGTGTCACTGACTGGTTGTTTCCGTTCAGATCCTGCATATCTACGAGGGGACACAAGAGAGGGATGAACATTATTTAAGCCCAAATATCAGAGGGATGTTCAATCCCTTCTCTTGCACATCTGTGATTCGCAGCTCATTTCTTCCTAGTAAACAAGCAGCTAAATGGTAATGGTAAACAACCATTTTAGGATTTCCTTACCCCTTTTGTCATTTTGTACATGAAAGTGGAATTGTTCCCCTTTTCTCAACCTTGTTTTTTTTATTAGTTCCCTTTTGATTTAGATCGTAACTCTTCAAATAAATACATTCTCTAGTTCAGCCCAGTACTAAGTGACAGCAGTGGAGAAGAAAAAAATGAACAAAATGGCACATAGAGAATCTTGTTGCAAACTTTGCCACTTTTGTACATGTGTCTATACCAGCGGTGTCAAACTTAATCCCATTGTGGGCCATATCAGGATTTTGGTTGCCCTTGGGCGCTTGGGAAGGGAGTGATTTGCTCCATCTGGGCAAAAAGTGTTTGGTCACCTATGAGGCGCTTGGGAAGGGAGTGATTTGCTCCATTCCCAAGCACCCCATAGGCGACCAAACACTTTTCACCCACCCAAAAAAACCAGGCTAGGTCTTGTTTTCGGGGTGGCTCTTATTTTGGGGGAAACATGGTATTAACCAGAAAATTCACTGGGTGCATAAAATTTATTACATACCACCTTGACTTTTCAAAGTTTTATAATTAAAATCAAAATCATCCTGCAGGTTCTCCACCACTTTCATCTTCTGCTCCAGATCCTATAAAAGCCATGAAAATTGCACAGGATCATCATATTGAAAGGACTAGAAATATTCAACCAAGAATTTTGAATTATTCCTAATCCCAACATTCTGAGTTACCTACCTGGACACGCTTTCTAACATCTTGCAAGTGTTGTTCCAGCATCTGCTGTTTCTCTGTCACTACAGCAGCTGTAGGATGGTTTGCCTGTCCACCTTGCTATAAAAAAATGGGAAGATATGAAAAAAGGTTAAGAATAATAATTAATTGGACATATCTTGCAGTAATGGAGCAATCGTAATTGTGTGCTTGTGCTTGAAGATCTAACTTGGGATTGCTATTGACAAAATGCTTGTGAAAACAACAGCTTGATGTTTTTGTGTTAGTAGTGATAATATTATTTAAGGCTTAGAAAATTGGGTAATTGGGCCAAACAATTTCAGAATCATTAAAAACAGACACCCTATCTCATGCCTTAGGATAGGGTGGCTTTGGAGTTTCTATACATTTGGTTTTTACTAGTAGTGAGTCTTATAGCTGATTATGATTTGTTCTACATATGTTTTCTTTCTTTCTTTCTTTCTTTCTTTCTTTCTTTCTTTCTTTCTTTCTTTCTTTCTTTCTTTCTTTCTTTTTCTTTCTTTCCTTTCTTTCTTTCCCTCCCTCTCCTTCCTTCCTTCCTTCCTTCCTTCCTTCCTTCCTTCCTTCCTTCCTTTCCTTCCTGTCATCCCAGAGTTATCAAGGAATTGGGTATCCTTAACACTGAATTAAATAGCCATATGTAAACCAATGGTTATAGCTGGAATAAGTCAAAGCAGCCATTCCTCACCTGTGCTGCTGTTGCTGCTGTCTGTAGCAGTCGATTCTCCTCCCAGAGACAACGAGCCACAATGCGGGCAATCTCCATAGGTTTTTCCAGATACCTGCTCTATAAAAGAAACAAGAGAACCAAATTAATGCCCAGGGACTGTTGCTACCGGATAAATATTTTGAGAGAGCCAGCATGTTATTAGCTCCTAAGAACTGAATTGCTGAATCCTGCCGGGCTTCCATTCAAAATTCTACCTTCATAAATGGCTAGCTAACAAGGCTATGCAAAACATTCAAAATATATGCTTTGCAAAGCATGCTGCTCAGAGTACGCTTATTCAAAGTATCAGAACACCTGTGATTACAGACTTATAGTTGCTTCACAGGCTGTCTTGGTTATCCAAGATATAAATGCATAGCCATTACCGTATTTGCCGGCGTATAAGACGACTGGGCGTATAAGACGAGCCCCCAACATTTCCACTCAAAATATAGAGTTTGTTATATACTCGCCGTATAAGACGACCCCCCACTTGGAGGCATGTTTTTCAGGGCAAAAAGTCATACGCCGGCAAATACGGTAAGTTGTAACACTTGGGGTATTCTGGATATAATTCTTGATTGACACCCCCGCCCCTTTCCCCCAAACTTACAAAGCCACCAAAATGCTTTAGAGAGGCAGCTTCGCCTTTCTCAGGCTGGCACTCAATTCCTCTCCCTTTCTTTGTGACACCGTTGAGCGATCTGCTTTTTTCAGGGAAAATAAATAAATAAAAATAAAACTGGACGAAAAACAGTCGAGTTGTTTCTTAATATCTTTCCACCTCCCCAACCAATTTGTCTCCAAGGGTGCACCACACTGATTGCGACATTAATTATTTCAGAGAGAGGGGGGGGGGGAGAAATCTTTGCTTCCTACTGTGGCTTTTTCCTGTGCATCGTTTTTCCCTTGGCTTTGTGGTTGTTACTTCTTACAGGGAGGGATAATGAAATACCCACGCTGGGAGAAAGCGGAAAGGATGTCTATTTTCCTGCTCACTAACTTTCCAGAAAGCGTCGAGTTCCTACCCCGAGACTTGCCAAAAGTCCAGTTCATTCATTTGCTACCTTTCTCCAATGAGATCCAGATCTGTTTCCACAACGCGCTTAGGATCTTATCTTATTATCTTATTATCTTATTAGCCTTGCTCGGTCCGTCCAAGAGAGAAGAAGGCAGACAGTTTTGCGCTCAGGGAGAAAGGAAAAGAGCCTCTCGCTCACGCTGCACACTGCCCCCTCCACCCCAGCAACGCTTAGGAAAAGAGTTACACAAGCATCCTTTCCAGAAGTGAATCGGGGGAGGATTCGAGCAAAGGCTGAAACCGGGAAGAGAAAATTCCCAAAGAAAATCGCACGAGCAGCATCCCATTCCTGGGAGAAAAACAAAAAACACGAACTCTTCCCGAAGCACAAAAGCAAGGATGGCGCTTTCTCAGCATTGAGCTGCGTTGCTGCTCTCCCACCCCCTCCACTCGTCCCCACGTGCGGCGAAGTTTCTGCCACTGGGTGGGGGGGGTGGAGGGGGATGGAAGGAGGTGAGGGATGGGGCAAAGCCTGGAGTTTGCCTGTCCGCCGCACGAGCGGAGTGGGTGGGTGGGTGGGTGGGGAGGAGGAGGAAGAGAGACTCCGGCTGGGCTTGAAGGGGCTTCGCAGTTGCGGAGCTCCGCCCGTCGCTCTTGCACCGAGTGACAACAACGTATTTGCCGGCGTATAAGACGACCTTTGTTATATACTGCGCCGTATAAGACGACCCCCCACTTGGAGGCATGTTTTTCAGGGCAAAAAAGTCATCTTATACGCCGGCAAATACGGTACATTTCACAGCGGGCCCAACAGAAGTACGGTCTATGTATATATGCGTACAACTGTGGAAACACTTCAGAGCAGCTGCACCAAGCTTTCTGGATTGTGGCTGCTTTAATGCTTTAAGGAACACTGTATTGCTTTGTGAATTGCTCTTTACAAATCCTTTGCACAAGCCTACTTGCCAAGTAGGTTTGTATGGTTCTGGGAAGGCCACACAAATCTTGCACACTGCTTGTCTTTTCCCCAATACCTAAATTTCACTGATATGTTCTCATTGCACATGGATATTCCTCAATAAGCCTTCACCAACCTGGCTGTGAAGACTAGAAGGAAGAAACTGAGGGAGAACTGAGGGAGAAACAGCCTCAGATCAGACAACTCTTTTATAGTAAGAATATACAACTGCCAATCATCCTTCCTATTGAGAAATGGGACTGAGGCAGGAAATGCAACTCAGGCAGGAAAGAGATATAAGATACACAGACAGAACTTGAAGTTGTTCATTTTTAATTCCAGTTACTCACCCACCCCCAGCATTTATAATAAAGGCAGCTTATCAAAAACTGGTATCCTCCAATCTCTACCTGCTGTACCTCCACCTGCTAGCCTTCAAGTTCAAGTAATGTTTTGAAGGATGCCTACCATCCTTCAGACATCTTGGATCACAATTCCCATTATCTCCAGTTATCATGCCCAATGCTCCCGAATTCTTCCTGAAAAATGTAAAGCTTGTTTTAGACTTCTGCGTCACTACGCATCAGGGAATGTATGCATGTGGTGTTACATTTATGCTTCTGCAAATTTTAACATTTGGGCTAGGGGATGCTCAGATAACAATGTCTTCAGCCTGCCTCCCAACAGAAATTCAGATCAAATAATCAGCATGAAGGATGTGCAGTTCCACACAATATGTAGTTGAGATTGAGATGTGCGCGTTGGTTCGTCTGCAACCATCTGCAACCTATACTTACCCATCAATCTCTTTGCAACATACTCAGTGCCTACATATTCAATGCCTACAAGTCTAAATCAAGCTTAAGGTGAAATGTTGTTATTCTGTGAATTGATTTTTCAGGATAAAATTGGAATTATTTCTACATTCAAGCATCAATGCCGATGCAGAAATTTATTGGAGAAGGTTGACCTCGAAATGAGATATGATACAATATGTGGGCTCTGAGTTTAACTTTAATGATAGGTAAAAAGATGCAACTGAAAAGAAAAGTTGAACTGATTTCTGATTCAGAATAACATTACATGAGACCAGGCAATTTTTGTCCAGTAAGGAGCAAGTAAGATGTGATGGACCTCATTCAAACTACTATTCTCTTTTATATCACCTTCTCTCCTCCATCTTATGTCCACTTTAGTCATTCTCTCATCTACAATATGGGGAGTATAAGGACTATTTTCAGAGTCACTAAACTAAATATTTGTATGGAAAGCTTCTCTAAAGTTTCAGACTTCCTTATATAGAGAATGTTTTTAATGAATGATAAGAAACCACTGCAATGAATCTATATAATGGGTACAAATAAAATAGAGGCATTATTGGCGGGAAATAACCATAGCCAGATCTTAATCGCTTTTCAAAATGCCAATAAAGTTAGGGGCAACTATACAATGTTGCATCAAAGAACGGTGCATATTATCACCTTGGGGTATTTTGCTAAGTATAGACCTGGGATAGACTAGCCAGAATGATTTATTCTTTAATAATATTATATCTAGATTATCATCATATGTCTTAGATGGGACTGCCCTTAAAAATGTACCAGCACTTTTTGCTAGTACAAAAATTCCTTTGCCTGCTACCATGTGATGTACCTGATTAAAGTCATTTTATACTTACTCTTGGTAATTTAAGCTGTTTCAATATACTTCTGCTGACTTGTAAAATCTTGAACAACTCAATAGATATAATCAGTTAGAACGGTTCTTGTGGTATGTACTTGTCTACCTTCACTTGGCATCTTAGATATGCTGCTGCAAAAAGTGTTGCCTTCCTGTTGTGGGCATCCTCTCTAAAGAACTTTCAATTTTGAGTATATCAAGTTTCTTCTATGGTTTGGTTTCAAAAGTATTTAAGGTGTTCACCTAGACTTTTAGACTGCCCCAATGACTTTGCTTCTAACTCCATTAGAGGGTTCAGTCTTATTAGGTTACCAGTCTGCTTTTGTGTTACTGATATAACTGTTCTTTTTAGCTTTAAGTGAAATACTAATATAATAAGTATTAATTTTATAAGGTTTTCCTGAGAGGCATAATTGAACTAGCAGGCTTGCAGCTGGAGATTCAAGGATACCAATAAAATACTTGTTCTTGCAGATACTAGAAAAGCCCTTAATCATGAGAAAACAACTATTGTGGACTCTAGGATTCACATCACATTGATGACAATCATCCACTCTTTTGTCAGAATGGACTGAAGGACTGAAATTACAATTTCAAATTACAAACAGAGTAGTAATAAGCACCTATGTATTCTTATTGCTATGGAACAATCTGGTCTCAGGCCCTTTGCTTCTGAGCTTTTTAACTCTTGCTCTTTATACAACAATAACGTTAGCAATAAATAAGTTAATATATTCAGGAAGGGAATCACTTTTTTCTTTTACATTTCAAAATATCAATGCTGCGACTACTAGACAGCACATTTCTTGCATTTTAGACTGTTAAATCCTAGAAAGGTACTCGGAGGGTTTTTTTTTTTTTTTTTTGTCATCTACAGACAGGTATTCAGGAGTTCACATAATACATGAATTCCCAAATTAAAATTTGTCAGTAATTTCTACCTGTAGGAACTGTTTGATCCGGCGTAGATTATGCTGATAGAGAACATTGGATTCTTGTAAGAAGCGACTGTACTGCTGGTCAATTTCACCCAGAAGATTGTGAAATACCAAAGTAGCATGGGACTCTTTGCTGGCAGCATAAGCCCTGAAGACAATAGGAAAGGAAATCCAACTTACTACTATAGTTTATAAGATATCTTAGTCTAATTTCCTAAAGTTCCTATCTATTAAAAGCAGGTCCTATAATAAATAATTGCCAAAAAGTTTCTGAAGTTCCTAAAATGAAAAAAGGTTAATGTGAATTTCCAATGAATTTTGTAAGCATAATTCAGGAAATTTAAAAACTATAACACCCACAAAGGAATTTCAATGTCCCAACTGTCAGCATGCTAACTAAAAGAAAAGAACTAGGTGGCAGTCTATGGAAAACTCTGGTGGGCGAAACAGTTATCCTTCATTTTAGGAGGTGGAGGTAGAAACTTGAAGATGCTGCTTTCTATGATGTGCAGGCCCAGGAAATAGCCTCCTGTGGGAAGTTTGTTTCCAATTTTATCTGTCTCCCACAAAGAAAGAAAGACAGATTTTCCAGTGGGCATTTGGGTGTTGTTATCAGGTACAATGTTGGATTGAATATAGGATGTTGTTACCAGACATTACGTTGGATTGCATACAGTATGTGCGTGGTTATATTTGCCTTTTCATTTGTGATGCTGGCAGGACATACATTTCATTAATAAATAAACAAGAAGGGTCAGCATATCTGGAATGTATGAGATTTAATAAGACTGATCTACAGCAGTGGTCCCCAACCTTTTTTATGCCGCGGCCCAGTACCGGCATCAGCTTATATTACACTTATCCCAAAAGAAGGGGTCGACCCATTACAAATTAAGAACTATAGACCTATTTCCTTATTGAATGCAGATTATAAAATCTTTGCTTCAATCTTGGCAGAGAGGCTTAAAAAATACTTAAACAACTTTATTCACTCTGATCAGAATGGATTTTTACCAAAGAGACAAATTAAAGACAATATGAGGGTAATCCTGGACACATTGGAATATTATGAGTCGCATCCTGAAAAACAAATGGCTTTATTTGATATTTTTAGATGCATAAAAGGCATTTGATAACGTGAATTGGAGATTTATGTTATTATTATTGGAACAGATGGGCTTTTGCTAGAAAATTTATCCAAGCAATAGAAGCCATATATTATAAGCAAACGGCAAAAGTAATGATAGATGGAGAATTTACAGACTCTATTAATATTAAAAAGGTACAAGACAAGGATGCCCATTATCTCCTTTGTTATTTATATTGACTTTGGAAGTGCTAAATAGAAATATTAGGGAGGATACAAACATAAAAGGAATGAAAGTTAAAAGGAGGAATTTAAATTGCAAGCCTTTGCCGATGACTTGGTTTTTATCTTGGAAGACCCTCTAGAGACAGCTTTAAAACTATTGGAAAGATAGAGATATATGGTGAGATGGCTGGCTTGAAAATAAACAAAGACAAAACAAAGATTTTGACAAAGAACATGCTGTTAAGACAAAGAGAAGAGCTGGCAGACTTATTGAAAATCCAAGTCATCGAACAAAGTTAAATATTTGGGGATATATTTGGCGTCAAGATGTTCTACACTGAAAGATAATAACTATATTAAACTTAAACAGCAGATAGCATCTGATTTGAAAAAATGGGAAAACTTACAATTGTCATTGATAGGCAGAATTTCAAATAATTAAGATGAATATTTTACCTAGAATTTTGTATTTGTTCCAAACAATACCAATTAGGTTGAGGTAAGGATTACTTTGAAGAACTGAATAAAATTGTGTTGAAGTATATATGGCAAGGTGCAAGAAAGCGAGAATAAAATTAAAACTTTTACAGGATGCTAGAATTAGAGGAGGATTTGGCCTCCCTAATTGGGAGTTGTATTATCAAGCTGCAAACTTAATGTGGGCTAAAGAATGGATAACGTTAAGAAAGACCAGATTGTTGGCATTAGAAGGACATGATTTATTATTGGTTGGCATGCTTTTTATGGTATAAGGGAACTAAATCACAGGGTTACTTTAGAAGGCATTATATACGGGAATCAAGTTATGGTTGAATTGGGAGAAAACTAAGAAACAATGTTATTTGAAAATCCCAGTTTGGTTATCAACTATTGAAGCTTTTTCTTATCCTATAACCTATAAGAAGGAACAAACAGTTAGATATGGGGAATTATTAGATGAAAAGGGTGAACTTAAAACGATGCAAAATTTAGAAGAACAAGGTATAAAGATGAATTGGTTTTCATATGCGCAAATACATTCAAGGTATCTTAAAGATTCTAAAATGGAAGGATTCTATGATAAATTGACTGATTTAGATAGGATTTTGACAGGTACTGATGAAAAAGTGATTAAAAATTATATAATTATTTGTTCGAAATTAAATTAGAGGAAGAGCAGGTTAAAGAAACAATGATTGCTTGGGGAAGAATTTTGGATATGGGATTGATTTAGAGAAATGGCAAAATTGTGGTCTCAAAATTATAAAATGACAATGTCAATAGCATATAAAGAAAATTTGTATAAGATGTTTTACAGGTGGCATTTTCCCCGACAAGAATAGCAAGAATGTTCAAGAATAAATCTGAAAAGTGCTGGAAATGTCAACAGATACCTGGCTCATATTACCATATGTGGTGGACTTGTGAGGATGCTAGAAAATATTGGACTAGAATTACGCATATGGTTGGAAAAAATGACAAAGAAACATATAGATTTGAAACCAGAGATTTTTTATTGGGAATCTTACCTGATACATATAATAAAAACCTAAAGTATTTGATTGTAAATGTATTAACAGCGGCTAGGATTGTATTTGCTAAAAATTGGAAGAATGAGAAAATACCTTCAGAAGAAGAAGTTATTAAGAAAATATTGGAATGTGCAGAAATGAGTAGATTGACATTTGAAATTAGAGAACAAGAAGATAAACAATTTTATGAAGTTTGGGATCTTTTTTATCAATGGTTGGATAATACAATATAATAATAAAATATTTAGAGATCTAGGAAATAATGAATATACATTTTTTTGGGGGTTGATAATACTTTTATAATACTTTATTAAGATAGATTTGGTATGATTTTATGATTTGTTGGGAAAAAAATTAACTAAACTATAGTTATCTCGCTTAAGTATGAATTAGTTAAATTATAGTCAAATGATTGTTTAATAATGATATTAGGATATATAATTGTTGATTGATAATATGAGTTATTATATAATATAATTATTATAATGACTATGAAATGAATGCACAAAAAGGAGTGGTAAACCAACCGATACACTGTCTGTAAATTTATGAAGGATGATGATGTTTTTATGTTATGTTTTATGTTTTATGTGTTTTTTGGTTTGTTGTTAAAATCAATAAAACTTTAAAAAAAAAAAAAAAAGGGACTTTCTTACTAACAGACCCCAAACTGTTAGGATTGGCAGCTATTTTTCCTCCACTCTTGCTCTCAGCACTGGCTCTCCACAGGGCTGTGTGCTGAGCCCCCTTTTGTACACCTACGACTACACTCCCTCTTGTCCTACTAACTCTATAATAAAATTTGCAGATGACACCACATTGGTGGGATTCATTTCAGGAGGAGACGAGACGGCCTATAGGTCAGAGGTTCTCAGACTGGTCTTGTGGTGCAAGAGTCATAACCTCACCCTGAACACCAAAAAGACCAAAGAATTGATTGTAGACTTCAGAAGATGCAAAGCAGAGCCTCTCCCACTATATATCAATGGAGATTGTGTGGAAAGAGTTCATAGTTTTAAATTTCTAGGAACTCATATTTCCGACAACCTTACTTGGTCAGTCCACACTATGGCCACTGCAAAGAATGCCCAACAGCGCCTGCACTTTCTGAGGCTGCTGAAAAAAAGTGGTCTGGGTGAGAAGTTGCTGGTTACTTTTTACTGTTCTACCACCGAGAGCATTTTGGCATACTGTGTAACGGTGTGGTATGCTGGATGCTCTGTAGTGGATAAGAAGGTGCTCCAGAGAGTTATAAACACAGCACAAAAAATCATCGGCTGCTCTCTTTCTTCTTTGGAAGAGATTATGAAGACCAGACTCCTCTCTAGAGCACTAAAAATCTCCACAGACTATTCTCATTCTAGTCATTCGTATTTTGAACTGTTACCATCAGGGAGATGCTATAGGTGTTTTAAAATGAGGACTAATAGACTGAGAAACAGTTTCTTTTCCAAGGTAATAATTGTCTTGAATCAAACAGTGCATTTGTGATTTAGTCCTATGTAAATAGTGGCATTTTAAAACTATTTAACTTACTAAATGTTTTAGATAGGTTTTAGACTAGGTTTTTAATTATTATAATTATTATAATTATTTTAATTTTTAAGTACTCTGTAGTGTGATTGTGATGTGATGTTTGGGGCACTGTGCTGGAGTAGCTTTCAAATTTCATTGTATTCGTGGAATGCAATGACAATAAAGGTATTTATTCTATTCTATTCTGGATGGGGCTTTGCTTGTTTGCATGGCCCAGTTTCTGGCATGCCGAAGACTAGTCCACAGACTAGAGGTTGGGGACCCCTGTTCTAGAACACTGAAGGTTTTGCTTAAATATAGCCAGGAAGCTAAAAAACAGAATTCCTCACCAATCCTGGCTCTCTATCCAAGGTGCAAGGAACTGCCTAAGTTCCATTGGAAAGCTGTCGCTGTAAAGCTGGTGGAGCTGCTCCAAGTATCTTGTGTCCAATTGCTGCAATTGGTTCCACTGTGCCATCTTGGCAGCTGACTCTAGAAAGAAGAAAATATATAGGGCATTTTAATATGAGCTTTTTATTGATGAGTCAGGCGAATATTATCAAAAAATATCTAATAATCAATTAATAACAACTATTCCTGATTCATAATCACAAATAAAACCTAATAATGTAAACCTGTATCAAAAGCAAAAGGTCAAGAAACATTCCTTTTTTATGCTCAATACTATTTTATTTTTGTAAATAAAGTTTCATTAAAAATTTTCTTTGTTTTGTATTACAGCTTCAATTTTACAACCGTGATATACTGGTTGTATCAACATTATACACTATGCATTCTATTATACCTCCTACATTCAACCATTTAACTTTTCTTTATACATACCATATTTGTCTTTCTTATTTCTATAGTTATAACCAGAGTTTCTATATGTATATATTTTTAATTATCATTATACTCATATTCCATGTTCCAAGAAACATTCCTATTGGCAATTTATATGTATTTCAATTCATTTTAAGTGACATCCAATTATTTTGCTTCTGATTTTTAGTCATAATTATTGTTGATGAATGCTCAATAATAAGCCGAAGAATTCCAAAATATCAAACTATGTGCTTCATTATAAAAGGCTTTCAATTTGTCAATGCCAACATGTGAAATGTGCTCAGAAAAAACAGGAATCCTAGACTATCTTACTCTCCTCATGAGAAATGTATATACAGGTCAGGAAGCCAAAATAGGCAGAACATGGCAAAATATTGACACCAGATGATCAAACTAAGGACAACAGGAATACCAGCCTTAGAATTGCCAATGAAAGTATCAAAATGGTAGATAGTTTTTGTCTTCTAGCATCAACCATCAACATTAATAGAATAAGCAGTCAAGAAATACGCTGCTGGCTAGTGTTTGGTAGAACAGTTATGAAGACCTTGGGAAAAATATTCGAATGCCATGATGTGTCTTCACTAACAAAGATCAGAATCATGCAAATCATGGTATCTACTGCAATAGTCTGTGGAAATAGTCTGTGGAAATGAAGAAGTGGAAGAGTACTGACACCCTTGAACTTTGGTGTTGGAAAAAACTCCTGACCATATCATGGACAGCCAGAAAAGAAATTAATGGATCATTTAAAAATATCAACCTAGAGTTCTCATTAGAGGCACAAAATTAGGCTCAAAATGATCCTGCTTTGGACACATTATGTGAAGATTTAGCTTTCTGGAAAAGGGTCTAATGGTAGGAAATGTGGAAAAAAGAATTAAACAGTGAGATATATCTAGGTATCAACAGCGACTTGGACGGCATACAATCAATCAACAAACCAACTAATCTAGTCATAAAATATTTATTCAATGTCTGTAAAAATTCATATCTTAAACAATTAAGTCTTGCTTAAGCTCTGGGATACAGAGTTAATGTTGATTCCTAGTTACTGCCTGGAAAGTCCCTGTTCTTTTCCTGATACGATTTAAGTGGTTTGCCATTGCCTGCTTCTGGAAAGAAGAAAACATACAGGGTATTTTAACATGAGCTCTCTATGACAGTAATGTTACATGGCATCCAGAGTAAGTGCCAAACCAAAATCTGTTTTCTAGTTGCTAATCTTGCTCTAGAATACGAGAAGAATCCCAAATAGCTTTAAATGGCTCTTCAATCCCAGCTACTTTGATCCACAATTCATAGTATATTAAATTCTGTTTTCTTTAATAGGTCACTAGTCAAGGTGAATTCTACCGAAAGGAAAATCTTTAATAACAAAAAAAAAATCAGCTCTAGGTCTTATAGAACCTACTTAGGACCAACATGCATTAAAACAAAAAGATAATTCCTTCCCCATTTAATTTCTTTCAAATGTTTTCCTCTAATATGGCTAGTCAATATACATTTGCCTACATATCAAAACAACAAAGGAGACCTAGAAATTAACTGGGGGGGATGGACTAAGATGACTGTCTCCTCCTCCTCTTTTATAGGTAGGCCTGAAATTTTCTATAAAGCTTCTATTATTTCAGTTCCTGTCAGAGCAGCTCTTTATCCTTAATTTTCTCTCCACTTTTGTCTTCTGTCTCACTACTTTCCTTGATGATTTCTTTGTAATTATGCCACCCACTCCTTCAATTTCCCAGTAAAATCCCATCCAACCCCTGTTTTCTCCTAAATCTGTCAACTTTCACTTTGTTTTCTTCTAAATACGTCAGCTTTCACTACATTTACACATGCTCTTTGCCATTCTGCACTCTTTGCTGTTGGTTGCTCCACAAATTCCTAGTCTTGTCTCCCTCTTTCTTCCTATTTATATTTTATTACTTGTACCACCACCCATATTCTTTACTTTCTTCCTCAATACTTCCAACAGCTTTCCTGTCTTGCAGATCCATTTCTTAAATATCAAGATACGGGCAAGCTATATTCACCTGTCTAGTTCAGGTTCACTGGAATGTTGCAGCCAATCAAGTACTCATTTTAAATATTGACTGCTGTAAAGCCTTGCATGATGTCACTTGCAGTTTGTCCCTCCTCCCTATTATTTGTAATAATAGGTATGGCGCTGAATTGATACTATAAATAGCCATGGCAAAATTCTACAGGATTTTTTCCCCTAATCCCTTTAATCTGTAATTGGGTGCCAGTCATTAAGTCCTGGACCATGCTTTGGGCCCCTTCTAAAACACTGAGGTAGTTCCCTGGAATTGGGGGGATTAGGATGTTACTGATAGATTTTCCATTTCATGCAGCCTTCCGAACGTATAAATATAACCTACTCAATATCTTGGTCAAACAAACTGTACTGGAAAATAAATTGATGCAGCCTCCAAATTTACTTGAGAGGGTCAGGGGCCCCAGACCTGTAACAGTCTATTTCAGCTATCCTCCAGATAAAAGAGTATGCGTAACTACTTATTTCCACTCTTTTCTTTTGCTAGTTTTGGATATTTTTGTGCTGAGTTTGTGCTTGGATTTCTGCTACTACTATTCAACCCAGGGCAGGTTGTTGCTTAATTCCCCAAGACTTCTTTCAATCAAAGAGAAACTCTGGGATATCAAAGTAAGAGCCTGTTAAGTAAGTAATTTGATAAGATTGTTGTTTTATTTGTCTGCTACATATTCACATTTGACCCTCACTTTGCTACCTTCTTGGCAGGCTCTGTACATATTTTTTAGCAGAAGTGCTTTAACATTTCAGTTTTTAATTTTGCCAGAATGCTTCTGCCACCTCTTCTTTTCCTTTCCTGAACAATTCTTCAGTTGAGCCAAAGTCTTAAATCTACCATTTGCTTTATTCATAGTTTGTAATCAGTCTGCAAAACATGATTTCTAGGTTGCTCTAAAGTTGATTTGTTGTTGTCTGACCTGTTTCAAAGAGAAGTCCTTTAACTGCAGCTGAGTGAGGAACTGATATGGATCAATCCAACTCACAATGGTATTGTCATCACTCCCAAGTAAATCTTTCTATTCCTTTTCTCCTCTTAATTTGTTCAGCTTCCAAAATTCTGTCTTAACATCTCTTCCTGAGTATATGGCTTTCTTTTCTCTTGTAAATGACTAATAGGCAATTCCAACCTCTGAACAAATTTCTCTATAATCTTGCAATGTACCAAACCCTTTCCCCCCTCCCCACAATTCTCCAGTGGAAGTGTATTACCTGGAAGGCAGGTAGTGGAGTAAGCATCCTTTCGCCGGGCATCTTCATATTTCCAGAATTCATGATCTCCTGATTCCTAGCCTGGTATCTTAACCACTAAAACAAACTGTCTCTCTTAATTTTTAGACAAAAGTAGAATTGGGGAGGAGGGGCGTGATTGCACTTATGCAACACTAATTTATATACAAATATGCCACACTTTTACTTTCTATTCTACTGAGAGCACATTACCATAGCTGCTAGTACCCCACTTACCAATATTTGTGTAATAGTCAAAATAACTCAACCATCTCCACCTTACGTACCAATTGGTTCTCCATTCTCCAAGGTTTACCCCCTTTCAAGAAATAACAGAATACTGTCTCAATCTTCAAATATGTAGCTTCATCTATTATGTTGACAATTTTGGGTTCTCTTCATTTAGAAAACTATGCAACTCTGGAAACTTTTGGATTGGATTTCAGAGCAGATTTTAACCATGAAACTAGTTCACAATATAACTCATTCAAAGAAAACACTTGTGGTAGTGTTTTTTTATAAGGTGAGGGTGGCTATCAATTACTTTTTATAGCGAAGGCAGTAAGACTTGAAGAATGCTTTTGGGGTTGGTATCTATCCCCCGTCTTCCCAGGGATATTTCATTGTACTAGATAAATCTTACTCTAATCTGCTCATCTGTGAAGGCTCATTTTGTACATGTAGTTGACTTACAACCATTCATTTAGTTACAACAGCAGTGGACAAAAAATTATAATTGAGCCTCACATTTGTGAACCACGGTCACATGATCAAAATTTTGGCGCTTGGCAACTGGCATTTATTTACTATGGGTGTAGCATCCTGGGATCATATGATTGCCATTTGCCTCCTTCCCAGTTGGCTTTCAACAAGCGAAGTCAATAACGGAAGTTGGATCAACTTAACAACATGATTCACTTAACAACTGCAATGAATAGCTTAAGGTCCTAAAATTGGGCATGAGTCACATAGCAACTGCCTTGTTTAGCAATGGTAATTCTGATCTCAGTTGTGGTCACAAGTTAAGGATCATCTGTTCAGCGAAATGTCCCTGGAAAATCTGAAGGCAGAACACCAAGCTCAAAGGCATTCTTCTTCAATTCTCCTTCTGCAAGGCTTTATCTGTCTACAGGTACAGGAGGCCCCCATGGAACACCTCTTTCCAGACAAAATAATGTCCAAACTTTACACAGTCGCCATCTTCATTAGGTCAATGTATCATTTTATAAAGATTTAAACTTCTTAGAACTTTGTATCATATAAAATGGCTGTGAAAAGTTATAAGGAATTAATGTTTCCAACTGTTTTAAAACTTTAGTCATCTTAATAAAGATATTGCCTTTACGAGCTTTTTTCTTGTTATTACTTTTTATAGTGTTTATCTATTATTTGTCTATTAGTTAGAGTCTATAACAGAACTTACTTCCAGGTGATAGGTATATAGAAGTGTACTGAATATTTGCTCTGTTAGATCATTTAAATCAGGCTTTATTTCTGCAAATGGTCAGCCAGAAGCCATAAGAAGATCATAGAAGGTATAGCAAAATATATATTATGTCCTTTTGCTTATTATCAGTTATGAGTATGTATACACAATGAAAGTTCTAGCATGCTGATCAAAACTAATACCAATAAATAGGACCGACTTTCTTAAACCTTATATTTTTGAGGACTAGCAACATATGTGTGCATTTTCAAGTGATTTTGAACCTCATATCCCATAGTCTCTGACTACTGACTTATTGATGATGGGACTTGGGAGAACAAAATTTCCCTCTCTGTACTATTCATTTATTTGAATAATTTATAGAACTGCTCATCTCAAAGCAGTGTCTCTGGAAGGCATACAAAGATTGTCATAAAAATAATCATTATAACAATATAAACCTATGATACTTCAGTAAATAATTCCCAAAACAAAAAGACCACATCACCAATAGAGTCCACTTAACTGCCTGGTCCAAGGTTTGCAGAAACCACTTAATCTTGAAACAGTGACAAAAATTAACAGGGCAGGGCCATCTGGATCTCTGGGGAACTGCTGTTCCACAGAACAGGTGCAGCCACGAACAAGGCATGACTCCAGACACCAAAAAGATACTTAATGGAAAGGACCTAGAGATACCTGCCCTGTTAGATCTTGCGAGGCAGGCAGAAATACTCCTGCAAATAGCATGGTCCTATGCCATGTAGGGATTCAAAGGTGGTGACCAGCATATTGAACCAAAAGCCAACTAGAAATCAGTGCAATAATTTAATAATCTCTTAGATCATGGCTCTATACTCCAAGTAATGTTTCCTTTCCTGAAGGCAAGTGGGGGTTTTGCATATATTCTACCTTCTTCTATGAAAAGAAGGAAGCTAAGACAGTGTAAAGGAAATCCTGTTTTTTTTTTCCAAAAAAGGAGACAATGAAGAGGAACAGGATGAGGAAGAACTTGGATTTGTGGCTATAATGAATAATCACAAAATCTTCAAAAGCAGAACTAATGTAATTAAATGTATGACTGTGAGGTAAATTCATTTGCTAACAGACATTTAGCAAAACTAGAAACTCAGTGTTGTTAAGTGATTCTTGAAAAATTCCAAATCTCTGATTAGTGCATCTAATATGCTAAGCAAACTCTTGCTTGTAGCTGAAGTTTCTGTGAAAGTGTAACACAGACTGCCTGGTAACTCAGAAAGTTGCGTCTATAGTTTAGGAGAAATAATATGCTTGGAAACTCACAGCAATTTTCCCAGTCATATTTGTAGTTAATTAAGGCAAAGTCTCTTTCACCGATTTAAAATTCTTCTTTGCAAATTTTTCTCCACCTGGATTAAATAACTGCTTATGAGAAAAGCTGTCAAAATTCTTGCATGGGATCTCTTGATTGTTTATGTCTCTTTCATTTCTTTCCAGATGTGTGGACTCCCACTCCCAGGATTCCCTAGTTAGCACTGACTGGGAATTCTGGGAGCTGGAGTCCACACAACTTAAAGTTGTCAACTTCAAAAACACTGATGCAGACTCTGGAACAATTAAAAAAATGTTTGAAAATTACAAACAATAGTTCACTCTGTTTGGCCAAACACTGAGGTTTGCAGAAAAATGCTCACTCACTTCCACACACACAAGTTTAACAAAATATTTGAAAGTTCTGTGTTTTCTTAAATGAGGACTGCGTATGCTCAAAAACCATGGAATGGTTTGTGTCTTTGGAAAAATAAACAGAATCTTCGTGGGGGATGGAAGCAGAAATACAGCTTCTTGGACCTGATCTGTTTTGGAAAAAGGACTTGGTTTTTGAAGGATGATGGTCTGTAACTCTTAATACTTCTCAAAGTACATGCATTTATCCTGTTTTTCTCTCTGTATCTCAACCTTCTGTTTTCTCTCTGTATCTCAACCTTCTAGTAACTTAATTATATTATTGTTATATTAAAAGTGGCTGAAAGTGAGTAGTTTCCTGGGGCTGAATTCATCTCAAAAATGAGATTTGGGCTGAGTATTTCTCAGACAGACAGCTCACATGTTTCGGTAGTATCTTCTCTCCTCAGTTAGGATGAAATGATCCAAGCAACTGGGAATGGGCGTTGGTAAATTTACCTGTGAACACCCTTTCTATCTATGCTGCAAGAGAGCCCAGGATGGGGTAGACTCCTTCTTATGACGTCATTAAGCTGAGTGTATACTTGTATATAAAAAGCCAACCCCTGGGAGTATCCCCAGCTTTGGCGAAGATACTTGACAGACTGAAGAAGTGTCTCTGAAAGCAAACAATCGAATACATTAACATGCGTCACCATCTCCGGACGAACCAAGGGAGGGGCTGGGCTCTCTCGCAGTATAGACAGAAAGGGCGTTCACAGGTAAATTTACCAATGCCCATTCTCCTCCGTGCTGCAGCGAGAGCTCAGGATGGGACATACCAAAGCTTGCATGTCCATGGGCGGGTCCTCGTCTGGCCAATCACTCCAACGGTGGAACCACTCGCTGAAGAACCCGTCTGCCAAAGGCCGCCGTCACCAAGGCAAAGGAATCCAGACGGTAGTGTCTGATGAAGGGTGACAGGGATGTCCACGTGGCCGCTCTGCAAATCTTTTCCAAGGATGTCTGGGTGGCCCAGGCGGCTGAAATGGTTGCACTTCTGGTAGAGTGCGCCATTAGACCATGGGGTACCGGAAGAGCCACTGCTTTGTAGGCTTGTGCGATGCACTCCTGACCCACCTGCTAATAGTAGGGGAAGAGGCCTTGCACCCCAAGTGAAAAGGGAAAAAGGAGACAAACATGGCTTCTGTCTTTCTGAAAGGGGAAGTATGCTTGATGTAAATTCTAAGAGCCCTTCTAACATCTAGAGTATGCCACTTGCACTCTAAGTCATGGTGTGGAAGGGGACAGAAGTCAGGTAACACAATGTCTTGGGACCGGTGGAACCAAGTGTTAACCTTTGGGAAAAAGGAGGGGTCCAGACGGAGAACAACCCTATCATTGTGAAAAGTGCAAAGATCCTGCCTGATAGAAAGGCGGCCAGTTCTGACACCCTTCTGGCTGAAGTGATAGAAACGAGGAAAACTACCTTTAGAATTAGGAATTGGAGAGACACTGTTCTAAGGGGTTCAAAGGGGGGCTTTGTAAGGGTATTAAGAACCAAGTGAAGGTCCCATGAAGGATACCTGTGCACCACAGGAGGGTGTAGGTTGGAAGCTCCTTTCAAAAATCTCTTGACCAAGGGGTGATGGGACAAGGAAGGAAGCGAACCCCATGAAAGAACTGAGAGAGCCGCTACTGGCGACGTAAGGTATTGGGGGCTTAACCTTTCTCCAAGCCATCCTGAAGGAATCTAAGAACCTCTGCCAACTGGGCTGAGGAAGGAGAGAGACCCTCCTTGAGGCACCATTGGGAGAAAACCCTCCAGGTGGCATCATAGAGGTGCCTCGTAGAAGGTTTGCGAGACACCTGGATGGTGAGGATAACCCTCTCTGGGAGATTAGCCTCCCTTAGCTACTGCCGCTCAAGCGCCATATGGTCAGCTTGAGCCACTGGGGCTCCCGGATGGATCAGAGCCCCTTGGTGCAGGGGGATGAGATGGGCCAGGATCCTCCAAGGGGAAGCCACAGACGGGTTGACGAGGTCCACAAAGCAGGGCCTCCTTGGCCAATAGGGTGCCAGAAGAATTAGCTCTGTTTGTTCTGCCAACAGCTTCCATATGACCGCCGGAATGATGGGAAGAGGGGGAAAGGCATAGAGGAGACCCATGGGCCATTTGCACTGAAGAGAATTGGTCTCCTCCGCTCCCTGGCAAGGAAACTTGGTGAAGAATCTGTTGACTTGGGCATTTTGAGGAGTGGAGAAGAGATCCACCTCCCGGAGTTCCAAATCTGAGGAAAAGATCCCTGAATAGGGATGGAGGAATGGACCATTCTGCCTGGTTGACTATAACTCCTGCTCAGCCAGTCGGCTTGGGAACTGTTGACTCCGGAAATGTGATCCACTGAGATCGATAGCAGGTGTTTCTCTGCCCATAACCCCAAACGTTCTGCCTCCCTCATAAGTGCCTTGGATCTTGTTCCCCCCGTCTGTTAACGTGTGCCTTTGTGGCCATATTGTCTGTCAACACGAGAACATGGGAGCCGGTCACCGAGGCTCTGAAATGCTTGACAGCCAGAGAGATAGCTCTGAGCTCTAACCAATTTATGGGACGGGTGCTGTCTGATCTGGACCAAACTCCTTGAGCTATCTGACCCTCCATATGGGAGCCCCAACCCAGAAGGCTGGCATCTGTGGTGATTACTAGCCTGTCTGGTTCCTTGCACTGGAGCCCCTTCCATAGGGACGGGGAGAGCCACCAATTGAGGGACCGCCGGGCCTGTTGAGAGAGCAGGACCTTGATTGATGAGTGGCTGGTTCCTGCTCGTTGAAAGGGGAACAGGAACCATTGGAGCGATCGGGCGTGAAGCCGTACCCATGCCAATACAGGAGACCATTTTCCCGAGTAGTTTGGACAGCAGCGACAGTGGAACAGTCTGTTGTTGTTGAATCTGGCTGATGATCTCTGCAAGGCTTTTTCCACGATCTGGAGACAGGAAAATCGTATCGATGACTGCTCCCAAGTGTAGCAGTTTGGTCGTGGGTGAGAGATGGCTCTTCTTGGTGTTGATGAAAAACCCGTGGCTTTGGAGGCAGGACAGGGTAATTTGTAAGTCCCGATGGGCCGAGTGGATGGAAGAGGACAGTATCAACATGTCATCCAAGTAGCATTGTTTCCTCACTGGAACAAAACGGAGTAAAGCCACCAATGCTACTAGAATCTTTGTGAAGACCCTTGGAGCCAATGAGAGGCCGAAGGGAAGGGCTCAATACTGGTAGTGGGCATTCTGGTAACAGAAACGGAGAAACTGGCAATGATGAGGCCAGATGGGGATGTGGAGATAAGCCTCCGTGAGATCAATGGAAGAGAGGAGGTTGCCCTCTTGAACGCTCTCTAAGACAGAATGCAGTGTCTGCATTTTAAATTGCCTGTATTTGACAAATTGATTGAGAAATTTTAGGTCAAGGATGGCTCGCCACCCACCCCCCAGGCTTTGGGAACAACGAAAAGACGAGAGTAAAATCCACATCCCCATTGTAAGGTGGGAACTGGTTGAATAGCCCTTATGTCGAGTAGGTGATGAATGGCCGAATACATAAGGGTTCTCTTTGAAGTGTCCCATGAAATGGGACAAATCAAAAAAATTTCTGGGGGTGATGATAGAAATTCCAATTGTAGCCCTGACCTAACAGTGTTGAGCACCCAGGCATCCGTCGTTGACTCCTCCCATTTGGAAACAAAGAAGGCTAAGCGACCTCCGATGGGTGAGGAGAACGAGGTATTACTTAGAGTGATGGAAGGCATGACCCCCTGCCCCCGAAAGGGCCATTTACCAGCAGAAGGTTGTTGTCTGCCAGGTGGTTCTTAACATTGGTCCTGGCATTGAGAATACGCACTCTGTGGCCAAGGAAAGTGGGAGGTGGACTCCGCCTGAAAGGCAGCTGGGCAATAAGGAGCTGGGCAATAGTCAGCTTTTTTCCCCGAGGAGGAAAGAATTTTACGTTTATCTCTGGTCTCGATGAGATACGGCGTTAGAGCCTCGCCAAAAAGCTTGTCTCCTGTGCAGGGGGCAGAGGCCAGCTTCCATTTGCGGCGTGACTCTGCCTGCCAATTTCGGAGCCACAGAAGCCTTCTTGCCGCCACCGAAGATGCCATGGCCCTTGATGCAAATTTGGTGGAATTGAGGGTAGCATCCGCAGTGAATTTCGCTGCTGCTATAATTTTGTTAAGGTCCTGATGAGACCTGAGGTCAGAGGCAGGCAATCAGTCCTGCAGTTGGTGCAGCCATCGTAGAGATGCCCTTGTGAAAAATGATGCAGCGGTTGAAGCCTGAACAGTCCACACAGCTGCTTGGTGGTTGTGCTTGAGGGTCTGTTCGGAACGCTTGTCCTCTGGTTTAAGTACATCCTCTGGCTCGATGGGAGTGTCAGAAGAGGAGAATGATGCCACAATCGGAGTGTCTACCGAGGGCACTGCAAGGGCGTTGGCTAGGGATGTGCTGACATTGTAAAACTGCTTGTCCAAAGATGATGGACGAGGATCTGCCGAGGGGGAAGCGCACTGTTCCTTGACCATGTCTAGAAACAAAAGGGGAGAAGGCAAAACCTCCGTGTGTACTACTGGCTTGGAGAAGAGCGAGTCTTTTTGTCCGGAGGGTCCCCGTTGTGGTTCAGGTGCTGCTTCCTCAGGTGACAGCTTGGCAGTGACCAGGGCCTTGCTAAGTAAGGGTTTAAAGAAGGCTGGTTTAAAGACTAATGCAGAGGAGGGCTGATCTGGACGAGAGTCTTCTTCCTCTGAAAGATTGCGATCACAGATTTCGCCCTCTTCGCCCTCTGAAAGAGAGGAGCGACTGTGTTCAGATGGGGAGGCACCCTCTTCCCCTTCATACTCCTCCCATTCTGCCTGTGAAGAATGGACCCTGAGGTCTTGGGGTCTGTGGAAATCTCGTTGCGGAGGTAAGGAAGCCAGAGACTGAGAAGGGAGAAGGGCCTGAACTCTTTCCAGAGGCTGAAGAATCTGTTGAAAACCTTCAGCCAATCCCTGTCTAATGGCTAAGGAAACAACATCTTGGATCTCCCTGGGCCTGATATAAAAGGTAGTGGAGGGCCAAAGGCCAGCTGCAGTGGTCGTGAAGGTGGCTTCTGGCCTGATCTGGGAGGCCTGAACTCTGGAGGGAAGAAAGGAGGCATAGGGCCCAGAAGTTTGCTGGAAATATGGCCCAGACCTGCTGAAATCCTGAGGATCTAGTTGTTCTTCAAATGCCTTGGGGACCAGACAGGAGGAGGTCCAAAGGCTCCATGAACAACTTCCCCTCCCCTGGGGGGGGGCTTCTCTGGAAACCCTGATGTTCAGCTGGCTGGGAAGCCTGTCGCAGTTGCCCTCTCATTTGTTGAATAGTCTTGTTAAATTGTCTCTCTAGAGCCACATGTCTGCGTTTCTCTGCCTTCAACTCAGCCTGAGTTGTCTTCTTAGGGGCTAGAGTCTTAGCTCTGATTTTTGCAGCCGCTTCTCTCTGAGCAGTACGTTGTCTGCATCTTTTCCTTTTAGTGGGTTGGAGGGCCTGTTCCACTGGGGTGAGGGGGGAAGCTCTGCATGAGCACTGTCCTGATCCATTTTAAAATAAGCAAGGCTCAAGTGTTGAGAGAATGGCTCTCAAAAGTGCTTAAGGATGGCAGGGGGGAATTGGGTCTTTGGAGCCCTGAAAATGGTCACCGGGCCACTTAAAATGGCCGCTCACCTCGTGTCTGAAGAGACTGCACTCCAAGGTGGCCACTGCTTGTCAAATTTGCTTCCAAGCAAACTCACAAAATTAACTCACAACACCCCAAGTATGTAAATATTGAATTTTTTATAAAAAAGAGCAACTTTTACCCCAAAGCAGGGAAAGCAGGCAGGAAGATTGAGTTGCTCACAGAATCACAGATTAATTTAGAGATCTATCTGCAATTGGCTACCTGAGTCTGCACTGAAAAGCTTCAGTCCTAAGGAAGGTTCAGCTCTGCTTTTAGATTAGAGCAGAACAGCTGATGGTCGGGGGGGGAGGGGGAGGAAAAATAGCAACCTATCAAACCAGGCAAGTTGGATGGCTCGCATGCCAGGTAAGGAGTGAGCGAGCAGGGAGGGGTGAGGCCAGCCAGTGGAGTGATTTGCTGGTTCTCCGAACTGCATACTATTGTGTGTGCAGCGTTTGCAAGAAATCATCAGCTGTGCCACCTGGACAGCTGACAAGCACTGCGCTCAGGTGCACAGTGTTTGAAAATCCTCTTGTTTCCTGCTTTTTCAACCTCAGCTGTGCTGTGCAAAGCAGCTGAGGAGGAAAAAGCAGGGAATAAAGGACAGCCTATAGCCCAGGCAGGCAGGTGGGCCAAACACTGAACCAGTTTGGTTTCAGCTGCTCTTCGCAACTACAGGTTCTATAGAACCGGGCTGAACCGGTAGCATCCCACCCCTGAATATAGTTAGACAACATCCTTATATTTTTATTTAAAAAAAGAATCTAAAGTTATGGCCTTTATTTACAATAATAATTTGTCTTTTTAAAAAACCAACAATGACACCATGATAAATGCAGTCTGTGTGTCTGTGGCCTTTTGTTCTTTAAAAAAGAACCTGGGGATTATTGCCAAAAATACACTAAATACACACATCCATATACAAGCACTTTGAGTTGCTATTAAGAACACATCATAGTGCTATCAATTATTGTTTTCTGAAACTAGGTTCATGTCACAAATAATTTTTAAAGGTAGTATGCATAAAAAAGTTTATATAAAGGTTGCTATAGGAAAATATCCAGAATCATAGCTGGGAAATCCCTGGTTCAAGTTTCATCTTCACCAAGTGACCCTAGACTCATCCTCCCACTTGCAAAATGATGATTATAAAAATAATGGTTTACTACATAAAACATTCACAGAGATATTAGAGAAGTAAATAGTATGAATTATTCTGAATTCTAGGTACACGCAAAATGGACTGCCATGATAGTAGTAGTTGGAAAGTATACCTATAACCAGCTTTCCTGAGAGGATATCTTTGGGAACTTTGCTTCTAACTGTCTGTCACCTGTTGGTAATTCCATCAGAATGCAGCCAAGTGAAAGATGGGATTGTAAAATTACTGGTTTTACTCCTTTTAGTGATTTCAATATGATATAGATTTTAAACCTTGGATTGTTGATAACTGGACACTGGAAAAAGGATTTTTCAATAAATCTACTTTTGCTGTATTTCTATTCTGCCGAGCAATAAGTTCCCTAATGATTGTATTTATAATATCTAAGTAAACATGCATGTGATTCAATTGTACAGCTGGCTCAATTATACACATACAAAATGTATGCATCTTCTCCAGTAAACTCATATCTTCATGTAAATATATCTATCCAAATCCTAAATTCAGAAGTTCTTATTTGAGTAAAACAAGGACCACTTCAGTTACAAAATACTTCCAAAAAAATTATACAGGAATTTTCTTCAGGTTACTTTATAAATGAACTGGTCCTTATTTTACCAGATAATAACTTCTAAATTATTTTAGGATTTGGATAGATATATTTACATAGAGATATAAGTTTACTGGAGAAGATCCATTTGGAAATTAAAAAGATTTTTCAAACAGTGCTTTTATTATGATGCAATAACATAAATTTATTTCAATATATGGAAACCTTTTAAAACTGTAATTTACTTACTTGTTCTTCACTCTATTATTTACTCCACTGAAAATTTAGAAGATTAACAAAGGTTATCATTAAACTGCATTTACTTTTTCAATGCCACTATCATATTCTCACAAATATATTTGATCAATTATAGAACAATGAAAGAGTTGGATGGCAAAATTCTAATAACACAGCATGTAACAGTAACGTTTATTGTGGCTATGTTCCCTCACAAAATGAAAGACTGAAAGCCCCCTACAATGAGATATTCCCCCCGTAACAGAAACAAAAAAAGAATCTTGAGGTGCATCAATCTAAGTTTTGTGCATTGCATCGAAGTGAAGATTTTCACCACAGCTGTTATTCTCCACAAGAGCCCATCCTCTTGCATTCCCTTTGAAAAGCAGGAAAGGGTTTTACAGTAAATGCAGGAGTTTGTGCTTGCTGGGAACTGTTTGGGAGACACGGAAATAGCTGCTATCAGATTTGTTCCATGCATACTGTATGCCATTTGAAAATGAAGCATAAAGACAAGAAGCAGAGCCAAATGTTATCAGTTGCCAAGAGTCTGCATACTACTGCCACGTGAAATGGGGGGAGGGGGTGTCTCAGGTGCATACAACTTTGTAAAATATATTATCAGTGTAAAGACCCATTTCAAACAAAGAGAAGGATGGACTGGAGAAGAAGGAGAAACAGGAAGCAAGGAAGGTGAAAAGGGAAGGAATGAAAGGCAAAGAGAATCCACTTTGTCTGTCTGCCTGAATTTTCTTTAACGCTTTACTTTTCAAAACAAAAGCATCAGGAAATGATTTTAGCTCCCCATAACAAAGAATGTGAGTAGAAATAGTGTGTGTGTGTGGTGGTGGTGGGATGTCACCTGATTGCTCCAAAAGCAAAAATATTACCAATAAAAAATGAAGAGACACTTAAGAGGCATTAGAGAGATAGTAAAATAATAGGCGAACAGTGAGTAGTCCTAAAATGTATCATAAGCAAGAATGTTTGTCATGCTTGTCATGATATGGAAAGTTACCACTCACAAATGGGCTTTTTTTCACTAAAAGCATTTCAGAATTTCCCACTAGGAAATACTGAAATGCTTCCTACTCCTTTGTTATCTTTCCTGTGCTAGGCAAATATTTTGTATTTTTGCAGGACTTTTGAGCCTTTCATTTTATCTCACACTTTTTAAATGGCTTGATTCTCTATGACAGTGATGGCTAACCTTTCTGTCCTCGCGTGCCAAAATGTGCACAACACATGTATTGGGGTCGTACATGCATGGGGGACCCCCCATACCCCATGCATGTAGGACCCCCATACGTGTGTTGTGCGCCTTTGCGCATGCGTGCACGATCCCCCCATGCGCAGTTTCTGCGCATGCACATGCAATCCCCACGCACATGTTTCTGTGCATGTGTATGCGACTCCAAACGTTTCTGCACATGCGGGCGTGTCTCCTGCACGTGCCCCGACCCCCACACATGTGCGGCAGCTACCCGACGATCAGCTGGCATATAGGTGGTGCATAAGCCTGCGCAGTAGACCTAGTCTGGGGCAACAGCTTGCATCTCAGCGGAGATGGCTCTGCATGCCACTTCTGGCATGTGTGCCATAGGTTTGCCATTATGGCTCTATGAAATTAAGCAATTATCCATAAAGAACAGAATTGTTTTAATAGGTCAGCAAAACAGGGATTGTATATGAAAAACATTTTTACCTTAATATGTCTAATCTAAGTGTAGGACAATATACATTTTGTTCAAAATGGGGTGCTTCAATTATTTTATACTTATTTCAGACTCAAAATAAGTTATTTCAAATTTAAGAATTATTTTGGGTTCAAAATAGATTTCAAAATTATCAAAACAGCAAATGCAAAATCACTGCTTCAGACTCAAAATGGGCCATTTCCAATTCTATACTGTTCAAATTTGAACTCTTGTTCACCATACACTAATCATTTGCAGAAAAGGGGTAAATGGAGGATGCCCCCGATAAAAAATTATCAACCAACTGAAACAGAATGATAAAATGGAACATAATAACAAGTGTGCTTTTTAAGCAAAGCAAAAGTGTGAATTTGGTTTTTCACTACAACTACACATTTGGCCTGCAGACACATTTGCTATCATTTATTTCTTTCCACAAGTACAATTACTGTATTCTATCTGTGATCTCTTTCCCAAAAGATTCTCTAGTCAAACCGCTGTAAGAGACTCATTTCTGCTTTGATTCTTCTGGTATTTGTGTTCTTCTCAATGTTTTCTACACACACACAGTATTCTAGGTGTATGGGATATAGAAAAGGTTAGGAACCCCTAGAGGAATGACCTTTTGCAAGGCTTTAAAAACTTTATATACCCAGGCCTGGAGCTTAGAGTGTGTTAGGATCCCCTTTGGCTTTACTATTTGTTAATTATATGGCCTTTGTCTATTTATTTTCTGGAGGTTTTTACTGTTTTATTGTTTTTAATAGTTTTATAGTTTTAGAATTTTAAGTCGGAGCAGTTATAGAAGTTGAATAAATAAACAAATAAATTCCAATATTTGAGGGGCTGCTTCCAATATTTGAGGGGCTGTCACAGGGAGGAAGGGGTCAAGCTATTTTCTAAAGCTCCTGTGGGCCAGACAAGGAATAATGGATGGAAACTGAACAAGGAGAGATTTAACTTGGAAACAAGGAGAAAATTTCTGACAATGAGAACAATCAACCAATGGAACAGTTTGTCCTCGGAAGTTGTGGGAGCGCCATCACTTGAGACTTTAAAGAAGAGATTGGACTGCCATTTGTCAGAAATGGTGTAGGGTCTCCCGCTTCGGCTAGATGACCTACAAGGTCCCTTCCAACTCTGATTATCTGTATCAGTATCTGTAAATAATACAAATTTCTCTTCTTACTCCTGGAAATCTTTTGTATGTGTTGCCAAGCAGGCTTCATTTCAGTTCTTCCTGGAAAACATTTTTTTTAAATTCTTTTGTAAATTTCAATATAGAATAGGATAGAAACTAAAATAGCCCAGATCCCCAACAAAGCAAATCTTGACAGAGTTACAGCAAAGAAATGGAAACAGAAACTTTTGCCTCTCCTCGTTTGTCTTTCTTCAACAAAAATGACACCTGCTTGACTAATACGACTTTTGGTTTTTGCTCTGCGCTTTGGAAGGCGCTACATCTCAATCTCATCTATGGGAAAATTAATATGCTACTCTGAAGTCCAAACAAAAAGCAAACAACAAAGGGACAAGTAATTTTAAAAATCATTAAGATAGAGGCTGCTGCAAATGTGTCCAGTAGATCTATATGGAGAGGCTGAAAAACAGAATGGCAAAACCAGACATCTCTGTGGTCAATCTTTTCCAACCTAGTTGCTCCTGTCTCCAGCCTTGTAGTTCTTGCTCCTTTTCAGGCAGAAATGTAAGTTCACCTGGGGCTGAATCTCTTTTATTGTTAAAATGTCCTATTTTCTTTAATGAAACTAAATTCACACAGGGGCTTTCTGATAAAATTTTAATACAAAACCTGGTTAATTGTTAATGAAACAAACAAATTAAAAAAAAAACTCCAGTCACAATATCACAAGAACAACATTACACAGCAGCAACAAAATAATAAATTTTACAACATCAGAAATACATAAACAGAAAACCAGCTGCCAGAGATTTCTGGAAAGTCACCTGGCACTTAAAGAGGTGTTGTTAGGGAGGGCTTCTGAAGAAGAAAAGTCTATAAAAATGACTTGCTTTTTAAAAAAAGGCCTCCTCTTGGAAGATTCTGGAAAAACATTATTCACCAAGGATACTTAAAACAAGACTTCAGATATCAAGCAACATGCACAGGAGATATATGGTCAAATCCCAAGTCACTTTTGGATTTGAAATGGTGTTGCCTGAACTTTGCAGCAGCACTTTCATAGGTCAATTCATAAATCACACCTATCCCTAATTCTCTTTGGTTGGCTTAGCCAACACTAGTTTGTTGAACCAACAGATCCAAATTTCTTAAATCGAATGAAAGTGTTTGCAAAATAATAAATTATCCATTCATTAGGGAGATTATTTACTGTACTGATCTGGGTGGGAAAAATCTGTCACATTATTTGATTCCATTCCTCTCGATGCAAAGCTGTAACAAATTTATTCATTCTCACAACATATTGCATCTGTTTGCAAATCAGGCAGACAGGTTTTTTCAAATGCCAATGGAATGCCTCTTTCTAAGTTTGATCTAGTGGTTAGGGCACCAACTAGAAACTGGGAGATCATGAATCTGCCTTAGCCAGCTGGGTAAACTTGGGCCAGTCATTCTCTTTTAGCCCAACCCACCTCACAGGGTTGTTTTTGTGGGGAAAATAGGAGGAGGAGGGTGTTCATTATGCAATATTTATTATGGTTTTAATAATTACAGATGTGCTTATCATGCAAGATTCTGTTATTTAAGATAATGAAAGATGCAAGGAGTATGGAATATAATTATACAAGCATTTGAAAGACTATTTCACAGCTTTATGAGACACCCAGTTTTCAAAAGACATTTCTCACCAACCTCAAGTTCAAATTTGCTCTTGCAATTTATGTAAGACAAGAGTTTCAGGAACTTGATCTGACAAAACTAATTCTAATTTTTTTCTTCAGATCAAAATAACAAGAAAAATAGTTCCCAATTATGAAACTTTACATTAAATTAGGGAATTCAGCAGTCATATTTTTCTGTCCCAATTAAATTTTAATTATTATTATTTGCTTTCACAATAATGGAGGTAACTAGGTCTGTCAGTGATGTGGCATTTTTGACAGGATGAAATACTATTTTCAAGTTGGTGCTTACCTTCATACAGTATATTTTCTTCCTTAGGTGTTACTGCTTTATTTATATGCAAACATGGGAACATTAAATAGACAAGCATCCTGATGAAGCCTCATGGGAATTACTTCTAATTAAATATACAATGTAAGTTATTTTTACTTTTATTTGTACAATAGCCAAAAATTGACATCATAAGCACTTTCTGAACTTTTTCTATCATTTCAATTTTGTTTCTACACATTTACCACACCATTTACTATTTTATAATTTCCTGTAGATATCTCCCTTCTCAATATTAGTCGTCTGCATATATAAGCTTTTTTTAAAAAAACCGCGCACACAAAACCCACAGAAAGCAGTGCATCATTACAGACACCAAAAATATAATTTTAAGTCAGCTGTTGTATGTGTCATCAAAACTCTACAGAATGATCCAATAGCTAGGAATTGTGTTAGGAAAGGTATATTGGATCTGTCAAAAGAAAACAGTAAAACAAAGGGGGCATAACAGTAGAATTTGGCATATAAAAATGTAATACTTGTATTTTGCAAATGCCAAGGAAAGTTTGTAGGATTATTGGCAACCAAACTGATAGTCACAAGAGAGAGTAACTCATATTTAGCCAATTACATGTACATAAGCAAAAGACAAAGTTAATGGGGCTTCATTGTTGCTAAACTTGATATTAAGGACCTGGAAGCACAAGATCTACCACACTTTTAGATATGGAGTGGAATAAAGGGGTCTCAGAACCGTCTAGTCAATAGATATAAAGCAAAGTAGTTTGGAAATATTTGGACTAGATTTCTAGAGCTGAGCACCTTTGAGATACAGCTTAGAGCAGAGATTTCTTCAAGGGCCACATCAGCATTGTAGTTCTCTTTTGCGAGCTGGCAATGGCGGGGGGGCAGTGGTGAGGCAGCAGGGGGTTGACCTCCTGCAGCGCTCTGACAGCCAAAACAGGGTGTGGGGAGACCGCCCGCGGCTCCGTGTGCCTTGTTTTCATCCTCCATGGCCTCCTGCAACACTTGTAGTTTTGAGCAATGACTTCCTACAACACGAGCCATTTTGATCCCATTTTTTAGCCTGTTTTCAGCCTGATTTGGGCCCATTTTTGGCCTGTTTTGAGCCCATTTTTCATCTGTTTTCTGCCTGTTTTCAATCCTCTTTGAGCCCATTCTTGGCCTGTTTTTCAGCTATTTCGGCCCATTTTTCAGCCTGTTTTGGGCTTGTTTTTTTGGCCCAGTTTTTGCAGGCAGAGTGCTGCCAGATGCTATGGAGTGTGAAAATGAGATGTGGGGGGCTGCATGCAGCCCATTTTAGCTGCCAGATGCACCATGGGCCGGTCCCTTGATATTTCCAGGCCAGCCCCGCAGGCCAGATTTCAGCACCCTGTGGGCTGGATCCAGCCCACGGGCCTTGAGTTTGACATCCCTGGCTTAGAGTATGTTGTGAATCTAACCTTTAAGTGAATGAATGTTTTATATCTATATGCACAAATACCTTTGATTCCCTTTCTATCCGTCTTTCTTTTTAGATTTTATTTTTATTATATACATCCATCCAGCCATCCAGCCATCCATACACACATACATACATATTGCATAGTTGTTATGAAGTCCTGGGATTCTTGAGTAGATTATATCAGGATACAGTTTTACTTAAATAAATACTTGTTTGTGAATTTAGGAGGGGGTGGAAAATAAATGGATGATAAGGGAAGGAAAATACAGATTGATTTTGCATAGTAAAATAATGTAGTACAATATAAAATTATCCCTTTCCCTCAATTTTTAGTACAGGTACTAAAGACAGACCCAATTCAATCAAAGTCACCAAAGAAACTATGAATATGATGTAGGAGCAACGGCTTTCATTCTCTCATTACTAATAATATTAACCATACTCACCAGTTAATATTGAAGATACGCCATTTGCAAGTCCGAAAATAATCACAACAACTAGCCATTTAATAACACATTGTCCATAATTTATTTAGTTCTTTTTTAAACCACTGAATTTGCTTTGCCACCTTCATATGAGAGAGAATTCAGTTCCAAGTTTTATTATGCTTTCTGGAAAAAGTACAGATACTCTTTGATTTACGAACACAATTGAGCCCCAAATTTTTGTTGCTAAGTGAGACATTTGTTAATCGAGTTTTGCTCCATTTTACAATCTTTTTTGCCACAATTGTTAAGTGAATCACTGCAATTCTTAAGTTAGTAACATGGATTTTAAATGAATCTGGCTTCTCCATTGACTATCAGAAATGTAATCATATGACCCTTGGACACTGCAACCATTATAAACATGAGTCAATTGCCAAGCGTTTGAATGTGACCATGGGATACTGCAATGCATTTAAGTGTGAAAACTGGTCATATAAGTCACTTTTTCATTGCTGTTGTAACTTCCTATAGTCATTAAATGAACTGTAAATTGAGGGCTGTATTTCTTTTTCATTCTGAAACATCAGCATTTAGTTTCAATATAGGATTTTAAATTATGACATTGTGGAAGAGAAGAAAACCTTCTCCCCAACCCCCTTATATCTCTGTTTTATGGTTAATAAACTCTTAAGCTATTTTTTGTAGGGTAATCTATGAACAAAAAAGTTGCCTTTCTTATCCCTTTTAACATCTGCTAACTAGAATGAACGTTGTATTCAAGATGCAGTCACACCTAAGAGTTTTATCAGGGCATTTTTTTCCTAATGGTTCTTAGCATAGAATTTGCCTCTTTTATAGCAGGTGACCTGTCCATTTAAGTTTCCTTTCCAAGATCAATCACTGCCAGCTGGAATCTATTAACCTGTATGGTGCATGTATCAAAATGCATCACTTTGTTCTTGTTGACACTGAATGCTATTTGTTATTTTAAAGGAGGAATATCTAACAATTTTTCCTATCTGATCTTGGAGGACATGTTTCCTTAAATTCTATACAGCTGGTTGTCAACTTGCAACCATTAGTTTAGCCATCATTCAAAGTTACAATGGTACTGGAAAAAAATGACTCACAATTGATCCTCGCAGTTATGACCATCACAGCATCTCCATGATCACATGATCAAAATTCAGATGCTTTGCAACCAGCATACATTTGCAATGGCGAAAGGCAGATCCACTTAATGACTGTGTGTCTCACTTAATTGCATTGGTTTGCTTAACAACTATGGCAAAAAATTGTAAAATTAGGCACGACTCACCTAACAACCACTTTCCTTAGCAACATAAATTCTGGTCTTAATTGTGTTCATAAGTTGAGAGCTGCCTGTACTCTAAGGAGAGTTTCTTGGATAGTAGGATCACAGTCATAGAGACTTAAATTCCACGAAGGAAAAATCATGCTATTACACAGATGTCTCTTAAAAAGGAAAAAATGAAACAAACCCAGGCAAGAATCAGCACAATGTCTCCCTAGGAAGCTCTAAACTATAGGGACCGCAATCAAAAGGATTCTCTGTCACATCCCAAGCAAAAATTCATTAAAACTGATGGGAAATTCAACCAAGTGCATGTTTTACAAGCAATTGTCGTAGAAGTAGGTTGACTGCTATATAGAAATTATTTTCAAATGATGCTTCGATATCAGATGCTTTTCAAACTGATGAGTACAGAAACTGAAAAGCAGAACCATGTTTTGAACACAATTCAACTATTTTATTGTTCAGCAGAACTATATTACAGATAGGCAACCAGATTAAGCTTTAATTGAATTTGGTGATTTCATATCATTTAGCCAATCAGTATTTTGCACTAGAAATATGGGAAACTTTTGTGTCTCATATCCCATATTGCTGAAATATAATCCCCAGGAATTGAAATGCTCAACTAAGTTTTGAAAGCACATGGAAACTACAGTCTGGTAGTCATTAGTAGACCATCACCTCTCCACACTTGCATTAAAGATGTCATTTTGATAAAGAGCTTCTTGTCAGAAGACTTGAGTTGAATATGGCTCCAGATTTTCATAGTTGGTAGGCCTTCTGAAATTTCAAAATCTATTCATAGCAGAGCCAAATATATCTAATATTCTTTATCTCAGCCAAATAATCTGCTACCTCTTTACTCTGGGCAAAAGATGGAAACAAATTTGTTCTGCATTCATGACCTTTAACAAGTTTAACTTGTTCCAGACAGTCAGGCTTTTATGTCAGATTATAATGGATTATGCCTAGAAGATATATTACTATTCTCTATAAATGAGGTCCTAACAAGGATTCTAGTCTTACTTTTGCTTTAAATTTTGCCCTAAGACAATGTTCAGATATTTGACACTGCAAATGTCATGTGATAGAATAGCCAAACAAGTATGATAAAACTGAATTACCTGTACACAGAGGAACAGGGCCTCTATTCTCAATAAGCAGCCTAGGAAGTCTACACTCCTGAGCATTTCAGGCTAAGAAATGGTTATTGTAGAAGTTATGGTAGTGGATCAATAATATTACCTCCCCTGAGAAGTATCAAATTAACAAATAAACATTTCTATTTCTTTGAAAAGTCTTTCCCCATCTTTCTTGTCCTCAGTTTTCTTATAGCTGGGATAAGGAATGGTAATTCTTATCAAATCTACCTTGCACAGTACTCAGCTCACCAATACTTTAGCATACTTTAGAATATTTTTTATAATTGAGCAGCAAAGAAATTGAAGTAATAAATATAAAGAAATGAACCTGGACTTCTTCTGAAATTCAAATTCAGGTACTTTAACAGCATTGCTTTCAGCCAGGGATTCAGGGTGTTGCAGTTTTAACATATCTGGAGTTATGTTATAAGAAGTCTGCCTTAGAGAAAGAAAGGAGCTTAAAAATGAGAACATTTCTCGCACTTCATTTGCACTTGAAATTGTTATAAAGGTAACTGAATAACAGATTAAACCAAAACCCTATTCATAGAACACAGTCAAAAGGGCTCATTTTTTTTCCAGAATGCTCAAGGTTTTCAAAACAGTTTCAAGTCTTTGAAAATTCATTAAACCACCTTAGAAATAAGCAGGCATTCCCATTTCCCCCATCACCATACAGGTATACTAATCCAACTAAGGCTGTGAATATCAGTAGAATACTAAAAACTGTATTAGCAAGCAAAGGCTATTTTGGAAACAAAGTAAACATTCCTCAAGATTTCTAAATCTCACTAGATTACCCAGTATTGCATTGGAGTTTTCTGTAGAGTAACCTTGTGCCCAGTCTTAACCTGTTGAAGGACTTGTGAAAACAGAAACTTCCTGTCATCTCTCTGGCCGCACACCAGAACTCAATTTAGCCAGCAGTGTCACAAGTCACAATGAATGATCAGTTTTCTTTGTGAGATTATAATATGGGGTAATGATGAAATCTTCAAAACTCATGAATAGATAAGCCACAATTAGTGCAAAATCCTAATCTTCTGGTCAATTTTTGCCCATTGTTGGGGACGAATAGACTTCAACTTTTCTATATCAGCAGTTTGCATAACTGTATATTGTTTATTTTCCAATTTCTTCATTATCTCCATAGGATATGAAATTTTTCCATACTGGTGCACATAGCTATTTTTTTTAGAATAACTTCACTCAATTCCTATTCAGCCAGATTTTTGAAGCACAACTCCCATCATTCCTATGGGAATTGTAGCCAAAAGAAACAAACAATACAAAACCCACCCATCCTTCCACACCATACATATTTACTGGCTCCCTAAGAGGGTAATGGCTGTCAAGGTCCTTTAAATTGCATCATGGGTTCATCCCAATTACCAGAGCTTTTCCTACTTGGCAAAACCAAATCAGTCAAGAAGCCACCAAGCGCCCCCCCCCCCAGCTTTCCTCCAAGATCAGTCACAGATGACAGCTCTGAAAGCTCTGTTAACTTCTTTTCATTTCAGTTTCCACTGCTCTTTCCCATCCACTTACCCTTTCTTCCTATTAAAGCTCCAGAAGTGAGTTGAAAGACACTTCCAATCAACGTTATCTCTAATTTATACAACGGAAGCCATCGATTCGAAAGTAATAGTTTGGGATAAAAGCATCTTTTTAATGCATCAGAGATGCGCTCTAATCGGGGAGGGGCACTTTGCACATGCTAAGAGGCAAGATCTCTTTTAGCAGAAGTTAAGATTTGACAGTCTCAAAAAGTTCGTTTCTATTGTTGATGGCTCCATCCCGTCCCACCTCGCCCGTACTCCTTCCACTACCAACTCATCTTTAGCCTACCTTCGACCTCCCCAGTATCACTTAGCCACTACAGAGCCGTTCGCCTGTCGACGTCTTGTTCCTACTGCTTCCCGTCGTAAGCTTGGTCCTGCCCCCCTCACCCGCAGCATCAAAGCTACCCTCCGTTAGCGAACCAATCGCTTGCAGTTTCAGCGGACCTTTCACCGGAGGTGCACGAAGCAGCCAATCAGCATGCGCCGCTACTTTTATTATTCATCGGGCTGTTCCGGGCTCTACTTCCTCCTCCCGCCGCTTTGCTGGAAACCCAGCTGAGTTCCGGGCAGTGTGTGACGTAGACGCCTCCGCTGTTGACTTGTTTAAAGAAGGGGGAGGAGAGGAAGGAGGATTCAATTGCTCCGAGGCTTTTAATGGGTGTGCGTGAAGATCTTAGGGGCGGGGCCGGGACGGGCGTGGGCGAAAAGAGGGTTGGATCTCCATATTCTCCAGGTGGGGGCGCAGCGTCTGCCGTCCGCGGCTCCCCCGAAGGAGTCTGATCCGTGGGGATGCAGTCAGCGAGTTCGGCGAAAGCGTGCAAAAAGTAGCAAACAAAAAACGTTGTTGATTAAGGCCTACTCACAGTGGAAACGTTGCGCAAAGGAGCCTGACCCCTATCGCGTCTTCCTTCTTCGGTTGCAGGAAGCGGGCATGGTTGGTTTAGTGAAGAGAAAGACCAGGAGAGACATGTTAACGGTGTTCCAATATTTGAGGGGCTGCCACAGAGAGGAGGGGGGGGGGATCAAACTATTTTCCAAAGCACCTGAAGGCCAGACAAGGAATAATGGATGGAAACTGGCCAAGGAGAGATTCAATCTAGAGATGTTAGAAATTTTCTGGCAGTGAGAGCAATGGAACAGCTTGCCTTCAGCAGTTGTGGGAGCTTCTTCACTGGAAGCTCTCAAGAAGAGATTGGACATCTGTCAGAAATGGTGTAAGGTCTCCTGCTTGGGCAGATGGTTGGACTAGATGAGTTACAAGGTCTCTTCCAACTCTGTTATTCTATTCTCTCTTGGAAGATTTATCCATTTTCTTGCCCTTCAGCTGCAGCTGGGAGGTTGGACATCCTCCTGCCCTCCCCACCCCCTTTATTTTCTGAGAAGAAATAAAGGGAAATGACAAACTTTTGGTGGTTAGGATTTTAGTAATTTTTATTAAAGATTATAATTACAGTAGTAAAATTTACGTCAAACAGAAAAATAGGAATAAAAGATGCAAAGGGAAATAAAAAGGTAAGACAAAGAATAAAAGGAAAGGGAAAATATAAATATAGTGAAATAAAAGAAATACAAATAGTCCTCAGTTTATGACTACAAGTGAACCAAATTTTTCTGTTGTTAAGCAAGGCAGTTGCTGAATAAGTTTTGTCCCAATTTATGCTTTTTTTTCTACAGTCATTAAGCAATTCACTGCAGTTATTAAGTGAATCCAGGTGTCTTCCACTGATTACTTTTCAGAAACTGGTTGGGAAGATTACAGATAGTTATCACATTGCCCTGGGACAGTACAACTGTCATAAATACATGCCAGTTAAGTGCCTGCATTTTTTCACATGCCATTTTTCACATGCCATGTGGATGTTACAGTGATCTTAAGTGTGAAAAAGGGTTGTAAGTCACTTTTATCAGTGCCATTTAAAGTTCACTAAATGAATAATTACAAACCAAGCATTACCTGTATATAAAAGAAGTGACTCCCTACTTCAATTGCAACTATAAACAATTTTAGTAACTTATAACAAATTATCTCCTGCATCCCTTTTGTTATTTTGCAAATAGTAAATCATCTTCTTTTCAGTCTTCATGTCAGCAAAGTCCATTAAAGATTATCAGAAATAATATCAACTATTTTAATCTTGATCAAATAAACCAACTTTATATTCCTTCCTTTTACTTCTAAAGGAATTCTAGAACTTGATTTTATTTTCATTTATTCTTTGTCCCTTCTTATGAGATTCTTCAAAAATTTAATAAGACTGTTATAAATCCAATATGGAAAATAATTCAGGTCACTCTTGTTGTATGTCCCTTTTAATTATTAACACAGGCAGTTTCTTTGTATGTTCCCTGTAACTTCTTTTTCATGTCATTCTTACAGCCTATCATTTGTAAATCCACGTTCAATTCAATCTCTGACATGTCAGGTAAAACTTGTTCCTCTTTCATAAGGACATAGATATTACTATTAACATTAATAATAATTTCTCACTCCATTTTTTGAAAATATTTTTCAATAATTCCAGTTTCTTTCATTCTGTAACTGTTAGTTGAGTTTACATGTTATTCTTTAACAAAAATCTTAAGATTCTTCTAGTGTCCCATTTTTTAAAAAAATTTTTAAATTCAAAACAAAAACATTTTCCCATGAGAAGGATTTTATAATTACAATTTTATTATAATTACAATTTTATTATAATTATAATTTTATAATTATACTATTTCAAATATATCAGAGCACTTAGTCCATTTGTAGCTTTTTAAAACCAAAGTTTTAATCAAACTTTTACTGATTATTTAACAAAAATTTTTATTTTTAAGCTTGTAGCTGAATTTGTCTTTTATTGATTGAAGACAGCCTCCCTAGAAGTTTTTAGATTTGTCATTTCAAAGGCTTTTAATAACTGAAAATAAGTTCATAAACAATTTCCAATTCAATTGAAATTGGAATTTTTATACGTTATAAAATAAAAACTTGAATTAAAAAAAACAATTTCCAAATGTGATTATAAAAGAAAATAAATGAATTTAGTGCCCTTTTAAAGGTACCAAAACGAAGAGCAACTGTGTTGTGATCTCCTTACAAAGATCACTTGTGGGTGATCTTTGGTCTTCTTTATCTGGAGAGGTTTGGAAAGCAGTTTACTTGCCAAATTTTCATTCTCTGCATAGTTGCAGCTGTCTTCAGTCCATGATTTTTTCTTCCAGAAGCTCATGGTTAGGAAGATTTAAAGAAAATGGCCACGCCATAATAGTCTCTCTCTCCTATGCTGTAGGCAGAGTTGACAGCAGAGGTTTCATATGAGTAACTAAGCCCTTTTAGTTTCAGTATGCTATGGGAAACTATGAATCTGGCAGATTTAGTCAAAACAATTATCTTGACCAACTGTATTATGCAAACTCAGAAACCCTGTTTTGGAGCTCATAGTTTTGTACTTTCATTCCTCCAAGTAAGTAGGATGAAAATGCAAGACGTTGCACTATGAAACTCAATGCAAAAATCTAATAGAAAACAAAGCTCCCAAATGTTGATTGCCTGCAGTGCCAAACTTTGCCTCCCTGTTCAATGGAAAAATGGCTTTTGATATAATGGAAGAACTATAGCCCCACCCCCAAATAGTTAATATGGAACTGATCTGATTCAACCAGAAGAAGCTGCAGTTGATTAAGTGAGTGTCTGGAATGAACTGTGCAGCACTTTCATCTTCAAATATATTTTATAACATACAGGAAAAAGTTGGGCAGCAGACCAATAGGCCAGGGGCAACAGCGGGCTGAATGGTATCAAGCCATGTGGTGGAGACAGGCAGTCAAAAGGCTTTTTGTCAACAACAGGCCCTGCTAAGGAAGCAGTCCTAGCCACACTCAAAAGTCATAAATGGGCCATGATCATTGGTTGGTCAGTAATAACTTTGATGGTGACTGATCATATCTGAGCCCATCATGACAAGAGTTGAGGGATTTTAAGGACGCTGTTTGGGGGAAGGTTTGGGGACCCGAAGTGCATGCAAGTTTGATCCTGGGGTGAGAGCCTAGGAGCGACAAGTATATGTTTGAGGGAAGGTTAGTGACCCATACCCAGAGTGAGAATCAAGTGGTGGACCCTGCATGAGAAAGCCTCCTCTATGGTTGATGAGAGAGACCAGCCTAGGGTAGAGAAAAATGTGACAGCTGGGGTGAATGGAGTATGGGGGAAACCCTTGGTGCAGAGAGTTTGAGCTTTCTTATCCTATCCTAACATCTCTCGAATGAATGAGTAAATGCATGTGAATGACTGAGTTGGGATGTCAGAGCCTTCAGCTCTAGAGAGAGGTAGGCCAAAAGAGAGGAGTATAGATTGCCCTGGGGAACATAGGGCAGGACATTACATCAATATAGTGATGCTATAGAAACCAAGGGGCAGGTTGCTACAAGGAAAGATGCCCCCAGAAGGGAATATTCTGGCCCCTCGAATTCATACTCAATTGCTGGACAGCATTCCTTCAGAGGCCCGGAATTTTGATTGCTGCTGTTGAATGCCAGGTTAGTCAACAACAAGGCTACTCTTGTTCAAAACCATATTGAGGAGGAGTATGCCAACATGACATCTATCACGAGACCTGTCAATCGGTGATTTAGGTTTGGCACCAGCTGAGACCCCAGGGCAGGCTAAGTGGGATGGCTATGGTTATCAGAGATTCTTGGCCTTCAAGGGCCTTGGTCCCAAAAGTTTCTGGCTATGAAGCCCTGTTTCTGAGATGGGCTCATAGGATCATCTGGAATTCGCTACTGGTGGCAAATATCTAGCTGGGGTGTAGGATGAGGGTGGAAACTTGTTCTCCGAGTTTGTGGTTTCCAAATGTTTCGTTACTAGACTAGGTAACATCTTCAGCAGAGTGTAGGGATGTCAGTATCAGTAGGTCTTGTGATGTGGAGGTCACATCAGATGAGGGTCTTATAATGGGTCTTGTGATGGATCAGGTGTGGGTCATGTCAAGTGAGGGTCTTGTGATGGGATCCCACAAATCAACCACACAGCCAACTAGCAACAGCACTGACCCTCAACAAAACCACACAAGCCCCCCATCCCAACCAGCACTTCAACTCCCAATGACTCTCATTTGATGTGACCTATCCATCACAAGACCCTCACCTGACATGACCCATACCTGACCCATCCACAAAACCCTCATCTGATGTGATCTCCCCATCACGAGATCCATTTACCATATAAACAGTGCAACACTGACACTGACATCCCCTAAACTCCACTGAAGATGTTACCTAGCCTGGTAATGAAATGTTTGGAAACCACCCCAGATGTTCAGAGAATGAACCTCCACCTCATTGTTGCTATATAGATCTCTCTGCCTCAATTGCTAGAAGCTGTTTTATGATTATCAGTGAAGTTCCCCAAATTTATGGTTCTGAATGACTTCAATGTGCCTTTCCTGGTTCAACTTCAGAAGCAGCTTGGAATTCATGTCCTCCATGATGGCTGTGGTCCTATCCCAGGTTGTCATAGGTTCAACTCAGAACAGTGGTCACACACTAAATCTAATATTATCAAAGTAATGTCAATGTGTTCTAGTGGGGAATTCAACTTTATCCCCCTGTCATGGTCAGATCACAGCCCAATATCCCTGAGATTCTCTTACATCCTCCTCCTCTACAGGGAGATTGGACTCATTATAATGGTCCACCCCCACAGACTGGGGATCAGTGTGCAATGTCCAAATGGATGACTCTGACTAGCCATGATTTAGAGTCCCTATTAAGGCCTTTCTTGCGATAGGAGTAGCAAAATAAAACATTTCTCTTTTTATATCTGCAGAGTGTTGCACATTGACCCTGTTCCAGATCACCTGATCTCTTAGCCTGGGGAAGTTTGGACAATCATCTTCATGGCTGGGCAGAAGAATTTGTTCAATATCTGTCACTTGGATTTATTCCCAATTAAAACCCCTGCGTGGACCTAATCTTTATGAAATGCCCAGGGAAATGTCTTGCCCAACAATTTGGGAGCAGTTTGATCCTGTCAGACCTAAGGAAGTGGACAAAGTCCTCTACACCAGTGGTCGCCAACTGGTGGTCCGCAGGCCACTGGTGGTCCACGAGAAAATTTTGGTGGTCCGCAGAGAAATGTCATCTCCAGAGCACCCCCAAAGTAATTAATCCAGGCTGTGCAGGAACACAAGCCATCCACATGGCCCACAGGAACCCTCCCCACCCACTTACTCCTTACCCAGAAAACTTGCCTGCTAAATTACGACTTTTCCTTTTTTTTCCTGACCATCAGCTGTTCTGCTGTGCCGGGAGATTTAGATTAACTAGGAAGCAGGAAATAGTTGGATTTCTTGCTTTCTAGCTAGTCTTTAGACCTTTGGCTCTGCTTTTAAGCACAGCCGAACCTCCCTTAGGACTGAAGGTTCTATTATTCAGTGCAGACTCACAGCAAGCAAATTTTATATGACAGACTCAGGTAGCCGATGGCAGATAAATCACTGAATGATTCTGTGAGCAACTCAATCTGCCTCTCTGCTTTGCCTGATTTTGGGTAAAAGTTGCTCTTTTTTTAATAAAAAAATTCAATATTTACATACATGGTGTGTTATGAGTTAATTTTGTGAGTTTGCTTGGAAGCAAATTTTATGTGACAGACTGAGCTAGCCAAAGGCAGAAAGGTAGATCTGTAAGTGAATCTGTGATTCTGCCAGAAACTCAATCTGCCTGCCTACTTTGCCTGATTTTGGGTAAAAGTTGCTCTTTTTTTATAAAAAATTCAATATTTATATACATACTTATAATATTTACATACAAGCCATGCCCAGCTAGTCACATGACCACCAAGCCACACCCACAAATTAGGCCACTCCCACAGAACTGGTTGGTGGTCCCTGGGATTTAAAATTATGAGTTTGGTGTTCCCTGAGGTCCAAAAGGTTGGCGACCCCTGCTCTACTCTGTCAACACAATCATTTATCAATTAGACCCTTGTACTTCCTAGCTGGTGAAAGCCCTCCAGGACGGTGACTACCAGATGGATTCATGGAATGATAAATTCCTCACTGTATGAGTGGAAATTCCCAGGAGGTTTTAACCAGGCTTGTCCTCCCCTTTAAAAACTCCATCATTTGACCCCACCTGCCTGGTCAATTTTTATCCAATTTTCTATCTTCTCATTTAAGGTGGTAGAAAAGGTGGTTGCTCAACAGTTGCAGGGGATTCTGAATGAAATTCTTTCAGTTAGAATTCAGGCCTGGCTCTGATACACAGGTAGCTTTGATTATGCTCATGGATGATTTCTGGCAGGATCAGAGGGTAATGCAACCATTCTCACTCTCGACCTCTCAGTAGTCTTCGAAACCATCAACCATGGTATCCTTTTGTACCATCCATATGAGTTGTGGCTGGGTGGCGCAATTTTACGCTGGTTCAGCTTCTTCCTCCAAAGTTGGTACCAATCAGTTGATAGGGAGTGAGAGATCCAGCCTTGATCACTCGCTTGTGGTGTCTCACAGGACTCCATATTTTCTCCTCCCTTGTTTAACATCTACATGAAACTGTTGGGTGAGAACATCAATCATCAAGGATTGAGGAATTATGTTTGCTGATGATACTCCACTCTACATCTCCACACATGGTGACCCAAGTGATTTTTGTCTCTGCCCTGTTGTGATGTCTGGCGGTTGTAGGGATCTGAATGAGGGACAACAGACTTAGACTGAACCCTGACAAGATTGAGTGGGTTTAGGTACATAGAGCTTCGGGATCCAAGTGTTTGTCATCTTTAGGTCTGGACAGGGATGCAGTATCCTGTTCAGATCCAGAATGCAACATTGAGTCTCTGGGACTCATATCTCCTTCTTAAAGAGCTGGTAGCAGGTGTGACCAAGGGAGCTTTTGAACAGCTCCAGTGGTGCACCGGTTGTGACCTTTCTTGGACCATGACTCCCTGCAGTCATTTATTCAAGCTCTGTTCATCTCTTGCCTAGACTACTACAATGCACTATATATGGGGCTATCCTTGAAGTCAATTCAGGAGCTTTAGCTGATGCAAAGTACAACAGCAAGAGGAGTCTTTGGGTCTCCAGGATAGCCCATATAACACCTCTGCTCCGTGAACTTCACTGGCTACTCGTCTGCTTCCAAGTGTATTTCATGGGGTTGGTTATGACCTTTAAAGCCCTTAATGGCATAGATCCAGACTACCTGATGAGCCTCCTCATCCCTCTAGGACAAGACTACCTACACTAGGAGAAATCCCATTGGTTAAGAACTTCAATTATTCAGGATCAAGAAGAAGAGCCTTCTCTGCTGCAGCACCTGCTCTTTGGAACATCTTACCCTCTAAGGTGGGATCCGCCACCACACTCCTATTCTTCTACAAGAGCCTGGAGAGTTGACTGTGCCAGTTGGCCTGGGAACCAAATGAGGAAGTTGCACACTGGAGGTAACTGCTAGATTGATGGCAGACTCTACTTCCACTGCCTTTGCTCTCTGCTGTCCACCCATCCATCTTTTTGGTTATCATATTGATGTATTTATTTTTCTTTACCATTGTTTATTATTTTTCTTCTGTTTACACACCTTTTCATTTTTCTTCCTTTTTGTTACTGTAAGACACCTCAAGTAGCCAAACAGTGAGATAGGCAGTAAATAAATTTAACAAGTAAACAAATGAAAATGAATAGGTGCCGTATTTGTGTTCCTGCATGGTGCAAAACAGAGAGTGAATCTCAATGCTTACGTGTTTTGTAGCTCTAATAGCTACATAGAATGATCAACGCAGATTTCTTCTCTCCAGGGTAGTTAGCAAGACTCAGTCCAGTCTTTAACATGCTTCCAAAGACAAAAAACAAGGGTGTTTCTGTGTAGCTACTACTATCTCTAGCAGCTTCTTTAAGCCACCCTGTAGGGTTTGTCCAACTATCATGTCCCTCAAAGGAACTGGAAGATAGAAAGCAACCAGAAGGGGCCTTTCCCTTCTTGTGATCTCATGGATATTATCCACCCATTAACACCTTCCAGACAAAAGAGAAAGAAGCATGGAGTAGAATTGTTTCTTCTAACCAAAGAGTTCTTAAAGATTCAGAGCATTCCATATCAGGAGAGTTTATTATTAACCTCCTTTGATTCCAAAATTATGGCCATTTTATAGTAGGAATGCTATCTTAGATTGGTTTGCATAATGTTAGCCCTAAATACGGTTTATTTGCTTATGGCATAGCAAGTCCAGTAGATCCAGTAGCCATTGTAACTATGTCAGCAAGTTAAAAATACATCAACTGAGGTACACTCAGTAAATATGTTTAGTTAAAAAGTGGCTTAGCATGCTCTTAATATTTATTTTCAGCTGAAATTATTGCTATTACACAGATGATTCCCAGACTTGGACATTTTTTCTTTCACAGTAGGAAAATATTGAGTATTCCTGCTAGTTTTTTTTATTTTTTATGCTTCAGGGACATTCCAATGACAACGACTCAGAATTAAGTCTATTGGGGCTGATTGTTTTTAAAAAGATGCCCTTTAAGATTGCTGTCTTCTTTCGTTTTTCTCATGGATTCTTTTATATAATCATAGCTTAGTCTTATTACCGGACATATGAGACAGACAGATCATAATTTCTAGGATATGGTAGCTGCAGGGTATTGGAAGAGAAAGATGTGACAGGTAGATTATCCTTCTCTAGGCTGCTTACCTTTGACTTGCTGACCCATTATATGAGCAAAGAGACGATGGAATGGATAGTCTTGCATCAGGATCTTAGTTCTGTCTTGGGAGCCTATAATCAGTTGAAGATATACAAAATGTCTAGACTTAGTAGTGGACTTACAGTCTTCTTTAAGTCATACTATTTCCTTGGTGATACAGCAGATATTTAACTACACGAACATAGGAAAAATATGTTTCTCTTCATGTCATCTTTGAGTCACATTGAAAATGTGGGTGAGTGTCTGTGGAGATTCTCAGTCACCCAGGTCATAGTTGTCTCAAAAACATTCTGGGTGAGATTTTTTATGATATAAAATGGGTACCGATAAAGAATATTTGTAGCTCAAGATTGAAATGAAGGATCCTTGGTGTTCTCTGACCTTTGTTCTTTGAGTTTTCTTGCAGACATTTCACTATCCAAACTAGCTAACATCACCAGTGCTAGTCAAGAGCATGGTTTGCTCTGAATTGTTCTCAGTTCACATATTCTGTCTCTGGCTCAGGAAATAATATGTAGATGATTTATGTGAGGAAAACAATGTAATAAAAGAGGTTGGACTTTTTTCCTTCTTCCAATCCCTCTCTAACATCACTCAGTGGATACAGTTTGGCTCATAGATGTTTTAACTAAAAAGCAAATGACAACCTTTCAATCAATATTTTATTTAGGCCATGAGGTGGCAGACTGGGTCTGGGAAAAACTGTGTCAAATAGCCAGAAACCTTTCATATAAAAGAAAATTACTATACACATTGAAAAACAGAAAAAATAGAGAAGGCTAAATTGTTTTAATATCTTGGCAGAAATGTGGAGAAACATACAGTGTAATCCTGTGATCTTCCACCTGCAATATAACATGGTCCAGATCCAAGTCTGATTTATACATATGCTAAACAATAGTGTAGTATATATCTTAGTGTGTTCTATGAATTCAATTACATGTGATTTATGGTACTGTGACTGCAGTCAGAGATTTGAGAGCTCAGTCAGCAAGTTCTTTATGAGCTGGAGTCAGCATTTCCTGTTCACAATATTGTACTCAGTGCAACATTTTCATGTTTAACACAAAATGCACATGCTTCTTGGCCGCTATTTCCAGAAATGCATTTATATTTCCTTTCTCTGGAATGGGACAAATATCATTTTCACAGAGTTTAATTCCTTATTCTATTGTATTCCTTGTAGATTATTATAAATTTAATAGATGGGGACTTGCTTTAAATATCACATGGCCAATATATGTTTCCCATACATATAAATTAAGGAATAAGTGCTTTTGAGCCCATCAGTCTAATAGTTTAAAATAAGTAGCAGAATGAAGTCCTTAGATTTTTTTTTTTTATACTAAATCTATTGTTGGCTTTCTCTCCAGGAGGGCTTTGTAGGTGTTGCTGCACTTGATTAGATCTGAAACTTATTTAAATTTATTGCAAATTACCCAGAATTGTACAGTGTGATGAATATCTACTTTCAGTTTTGTCTTCCTCCATTTAATTAGATGTTTGTTAATAGTAAAGTTTTAGTTTTGGGATTGTGTAAACTCTGCTATCAATTTGCCAAATAAATTTTCATTTTGGGAAAGTAACTATAACAATAAATCAAATCATGGAAGATTTGAGATAGATTAAAGGAATTCTTTATAATGTGCAGCTGTATGAAGCATTAAAGCTACTTATGCTTATAATTATGCTTATAATGATGACAGTATCTTTTTTAATACCAATGTGCATTTTAGAATGCCATTTCTAGAGAATATGATCAGAAAGGTACTTTCATGCTAAGGCAGGTGTCAAATTCAAGGCCCACGGACCAAATCCAGCCCATAGACTGTTTAGATCTGGCTTGCAAGGCCACCCTGGAAACAGCAAAGGGCCAGCCTGCATTACTTCTGCCAGGGAAAACAGAGCTCAGGAGGGCTGCATGCGGTCCTTCTGAGCTTGGTTTTTGCTGGCAGAGGGTTGCAGGAGGCCGTCACAGACAAAAACGGAGATCGGGAGTCTGTTTTCGCTGGCAGAAGATTGCAGGAGGCCATCCCAGCTGAAAACTGAGCTTGCAAGGACTGTACACAGCCTTCCCAAGCTCTGTTTTCACTGGCAGAGGCTTGTAGGAGGATGTTACAGCCGAAAACGGAGATTGGGAGTCTGTTTTTGCTGGCAGAGCATTGCAGGAGGCCATCCCAGCTGAAAACAGAGCTCACAAGGACCACACACAGCCTTCCTGAGCTCTGTTTTCACTGGCAGAGGCTTGTAGGAGGCCATAACAGCCCTGACGTTTTCACTGGCAGAGCACTTGGGCCACCACATGCATCCCCAACATGAGTGATGTCTAGTTGGCAATGCCCACCCTAGCCACTCCCACCCCAGCTCCCTGAGGTAAACACAACTCTGATGTGGCCTTCAAATGAAATCAAGTTTGACACCCTTATGCTAAGGTATTGGATTACTAGCTTTTAGTCTGTTCTAATTGTTTTGTTGTTGTTGTGCAGGATACTACTGACATGTTGGAATTTATCTTTGGATGGTGTATTTTTGCATTTACAAACCTATTAACCCTTAGGAGCAATATAAGGTGAGAAAGTTAGCAGACAGAGTATGCATTTTTATTTTCTATCATTGTCTAAAATGGGTCCCCAACCCCCAGTCCATGGACTGGCACCAGGCTGCGACATGCCAGAAACTGGGCCATGAAAACAAGCAAAGCCCAATCCATGGGATGCAGGCAGCATACGAAACCTCGCCCCCACCATTCCACAGAAAAAAACTTCAAGTCCTTGGTGCCTAAAAGGTTGGGGGCCGCTGGTCTAAAAGACTTATTTTGCATGTCTGTAATGTGTCTCAGCTATTATTAAGCTATTATTCTTGAGATCTTCACTGCTCCTTTCTCAGTTCAATTCTTACTCTTTTCTAACTCTGAGCTGTGAAGTTCGAGGTATTTGCCTGACTTAAGCTCTCTCACAATTGTGAAAGCATACTGCAAGCTTTAGGTAGATGAATAACATTGTATTATTTCCATTCCTATTTTCTGACTGCATAAAATATCTGCTATCCAATGTGGCTCTCTTGCTCTTTCTTTATAAATGATGTTATCACAAATAGCTGTACTAGAAGACAGAAGCCCATTCTTCTCCTAGCTCTGCTCCAAAAAGAAGTTGCTGTTCTGAAATGCAAAGATCAGAGGAGTCCCCTGTGCAGCTGACTGAGCTGACCTCAATATCAGTGGAAGCTATTCCAGTCTGTCTGATGACATTGTGAGAAGACCCATCAAAATAAAGGAACTATTCATATCACACTACTTTTTGGAAAAAGGGATAATGAGTTACTGAAAGAGGGAAAAGTTGCCAAAAGCCAAATTCCACTTTAAGCACTTTCACTGGAACTATTCTTTTCTCAAAAATCTGAATAATCTTTCATAATCTAATCCAGCAGGAAATTAATCATTGGTTACTTCCTTAAATATTTAAGCAAAATAGCTGCTGGATATATATATATTTTTTTTGTATTGAGGGGTGAGAAGACTTTCAACATTGACTTAATTTATGTCTGAAGACCAATCTGTGGCACAGCTAGACTAAATGATGGATACCGTGATTATATGCTTGTAATTTTTTTAAAATTTAAAATGTGAAATTCTATACCATCAAATGTAATTAACTCTGCAAGGGGAAATACACAGATACTAGACCTGTACTTGGATAAGAATGATAGGGTGTATCCTTTCCAAACAGTCCCAGGTTCAATTTTTCTTTATCTCCTATGAAGGCAGGGAAAGATTCCTGAAACCTGAGAAGCCAATTTCAGTTAGACAAGGATTCTGCCCTGCTGTCTAAACTGATTGTCTCCTCTGCTGGTCCAGTCTATTAAGCCAACTTCAGACATTCTTGTCCAGATTGCGGTGGGACTGGACTGGTGTTCAACTCTGGACTATGGTCATAGTAGGATGTGGTTGGTCATTCCTCTGTTCATTTCATCTTGCTGGTTGGTAGTCATGAGGACAGTCTTCCGGTGCTTGTCTCCTTCATTTTAGGGATTGCTACTTCTTCACTGGTTCACGTACTTTTACTTTCACAGAGTTGCATAAATGAATTCTTTTCGATCTCTTTCCCACATCTTCTCTTTCAATATTGATATAGACTCTATTTCTGTGCGTGTGACGGTATCATCATGGCTCTGATGTTACAATAAGCAATGCAACAGGAGAACGGGTTGATCTTCCACTGGTAGATATATAACTTTTTCTGTAAATTTATGAACACTTTGTAATAAGGATATATTAATAGTTCAGCTTAATGAAAATAAAGCAGCAACATTGTGACTTTAAAAATGAAAGGGAGAAGTTTTGCATTGCAAGGCTGTGGATGTGTGAGAAACCTGGGGGGGAGGGGTGCATTCTTAACCTCCTGATGGCCACTAAGAGAGAGGATAGTCCCTCCAGAGGTAAAGATAGTCCCTTGATTTAAGGGACCATTGTTAGTCATCTGCAAGAGTATTAAAAAAAATGAAAGTTGATAAGTGGTAAAGAACATAGCAGCCTGGTAGTCCAGGATAGAATGGTTGCCCAGGTTAGTGACCAGCCATTGCTGGGAAGGGAAGAAATTGGGATTTGACTGGGGCTTCTGCTTAGATTGAACAAAGTAGTGAGGACCATACTGAAAGGCTTAAAATGGCCAGGTTGGAGACTGGCAGTTTGGAATAAAAGTGGATTAGCACAGGAGGGATTTGTGATGGGTTGGCAGTGGCAGTCTGAGTCATCCATTTCTGCAAGCTATTACTGGCAATTGGCCAAGCAGAAAGTGTGAGTTTGCCCTAAATAACTGGAAGATGAATCAATAGTTTGATTCCATATTTCTTATGTTCATGTGCATTTGCCACTGGATTCAAGGAGGTAGAGCAAATGCCTTGGGGAGGAAGGATGTAATCCTGTTCTTTATTTCTGCTTTTAGAATCTGACACTATGTACCTATGATGAATCTGTGCAATATTGCTTGCCTTTAAAAAAAAAACTTTCTTTAACGTGGCTGTAATGGAAATATAATTATTTCCAGAACTTTTTAAAAAGTTTTCATCATTAATTTTCCATGGGAAGGATGTGTTTTTATTTAAAATTTGAGAAAGCTAAATATTATCCTGTCACGATTATACACATATCGACAATGCTTTTAAGAAAGCAAAAGCCTTCACATGCATAAAATAGTTGTCATTGTTAAAAATGCAAAAACCGAAATATTACTATTTGCAAATGTTCAAACTATAAACTGTTTTGCACAAGAAATGTAGTATACTTGTAACGTATTAAAGAAGCTAAGATTGATTCCCCACCCACCAGGGAAATTTCACTGTAAATTTCTCTTGTCCCGGCTATTAAGAAAAAGCGGTATCAGGCGTTTCGGTTGCTTTCCAAAAAGAGTGAAGATAATAGTTTGCATTTAATATGAATTCTATTTTTATGGTCTTATTGTATTCTGCCTAGACTCATATTTCTGTGAAATGGGTGATGTATAAATATAATAAATGAATATTTAATGATATTCATTTGGGTTCAAAGGATGGGATATAAACACTTTAATTAAAAAGTTGGCAACGGAGAGTGAGACCCCTCAACACATTCGATCTGATCTGTTGCCCTTACTATTATCATCACTTCTGTTTTATTGTTTTTATTTCAATTTGATTGTTGTGAACTGCCACAGAATCACTGAGTCAGGCAGCATAAACATTTAATGTAATATTTCCCACATTATAGAACAAGGTAGTCTGTATCTCTTTCCATCACTTCATCACTTTCCCCCCCCATTTCCAGCTAGATTCCAGTATTCTGCGGCTACAAAAACAGGGGGACGGGTGGATCAAGTCTAGGTGACCTCCACTTTCCCTCCCTTTAACTGCCAATATAAAAAACAAAAGTGTGTGGAAAAGTGTTTGGCATCAGAATTTGAGAAAGCTGCTTTAGAGATTAGAGAAAAAATAAATGCCGAACCATCAACGTATCAAATTACCTGCAAGGTAAAATAATGCAAGCCAAGGTGAACTACAGGTAGTCCTCGACTTGTAATCAAAACTGAGCCCAAAATTTCAATTGCTAAGTGCAACATTTGTAAAGCGAGTTTTGCTTCATTTTACAACCTCTCTTGCTAGAGTTGTTAAGTGAATCACTGCAGTTGTTAAGTTAGTAATACGGTTCTTCAGTGAATCTGGTTTTCCCATTGGCTTAGCTTGTCAGGAGGTTACAAAAGATGACCACATGATCCCAGGACACTGCAACAGTCAAATATATGCCAGTTGCCAAGTGTCTAAATTTTATTCATATGACCATGGAGATGCTGCAATTGTTGTATGAAAAACGGACATAACTGACTTTTTTCAGTGCTGTTGTAACAGTCACTAAATGAACTGTTGTAGTAAGTTGGGGATTGCATGTATATATTTAAAAAAATCAGTTTCCTTTCACTTCCTTTCTCTTTTCAACTGTCTTTCCCCTAAAATCTTGTATTTGAAGAGCAACTGCTCTTAAATTCTTGGGCAAGAACAACTGTTTAGTACTAGTGATATTTCCTGCATTATTAGCCACGGGGAAATGCAATCTCTCTCTTACATACTGCATTTTTTTTTTAACAAAAGCCCCTGTAAAGTCTTTGTTTTTGGTAAGATCTATTAAATAGTAAATATATGGTGAACAACCAAAGCCATTAGCAGTCTTCTCCAAACCAGAACATTCCAGTTGTATTGGCATTGCTGTTTCCACCATTCCCAACCAAAAATTAGGCAAACTGGAAATTTTGGGAAGGGCTGCTCTAGAGAGTGAATAGTCATTTGGCCAATCCTGCTTCTACTGAGGCAGCTGCTGTCTCCCTTCCTTCTCCTACTTCCCAATGGGATCTATGTCTCATTTCTTATTTGAATTTATTTCTTGCTCTCAGGAAAAACAGAAGGGAGGTGTTGATGTACTTTTAAAAATGTCGTTTGATTGTGGAAGTGTTCCTGCTTCTAGTTCACTAACCTGTGTAATGTTGTTCCCCAAAACACTTTACACTTGTCCATGTAGAAAAGAAAGTTTATTATTCATGCTGCTCACCAGGATGCAGTCTTAGAAAAAAAAGCAATGCGGCTGCTTGGCACAGCACCCTCTTCCCCACATATTTATTTTCCCCATAATGAGGAGAGATCCCCATCCCATCTTTGATGGTTTTGAAGGCCAAGCATATCTTACATCCTGGGCTCGCTCTCTTCTTCTAGATCCGTGACAAGAACTGAAAGGCTTGAAGGAAAGTGCAGTGCAAAGGGAACAACCCTTACTCACTTGCTTGCACACTTCTCAGTCCAATAAAAACACCCCTTACACACATACACTTCTTCTTGCTAAGGTGTGGGTAGCCAAGCCATTTCTGGGGATGTTAGAATAGGCAGTTCCGATATAGGTGTGGTATTTGTGGCAGATACGTTGGATGCAGAATTGCAAGGCATATGATGGATTCATAGCTGCAAATATTTTCTCCTTGACCATAGAGACACTGGGGGAAAATCCAGTGTGAGGAAGGCAGAAAGGTGGGGGGTGGGGTAAATCACAAAATCATGCAAGGGAAGGATAATTACAGGTATCAGAAAATGGGGAAGGAGGCCATTGTCTTGTGATTAGAAAGCGAGGCTTCAGGCTCGCTTGAAAACTGTCCCCTGCAAACCAAAGAGGTAGCTGTATGGAAGTCAGTATGTGTGTGATTTTGAGTGGTGTGTTGTTCAGGGAGGGTATCTGAGAATCCCTTTCCCTGTAATGAATTATCTTGTATTAATGAACTCTTGCGCTTTGACTCACTTACTATGTTTAGTAAAAACTGCATGTACTCAAGTATTACTCAACTAGTTAAAGCTGGTCTATTGCTGGAGCCCTGGCATAGGCAGAAAACAACCCTGCAGTGCTGTCTGGATCCAGTCCAGGAATGGAAATCAAGATTGCTAACGGAATAGATGATAGTTGCCTCCTGTTTAATCGATGTTGGTAACCCTTTATTGCTCATAGCTGAAGCTGTCATAAAGCTGTCATAAGGCCACATCCACTCTCTGTCCTTGAGCCATCTTTTTTCCCCTTGACTCTCTCTACTTGTCCAATGTTCCTTACATCCACTCCTCACCCCCTGATCATATCCCTATTTCAACCATGTTGCAAAATAGCTTCACAGAGCTGTGTAGCTAATAGTGCAAATGGATACCCTGTTTATATCATATTTATTGGCATTCACTTGATTTTTACTGGTGAAATAGGGCCTACTAAGTGCAACTTTTTCCATATAATCTCTTGGAAATTGGAGTATGCACAGACTGTATGCCTGAATCAGGCATTACATGGTATCATAATATCTTTGAATTCAAGCAGTAATTTCCATGTTCCCTTCATTATCCCCTAGTTCTATGATATACTGAGCCAATTCCTTCTTTGCTTCCATGCCTGCGCTTTGTCTTCTATGTGACAAATTCGCTTTTAGGTCTCTCCAGGAAGCATTCTTGACATCAAAAAGGATAGCTAAGAGGCAGCATGCTTCTTGGGCATAGAAATAGATTATTTCTTGGGTAGCACCTTTGGGAAGTTGGGGTATTGCCATGGCAGGCTGGCAAAGCAAGCTTTTAGTAGCAGGAATGGTATTTTGCTGGATTATAAGTATGTTCCATGTTCTATATGATGAATCAGAAATATACAAAAATGCACCTTGAAGCTACATGTTGAAGAAGGGGGAGGCAAGCTGTAAAAATTCTGTATATATCATGTATGTATATGTATGCATGTGTTTGTGTGCATGCGCATGCCCACGTGAGGCCAAAAAGAGGAAATGTGGAAAATGTGGAAGATTACATATTCAGCATTTGATGCTTTTATACTGCCACCTGCCTCACTCACTATCACTCTTTTCTTGAAGCACTGCATCTGATTCCTCAGTGATCTGCAGAAGTGTGCTCATTTCAGGGCTTTCGCTTCTCAGCAGATCTGTGTTTTCTGTCTCATCTCCACCAACTTCCACCATCTCTGTGGCCTTCACTTCTACCTCTCCCTCACGGATCTTCTTGACATGAAAGGTGAAAGGTGGCACTTTATAGACAGCTGTCTTGGACCGTGCATAGACTACATGATCAGGGGTGAAGGACTTCTTCAGCTTATCTCGGGAAGTCTTCATCTTCTCCCTGCGTTCAGTGGTGACTATTTTTGTGCCTAGTTTGTTCATTCTCTTCTCCAGGTTATGTCGGGTCTTCTCCAGATTTTGCTTGGTTTTCTCCAGGTTCTCTTTGGTCTTCAGCTTGGTCTTCTCTAGGTTCTCTCTAGTTTTCAACCTGGTCTTCTCCATTTTTTCCTTAGAGAATGCCTTCTTGAAGTCATCAACCTTCCTCATGCTGCTTCTCTTAATACGTTCTGCTCGTGATTCCTCAATAATCTCTTCAACTTCAACTTCTTCATCTGAGGAGAGCTCAATATGATCCTCTCCAGGGTGCTCCTCACCAGCTGGGATCTCTTCCCCTTCTTCCTCTTTTTCCATTTCTTTCACAGATTTACTTATGCTCAGCTTGGATGGCAGTTTCACCTCATCCTGCAAAACATAAACAAAAACTACTGTGTGCATAATTTTTTGATCTTTTAGAAATTAATAGGCAGTTAAACTTTGCCCTTGGCTATGGTAAGAAAGCAGTAATTATTTTTAATTTTAGCTAAAACGGATTTGCTAATCTTGATAATTTAGTGTGTTGAACACAGATAGCAATCATCAATCCCAATCAGCTTAAAAATTTATAGACCAAAGTAGAACCTTACCTGGAAAATGTTTGATTGTTGTTTAAGTCTTTCTGTTATTTTGGTACCCTACACTTTGAAGAAAATTCCATATCTAAGCATCATATTCATATAGGAAGTCTGGATCATGATTTATAAATATTTTGTGGAATCTTTACAATACTTACTATATATTTCATATTCTTTTTGTATGGCCAAAAGGCCAAATAGTGATAATAAATTACTTCTGAAATAATATATAAGATTACCAAATTTTTGTGCAGTAACATATAAAAGTAGACAAAGAATAATCAAGAGCCATTGAACTTGTCTGAAAATGGCTTTGCCTCATCATTACCCACTGATCATTTTTTTCATGTCTGCTACTCTACTGTATCTACCTCAGATTTGTCTGGGGGTCTATGATTCTAAATTTTGGATTAGTTTTAACTATAAGAATCAAGCTTTTTAGCATATTTTTATATGCATTACTTCTTATTTATTGTTGGATGTTCTGTATATTTGAAAACAAATTATTTTCTTTTTTCTTTCTGCTGGCTAATGGCTGCACTAAATTTATTTTGATTTGATCGTGGCAAAAATGTTATTGTCCTATTCTTCCTTACTTTGCTTTTGAATGCCATACAAATGAGCTGCACAAAGCATTACTTAGCAAATCATGAATGATAGCTATTTCATCAGTGGCAGAAATGGAACTATTCTCAGCTTTGTCATAGTATGATTTTATGGACCTCTTTTTGCAAATGTTCTTTAGAATAGATATCTGTTCTATAGTTATTCTTTGCTTTTGGATGTCCCAGGTATAAAACAATAGCAGATACTTTGAATAAGTAACTCATCTTGAGTTACTCATGATGTTATAAAGGCAGGAGAAAAATCTAATGTTGTTAACATGCAACATGGTTGATGTTCATGGTTATGTCACATTGGGCAGCTCAATTCTTATTAAATTACAAATGATAGCTAACTTTAGGAAAGATGGTGTAAGAATGACTTTAATAGGTAATTAACTTTCAAAAGTATCTTAGATCATCAAAACTATTCATAGGCACTCTCACACATGCCACGATCTTGGAAAATTTCACTTGGCGGAATATGTTGCTTTAAAATGCTTTTTTGATATCAGCATGCTCAAATAATGATTGTCAAAGGATTCTCCTCCCTACCCTGACCAATGCATATAATTTGATTTGAAAATCTTAAGTAATGTAAAGAAAAGTAGGCAGTTAAAGATAGCAGCATATTTAATAGATCTGGAGCAATAGTAGCAACCATATTTTTCAGTACTCTCTGTTTCTTGGCAATGTAATGATGAGATAGGTAGGTAGATAGATAGATAGATATAGTATATACTTTTTCATAGATTAGATATCATTTTATTAAATGGAATGTCATCTTGAGTTGGCAGATGTGTGTATATGTGTATACTTTGTGTACAGAGAAAAAACAACTGTCAGGACAGGTAAGAAAGAAATACATACATAGAATATAGATACATATATTATTTGATTAAATACCCTTATCCTGTTAAGTCAGTTAACACAGTGTAAAATAGTTTAAAAGCACATAATCAACTTTGTCTAGTCTTTTGTCAGTAATTTCATCATGGATTCTGTGTTTGAAATTCATTTAAAAAGCTATTCTAAGATCAGAATCCATTTGCTTTGGGAAAGTGAAATAATTAACCTACTAGATGTCAGAACTGTTCTGAAAGTGCCTTTTGAAAAGACTGGATTAGCTAAAAATTTAATAGAGTTAATTATTATTTAACTAGCAACAGCTGCAGGAAGTAGCAGGACAGTAGGAGAAAAGAAAATCTATGTGGTTGGTTTACCTTTGCAAGATACCTGCCCACTTTGGCTTTTCTGAAAGCACATTTTCCATCTGGCTGCTGAAATTGTTCTCATGCTGGCATATAAGTGTAAGAATGCAGCTTTAAGCTATAACCTATATAACCTATGTTTGCTTTTTTTCTCTCTCCCTATCTTTTTTTTAAGGGAAAAACATTGATATTTGTATTGGGATTGTTTTGGCTAAAGAACATGACAAGGATTATTTAAACACATAAAAATAGTGGGATTTATTTAACACATGGCTCTGAAATATTATGACTGTTTTTATTTCTGCCATATACTGCAGACTGCCTGAAAGCATATTATGTAGCCTGGCATTGGTTTGGAACCAGGATGCAGAAACTATTGCTAAAACAATGATGAAAGGGATGGAGAAGGCAGTGTTCATATGTTATGCTAGGCTAGCATAACGTTGACTTGTTGGATAAATGACTGGAGTCACACAATACGCAAAACTGGGAATAATATTTTGGAAACTGGAACACCAATTTTTTAAAAACATGTTTTCAACTTCCAGTATAATATTATAAAATGATTGGTGTAGTGATTAGTTTGGTTGTAGTGGTTAAGACACTGGGCTAGAGACTGTGAGACTATGATTTTTAATCCTTCAATGGGCCAAAACTAGCTGGGTGCCCTTAGGTCAGTTGTTCCCTCTTAATCCCAGAATGCAGATAATGGCAAACTACTTCCAAAAAAACTTGCCAAGAAATTGAAGGGGCTTGTCCAGGCATCCATCAGAAGTCAACAAATATTCAAATGCTCACTCACTCCACTCCAATACCCCTCCACATATTTTTAAAAATATTTTAAAAATAAAATAATAGCTGGATATGTCAATAAGTGTGTCCGTAGGCATAGTGAGATATATGGCCATCACACTGGAGATCCAAGCCATAAGCTATAGTTTATAAATCATAATGACAGATTTTATACAGCACGCCTAACCAGAGGCAAAACAGCCATCTTATTGTGCTGACCCAGGCTTCGTAAATCGTAACTGTTCACAAACTTTTTTTAAAATCAAAACCTATTTTATTGCAACTCTGGGAATTGTTTTCATTCCCAGCCGGAGCTAATCTTAAACAGTCCCCCAAGATAAGTACATACCTTTCAGTTCTGTGGAATGCTGCCAAAAACAGAAGAATCCAATTAACTATAAAAGAAACCAACCAAAGTACACAAAGCTTCAAGGATGACTCGGAACTGATCGAACTACTTTGCTTCCTGCAAAGGTTTCATCATTTAGGCCTGACTTTTATCCCTTATGGGAGGAGCAATCACCTCCCAGCCTTACTCCTGAGTTGCCCCTTTTGTTTCAGCTGCTCTCGCATTCTAGCAGCTTTGCGCACATGCGCACTGGGAACAGGCTCCCCGGGTCCTCTGCTTCGCTGCTGCCAGACTCCGAAGGTTCTGAAGCATCCCACTCCCAGATGGTCCTGGCTCCATCCCTGCATTGGATGCAGGATCCTTGTCCAAGTCCTCTCCAGACTCTCTGACTGGTCCCCTTCCCCACTGTCTGATTCCGCTGCCGTCTGCACCAGCTACCAGCGAACCACAACACTTACGACTTAGCTTAACGTATGGCAGAACCCCCAAAGTGGAAGCAGTAGGCACCTTTAAGAAGCATTTGTCAAAGGTCTTTCTCTGCAGACAAGTAGCAGAATTCCATCTGCCATTTTATATTACTGAAAAATTTGTGCTTTTTCTACTTTTAAAACTTTCATTAACCTTAGTAAATTTGTTTTGAGTACAAATAACCAATTCACTATATATGCAAATTATTTTATGTACTGCAATATGGCTGCCTGATGACATTTAAAAACTAATGTTTTATGGACAATTATATTTGTTGATCTGGAAATGTCATCAGAACATTTAAATAAAACATGCTAAACAATGATTAAAAAGCAATGGATGTTTAAAAATGTAAATTAGTATTATAGCTGTATAATTTTTTTTCACTGAACTGCAATAGATAGCTATAATTAGATATGGAAATTCTGAAAAAAAAAGTAAATGATAGAATACCAATGAAAATCACAGTGGAAATGTCCTGAGTGAAGATTGGGTTTTCTATCTCACGGATGTCAAATATGATCGTGTCACGTGACGTATTGTGATGTTTTTTTGCCTTTGCGGAACTGGGGTCGGTGTGGCCTGCGCGTGACGTGTCTGGCCTGCAGGCCACCAGTTCGACAGGTCTGCCCTATCTGATTAATTAGTTGCAAATGCGAAAATTACACCTCTTGGATACAAAACCTTTTTCCCTCAAATAAATTTGGTTAACTACTGGTGTCACACAAGTTGTAAGAAGCTGAAAAAAGTCTCAGGAAAGTGTATTAATAACACAAAGCAAGTGAGATATACATTATATCCATGTTAAAAGCCTAATTGGAAGTAAGCTCAGTTAGGACATTTGTTGATAGGGCAGCTATTCTTAAAAGAGTAATTCTAGGCATTCAGAATATCCCACTACAAAACCCAACCTTTTCTTTGCAAATGAGACATAAACAATCTTGCTGAAGACTATCTAAGCATAGCAAGCCAGAGAACTGAGTGGATTGGGGTTTTTTATATGACACTTTCTAGCTATATAGTATTTCAGTGGCCTCCAACCTTTTGTTCATGAGGGACCGGTTCCTTGGAGAGAGGTTTTTCTGAGGACCGGAGGTGGTTTTGTGTGCTGCCTGCATTCTATGGGTGGGGCTTTGCTTGTTTGTGCAGCCCAGTTTCTGGCATGCTGTGGACCGATGCCACTCCATGGATCAGGAGTTGGGGACTCCTGCAGTATTTGACAGATCAGAATTTCTAATGAGAGGCCCTTGATGGGGTAAAATTTATCCCTACATCATCATTAACATCATTCCTTGATTTTTTAAAAATTTCTGTTAGGATAGCTAGTGGTAATTAGAAGCTCCAAGTTTCAGCACTGTTTTTAATCGGAGTCAGCAAACATTTTCTATAAAGGGTCAGGTCCTGCCTATCTTCTATAGGCAGAGCTGGCAGGCCAAAGAGCATGGCAACCATTGTACAATGCTAGCCTGAAGGAATTTTATGTCCCTTTGCATGTGGGAAGAATAGCTGAGGCCCAGGGCCTGGCACTCAGTCAACTGCCCAATTTTTAGCTTGTTCGCCCTGTAAAAGCAGGCAGTGAGACTAATTTGGCCTGTGAGCTGGCAAGCCCTATTTTAGACTAAAAAGCTGTACTTCCTCCTAAGAGACAGTGTCTGGGATGCCCATACTTTCTGAAAGTATTTGGACACAGTAATTGCACCAAGCACAACTATATATTGGTTGGTTTGGATTTAATTTATTGTGCAAACGTATCCAGTTTTGGCTAATTCAGTGAATCTTGATTAAAACAACCATCACTTTGTTTGAAGTGTGACCTCATGCATTGAGCATGAGCTCAACCCCTTAAGTTTTGTTCCCACCCACTGCAAGTATGTTCCCTCTCTGTCCCAATAACTTGCTCTCAGTGTAACACAGCCTTCTCTCTCCCCTATGCCACAATGATATTGTTTTAGCCTAGCATGGAGACTCACATTATTATTTCTGCACTAAAGCAGTTAGAGAAAAAGATTTTAATTAGATTTTCTTTATGTCAAGGATTTTTTTTTAAATGGAGAAACTTTCAATTATGTAAGCACTGCGATTTTAATGGTGCATCTTAGATATCAAAAAGATGCCCAACTCTTTATCTGTCACCCCAAACCTTTATCATTTTTCACAAATAAGAGATTTACCTAGCATTGTGACTGCAAGCAAAAGTAAAGTGTGCAACAGACATGTGGATGAGAAGGAAGCAGATATGAAATGAGATTGGTTTTCACCCAAGCAGCACATAGCGTGCATCCTGCCTAGCATACTCAAGCCATGCTGGAAATAGCCACTACCATACAGAGCATTGGGACAGAAGCTTAAAGACAGGAAGATTTATGACCCCGGAGCTGTACTATTTGAAGAGTGGGAATGGGGAAAGCTGTGGAATTACTGGGAAAATTCTTTCCCATTGGCTAAGGGGAAGGAGGAAGGGGAGTCAAACATGGAAATCAATTCTCTTCACACAAGAATTAAGACTTCTGGCAACATTTTAAACATCTCAATTTTGCCAAGCAAGGCTCCTCAGCATGGCTTTCCTTGTCTTTCCCTTTTACTTAAGGAGTTGTTGAATGTAACGAGTTTCCACTTTCTTCCTAATGGGATGGTGGTAATTTTGTCACTTCACTCCTTAAGGTACCAAGAATTAAAACTGATTAGCGAAATGCCAATAACATGAATTAGAACACTGTTTTTTAAGGGATTGCATTCTTGTCTGATAATTCAGTCCAATTAACTGAAGAATATCAAGAATCACATATGAAACGGAGAATGAGATAATACCAAATATTTCCTTTCAAATTCAAATTCAAATGAATTTTATCTTCCAGGCATATGCTAATTTATGGCAGTACCATATTTTATACTGGTTAGCAAGAGCTGTCCAAACATACTGTATCTGTGATAGTGAATTACCATGGAAGTAGTTTTTGGGGGGATGAAGTGACTGGAGGAAAATTTAATCCTTCCCATTTCTGCTGATATTCTTTTACTGCCAGTCCTTTCTCCCCTGTTATAATTATTAATTGAATATGGAGGAAAGAAAACCAGTGAATTGGAGGAAGATTAGATCCAAATTTTTCCTAAAAGAAGCCTTTCCAGATTTCATTTTCACAAAAATATCCTATTATTTTCTCCATTGTTCTAAACAGATAAGCTACTTCCTATTATCACCTGGACATATTTCCAGAACATGCTACTTGTGTCTTCAGTGTTCCAGACCCATTATGCTAAAAGTGCAGCTATGGAAAGCATCCAGAAGGCATCTTGATGATAAGGAAAGAATGATTTTCCTAACTCTGCTATAATGAAGCTGAGTCTATAATGAAGCTGTGTATTTGCATTGACAAAGATGATTCTTTAGAGATAGGCAAATAGGACTGGGGAGACCCAAGTTCAACATAAAGTTTCTTGGAGTAGTCAATCTCTCTCAATTCAATGTACCACATAGTTGATGTGGAGGGAAAACTGTTATGTTGGGAGAAACGCAAGAGGCATATCATATATGCAAGAGGCATATCTAACAACATGGTGCTTACAATGGCATAGCTATACTCTAAAACAAAAGTATTCATTATTAACATAGAACATCAGAAAACACAGACTTTTAAATAATTCCCAGTTTTCTGGTTCTATAATCCTATTTTTTTCCTACCTTTATCCTTAGATTCTCTTTCCTTTTTTAATTCTATGCAAAGTGCTTTACCTTCCACTTATTTATTCATCACTTCTTTTGTTAGCTAATGCTTTCCTGGCTCAAACCTCTGTAGACTTTATAGATATAGCATTAGGTTTCTAGGGTGCATTTCACCGTATATAGTGACTGGCCCAAAGTCACCCAGTGAATTTCTTCAGTGGCTGAAGATTGTCTAACATCTAGATAATCCTTATTCAATCCTTTTGTTTTGGAGTTGCCACCTTTCCCATTCCTTATTCAACATTTTAATCACTACACTATGCTATCTTACATCAATGGGGCTCTGCTGTATCTTCACTTTTTCCCTTCTAGCAATTCCTATTCAGCACTTATTGCATTCAAAACTTTGTATTCAGGTTATATACAAAGGCAAATATTCAAGGGTGATGCATTAAAATATACAACTCTGTCTAATATGCTAGATTTGCATTTGGAGGAAAAATTTTGTCTCTTACTATTTACATACGTGCTACTGTGCTGACTTTCAGAGCCTATTTGAATCTGTTAGGCCAAACATCTGTAAAAGTAATGAAGTTGCAACTGTAGTCCAAACTTTACAATTAGGCTTTTGTGGATGGGAAAGAGTTGCTGTTTGGAATCAGGATATCCCCCACCCCTTTCATGGTGCAGGTCTATCATTTTGTTCACAACAACACCTGGAAGGGCAATTCTTCATCTCCCAGAGACTCCAGTCATCATTGGCCAGAAACATCAGGAATCACTTCCTTCCATGGGAAACTGCACAATTAATGCCTGAACAAAAGTTTCCCCTGCTTCAGAGTTGCATAGCTATATCTGGAAGCCAGCCATATCCGGACAGCATAGCTCTGATTCTTATCAATCTCTTCTTGGCTTCACAACATTTGTACAAGGAGAGATGAATTCCAACCCTCCCCATTGGTGCACGTAGGTCATGTCTTACTTGTTGATCTTCTGCTTGCAGGTGGTCCATAATTCAGCAAGGAACTAAAACACCACAAATTATGGAACCCAGTCAATATCAGAATAGAATCCCAATTACTATTATTTGTAGATTTTATCTTGCCTTTTTTATCTGTACCTTAAAGAGGCAAATATCCTTTTTCATCCTATTCCCCTACACACACACATACACACACACACACACAAATCCAATGAGATGAGTGAATGATTGGCTCCAAGTCACCGAGCTGGTTTTCATACCTAAGGGAGGCCTATAACTCATGGTTTCCTGTTTTCTAAGCCAAAATCTTAACCACTATACCAGCAACTCTTTAGAATTCAACACAACTGGAACCATCAGATTAGGAAATGCTGTAGCGGCCATGCTGTTGCAATCAAGGGAACTGTAATTCAAACATATCAGGTAGACAATAGATTAAATTAAGTTTAAAAAATAGATAAAGGGTGGCAAAAATGAAAGATTAACTTCCCAGAAATATACAGTTAGTCCTTGCACTAAGTTCAACAACTGCTCAAATCAAATAAGCTGAACAAATGGTATTTACAATGGGTCCTCACAGTTCTGTGGGGACACATGAACTATGATCATGTGTCCCCACAATCACATAACCAGAATGTCCAAAGTCCCCTTCCAGCTTCCCACAAACAATGTCAATGGGGAAGTTGGCAGGAAATTGGAAGGGGCGTTGGTAGACTTACCGAGAACACGCCTTCTCAGATAGTGTAGACAGGATCCATGTATGTTCGGTTATAGACTAAATAGAAAACACTGAAGACACGCCCCCTTTGGGCCACCATCTCCAGTTGTTGATGAAGTCGAGGTTTTCTTGTAGATGCTGCAAGAGTCCCATCTTTGTATAACATTCATAATTAGTAGTGTCTTAAATAGTCCAAAAAAACACGATGGCCAGAAAAAGAAAAATGGGTGGGGCTTAGATCCTGTCTACATCATCTAAGAAGGCACATTCTCAGTAAGTCTACCAATGCCCCTTCTCCAGAATGGTTTCAACAGGATCCATGTATGGGACATACCAAAGCATTGTCCGATGGGCGGTATTCTGGCCACTATTGAGTCTGTTCTTCTGATAGGACCCTTTGCAAGACTCTCTGTCCAAAAACTGCCTCCGCAGCTATAATGTCAAGTCTATAATATCTAATGAATGGTGAAGGAGTGGACCAAGTCACTGCCCTATATATCTCCTCCACTGTAGCCTGAGTAGCCCAAGCCACTGTAGTGGCCGCACTATGTGTAGAGTGAGCTGTGATATGTGATGGAGCAGGTAACCCCTGTGCTGTGTAAGTTTTAACAATGGTTGCTCTAATCCACCTGCCTATGGAAGAAGAAGAAGACACCTTCTGACCTAAAGAGTTCTGATGAAAAGATATAAACATAGCCACTGTCTTTCAAAAAGAAGCTGTTCTTTTAATGTATATGTGAAGAGCTCTCCGTACGTCTAGCAAGTGCCAAAAGTCTTTTTCTAGGGTGAGATAGATTTGGGCAAAAATTTGGCAAAATAAGTTCTTGCGCCCTATGAAAATGAGAATTGACTTTAGGTATAAGTAGGATCCAACCGCAAGACAACTTGATTGGGATGGAATATACAGAGATCAGCTCTTACTGACAGAGCTGCCAGCTCCGATATCCTCCTGGACAAAGTGATGGCCACCAAGAAAATTACTTTATAAGATAGTACTATAGGTTGACAGTTCTAAAGGGCTCGAAGGGTGAAACCATAAGGGCTTGCAACACTTTGGTAAGGTCCCAGGTGGAAAATCTATGTATGACCACAGGTCGTAAATTTGATGCTCCTTTGAGAAAACGCCGAATTAAAGGGTCCCGTGCTAATGAGTCTAGACTTGTGCATAATAGTACTGACAAAAGTGCCGCCACCTGTCTACGAAGTGTTGCTGGAGCAAGGCCCTTGTCCAGTCCCTGCTGCAAAAACTCTTAACACTTGAGAGATTGAAGTCTCAGTGGGGGCAAAGTCCCTATCCCTGCTCCAAGTACAAAAGACCCTCCAAGTGGCCTCGTAAAGTTGGATAGTGGATTGTCTTCTGTCCGCCTGTATGATGTTAATAACTTGAGAGGAAAGATCAGCCCCCTTCAGCAATCACCTCTCAAGTGCCAGGGGGCCAATTGGAGCCATTGAGGCTCTGGGTGTTGAATTGGCCCCTGGCTGAGATCCTGTCAGGGGGAATCCTCCATGGGCGTGTCACAGACAGACTGACCAAGTCCACGAACCATGGCCTCCTGGGCCAGTATGGTGCCATAAGGAGAATCTCCACTTTCTGCTGCAGGGTCTTCCTGATGACTGCCGAGATGAGTGGCTATGGAGGGAAGGCATAAAGGAGTCCCCCTGGCCACTGACAGCGAAGGGCATTGACTCCCTCCACCCCCCCGGGATGGGAACCTGGAGAAGAAACAAGGCAGCTGATGATTCATCTGAGATGCAAAGAGATCCAATACTGGGTGACCAAATCTTTTAGAAATCTCTTGGAAGAGCAGAGGATCAAGGCCCACTCTGCGTGATCTATTGTGGATCTACTCAACCCATCTTCCCTGACATTCAGCACCCCTGAAATATGTTCATCTTTGATTGAAATCAAGTTCTGTTCTGTCCAGCTGCAGAGGCGAGAAGCATCTTTTGGTAATGTCCTGGACTGTGTCCCCCCGATGATTGACGTGCGCCTTAGTGGCCACATTATCCATCAGGAGTAACACCTCCTGTCACACAATTAGAGACTCAAATTCCCTGAGAGCGAGATGGGTCATTCTTAACACTAGCCAATTGATATTGTGTTTGAGGTCATTATTGGTCCAAGTGCCCTGTGCCACCTTGTCCTGACAATGGGCCCCCATCCTGAAAGACTAGCATAGGTACTGTGTTTCTCACAAAATAAGGCCGGGCCTTATTTTTTTTGACCCCCGAAAAAACGGCTAGGCCGTCTTTTCGGGGGTGACTTAATTCCCCCCCCTTGCATCCTTGGGTGGGTGGGCGGAGACAGCTTGGATGTTCGGGAGACCTTCCGCCACCGTTGCTTTCCCTTCTCCCTTGCTGCCGTGGCATTAGAGCAATGCCGCAGCGTTTGGTGCAGCCACATGCGGCCAATCAGGGCTCCTCCCTGCAACTGGAGCCCTGAGGAGACACTTGGCTTCAGGCGCTCCTGTCGCCGCCTTCCCTTTGCCTTCGAAGGTAAAGCGAATTATTTTAAAGACGACACCCTACTACAACAAAGCCTCCCCTGCCCGAGAGGGCTCCCCACGTGGGGAGGTGAATCTCCCGGGGCCGCAGCACAGGATCGGCCCACCTCGGGAGAAGCGCCCAGCCGCCATCCCTGCCGGGCGCCGGGCAGAGCGCGAAGAGCTCCACCTGGGGCGCCCAGCGCAGCTGACAGGCAGGCCCTCCTGCCTGGTGGCAGAGCTCTCATCAAGGCAGCGAGCGCCTCCCCCCGGGCCCTCCACTCATCCCGCCAGGGCTGCGCCAGAGCCGTGCGGGCTGGGCAGAGCCGGGAAAGCGAGCCGATTTTATGCCAATAAAACATGGTGGGGCTTCCAATTGGTGGAGGCCGTATTGTTGGAGAAACACGGTATATGGTTATATGATCTTTGTCTTTAAAAGAGCATCCCTTGTCTAAGACCGAAGAAGTCCACCAAAGCAAGGACGTTAACACTTTGGTTTGCAATCTTACTCAGATGGGTGAAGTCCCTTTCTTTGTTCTCTGAGACAATAGTAAGAACCACTGCAATTCACGGGAATGCAGCAGTGCCCACGGTACAATGTCAAGGCATGATATCATTTTGCCTAGTAGTTGAGACATTTGGGCAGGGGAAGCCATCCCAGTGGAATGGAAATGAGCCGCTAACTCTTGAATGTCCGCTCTTCTTCGTTGGGAAAGAAACACTAATTCATTTTTTGTGTCTATTATGGCACCTAAATGCAATAGCCTGGTAGAAGAATCAAAATGGCTCTTTTTCCCGATTAACTAAGAACCCCTGAGATTCTAAAGTCTGCAGGGTGGTCCTCAGGTCCCTAGTAGCTAGATCCTGAGAAACCGACTGAATTAAGATATCGTCCAAGTAGGCCAATATCCTAATTGGTACTGTTTTAAGATGAGCTGTTAGAGCAGCCAGGACCTTGGTAAATGTCCTGGGGGCAGATGCTAAACCAAACGGGAGGGCTCTATATTGGAGGTGTCTGCCCGCATAACAAAATCTTAAATACTGGCGGTGGTCAGGAAGGATTGGGATATGTAAGTACACCTCCATAAGGTCAATTGAAGTTAAATAGTCCCCATGTCTCACCCTATTCAAAATAGATTGAAGTGTGTGCATCTTGAACCTACAATAAATAATAAAAGAGTTTAGTCTTTTAAGGTTTTAAATGGCCCTCCAGCCCCATGACACTGTGGGAACCATAATAACATCAAATAGAATCTGTGGCCCTGTTCTTCCTTCGGGACAACTTCCACAGCTTGGATTGTTAGGAGATGCTGAATTGCCTCCTCCATCAGTTTTCGTTTGGAGGTGTTTGTCGACACCGGGCATCGGATGAAAAATCTCAGGGGACAGGATTGGAATTCAAGGGTTAGACCCAGCCTTGTTGTCTGTCTAACCCAAGCATCCGAGGTTGTTTGCTCCCATTGGTCTGCGAAAAACTGAAGTCTGCTGCCAACAGGAGCCACGGATTGGTTATTTGTATTTGTGAAAGTGCCTGCTGGAGGACCCTCAAAATGGCCGTTTGGCCTGAGGCTGCGATCTTGCCTTGTAACGGCCACCTTGCGCAGATTGGGAGTCCTGCCGCGGGCCAAAGTTTCCTTGATTCCTTTGATTAGTTGCCCTGTAGAAAGGTGCATGAAAGGAATGTCTGTAATAGGGTGAGAAACTGGTTTCTCTTTTCCTCAAGACTGATGGCAAGATCTTACATTTGTCCTTTGATTCAATGAGCATGGGATCTAATGGGGCACCAAATAGTTTGCCACCTTTATATGGAGCTGATGCAAGTTTCCATTTTCTTTTGGTGTCTGCTGGCCAATACCTGAACCACAATAACTGGCAGGCAGCCACTGCCAAAGACAGGGCGCAAGATGAGAACTTCACAGAGTTCAGTGTTGCATCTGCCATGTATTCTGATGCAGCAATCACCTTGTTGAAATCTAGATGAGCTCTGATGTTGCTAGTTGGTACTTGTTGGCATTTTCCGTAGCCAAATCAGCGACGCACTGGTGAAAAAGGATGTTGCTGTGGCAGTTTTGACCACCCAAGCTGCTGCCTGGTGTGTCTTCTGCCACATTAAGTCTGTCTTTTTGTCCTCACCTTTGAGGACATCATCTTTGTCATTAAATGTGGCTGAAGAAGACGCAAGTGCTCACACAGCATCATCGACCTCAGGAAGCTGTAATGCTGCTGCTATTGGTATGTCAACATTGTAAAATGTTTATCAAACACAGTCACACCAGGGCACAAACCAGGGAGATCTAATTGTCTTTGGACCATATTAAAAAAGAGTTCATAGGAAGGAATAACTTCAGTTTCCTCTTTTGGGTCTGTGAAAAGGGCTTTATTACCCCCTGGCTTATGTGAGAGAATTGGTATTAAACTCCAACCCAGTGGCGTTCTTGGCTTTGGCCAGCAATGCTTTAAATAAATGAGGCCTGAAGAGTCCTTTGAATCCAGATTTTTCTGATTCAGTCTCCTCCTCAGATAGTGTCTCAATTTCTCCTTCCTCCATGGAATAATCTGATAATTCCTTCTCTGAGGAGACAGGAGAGTAAGGTTAGAGCAGTACAAATTGTTTCGGGGGATGGTGATGTTTGCAGCGGTGAGAGAAGCCTATGCTAGAGTCTATCTGAACAGGTTGCCTCTGCTGAATTCCACCAGTCATTCCCTGGCTAATTAACTGGGTGAACCATTGTTGTACCTCCAATGGCATTAACTGCCCTCCTGCCCCAGCCTGCTGCATTTGCACCGGCTTTGGAAAAGAAGGCATCAATGGGGCTGGGCCACTCCAATGAGAGCAACCTGGGGGTTCTGCAGCCTGAGTGTTTGTAACTGTTTGCCCCGGAATTTCTATGTCTAAATCTTCTTGGGATTGGACCGACTGACTTGTCTGATCCTCCCTGGGAGGACTGACTTGAATTAGCTTCTCTTGTTCTCTGGAGTTCTTTTCTACCTGCTTTACCAAGGCCGACGCTCGGCCTGTTTGTCTGCCTTGGTTTTCCTGTTGGCTCTGGCCTTAGCCCTAATTTTGTCTGCTGCCTCCTGAGCTGAACCTCTGGTTTTTCAGGTTTGTTGCCCCTACTTTTTTGCTGGGTGGCAGCAGCCTAATATGGAGACAGGGTGCTGGAAGACTCATCCATGATCTTACTGGATATAGTAGAAATACTCTATCTATATAAGGTGAAGTTAACTCCGATGGAAATGGTAAGTATGCTCTCAAAGGAGATTGAAACTCCTGGCTCTATTCTCTAGCCAATAAAATGCCTGCTAATATGGATTAGTTCCCTGAATATTTAAATGATTATACGATCCATATATCAATCACTAGAGGCTAGAGGCCACGTTTGATAGATCCACAGAAAAAAAGACCTCCTGACTGTGACTTTGCAACAGCAGGAAAAATAAAAAAAAACAGCAGAAAAGGATCACCAGGCTGCTTGACTGATCAACAGAAAAAAATAGAAAAGGTCGCACCAGGCTGTTTGGCTGTGCAGCGGCAAAAAGATCAGTTTAAAAGCACACTAGACTTGGTTAGGAAAATGGCCGTCTACCTCAAAATGGCATTCCTACCAAATCTAACCGCCACAGCGCCGGAATTACCATTCCTGGGACAGCGTGCCAATTGATCCGTAGCTCTGCTTAGGCAGCGCTTCCTTTTGGGCAGGCTGCCTGTCAGGCTTTTCAATTTAGGAGCCCCTTGATACCTTCTGGTGTTATGGAACCGACGGTCTCCTCGAATAAAGTGCCAAACGGGTGTCCAGCAGTCAGCTGTTAGGTGCTAACCATTCCTGGCTCCGTACCTCGATCTCCGTGCGCTGACTGGGTAGCGCTCCCTTAATGCAGGCAGGCTACCCAGCAGGCAGATGAGTCTTCAACGCCCCCAATTCCTTTTTCTAGGTTTTGGGAGTGAGTTGGAGGAAAAAGCGATTGGGCGCTGTGAGAGACTCAGTTGAAGAACAGGCAGGCCGTTCACTAAGCCCGTAGCTGTTCCTACAGTCGAAAGAAGCACACAGGCAATTTAAAGCCTGTAATACTTGTAGTCCCTTAAGGATTGTTGTATGGATATTCCAAAATAAAACATCAATTAATTCTTAAGCTGCCAGCATCTCTCTATCTATAAAAAACAGAGAAGCTATCGAGCAGCCGTCTATATCAGCTGAGACTGAATAGAAGAAATGGAGACGGTGGCCCAAAGGGTGTGTGTCTTCAGTTTTTTTCTATTCAGTCTATAGCCGAACAGAGCTGAATATAACCCATACATGGATTCTGTTGAAACCAATCTGGAGAAATTGCAGTTATACAAAGTTCTCACTTACTGAGCCATACGTTCCTTGTTTAACAACAGCAGCCATGACTGCTGTTGTTAAGCTATTCAGTCAATGACGTCATCCTTTATGTTTGGATTGATAATTTGATTGTAAGTCAAGGACTATTTGTAAACAACTCATATGAAAGTGGTTCTATTTTGTGTAAGCCAATCAATTTTATGAATTAGCCATAGAACACAAATAACCATGTACCCATTTGATCTATTCTAATTTCTGAAATCACATATTGTCACTGATATTAATTTATTGCATCTAACGCAACTTAAATACTTGTAAGCATCTTAGAACAAAAGTGGTGTATGAATTAAAAAAAACATGTCCATGAGTTCTAAGTGTGCTAGTAAAGGAATTGTGTTGCAAAACCTGAAAATCTGAAGAATCTGAAGATGTTATTTTTTAAGAAGTTATATAGGAACAATAAGAAATGAGAACTTTTGCTGAAAGTTACAAAATGCTTAAAGCAGCTGGAGAAATCCCAGGGAAAGATAAGCTAATCAGCACCAAGAAAAGTTTTTGAAATCTTTCAAAAGTCTGTTTTTGAATAAATTCATTATACTGTAAAGGAAGATCTCTTCAGTATGATGATCAGGTTTTAATATCAATTGTGAACATTACTTGCTGTTTAAAATTCTAATTGGATTGTTCAGTACCATTCTGGCATATGTAGCAAAGAGTGAGGTCAGAATTTAAGCACAGCAATTCTGGTCACAACAATCCGCTGCTTGAAACATCTATCACTATTAGAGTGCCTTGCGAATGAGCCTATGTGTATCTGTCACTAAAGGCTAGGGGCACTGCAAGGGGAATTGGGATTATATACAGACTTATATCTAATCCTTATAGGGCTTGGATCAGGCCTCTTTGTTACCTTGGGTGACCTGAGAGGAAGATCTGCAACATATCCAATGTTTCCACATAGCTGTGAACCAAGGGTAAAACACCAAGTAATAATTGGACAAGATGGTTTTTGTCATTACTGATTTTCTTACTAAGGAGCTGCAGACCTCCCCAGATAAAATAAAATGAAAATCATTTAGTAATACACTGGACTTGTATTTAAGCAACAAGAGATTTCAACAGAGGAGTGAAACAAAAAGCTCCATCTATCCTCTGCAGACAACACAAAAAATAAGTGACTGCCAGAGAAGCAATGTTCGTTCTTCTGTAACCAGCAGAGAAATGCTGTTGGTTACTATGGGAGGGATAGAATTTTACTTTTATTTCTAGGGGTCCCTGGAGTACAACGAAGTCTTCATTGAATTGAACTTGTTTGGGGACAGTTGCATAGCTGCTGCATTTATACTTAAATCCTCTAGCTACTCCATTTTGTCATTTGAATGTGCCTGCATTTCAATTGTCCTCTAATAGAAGGTTGGATCAACCAATCAGCATGCAAGATGCTCTTCTGCACATAGCACGTAATTGAAATTTGGGAGATGTACACATTGACCCATCTGCAAATTATCTGGAACGTGTTTATCTATCAACTGCTTCATAGCATAGGTAGGTGTGTGTCAATGCCTACGTGCGGTTGTGGGCAAGTCTAAATCATGTTTACTTCATAACAGGATCTCTATATGATAGCAAAGGTATAGATTGCTTGGGCCTACAAAGCACAATAATAGAATTGCACATCATGCTAAACCAAACAAAATGCATTTTAACTTTACTATTGCATATGAGCCCAGTTAAAGGATAAAAAAGGGAACAGGTTGTACAGATACAACCCTAGATTGGAAGATACAAAAGTCTTATTTCATTTGTCCCCGCCCCTCCCATATATTTATATATTTCTATTTTGTGGCCTTCTGCTTTTCACAACTGACAAAAGGCATTTTTAGAAACTGCAGGAGGCAATGTAGAAGAGCTCAGCTGCACAACTACCCTTCCCAACTTGTCAATTCCACAGAACAGCTTTTCTCCTTCTCACTCCCTGCGTCCTCCATCCAAGTCCACATTCCTAGGCAATGAATCACTGATCCAGCAGTCTTTATGTGTACACTCAACTGCCTGGTTGCTACAACACTAATAATAAACACTCCTCTTCATATATAAAAGGCCAGCAAGGCACAAAGACAAGTCATGTTCCTAGGGCTGGGCATTATGCAACCAGAGGGTGGCAGAGGCACAGAGAGCAGAACAACAACAGTTTAATTCAGCCTTCAGAGGAAGGGAAAGGGCATGTTTGATGCTCCAAATAATAAAGCCTTTGCCAGATACTAAGAATTGTGTATTGCTACCATGTTTTAATATTTGGGGCAAGACAATGTTTTTGAAAACATGCATATTATCAAGCATGTTGCTTTCTAGAGACATAAATTTATTCTTAGTTTTGCAAATATGAAAGAGAAGGCAGCTCTGCATACCTCCATTAACTGAACCTAAATTGTGGTCACTGAGAAATTTCTTACTCTCTTTCCCAAAGCAATTTTCCACAAAGGATCAAGGGAGAAAATGGACAGACAGATTCTAGATTTGTGTTCATAGAATTAAAGGGAGAAAAAAAAAGTGTTGCCAAACATGTAATAACTTTCTCAATTTAGTGCCCTGGGGATGGGGAAAGGGAAAGGGAAGCAAACTCAGTATATATAGATATCAACCACATGCTTATGGCAACTAAAGGATGCCGTCTGAGTCTATTCACATCAGTGTTTGTTGAATGGTCTTACAAACTGTTGCATAAAGATAATAATATAACACTCAACTGTCCAATGGCATTCTTGAAAAATTACCTTACTTTCAATGGAGGGTGAAATACAATTATACCCTATATTATGGCACTGTTGAAAAACGAGACCTGTTCTCCAAAGGCTGCAGAAAAGAAAACCATGTTTAAAATATATGCTTACATTCATACGGAAAATTAATCTTACTACGTGCTAAAATAATCCTCATTATACAGAGCTTGGAGAGATGTAATCTTAAGAAACATAAACATTTTTTGAGAGATATCCTTTTATCTGGGGATTGGCCTGGGAGTTGTGCAAACGAAATCTACAAAATCTCTAAACTTCATCATGTTAGGAAGAAGGAAAAAGAAAAGATGAATCAAAGGAAGCTGATTGGTAGCTTGTTTTTAAATCCCAAAAATTGGACTCAAAATAAGTTCTTTCGATTGAAAATTTAATAAAGAGTCTTCAAACAAATAGACAAATGTTCATCACTGGTAACATATATTCATTTATTAGTTTAATAAAACAGTAAAATTGTTTGGAATATGAAAAAAACAGGAAAGGTTTCTTAAATAAGCATTTAGAAGTTCTAGAGGCAGGTATATAGCCTTTATTTTTGGCTATAATGAAGTATTTTATTCCAAATTCTCCTTTTCTTTCTGGCAGTATAGTCATTCATTTAGTGCAGGGAGAGATGAAGTAAGGAATTTGAAGCATATGAGCCAGCAAAGGCCCTTCCATGTGAAACCAGAAAAATAAAACAATTTGTCTACATTCCTCTTTCAGCAAGGGTGTGGTTGGGCGGCTAGAATTCCACGCTTGAGGAGGCACATACTGATACAATATAGGAAAAATAAAAATTTCATTTTGTGGCTTTAGTCCAGGAAATCTTCGGTTTACTAAGATGACCTGTCCTGAAACAGTATATATAAGATCACACATTCCTTTATGTCATGGAATGGGGAGTTCAAGGCAAGGCCCACAGTCTTTAAAAGTTTCACATCAAGTAGAATACTGAGTATTTCTACCTCATTAAGATCTCCATATTGTGAAGACAATTATTTTGTGAAACTGCTAATCATAAATCTGGTAAGGTAAAAGTGGTACCATTTTGCTGAGGATAACTTACTTTATGGCTCAATCAGAGCCAGGGATTTGCTTGCATTTGCCCAGTTTGCTACAACTTGGTTTGCTTAACCACTTTTTTACTGAATAAACCAGTACTGCCAAACTTCTTATACTATGCAATGCCATAAATAAAAATATATACATGACTAAATTCATTTATATCTACAATTGCACAAGCCACATGATGGTTTAGCATTTGACTGTGTTTATTCAACGTGATAAGTTAAGAACTTTAATCAATGACAGGATGTCATGACAAAACATGGTTTATCAAATTAAAAATAACTAGATTCATTGCCATCACAAAAGTGCCATAAATATTGTACAGTAATTATGTTTAGTGGGATATCAACTTCAAATAAAAGCATCTCTAGCAGCAGCTCTAAGTTATCTAGGAACTTAGTTAAAGGCTAATATAGTTTATGTGCAAAGAAAGTTCTGCCTAGCCAAAAAAAAACCCAAACAACCCAAACCCCGAAACAATTTTAATATCAGTTCTTTGCCTTGCGTTACAAAATATTTTGCAGTGTGTTTTTAAAAAGAATTAATTTTTTTTAAAATCACACTACAGATAATCCTTAATTTATTATTACAATTGGGACCAGAATTTCTGTTCTAAGCAAGGTGATTGTTAAGTGAGATTTATTATTACAATTGGGACCAGAATTTCTGTTCTAAGCAAGGTGATTGTTAAGTGAGATTGCTAAGTGAGAAAACTCAATTTTATGACTTTTTGCCCCTGTTAAGTGAATCACTGTAATTGTTAAGCGAATCATTAAATGAATTTAGCTTCCTCAATTGACTTTGCTTATTGGAAGCTTGCTGAAAAGGTTACAAATGATAACTATATAACTACAGGATGTTGCATCCATTGTTGTATATGCTGATTGCCAAAAGTCTGAATTTTGATCATGTGACCATGAGGATGCTATTATGGTTAAATGCAATATTTCAGGCTAACTCTGCTCACTGCCAGGAGTTTGAACCTCATCAGCTCAAGGTTGACTCAGCCTTCTATCCTTTCTGATAAAATGAGGACTCCGATTATTGGAGGCAATATGCTAATTCTGGAAACCACTTAAAGAAGGCTGTAAAGCTGTATTTATGTCTAAATGCTTTTGCCATGGTCATAAATCATTGCTGTTATAATTTTGAAGGGACACTAAATAACAATTTTAAATTGATAGAAGTAATTATGTGGAAAATGACAAAATAGTGCAACATATGTATGCAATATGTGTTCCATGACAAGGTATGGAGGTCTTTAAGAGCTTTAACAGAAGTGCTTTTTATTGCTGTCATTTTTATTCTAACAGTAACATTGTGCATGACATTATGCAACAACCTAAGCAAAAGGATATAGTATTCTGGATCACATTAAATCTTAAATCATGTTTACAAAGTACCGTGACTAAATTTGCACATTAAATCAATACCAAGCTAGAAAAGCTACATTAGCCAGGTTCCCACATTGGATCAAGCAATAAAGTAGTTTATTTAATTTGCTTTGGTATACTCTGCAATCTTAGCCATTTCAATTTACCATAGCAGAAAAAAAAGTATGAAAACACTCATTATAGCATGGTAAACAAATCATGGCTGCACTGAAGAGCTGTGAGACAATCACCCAGACATATAAGATAATAACAAAAACCATTTAAAATTTAAGATCTGACAACTGTATAAGATTTTTAGTATATTTTATTCATTATTTGAGGGATTGAAAAGGTTGCCTTGTTTAATGTGGTGTAATAACTTTTTCTCTGCTTTGTTCAATAAACCATAGCTAAACTTGTACAAATTTTGATCACTAAGCATGCCATGGATCATATTCTTAAAGGGACAAATATTCCTGTAATACCCAGGGGTGGGACTCAAATTTTTTAACAACCAGTTCTGTGGGTATGGCTTGGTGGTCATGTGACTGGCTGGGTGTGCCCAACTCAATATCACCCACATTGAGGCACGCATCTCCTCGCCTGGCCTCTCATGACTGTAGGGATGCTGCAAAAGTAGTAAGTGTGAAAAGTGGTCATAAGTCACTTTTTTCGGTGCCATTGTAACTTTGAATGGTCACTCCACACAAGCAAAGTACCAGCAAAGGAGGGAAAAAAACCTCCAGAGACGTTCCTGAGACAGGAAGTCTAGTCCTGCCAAGAATGTAATAAGGATTAATGGAGAGGAAGTTTCTGTAAGCAACACCAGAATGTTTCCTTCCTGCCTTCCTTACAGGATTAGGCCAGTAATTTCTTCTAACAGCCGGTTCTCCGAACTGCTTAGAATGTTAACAACTGGTTCTAGCGAATAGGTGCGAACTGGTAGAATTCCACCCCTGGTAATACCTAAACAAATGTATGTTATGAGTATGTGTATGCTTTTTTATGATGTTTGTGCAAATTAACTTTTCTAGAAATGTCCTTTATATAAAACAAAGATCTTCAAACTTGGCAAGTTTAAGACTTGTGAACTTTAACTCCCAGAATTCCTGAGCTAGCATGACTGGAGGAGGAATTTTGGGAGTTGAAGTCTTAAAGCTGACAAGTTTGAAGACCCCTGGTATAAAACATATCTTGTGAATGGAGTGGCTCTTAAACAAAAACAAAAAACAAAAACCCAATGAAGATTCTATTACGCTGAGAAATGAACATATTTTCCTCATATTAATGATATTGTACACATAAGCCCATCTGTGAATAAGCTGATCCTTAAATGTTTTAAGTCACCCAACTTTGTGAGATAGGAAACTAAATAATTATGATATATAAAACGAATAATTAAACAAGCCAACTCTCAAAATATTCATGTTTTAATTTTGAGAATTAGCTTGTGTTAAGCACAAATTACTCATTTTTCCTGGTGTTTTGATTAAAAATCTCAGAGTCAGTTTATCCCTGGATGAGATTGTATGTGAGATATACAGATACTTTTAAAAAGTCTTGTGTAAATACTAGTTGTTAAGCCCATTTGTGGATAAACAGAACCAACTTCTTTGAGGCACATTTTGTTACCTACAATTTTTGGCTTATTCTGTATAGTATATCACAGTACATTAAAAAACATATTTTGAAAATCTGTGATTTATTTGGTTGAAACTTACAGGTATTTGGAGATGAGATATCCAAGCAACATCTAGAACCGAAGTGGTGGGTGAGTGTGCGCATGCATGTGAGGAGGTGAAGCAGTGAAGAGCCCAAAAATGAATCAGAACGCATTAGGATAATAAATGTATGCTAAATAATAAAATTGCTCTCTGTCAAATTATTTAAGTCTTTAATTCTACCAACTATACCCAATTTTTTTTAAAAAAGCTTATTTCTGTTTATCTGATCTTTTCCATGCTTGGCACTCTCTTTCGGAAAGAAAACTTTTTCCATGATGTGACCTATGTCAGGACAGAATTGTCTGCATGATAGCAAAGAAAACCCAAAGCAAAGTTCCAGAGCTTAGTGGCTTGATGTGATGCAGTATTCACTCCATGAGTCTTTTCACTATTTATTAGGAAACAAATACCAGGTAGATACTGAAATATCGATGCTGCTAGATATTCTCAGGTGTTGTTCCAAGATGGCTAAAGCCACAAGTTGCTACAGCTATGCTGCCAAATCAAAACTGCTTATGACAATAAGTAGATCCAGTAGGACTCTAATAAAATACGAACAAAGGCTAAAACTCAAATAAATAAATAAATAATCAGGAGGCTCATTTAAGTGAAAAGGGGCAATAATTCTTTAGGGGCTTAGTAAATTATCAGAAGATAGTAGCTCTATTATTAGCAGCCATAGCAATTTAATTTGAAAATAATAGAAGATAGCAAAGTGTAGCGATTTAATTTCTTAATTATTGTTTGTGTGAAACATGAATATGTTAGCATTATTTACATTAGGTATTAAAATATGACCAGACCAAGCCAATTTGCTTGTCTAAGGGATATTAGTAATTGCCGGTCCTTCCTAGCTAAGCCACGATGTCTAGAGTCAGCCAAGTTAGTTGGGCATAAAAAGAAGAAAAACTTTATCCACATTTCTTTCCTTTTGGGGCAATAAAACCACAATGAATTATTAAATAAGGAATAATTTGCTGGCCTTTTGAGACCCACTAAATTTGCTGCCAGGGAACTTGGCCCTGCTTAGAGATAGGAGTTAGGTCCAAAATATCCAGAGGAAATAAGATTGGGGAAAATTGTACTATTAAATGAATAGAATATTAACAAGGGGTATCTCTCTCTCCCCCTCTCATCTATCTATCTCTCTGGCAAAGTTACAGACAAATTTCAGTAGGAAGGGAGAGGAAATTCTAATCCTTCTAGTTAGTTAACCCTCTCCTCAGTCTCTCTTGATTATATTAGGACCCATGATATTGGATTCTTGATTGAGGTCAAGATAAAAGGTTGTAGTTTTATTCTATCAAATGGCATCAGGGACTAAATGAGCACAAAACATAGTTTTCTAAGGTGGACTGCTATATTTTTCTCCTCTCTCCTCTAGAGCTACTAGCAAACATAGCAAAAAAAGTGTAACAAAAGCTAAAGCCTCTGAACTGCCCCAAAACTGCTTTACAAGCAAAAGGGCAGGGCTACAGACTTCAGTGAGGCAGCCAGCAGCTAAAATGTAGGGGCAGAGGTTTCAGAAGCCGAAAAGAAAGGGCTCAGTTTGATCCGCAGATGGCTTGGCCTTCTCTGACTCAAAGCTGCTGCCTCCATTTTCATTCTGTGCCAGCTGGTGCCATGGCACTGTTTCTGCTAAAGGGCCAGGAGGCAAAATCTCTCCAGAAAGGTCATAAGGTTCGCTGTCTTCTGAAAGGTCAAGGGGCACACTCTCCGGTGGAGTTTCACTGGGCGCACCATGGATCATCTCGGGCTATAGTGAGGAAAATGAGTATCAGTGGGCGGTATTGATGGAGCCAAAGGTTACTCTATAAGCATAGCCACTAGGCATAGGCCAAGTCAGTGCAATGGCAGCAAGGATGATGCACAAGCAAAGGCACCTACAGCAATCTGGCAACAATTCTCCCCCAAATAATAGCTTTTTCCTATTTTTTACATGTATTACATATTTATGGCCTATATCCACTCTTTTGTTTTCCGGGAAAGCATTGTTGCTCATCACAAATAATCAGGAACCATGCACAGATATTGTGATGGTTCAAGTCAGTCATGTCCTGTCATTTGTACAGATAGAATTTAGCTAACTCCACTCTACTTTAGATATTTCAAATCCAGGATTGCATCACCCATCAATTATAATTTATATGTAGAGAGATCTATTTGAATATTTTTATTTTTAAATTTAATATACCCAATGGTTCTCAGTGTGGGCCATCTCTCTCTTCAAGAGGCCAAGTCATATATAAATGAGGCTCAGTAGGGGGTCATGAACAAAAAAAGGTTAAGAGTCCTTGTTATATACCAGGGGTCTGCAACTTTAAATACTCAAAGGGCCATTTGGACCCATCTGCCACAGAAAAAAAACACCGGAAGCCACAAAACCTGGATGGGTGTGGCCAACTCGATGTCACTCACTCCCACCCAGTCACATGACTCCCTAGCCACACCTACCCAGCCACAAAACCCTTATCTCCCCCATATCTCTCTGCCCCTCTCCCTATCTCCCACCCTCTCTCCCTCCTCTATCTTTCCCCTATCTCTGTATCTGTCTCTCCCCTTCTCTCTCTGTATCTCTCTGTATCACTCTCACCCTCTCCCTATCTTCCCCTGCTCTCTCCCTCTGTATCTCTCTCTGTATCTGTCTCCCCGTCTGTATCTCTTCCCCTCCTCTTTACCACTATCTTCCCCCCCCTCTGTATCTGTCTATCTCTCCTTCTCTCTGTCTCTCACCTTCTCCCTCTCTCTCATCTCCCCCTCTGGATCTCTCCCTCTTCCCCTCTCTTTCTCCCCCTATCTCTCTCCCCGCTCTCTGTATCTCTCCCCCCTCTGTATCTTTCTCTCCCCCTTTCCTATCTTTCACTCTTTCTCTTCCCCTTTCTCCCCCATCTCCCCCACTCTCCCACTATATCTCTCCCCCCTCTGTATCTTTCTGTCTCTCCCCCCTGTATCTCTCTCTCCCCCTCTCCCTATTTTCCCCCTCTCTTCACCTCTCTCCTCTCCCCGTCTCTTTTTCTCTCTCCCTCTGTATCTCTTTCTCCTCCTCTCCCTATCTTCCCCTCTCCCCCTCTCTCTGTATGTCTATGTCTCTCTCCCTCTCTCTGTGTGTGTATGTGTGTATCTCTCTCTGTCTCTGTCTCTCTTTGTCTTTCGGAAAGCTGAGGCTGGGCCAAGCCAGCAAGCTCTCCTTGGGGCTATTCGCTCCTTTTATTTCTTGTTTTTGGAAATCTGGGCTGGCTGAGGAATGCCCGCCAGCCATAGCGGAAGCTTCCCTTTGGGCAATCCTCCTCCCCCTCCTCCTTTGTGACCCCCTGGCATGTGGTGGGCCAGGGTGCACACATGTGCACATTCAGGCGAGTGGCCGGGCTTGGTCAAAGTGTGGCAAAGGCGAGCGTGGGATAGCCGGCTGCTCACTTAAGGAGAGTCACCCCGCACGTGCAACTCTCCCAGCCCCACCACAGCTGGCCAGTGGGTCACGAGAGGAGAAGAGGAGGGTCGTGAAATCATGCTCTTGTGAGGTCACACTCTTGTGAAATCAGCAGCCCTATTAATATCACAATAAAATAAAAAAAATCATGGGTCACAAAGGAGTAGTTGATATGCCAATCAGTTTTTTGGTGGAGCAGTGTGACAACAGCATGGAACATTGTGTTTTTCAAAGTAATAGCAGTAGTGGCAATCTTTGGCATCAATGAATTTGAGTTTTCAAAAATGTTGTGCAGAACTGTTTACAATATAACTTCATTAGTTGTCCAGATGTTAGCTCATGATGAGTAATTTTAAGGAATCTACTCTTTCCTCTTTTTTATTGTTAATCTGGAGTTGGACTGGATAGTCCTACATACTGTAAAATACAGAGGAATTGTTGGGTATGATAGTTGTATCTATCATATCTAAGAAACCAAATAAAATGTTACTGTATTTTATTTGCCTAGTGAAGAAGTCTGTATACTATTAAATAAGCCAGACAAAACAATTTGTTCCACCAATTTTTGGCAGCTAATGGAAGCTTTTATGTCAGAAAACTGTATTACTCAAGAGGGTCCATTTCTACATGAAAAGAAGAATTTCTTAAAGAGAAAGGATACTAATTTTCCATCTCCTCTATGGGTTTTCCCTGGGCTCATTGATGGTTGTGATGGGCAACCTGGAGAAAGAGTGTCTCTGGTGGATTTGAAGCTTTCCTAAAGTTTCTCCCTGGAATGGTTGCATCAAGAGACTCCAAACAACCCCAGCCTCAGAACAACATGTTAAACTATGCCATTTCCCCCCTTGTCAACAAACTTATCATAGGTTAACTTATAAATTAAGACCAAAGGTTATGCTTAGTAATGATATACTCTAAGCTTATATCTTAAAAATAACCCAGAATTCTCTGTGAAAAAATATTTTCAATATGTAATCTTCTTAACTTTTAATATAAACAATCTAGCTGGCTTATTTCAAAGCTTCTTCCTTCCTGATGTTGTCCTTAACTAGAGACAGCGCGCAGAAGAGGGAGTGGAAACATGCACCAACATCTAACCTACTTGCCTTAAAGTATAATCTAAATATCTAGAGACTGTTCATTCTAAATGTTTAGCTTGCTCTTCCTTCCTGAACATGAAACAAAATCAACAAAAGAAAAGTCTGCTGCTTTGGACTTTGTTCTGTCTTGTAGAAAGATGCCAGATTGCGAATTAACTCCAGAAGGCTATACATGAATGTAGGTAGAGTTCATTTGTTTTTGTAACAAAGAATTTTTAATTGTATTTGGATCAAGTTTTTCTAAATATTTTCAAAACTTTCCCAAATGATTCATCTTAAGATTGGCAACTTTCTTCCATGCTTTCTCATTCTCTCTATCTCACACACACAATTATAGCCATGAGATAATCTTATTGGTATAAATCTTCATTATCTCACTATAGTATTAAGAACAATAAAGGAAAATAATGTTTTGAATAATCCAGAAGTTGATATCAAAACAATATAATTGTTTTTACCTGTTTTTTCAAAGAGTTACTGGAATACACTGAGATACACTTAATTCCTAACACATAGGATGAAAACACATAGGATGAAAAATCAATTTTAGCTGGTAGCATGTGCAAAGCAATTTTAAGATTTAGGATAATGAGATATTACACTTCTGTTGCTTTGGAATAGGCACTATTTGCCTCTGTTTCTACAGTGCCTGCGGAATCTATGTGTTTGTTCAGAAAAAAAAACCATTATAGAACTTTATAGTGTGATTCTTGTATCAAAATCAGCTGAAGACATTTGGTTGTTTGAGCAAAAGCCTTTTCATGCATGCTTCTTAGACTATGTATTTTTGTATTATTGATTTTTGCATTATTTAATATAATTTCTTAGCCATCCAGAACTGTTGCAATCCATGGACGTATAAAATTAAACAAATAATACGATCTCATTCTGTCTATTCTATAAAAATCATAAAGACTGTAAAGGTGACCTGAAATGCACCGTATTTCAAGAACAGGAGCAAAAGCTGCCGACACGAAACCAAATTTACAATGCACCAAATCATAGTGTGGGACCAACAACATCTTTTTGTAAGCATGTGATACAATTTCCTCCAACTTTGCTGCATTCAGTTTTGTGGCATCCACAAGTACAGTTGGGTATTGGTTTTTTTCTGATTTAAACAGCACGATTTGATAACATGGCATTGCATAAACCAAGAGATGGTTGCTTTCTTCAAAGAGCCTTTAGTCCAACACAAGCAGCTTCCCGGTATCCCACCCCTATTTTAACTATCTTAGGCTGAGCACTATTGGGAAAAAATGGCTTCCTTCAGTTTATCTCCTATCCTATGAGCTAATTAATCATGGGAGAGCTCAGTCTATTGCAACAATGCAAACTACTTTCCAGCAAGGCCATTTTTCCACTCATGGTTGCTTTAGAAACAGCAATTTATTAATAAACCACCAGTATGCTTTACACTAAATTAAGACACTACAGATAATGTATTATGCATTTTTAAGAGCTAGGGGAAGAAGCTAACCTGGAAAATATTTTGCAAGAAGCCAATGATTTTTGTGAGATGCTGCACTGAGCTAAATTTTCTAAGCATCTCTTGGGAAATTTCAACATCAATGACATGAATGATACTGAAAATAGACAGAACAATCCCACAGCTGCCTCCCAAGGGAAGACACAACCATAGCCTTATAGGGATTTGTGTATTTTAATTGTTTTTTTTAATGCTGAAGGGCAGAATGTTATTTGTCAAAATCTGCCTGCAGCATTCAAGGAAATTCAACTGTACTTATAAAGAGGCTGCTATGCTACAGTAAATTCATGCTAGTCTTTATGACTATGCACTTGTATACTAACAGAACTTCATGTGGTTTGGGCTTAATCAAAATGGCTAAGTCTACACCACTGGCTTTGAGTATCAGTACTTGGGAATCCAAGAGGGGGCAAGGAGGTAATAGTTTGGTACTATGTGCTTCCTTTAGGCACTGGATTTAGCTGGATTCAAAACAGTACTAGGTTCTTATGGATTCTCTTTTACTTTTGCTTTTCATACCTATAAGAAAATTAACGTTGGCTTCTCTTGTCGTATGACTAGATAGGTAGAAATATTGGCAGATATAAAGGACTGAGAATTCAAAGTATGTATGCAGCAGTAAGTGGATTCATGGAACAGCATGAAACGGAAGATCCCAGACTTTTTTCCATTTAACCATTTTTGTTCTCCTGGAAGAGAGAAATGTGCTAGATGCTGATATCTACATAATTGAACAAGTGACAATGGCAATTCTAATAATCAAGAGAATGGATCCCTCTGGAAATTCCTGCAGAAACAACTATTTTTCAGTACCATCTATATTTCATCTTTACTTTAGAGATTTTTTTTTTGCCTACTTTTCAAAATAGTGTCAGTAAAATATTTCTAAATACATGTGCAAAATTAAAATCTAACAAGACCGTGAACAAAATTAACAAGTTCCAACAGTGCTTTGAAAAATGCTAAGAGATTTGCCTCTACAAATCAAGGATGAATAAAAATTAAGGAGAAACAAAATGTTATGCAGAACTATGCAAACAAAAAGTTATTAATTAATCTGGAAAAATACTACAATACTTGGAAAGTTTGGAGCATCACATAACTGCTTTCGGCCACTAAAAGAAGAAAGCAAAACACCATTCTTAGGATGTAATAACAGAGGTACTCCTAAAATGTAATTACACAGTGTGATTAATTTAGAATTAACCCAACAGCCTAAATTTGCATCTAATGTGAGGCTATGAAATCTAGGATGCATAAAATTAATATACTTACTAGATGACAATAACAAGACTAAAATTTTCTCTCCTGCCATCAATTGACCATCCAGGTTTTTGCAGCTCAGTCTGGTGGCTCTATGTAAAGTCACAAAACTTGTAAGCATTTTAAATTTAGTATGTTGTGCAAATGCAAGATGTTAGAGTAATAATTGACTTGGTTGAATAAGTTGAATGAATGCAATTTTAAAATCGTTTCTAGAAAAACTGCCACACCTATTTTCACAAAGAAGTGATTCACATATTAAATGTTAAATTCTCTGCACATTCTCAGATATATCAATGCACACTTGAAAACAAAGACCATGAAACTCAGGCAAATAGTTATTAGCAAAGCAAATACTTTTATCATGTCTCTTCAGTGAGCCGTAATGAACAAAGCTCCTTTCAAAACATTACTGAGCAGCATACCTAGATGATTATTGTATAAATGGGTAAAGAAGAGAGAACACGAGAGGGGAAAATAAAATTACACGTAAAATATATTAATGACTCAAATTCTTTCTTCTGCACACCTAGTAAAAGTGTAATTGTCTTAATTATTTTTGTATCAAGCCACCCTAGTCAAATATTGCTTAACAGATGTCCAGTTCCACTGTTATAACTGGCTTCAAGTAGTCCTCGTTTAGTGCCTGCCTCCTACACAATCCTTTGCTGTTATGACAAAAAGTAACTTTGCAACCAATGCCCGCATTTATGATTTCTGCAGATTCATAAAGTGAAGGAAAACTGAAGTAAGATTGTGAGCACAGTCACAGTTTTACTTAGCAACCACTTCACTTAACGACTGAGTTGCTGATTCCAACTGTGGTCACTGAACTAGGACTATCTGTATAGGCAAGTTTTGATGTTGTTTTCCCCTAAATAAATGAATTACATATGACTACAATCCTATGTGTGTCAAGAAACGATAATAAATAAATAAACAAAAACCCCTATCATTCCTACTACATTTTAATCCTCAGTGGAGGTGGAATAGGAGTTACCTTCTATTTTGAAAATACCAGGTCCTACTCAAGCCCCTTGAGCTCCTGTTTATTTGCTTGAAACACGAACAGAAGTACACTCTAGGATATTCACAGGATTACACCTATAGAAACAACTGCTTTAATAACTTCTAACAAAAATGTTGCCTCTAATCCGTTCAATAGTATATTTCTTCCAAGATCAAGGCATGAAACCTGCTTTGCCAGCAATTCAATTTTGTCCCCCGAATACACATATTATTAACACCCTCTTAAATGTTCAAATCATGTTTTAGGTTGCAAACTCGTTTGGTTGGGAACATATTCAGAATGTTGCTAGCCCTATAGCTACAATTCAGAGAACATTAGTATGTTAGCAGCACGGCTTAATCCCCAGCCCAAACAGCAATCACTGCCAGAGCTGAAACAAAACACACTCTGTCAGGCAGGGCGAGAAGCATCCAAAGCAACAGCAGAGACAGGTTGATATTTTTTTAAAAAAATCCTCTTTGAAAGCAAATCTATCCTTCTTTCTTTGTATGGAGAGAAAAGTTGTGTTGCAAAAAAGCAAAGTTCTAGAAAATATTAATCAGCAGCTTTTCCCATCACCCATATGGTCAGTTGTGATTCTTGCGCTATGATGAATCCATGTAGCAAAGTTAATTCTGCAGTTATCGTTAGCCTACCAGCTCTATTCACTCTGAAATAATTACAGTTTAATCACTGGTTCTGTTGTGTTTTGTAGTATACAAAAGTCATCATTCTATTCCCATTTACTCTTATAACAACACTATTTTCTTCATTGTAATAAATAAAGCGTATGGGATTAGGAAAAATAATGGTCATTTTATTTTTATTTTTCTATTTATTTATAATCCACCTTTATTATTTTTACAAATAACTCAAGGTGGCATACATATTAACATATCTTCTTTCAATTTTCTCCACAACAACAACCTTGTGAGGTAGGTTGGGCTGAGACTGATTGGCCCAAGTTTACCCAGATGGCTTTCATGGCTAAGGCGGGACTTCAACTCATGGTGTCCCACTTTCAAATGGAACCTATGCACAAATAAGTACACAAAATATTAAATTATACTTTATATGCATTTATATAGGGAATTTTTAACCCACCTAGGAATATCTCCATATTGCAGGTTATCATTTCTATTAGTCTCATATTTCAGATGTAACACTGAACATTAATTGTTTTAATGCCATCTCTTAGGGAGTACTTTGGTTTGATTTAAGAACTTGCAGTCTAACTTCTAGCTCAGCCACTATCAGATTCATTAACATAATGAGTATGCTATGCCTATTTCAAAATTCAATATCCCAAATCTATTCTATAAAATCTGGAAAATTTATATTCCACAGTATGACATTTTTTTTCAAAATCAGGCTGTTCTATAGTAACCCAAGATAATTTTGTCACAATTTTAGGGGAGGCAAACATTAATACTTATAAAGTAATGATGATATAGACTGACTTTAAAATGTTCTTATTCCTTCTTCCTTTTACTTTCTCTATTTTTCATCCGGTGAGCCCTGAAACTCAATTTCAGTTACTTCCAATTAAGAATAGTTTTTAACTGTGTTGAATTGTGTTCATATAAATAATCTAGAATATTCCTGCCTTTGAGGCATGATATAATTGAAAATGCTCAAGACGTGAATCAGTGGGTTATATCAGTCAGCTATTTGCTAGATTCTTCAAACAGATATAACCTGATCCCCTTGCACATTGTGGTAGTAAAAATGCAAAACATATTTTGCACATTTCACCCTTAGCTAGAAAAGAAGCTCGGCTGATTTTTTTAAAAAACTTTGTCCCGAAAGTATGACTTAATCTAGTTTATAATGCCTTGTTTTTCTTCATACAGACTATACAAGAGAAAAGGAAAAATGACTTGGAACTATACATTTTTGTTTGCCTGATATTAACAAACTTAAAGCAGGTCAGAAAATAAGAGATAGAAGTGTTGGGGGTGTGTGTGTACTACAATACAGAACAAAGCTGCTTTTCACCAAAGTGGCAAAGAATTCTAGGACATGAAGACAGGGACAAAATAATATTACATCAGGAAGCATAACTTTATACTTGTTACCATCCTCAAAAATTACAGTTTATAAGAGTATTCTCTGCAACACAACTTCTCTGCAAAGTGGCAATGAAGGCATAGAGATTTCTTTCCTAAATAAAAAGTTAATATGAATATTTGAAAAACTTGAAAAAAGATTTTCAATTCTGTAACTTTTAATGAGACAGGTTGGTTCCCTTATAAAAAAAAAACTAAATATCTCCCTCTCTGATTTTGACCAAATTCCTCCCTGGTTTAAATGGGCATGCAGGGCAATTTTGGAATCTTAGCAAAATCTTGAGCAATATAGCATTCAGTCGCGTTTCCCTCCAAGATTTCAGAAATGGGATAACTTTTGAAGGTGCAAGAAAAGAAAGAGGCAATGTTTTGGCACCTTTAAAGGCCAACTATAAAAAAAGTAAAGAAATTAGTTTAAATGACATCTTACCTGGTAGATCATGACTTTAAAGTTCCTACGCTTCAGCAATTCCGTCTCATTGGATTCTAACTTCTTGATTTGTCCAGCTTGTTTCTCCAGATTTTGTCGGACAGTTTTCACATTAACACTGACCTTACGGACTTTCTCCAACATCTTGTTGACTGTATTGCTGGTGGTGGTGTGGGCTTTGGTGAGCTTAGCCAGTTCTCCCTGGATGCTGGCCACTACACCATCCATTTCTTGCTGTCTCTCTTCCAATTGAGTCTGGGTCAGCTGAATCTGATCCACAGCCCCAATAATCTTGTCCAAAAGGGTAAGCACCATAACACCATTGATCTGGTCAGATTTAATGAGTTCTTCAGCAGCTGGTTCCTCCGAAGCTTCAGATGCAGTTGGCTGCTCAACGATATGGAGGGTGGTGTCTGCCATGGTCACTTAAAAGTTCTGACTAGGAAAAGCTGGAGAGGCTTGACACTGTAGTGACAAGACAGAGAAGTGAAGGCTGAAACTGAGATCTTTCAGTTACGGGAGGCCAGACAGAAGCCAAGAGCTGAGCGTGTGGATTTATGCTTCAATTGAAATGGTACAATCCTTGCAAAGCTGTCAGGGGAAACTGCCCTGCAAAATTTTCCAGGCTCTGAGGCCATTGGTTGACTCCACCTCAACTGAAGGAAAGGACGCTCTTGCCAAATGCCTTGTCGACCCACCCCTTTTTTTCTACAATGATTAAAATAGTTGGAGAGGAGGCAACAGCTTTAGCATGTGAGCACAGGCAGAGTTCGAGCATTCGCTCACTCCCTCACAGAGGAATGCAAAAATCTAAACTCCAAAAGCCTCTGCTGCTTACTAGGTGGCGGGAGGGCAGGGATTTTTTAGCAAGATCTCTCTGGAATCTAGAGGGAGGAGGGGAACAAATATTCTGTACAAAACTGATAATGGAAAAACCACCTACTCTCTGAATATCAGCGAATATGTAACTGGCTCGATGGGAAACAGCTGCACGGAAGAGTACAGCAGGGATAACCCAGAAACTTCTGTGTTGAGCGAGGCCAGCTTAAAGTTTCATATTTCCTTTTAAAGACACTCAGTGAGAGTTTAGGACACACACACACAGCTTGGATCACTCAGTATACACAACTGGTAGTACAAATGAATTCAGCTATGCTACAGATATCTATCTGGTCAAAATAGCATGCAATGTACTTCAGAAATGGCTATCTGGATTAAAAAAAATCAGCACTTTGGTGCAAACACTTGTTATTGTACGGCAAGGCTTGTTTTTTTACTGTACAGTACTGATTAACTGTTGCCTGCAACAGTAGTTGACATTTTATGGAGGTGAGGCAATTCTGAACTGGTAACTTGCCATAAACAAATCTGAGGATTTATTCTGCATGCTTTCCAATGTGGTCGAATATTATGGGTCTCACTGAGAAAGAAACGTCTCTTTAATTCAAATGAAAGCTGTATGAATGGAGATGAATTCCATAAGGATCATGAATGTATAAACGTCTCAGCATACAAAGAAAAGTTCTTGATTTAGGTGGACTATTTTCATTATTTAGAACCAGAGGTGGGGAAGATGGCCTCTTTATGACTTGTAGACTTCAACTCCTAAAATTCTGGGAGTTGAAGTCCACAAGTCATAAAAAGGCCATTGTTTTCCTATCCCCGATTTAGATTATTGAGAGTAAGAATGTACTCCAAAAGATTTTAGGAAGCATAATTCCATGAATTCTATAATTCTGTGCTCTTGAAAAAAAACTACAATAAATCCTTCTAGTTTCAATTTAAAAATGACAGACACTGATGATCTCAGCATTTGTCTAAAAGTACCCAAGATAAAAGGAAAAGTGGATAGGAAAAATAAAACAGCAAACATTTGTTTGGTTGGAATTCATGATTTAAAACTAGCCTTTGAAGAGAGAGCTAATCTTCTCCCTAACTGTTGTAAAGCAGCTACAAGTCACTGGCTTTACAAAAAAAAAATTCTTCTAACTAGAATTTGTTGCTTCTTATTCCTGTTAGCATAGGCAATACTAACAAGAAAATTCTGTGGCTCTAAATACAATTGATATTGACGAACTCTATATAGCCACCCAAAATCACCTTGTAGAGGAGATGGGCAGTATAAAAATTAATTAATTAAAAGATGGCTTCAGCACAGTTGGAAAAACCAGCATGAAGTAGACCCAAAAGGCAACTGGACTTCCTTAGCTTTATCCTTGAAAACGTTTTGCTTCTCATTCAAGAAGTTGAAGTTTCCTTGAAGGAAAAAAACAAGGAAATCCAGTTGCCTTTTGGAAAAGCACTTTAGGGACCATTAGGGCCTAGATGATTGAGAATCTCCATAGAGATTAACTTTGAGTAGAACTAATATACCTAGTCTGAATGCATTCAAGGAATTGTTAATGTTAAGGAATTGTTAATGACATTCCTTTTGAACAATGTAAACGGCCTTATATGAATTGTTGGTCCATTTGACAATATTAACTAATTCTGGTGCTTTTTTTATCACATCTGAAAGAATAGATATTTGACAGAGGTATTAAGGTAGAGCACATCATTTTTATTGCTCAGATCAGACCTCCATACCCAATGTCTTGCAGAGGTGCAACCCTTCAGTTTTTATAAATCCCAGCCAGGATGTGGAAGTTATTTTAATTTACTTTGGCTTGTAAAAATAAAGTCTGGTTTACTAGCCTGATATTTGGGAGATAAATATATATACGTAACTACATAAAACACATGATTCAGTTTTCAAAACGACATCAGACATCTTCATTATTTATTCATGCGTCAGGCTCAAGTGACAAGCCAGTCAATCAATTACTGTTGCAACCAGTGGATCAACACTTCGTTAATATGAAAAAAAGGTAGATCCTATACTTGTGAGAGAATACGAAGAAAAAAATCCTACATATATACACATCAAGAAATTGCAAGGTAACTGACATCATGCAGAACAAATAAAAAGATATTAAAAATAATATCTTAAAGAAATTAATATCCTAAAAGAAAGGAAACATCTAAAATTAGCTCATATCAACACTATATTTCTCTCTTATCTTTCTATCTTCACAATCCATCTCTCTTTCATAGATCCTTCTGGTATTTGAACTACTGTACTTTTATCTTTTTCAGAATCTCATCAAGTTTATCCAACCAATGTTTTCTTGCTCATCCCCTTCCTCTTTGCTTGTCGCACACTCCTATAATTAATTCACATTCATTCAATCTCCACTGCATTTCTTCTTGCTATTAAATACCCATTTGCATAGCATTTAATTTATTTTTATGACATGGTGGTTAAGGCAGTAGACTAGAACCTAGGTTATTCTGAGTTCTAGTGCTGTAACATTGGGCGAGTCACTTTTTCTCTCAACCATAGGAAGGAACTGGCAAACTATTTTAAAAATGCTGCCAAAAAAACCTGCAATGGCACTTGTCAAGAGGGAAAATTGATTTGAAGTCACAATATATCCTATCTCTTATACATGTGATCTTTGATTTAAAACAATTCTTTTAATGACTGTTTGAAGTTACAACCGCACTGAAAAAAGTGACTTATGATTATTTTTTACACTATTGCAGCATTTCATTGGTCATGTGATCAATAAACCAAATATATACATTTATCAGCACACAAGAACATATACATTTATATTCCCAACTGACACACCTCTCAAATCACCATAAGCATTCCTTATATATTGATCCATAAGTACAACAAACAACCAAGGTAACATCATCTTATTCTCAGCATCACTCCTCAGCATTCCATTTATTATTACGTTACCCATCATATACTCTTATAGTTGCATTCAGCAAGTAGTCAAGCTATATTTATACAGAACATTCTCATTATCATACATTCTCTCTAAAATAATAAATGCATAAAACAATTCATGTTATTCTTTACTCATCTTCAGCTTAGCATTCAGTAATATCATTCAAAATCCTTCTCTTTAAACTGTTGGAACTAGCTGTGCCTGAACACACTTATAGATGGATTATAAACTGTCTAACATAGGAAGCAGAAGGTGAAGCTAGGTAAAATCACATCAATACTTGCTCAATTAGTACAGGAGCCCCCAAGACTGTGTGCTCTCTCCATTACTCTTTTCTCTCTATACCAATGATTGCATCTCCAAGGATTCCTCTGTTAAAGTATTGAAGTTTGCAGGTAAAACAACAATCATTGGTCTGATTTGAGATGATGATGAGTCTGCATACAGAGGGGAGGTTGAACCAATGGCCCTGTGGTGCAGCCAAAACAATCTGGAGCTGAACACAATACTGTAGAGATGATAGTAGATTTTAGGAGAAGCTCTACTATTTTACCATAGGATATTAGACAACACAGTATCAACAGTAGAGACTTTCAAGTTTCTGGTTCTATAATCTGACAAGACTTGAAATGGACACCTAACATTAGGACGATCATTAAAAAGGCACAAGAAGAATGTTTTTCCTGTGTCAACTCAAAAAACTCAGATTGCCCAAGGATCTGCTGATACAGTTCTACAGAGAAATTATTGAGTCTGTCATTTGCACTTCTATAACTGTTTGGTTTGACACAACAACCAAACAGGACAGGTACAGACTTCAACTGCACCTAGCCTGTCTTCCACTGAGGATCTGTACACTACACGAGCCAGAAAGAGGGCTGAAAAAGTATCTACAGATCTCTTACATCCTGGACATAAACTTTTAAACTTCTCCCCTCAGGACACTGCTATAGAACATTACATACCAAAACAACTAGACACAGTGGTAACTTTTTCCCCATGCCATCACTCTGCTAAACATCTAACTCTCACAGCATTCTTTATGCCTAAAGAATACCCATGTAGTACGGCTGTATTGCTATTATCCTTCCCATCTTCCCATCTTTCCTACTAACTTATCTTATTTGTATTTTATGATTTATTGTTGTGTCTTGTGATTTTTGATCCATCACATCCCTTTGATGTTTGTATATATACTGAGTTTATGCACCAGAGACAAATTCCTTGTATATTCAATCACACTTGGCCAATAAAGCATATTCCAATATTCCAATTCCAATATTTATTCTTATTAAGGGATGCAGTTATAAGATACAGTAAAATGCATTTCTGGATTTAAGGAATCTGACTTACAGGCTTGCAAATGTATCACTGTTGCAACATTTAGTAAATTAGTTATGTACTGGATTAATAACTTCAACCCCTCAATGGCTAGGCGAATTATACATCGTTTCATGAAGACAAATTATCTATTTTTTTATATGGCTGCCCAATACAGATATCATGACTTTGGGTGGCATACCAAATTATTAAAAAAAAATTCAAAAGAAAAGTAACATATATCACTAAAACAGAATATATTAGAAACCTTACAAAAGACAAGAGTTTTGCTAATCACAATCCCTCCCCCCCAAACCCCCACGTGTTCCAAAGAAATTGTAGTGTGAATATTAAATACTGGGTAACAGTATTCTATTGCTCTTGCGTATCCTATTTTCTAAACGGCTCTGAAATATTTTTGTACATCAAGCAATATCAAAAAATATTAAATAGGAATAAATAATAAATCGATCTTCTTCAACTGGCGCTCTGTAGATACTTAGAACTAGAATTGCAAGAGTTGGAGTTCAAGAGATCTCCAGTGCATTACATTGAAAAAATGCCCGATCAGAATCGTCCCCTTCGTTGCCCCTGATCCTGCGAGAAAGGGCGGATTGGGGATGAACCCCGTTTTCCGGATTAAATCCTCTGTCCATCCCACTCGAAAGGAAAAGACTCCCGACGAATAACATAACTCTCCGTGCAGATGGGCCACTGAAGAAGCCAGCCGTCAGTATCTCCCCACACAAGCAACACCAATGACGCCCCGCCCACCAGCAGCAGAACAGATCCAAGAGCAGAAGGCCGGACCAGGCTGTTCTGCAGGAGGGAGTTACGTCTTTACGTGGTGACGTCATTGACGGAAGCTCAGGCGGCAGCTGTGGATTGAGGCTGCGGGTCACCCTTGGGGAGGTAAATAGGTGCGGAGGGGGATGCTTCGGTAGGAGGTTGTCTTTCTGGGGTGGGACTGAGCAGGAATGGCAGGATGCCCTTTGTTCTGGGGGTGGGGGCAGCAGTAGGCAATTGTGGGGTGAGCGATCTGACCTCTGTGTTCGCGGGATTCAGTGGTTGTATGAAGGGGCTTTTGATGCTGGCATTCTTCCAGTTTAATGCTTAAGTCGCTTGCTCTCTTAATCCGTGTTGTTTCGTTAAAAAGGAGAGAAAAAGAGAGGATTTTATCGGTGTGAGGTTGGGGAAGCTGGACATTGACGGGGTCATCTCTGGAGGGGGGAGCAAGGTTTTTTGCTTGAGATCATACCTGGGTCATCATTGAAAGGAGGGGACGCTTCGTCAGCATTTTTGAGTGGGCAGGCATGTTGAGGGAAAGATTATTTTATATTGCTCTATAATAGTATGTGGGCCTTATGATCAAGGGATATTGGGGACTGGATGATCATGGAAGGCGGTTGGTTGGTGAAGGAGGAATATTTGATCGTTTTCCTTCCACTTCTTTACCATAACTGTGAATAATATATGCTAGGAGTGGGTGGGCAGTAGATCCTGTGATGTGCAGGAGGTACTGGCAGCTTTCTGACGTTCATTTGGTGATTTGATGGGGCAGGATATGAAATGCAAATAAATTGAAAAGAATACTGATTTGATTGGAAGGAATGACTGCTTCTCAAAAATTATTGTGTCATTCTGGCTCCCCCTACCCCATGATTACTAAAAGTAGAAATGTTAATTATCTGTGGAATTTGGAAAAGGTTTGGTTAAGCAGCAGAGGATAATATATGAATAAAAATATCATTGATTCATTGGAGACATGTTACCAGATCTAGGTTGCACAAATCTGGATGGCCATTAGACAGCAGCAAAGAATCTGTTTCTTTTTCTGCCATCTATTGATAATGTGGAATTTTGTAACCTAAATCTGGTATTTGTAGCTTTAGGATCTTTGATTATTTACTATTCTGATTTTTAGACTAACTGCTAGATTTTTCTAGTTTTGTTAATATGTTACATTCACTAAACATTTTTCAGTCATGATGATAATAATTCCCTTTTTAAATCTTCTCTTTTAGATTGGATAATGGCTTTCGTTGTGTTTTGGTACAAGGCTTCTTATTCTGTTTGTCAGCCTGCAATATAATGAGCAAGAGGCTGGAAATGTAGTTTTGTACCTTGTGGTTTCCAGTTAACTTTGAGTGGTAGCTTGCATGTATCATTTTAATGCAAAATATACTATCACACATACATTAAAACTTATTGTGCATCCTATTGTCTAAAAAGAGGAAGTACACATCTTTTGAAAGCTGTTCAGGTTCTACAGGTTCTGAGGTGGATAACATAATTCTGCTTATTGGCATGCTTAATTCACTAATAGGAAGCATAGTAAGGCATTCTACAAAGTGTTTTGTGTTAGTAATTAATAAGTGATGTTTTATAAATAGAAAACTGTGCATTTTGGTTGATGGGAATTCAAATATTTCATGGATTTGCTTAGACTTATCTCTGTTAGCTTATCATTTTTATCTCTATAAGCATATAATTAGTGCCTCTGCATTTTATGACCTTTATTGGAGATATCAAAATACCAAGTATTATTTGCTTCCATAGATCCCTGGTCTATGATCTCTGAATATAGTGTGTTCTTTACTGAAAATTGAATTTGGATCCCTAGGCTACTGATGAATCTGCTGCAGTATGATGGGGCGGAAAAAAATAGCTCCTTCACTGAAATAGCTATCAACTATAAAGCATCAGTAGCGTTTCTAAAACAGAAGATATTGTTTGATGTTATGGAATGGACTGATGTTTGAAGCTTAGGCTCAAGCATGAATGATTGATCTCAAAAACAATTATCTACAGATGAACTGTTTACACTGGGATTATTTGAATGGCATATAAGATACATTAACAGTACATAGAAGTCACTGGTAATGGTAATGTTATACTGCAGCTTCTAAGAATTGAAATAATTACAGATATATGGATATCTACACATTCAAAATGTGGAATAGCACATTAAGATCAGATATGGCAGTCTTTTGGAAGTTGTTGGTCAGACTTGATATTGAGGGTAAACCGGGCATGCCAGAAAATGAATCTGTTAATGGACATGGCCACATACAAAACAGTCATTTAATAGCTAGTAAACTAATGATATAGAAGTTGCTCACTGCTATCCCTCTAGCCTTCCAATTCTCTGTTCCCCAATTAACATAAAGCCTACTCAGCATTTTTATTTCCTAAGAATGCCATGATAATTTGTCACTATTAATGTCATAACATAAGTTAAACATTTTAACCCCTGCTTCAAGAATAATTTGTAAAATTTCAGCTCTAAAATTAATTCGGGTGTAAAGACCCCAGGAAGGATTTATGTAAACTTATCTTAATGCTTTTTTTTTTCCCTGAAGGTATATGAAGATTCTCATCCTAATTTGATTGGCTTCTTTTTTCACCATGGGTGAGCTCTTCCGAAGTGAGGAAATGACCCTTGCACAACTTTTTCTTCAGTCCGAAGCAGCATACTGCTGTGTCAGTGAATTGGGAGAACTTGGGAAGGTCCAGTTTCGAGATGTACGTATTTGCTTTGGTTCATTAGTATAGTTATTATGCTCCCAAAGTATTATTTTTGTGCTCAGAATTTTTATTTCTTTCGAAAGCATTAATGATAGGTCTTTCAATTAAGTATGAGATGATTCAGGCCTATGATTTATAGCAGCTATACTTGATAAGACTCACTTTTTAAAGTTAATCTTACTGAAGATTATAATTATGGTAGTAAAAACTAATAAAAACAAAAATAATAGCAAAAAAGGGAAAAAGACATAAAGAATAGAAATAACAGAAAAGAAAGAAAAAATAAAAATGTAGTAAAGAAAAAGAAATATAAAGAAGTGACCCCTTCTTCATCACCATAGGTATCAATAAATTTAATAATTTATCATCTTTTCTTAAAATACAACATGATATCCCATCCACACAAATCCATAAAACTTTGCCATTTCAGTCCTGATATTAGCAAAAGTCCATTAAAGATTATCAAACGAGATAACATCTCCCTTTTAACCTTGATCAAATGTACCAAATTTATATTCTTTTTACTTTTGATTCAACCCTAGCAAGACAGAATGGCTCAGCCATGTAGACATGCTCCGAATCCCTTCCCTTAAATGTTGCCATGAAATGGGATCCAGGTAGGATGTCTTTTCCATAGCAGTCTCTGCTGTGTGAAACACGTTTCCCCTTGAAGTTTGGCAGTCTTCCATCCTCCTAGCCTTCTGAAAAGAATTTTAGACTTGCTTTTTCTTCAAGTGCTGCAATAGAGTGAGGTGGATGAGAGGAATTAACAAAGTAGTACATGTGGATGCTCAATTTTGGTGCCAGGTTTTTAATGTGTTTGGCTATATATATATATATATATACATACATACTGATATTGTTTTAATTGTTAATTGAGAGCTTCCCAGAATTTGATATAAGATGGACAACTGTATAAATGTTTTATAGAAATAAATAAATCAATATACAATTTTTAAAATAAAAATCTCAATGAACTTTTTGGTGTTTTATCTCAATTTTAAAAAAAGATACGTTCATGATTAAATTTTTATTTCATTAAGGATTGAAAGAAGACTCATCACATATTTTTAGATTTGTTCTTCTAGAAAATTCTAATAGCAGAAAAGTAGTTAATAAGCAATTTCCAGATAAAACAAGTAGAAAAGGAAGTATGCAAATTTGGTGTTCTTTTAAAAGTGCCAACTGCTTTTAAAAGTTATACTGTTTGAGCAAGATAACTATTTTCTTGTCTCTCAGTTTTCAAAAACTGCCAGAATCCACTCTCTTGTTTCTTCCTGAGGAGCAACCATATGAACACTTGTAAGCAATCTGCTGTCCTTTCTTTCTCCAGAGAAGTTTGAAGAGCCACTCTATCACTGGCTTCTTCATTGCAGTCATTGGTTCTGCTTTTTATGGAACAGTCTGCTATTTCATCCCCTAAAAGTTCAAGGATGAAATTATTGAACTAGCTTCTGAAGTGAAGTTGGAGACAGAAAATGACAGTCTATCCATGCTTCTGCATATACTAGTATATAACATTATAATTAAATGTATTTATTGACAGCTAAACCCTGATGTGAATGTGTTCCAACGTAAATTTGTTAACGAAGTCCGAAGATGTGAAGAGATGGACAGGAAGCTCAGTATGTCATTGTTTTCTTTTACTTGCACTCTTGGTATAGGTTTATAGGATTAAATTAGGTTGTGTATATATTTGTATATACGCTAGATTCACACTTAATGTGATGACCCGCAGTGTACACCAACATAACAAAATCCAAAACGTAAATAAATGTCCTTTAATGCCTCCAACTTGGCCCCACTGTTCAATAATTCTCAGTTGGAGATAAAACTTGTTCAAAAATAGTCTTCAAAAGAAAGCAATACAGTCCGAACTTAATGAGCATATAGAGCTGAAATAAAAAACCAAAATAAACTACGATGAAGGAAATTCCACAACGACCAAGATAAGTAATTACCAACTGCAAGGAGATAACAAAGCACAGTTTGTTGGAAGGACGCCAACCAAGATAACTTCAGCCCAAAATAAAACAAGCTTTGCTTCTGGCAACGCTGTGTTTTAACCATCTCTCTTATATACTATTCTCCCCAGCTGCAACCAATGAAAAGGATCATGGCCGCTTCCTCTCTCATAAGCCAAGTTGTTTCCTTCTCCATTCCTTCCTGCATGTCCTAGGATGAAGAGGGGATGGGCCTGGTCCTTCCTCTGACTTCCCAGCCAGCCTCTGCCCTTTCCCAGCCTCCTCCACAACCTCCGGAGCCACATCTCCACTCCCTGTCTGTTGTTCCTCCTCTCCCTCAGAGCCCAACTCTAACAAGGGCATGACACTTTGTGCCAGTTCTGATTTTTGAATACAGGTGGTTCTCACTTAACAACCACTCATACTGCAGCCATTCAAACTTACAGTTTGTACTGAATTAATGGCACTTATGATGCTTAAGTTAACTTAACTCATACTTAAATTGGCACAGCATCCTCAAGGTCATGTGATTGTGGTGTCCTGCTTACAATTATGTCATCACAGTGTCCTTAAGTTATGTGATGGCCATTTGTGACCTTCTTTTCTGGCTTCCTATAAGCAAAGTCAATGGGTAATATGACAAGAGGTCCCAAATGGTAACGATGTGACCTCCTTGCTTAACACTTGTGATTTACTTAATTATGGCGACCAGAAGTGCCAGAATTTATATTGCTAAGCGGTGCAGCTATATTTCATGACCAAATCACTTATTACAATTATTGACATTAAATGAGGATTACCTATGAATCAAAATTGACTGGATTCATAGATAATGCTAGCTTATAAACTATTTTTTATTAAGAAAAATGACTGAATTAGCATAACACACTAAGCCAAAAATAGATAAACCGTATTTTATTGTAGCCTGTGGTGTGTCTTAAATAAAATACCTCTATCACAATAGACTACTCTTTGTGGATAAATTGTTTATTCATTTTTTGGATGCAAAATAATGTAACATTGTGACCAACTATGTTACATTGATTAGCAACAATTTTGCCTGTTATCTCAAACATCTTTGCCAGCTGCTTTCTGGTTTACTGAATTTAATTTTTAAAAACAAAATAAAAAGTAGAATGAAGAAATTGTGGCTGTCCCTTTCCCTACTTTATATTTCTATATCTCTGTGATATCTCCTGTAGAGGCTGTAGAAAAAGGAATATAGGAGTCTCTTTGTGCTTGTTCAAGCCTTCCATATAATATGTTGACAGAATTAACCTCAAACTAACCCTTTGATTTAGGTCTAATAAGATGGGGAACAAAAGAAAAGACAGATAACCCTTTTACCAAATTTGATCACAAATATATATTAAAGCACAATTTTTCCATAATTCAGATTTGAATAAAAACAGAGCTGAGTAAATGCCTTGAAGGTCAGGTATGCAGCTACTAAAGGTTATTGGAAATTCTTATAAATTGTATTTTTAATGTGACAAGAATGTTTAGTAACTATATGACCAGAAAGTGTTGAGTAGCTGTATTTAGTTATAACTCAATTTAAACAAAGATAAAAACAGCCTCTTCTTTAGTACCCCCAGCTTTCTGGATTGTGATCTCTACACACTTGCAAAGTATGAAAATGAACCTTGCCTGGAAAAAGAAGTACATCCTGTACTATGAAAACTTGCTAGTTAAAATAGTGAATTTAATTATTTATTTTCTGACTTTTGTTCAGAAACTCAAGGTGACATACAAGTATAATTAAAGAGTTAATTTTGAGTTTTGTATATCTTTTATTTTTTAATGGAATGAGTTGTCTGGAGAATGGAGGAATAAACTGAAATTATGGATTTGGAGTTGAGAATCATTGATTAATTTGTTTTCTCATTCAGTACTGCATATTTTTAATCATATTGCCACTATGACTCTTTTTTAGGATTTGTGGAAAAAGAAATTAAGAAGGCCAACATTCCTATCACAGACACCGGAGAGAATCCAGAAGTGCCATTTCCTCGAGACATGATTGACTTGGAGGTAAATACACTATGTAAAGTGTTGTATGTTGACAATGCAAAACTACTTTGTAAAATGGGCTATAACAATGAATTATCATTACCGTGCCTCCCCATGGTATTAATATAAGCTTCTTCTAATTGAATACATTAGAAAAAAGTGCAAAATACAATATTTTCCTTAGCTTTGAACTGGTTTCTCAAGTGCAAATTCCTTGAATATTGATTTTAGTGAATAGCTATATAAATTTGAATACTGTACATTTAGCAATAAATGTTCTGCTTTTCATTACCAAATACATAAAGCCACAAATGTACTTTCAATAAGGGCTACAACATCATAAATAGCAAGGCTTTGATAATAAAACTAAACAGATTGTTATAGCACCAGAAACAAGTTGTATACTATGCTAATATACAATGAATGAAAAAAATAAACAGCTTTAATAATATGTTCCAGTGAAAATTGGCGCTTGAGTATAAAAACCTACCGTGTTTTCCCAAAAATAAGACCCTGTCTTTTTTTTTTTTTTTTGGCCACCAAAAAAGGCATCAGGTCTTATTTTGGGGGGATGCCATCCATTGACTAGCCTCACTTGTGTGCGTCGCCCCCAGCCTCCTTTTTGCTGTCAGAGGCCTTTAGGAACTTCTTCTGCAGCCGGCAAGACTTTCCTGAAGGCCTCTGCAGCCAATAAGAGAGCTCCAGATCGACCCGTAGCTTTGTTATCAGCTACAGAGACTTTCAAGAAAGCCTTGCCAGCCTTGCTGGCTGCAGAAGAAATGGGCCAGCAAGGCAGGTGTCAGGGTGTGCGAGGCCTGGTTGCAACTGTCCAAAGGTAAGCAGGAGGGCAGCTCCACCCCACTATCCCCATCCTAGCTTAATTTTTACCAGTGTACTCAAGTGGGTGGGATCTTAAGTAGGGCTTATTTTTGGGATAAGGCTTATATTGGGTCACGTAAAAATTAAGCTTGGACTTACTTTCAGGGTAGGTCATATTTTTGGGGAAACGGTATATCACATCATAGGGAAATGTGCATATCGACACAGATTCATTCTAGGACCAAAATCTATCCTTATTTCCTACTTTTTGTGACATACCTATATCAGGAACTGGAAAATATTTGAGAACATTCAAGAATGAAATTTCAGTAATTGATTGATATAATTTGTATATAAATAGATATAAAATCTACGGTTATTAAACTTATTGAACTTTATATTGAGGCTAGTGTCTGTCCTACTCTATATCATGTCTCTTTATTGAAGTTTACATTAGTATGCACACTGAAAAAATAAACATGTCTGAAGTATATTGATAATAGCTTTACTTTTTCTTGTTTCCTCCCCTACCACTTTCTAGGCAAACTTTGAGAAAATAGAGAATGAGCTCAAGGAGATCAACACCAATCAGGAAGCCCTGAAAAGGAATTTCCTAGAGCTAACAGAGTTGAAATTCATACTCAGAAAAACTCAACAATTTTTTGATGAGGTCAGAATATCGGAATGTTTTCAATTCTTATCATCTGGGCCAGCCCATCATAACCCACTGTTTTTCTTCTTACAAATGCCTGCTTAAGTTGCAATTTGGGTTGGCAGCTCTATTTGCTTCCGATGAGTTCTTGCAAATTGTTTTTCGTTCATAAACATTTGGGAATTGGTTATAGAAAAATCTATTTGTACCCCTAGTTTCTAGGACATCTTACAGGCACACAAGGATTTGGAATATCTTTAAGCATGTTTTACAGTTGGGTAGAAAAGAGAGCTTACAGAAGTACAAAGACATAAAGTGCTATATTTTTAGAGTGTTAAAGCAGAAGTGATTGAATATCCTTATATGTCTAAACCAGGGAAGGACAATCACCGTCTACACTTTTCTCCTACATTTCTTATGCTTCTTGACTATTGACCTTACTGTCTCAAGCATATAAAAATTATAATCCAAGAACTGTGAAGAACAACACATTACTTATTATTTCTGTAAGCATAATTTTAATGGCCTGAGATCCTAAACTCACTTATCTGGAACATTTTTCTTCCAAATCTATAGATTAAGGAATTGATTGAGATTTTCGTAGTCTTGTTTGGCTTTAACCAAAAAGAAAAGGGAGGAATTTAAGAAATCTGTATCTACAAATACATTCATTGCAAAAAACAATTTAAGTCAAAACTTTCCTTTTCAGAAATCCTGTTACTGGGCTATACCTGGTTTCAGATATCCATTCAAATTTAAGTTGTTTAATTTTAATTTTCAGTTTACAAACATTATATAAAAACTGATTTTTGTGTGCATTTCAGTGATTACTTGAATATGCTAAAGATATGAAATCTTGCAGTGCTCCAAACAAGAAGAAATTTGTTGCGTAAACAGAATTATATATATATACAGTATATGTAAGAAGTCTTTGTACTATGTCTGCTTTCACTTGCTTTGTGAATAATGTGGTGAATCTATACAAAAATATTTCTGGGTGCCTAACGTCAGATGTTGAATATCAGTTTGCAGGTTGTGGTTTTTGAATTATTGACACATGCTAGTAAATATTTCATTTTTATGACTGCCACCATGAAAGCTCAACTACTAGGTTTTTTTTTAAGTTTAGTTATAACAGTTACACAATGTCTCTTGAAAAGGTGTTTGGAAAAACATCCAACCTTGGTGCAACATATGCTTGTCCAATTTTTTTGGGGTCTTGTCAACATGCATGTATTTGATCCTTCCGAGTTGCTCAAGAGCTAATTTAAATGACCTTTTAATACAGGATATATTGGAAACATCAGCTGTGAATATTAACTTTAAGTCATATAATTATTTTTATATTAGTCTTCCATATAATTATAGTTCTAGTTCATTTTCAGTAGATTGTCCAATACCATCCTGAATATATTCTGAGTTGTTTTCTCTTGGGCGTGACTGGAAAAATGTTTTTTCCCCAAGGGCAGATGAAAATTAACTATGTAACCTAGATCCTTGCAGTTTGCCCACAATATTGGCTTGAATTTTATCAACATAAGATTCATAATATATCAGTGATTTGGAACAGTCTGTGCTGGGCATTCTTACATTAAGACAATTTCTTCTAAACCACATTGTCAATTTTTTATCTATATGATATCTTATTTTATGCAAGAATGACCCTAATTTAAACCCCAATACGTTTTAAAGTGATACAGTCCTGACACATTGATGTGTTTTTATTGCTATTTGTGAGAATTGGGCTTTTCAGCTTCATACTCTAAATAGTATATAGTGACAATAGTATCACTAAAGGGAAAAGATGCCTATATCTGGAACTATCTTAAACAGACTGATCATTATGGATTCCATATATTGTGTTATAACTTTACATTGAGATGTAGCCTTTATAGTTATGAGTTATTTCATGTTCATTCTTTGAAAAGCTTTACCTAACCAGTTAGCAGCACTCCAAATTTAGGGCGTGTTTTTAAGGTGGCATGATCTAGTTGTTCCATCTTCCTTTTTTTAACCACACTGATTGGTGCATTCAACATTTTGAAGACTTTATAAATCTTTTGGGAGAGACTTTTTAAATACTTGTTTAACGGCAAGAAACGGCTCACAAGGCTTGCAAACTTTGATTTAGTTGAGGTGGAGTTATAGGAAAATTTGGGCCTCACTGAATGAAAACATTTGCTTTGCCGGTGTAGCCATTTTTTGCATGTCAAAAAAGAACACAGTGATTTTGAATCGATTAACTGTTAGTCATTTTCTCATTCTTCATATCTTTATCTTGTAAAGAGCACATTGAGAACTGGAATAATATGTCGGAATGTATAAACCATAAGTGTTCAGAATAGACTGAAACAAGACTGGAAAAGTAATGGTTAATGGCATGCAGTTCCTATTTCTTTCCTCTGATTTCTTTCTTTTTTTTTTCATCATGTCACATCTTTAATTCTCATTTGCATCTGTCATTTCTTCCTTCTCTTGGTGATCTTTGCTGCAGGTGCTGGAAACCGTGAAATATGTCTCCTTGCTTTATGTTTTTCTGCAAGAAGGATCTTGACTTGCTTCTCCTATATAGTTGCTTATGAATAATGATCATAAATTGGGTTTACTTTCCAATGTTTTGAAAATTTAATGTTTCTTGCTTTAGCAGAGGAGATACATACCATAATTCTTACGGAAGGGCACTTGTGAATGCTACCTTCCTGCCTTTACAAATAAACTATTCCATTAATGGTAGGTAGTATTAAAGTAGCATCTCAGTTCTGATTTTAAAATGTCAGAATTGAACCTTCCTGCTATTTGTTAATTTTTCTTTGGAAAGGCTTCCTGAAATACAATAATAACCATAATAATTGTTATTTGAAAATTCAATTCAAGATTCTTCATTTGAGCATGTACATTTGTATGCAGGCTGGAGTAGGTATTTTACAGGAGAGAAGGCTGGCCTTTTCAATTGGTTTATTTCTTGGTATATTTCCACAGCTAAAATTCAGCATGATAATGGACACAGATATTGGAATGTTAGGTGGAAAATTGGAGCTTAACAGAAAACATTTGTTTAGAATGACAGAAATGATAGCATTATTACAAATATTAGCAAAAAGATTAACACTCATTCACATGATGCATTACTATCTATCCAGAGTTGTATAGATCTCTGTGTACATTTGTGCAGGAGTTTTAAAATGTCTTGCTGCATAGAATGTAAAAAAGACATTTTCTTGAGAAGTGTCTATCCTTTGATGCTTGAACCTAATGCAAAGTCCAGAGAAAGAGCTTCTTGTTTAAAGAATGTTAATATTTTGAAGAATATACTGTAACTGTAGAGAAAAGAATTTGAAAGCAAAAGGAATGTACTATTTGACCTGGGAATCAACATATATTGTATTCCCTCCAATTATGTTAAATTGTCCAGATTTTTCAGTGGGAGGTTTTCTTTAGCAGATACTTTTGTGCTGAGGTTGGTAACTCCATGGGCTTTTTTGCTAGGACATGCTCTTTTTTATGGCCTGTTGCTTGTTCTGATCTGTATGTATCTTCAACTTCAAATAAGTATGAAAAGCCATCTATTTTGCAGGAATGCTTTGCATGCATTGGAAGGTGAGAACTTTTCCTTCCAAAGCTTCATCTGCTTTTGCTTTTCTTTAAAATGTTTTTAACTGTGTGGTCTGTGAAAAAATTTTTTTGGTTATCCCATGTAATGTTGTCCCTGGAGGTGTGGCATTGTCATTCTTCCAGAGCTATATCACTAGTGCTTCTGCAAGTTAAGTTCCCAAGACTCCCAACTAACAAGTTATAGAAATAAAGGTTATCTGTGAATTCCATCCTATTTGTAGAAAGATGGAATGCACTGTATAAAAAAATGGAAGTCACGCTAAGCAAGGAATGTTGTGCATGATAAACCTAAAATATTTTTATATGCTTACTATTTGAATTGTTAAAAAAGCAAATTGTTCTTTTCAAATGCACTATATACGCGTGTTGTTTTTGCAAAAATAACCTGGTTTTTTAATGAGGGTTGAGTATATTGCATATAATCAAACAGTCAGTAATATTGGTTAAAATTACAGTAACTCTGTAGTAGCTATTGCTGTATAATAGTCATTAAAGGATTTTATTTCATTAGAATTTTATTGATGAGAAAGAATTTTGAAGATTAGCTACTGCTTGGAAGAGGCAGTTTGACTGATGGATTTAACCATTTTTCTATGTCTAAGTAGGGCTTTTTTTCTTTCCTGCCTTGTCCAGTTATCTCTTTCCCTTACTCTCATCTCCATTGTGTTTTCTTTCTTTTTTTAATTCTAGCTGTCAGGCCTCACATTGGCAAGGCTATGAATCTTGGCTCTCTAGGCACTTAATCCCCTATTCAGAAATCGGTTTGTGGCAAGATGATTGCAGATAAGAATGAAACCAAATACACCCTGAAAATGTGCCCACTGCAGTTAGCAGAAATCAGTCATTCTATAGGCATGTGCTCTAGAGTTGTTTTGATAGCCTTGGAAAGGCTTCTGATTTATGCTCTAACATCTTGCTAGAGGGGAAACTGCTGGTTCCTGCCTTGCTCATCTTTTTTGCTTACTTCTTCAATTCCATATGATGGAAGGAAAAAGTATTTGTGGATACATCAGTTCTGTTTTATTTTTTCTCATGAGAGGAAAAAAATGTAGAGCAACAGTTAATCTTGCAAATAGACAATTTTATTTTACAAGCATTTAAGTTTGATTAGTTATGTAGTCTATTGATACAAGACTATGGTTTTTGTTCTAGCCCAGCCCTTCAGTTTCAAAAGAGAAGTTATGTGGATAGCATAATTAATATATATGTTAGCACCTTTTGGAAACAAAGGAGTTGTGCTTTTTTAAAGGATGCTGCAGTAGCATGAGCCTAAGAAAAGATTTGTTTGATTTAAAAGGTATTTGTTGAATAGCCACATGAACTTCTGAATCTAAAGCACTGCACAACCTTGTGAATATTTCCACAGATATACAAGTGTATCATGTGCACACATTTATGGAGTCAGTGGGGAAATCTCCAGAATTGATTTCTGTGGAGTTATCAGTCCTAAATTGAAAAGATGGGGAGACTGGACATGTTCCCCCCACTGCACTAACCATCTTTTTTTCTGCCTACCTTTTGGATGAGTATTATATATGTTTGGAAAAAAAGTGAGCTTAGCTATGCTGAAATCGCAAAGGGAAGAGAGGATCAGTATTTTATGCAGTGTGTGGTTCGAACTGCAGATTTTTATTTGGATGTGTTTTGATGCTTGTCATATAAGGAATCTTGCTAAAAATATTACATTCCTTATATAGATGTTTTTAGTAGTTAATCACAAGTAAGAAAAATATATGGGGAAATAGCTTCTAAATTTATGGGGGGAAACGCAAGAACTCTCAGCAGTTGTGCTTCAGTGCCCATTCTTTACCCTTCTAGGGATTAATACAAACATAATTATTTATGTAAAATGAACAAGCATAGATTAATTGTAATTTAGGCAGAATTACTTTTTAAAAATGGAATATACACTGCCTTGTATATGTTGTATCACATCTTTGACAAGACAACTTCTTATTATTTTAACAATTACTTTGATTCCTTTTGTCTTATTTTCAGATTCTAGACCCATAGCATTCTTTGTTGTAACCTCTCCTGCATTTTCCATAGTACAGAGTAGATGCTCATGATTAAGTTGTAAGTTGTCATTTAAACAAAAAAAGATCCCCCTTTCCAGATCAAGAGAAATAGAAAATTGCTCTTTTTCTATCATATTCCTTTGGAGCTTAACTTGCAATCTAGGCTAATTGTTGTCCAGCTTGAAAAACCTGTGTTCATGAGTGTTTTGTTTTTCCTTCTCTGGCTATATAAGGATGCTTTATCTCTCCCTCATATTTTCTTTAAGCTTTCTCTTCTTTTGCACTGTTTCTTCTTCTCTGCTTTTCTTCTCTTTTTCTCATCCATCTCCTGGTTCCTCATCCCCTGCATGCCACTAACTAGTTTCATTAGATATTAATTGATTTGTGAATTCAGGCTGAATTGCATCATCAGCAGATGGCGGATCCTGAGTTGTTGGAGGAGTCCTCGTCGCTGTTGGAACCAAGTGAAATGGGAAGAGGGGCCCCACTGCGATTGGGGTATGTTTTTTTTTAAATTAATGGTACTTTATAAAAATTGTAGCACTGATGTTAAGGACCAGAGTTACTCCAGTATGCTGTAATATTATTCTTGGTTTCTTGCATAGGAAAATACAAGTTGGCAGTCTTGTCCTCTTGTCCTTTTCTATATCAGCTGAATTTAGGAATTCAGATACTGGATAATAAGTATATATTATTCTAAAGTAGTGTAGATTTGATTTCTGTATCTATTACTATTAGAATGTAATACACTGAAAACAATTACATCATACAGAACAGATAATCTACAATATTTCTCAAGTATCAATTGTACTTCATTTTCTAAAGGTGTTAATTATCTGGAGAAGATAAGTATGGCTCATTAACAGCCATAATTGATAATTTTATATTAATCATAATTGATTCATTTGTTTCTAAATTTAGGAAATTAGAAATCTTATTAGGACACAGGAAAGTTGCCAAGAAAATAAATAGTTTTAATTTATTTTGGATAGAACAGCAGTATACTTGTTTTACTTCACTTTACCTTTGTTGATTTATATCCCATCCTTTTCTCAGATACTGCAAGGAATGTATACTGCATATACTGTTCTTCTCTCTCATTTTATTCCCATAACCATCCTCAAAAATAGGTTGATTTGAGAAAATGTTACTGACTCAAATTCCATGCCCGAATATGGGCTTCAACCTACTTTCCTTAATCCTTTTAAAAGCAATTTACTGTACTGTTTAACTTAGAGACATATTTTCCCACAGCTGTTGCCATTAATTTTGATAAACTCTTACTTCTATCAATTTTATTCAACAAGAATTTTCTAAACATATTTTTATTATTTTTTATAATTAATTTTATTATTTTTAATGATAAAAATATATATTTTAGAAAAGAAAGAAAAATAATGAATAAATAAGAGGCAAATTAAGGAGAAGAAACAAAGCAGGGGGAAAAAAGGAAAAGAGTAAAAAAGTGGTTATAAATGCATTTCATATTTTACCCCCTTTCTAAATTTATATCATTCTTTCCATAATCTCCTTTCCAAATCATCAAGCCCATAAATCACAAGTACATTTTTTCTTCAGCAAAAGTCAGTAAGGGGTAATTTTATTCTATAACTGTGTTGATGTTTTCTAGTTGTCTTTTCTATAACATATCTTAATTTTTAAGATGCTATTAAGTATTGAAGAAGGCCCACTTATGCAGATAAACTTCAATATTTATTTCAAAAGCTGATCCAAACATTTACAGTTTATGATGTTTTCCCCACGATCTAGGTCTTCCTTAAATTTTATGCTCTGATTATACTCCTTTCAGAGATTTAGTTCAGAGAATTTCATTATATGGATATCAAGACTTTTTGATAACTGGTATTGTCAGTGAACTCTTAAATACTTCTTGATAACAGGTATTCTCAGTGAACTTCAAGAATTTAAGAATGCATGTATTTAAGTGTTGATCTTTTTGTACAGTAGCATTTATTCCTTGATAGTTCAGACATTGCTCCAAACCAAACCTTAATTTATGTTGACCATTAAGAATCTAAATTAAATATGGTAAGTAAGCATTGTACAAAAATTACAAATTGTTTATGTCCTATTTTTAATCATAGATTGCAACTTCATATATTTTCTCTATAGTCCATACATTTCTGAAATAGATTGAAGTTCACAGATACAGATTCAATTCACAAAAATCAGAAATTAATCATTTCTAACCTGATCTCAGAATTCTCAGTCAGCATAGCATTGGTAAGAATTCTGAAAATTGAAATTCATACATTTAAAGGATAACCTGATTTGGAAAGAGTACCCTAAACTATGAATTGTACTAATAATTGTACAATTCCCTACATTTCAGACCATTTTTTTCTGTACTGGAAACTGGATTAATTTTATTCAGATATACACAAATATCAGTTTCACTTCACTTCAAATATCAGTTTCACTTCACTCAGAGGCCAGTCCATGTTTTAGAATTTAGGCATTTGAAAATTAAGTAGCAAACACATCCCAGATCCATTCCTGAAAATCAAGATTGTTTATTTCTATTTATATAAAATTATTCTTTTTGCCATGCTGTTTATCAGATGACAATTTCCATGCTTAAGGAGTATAATTTAACATAAAAAATAATATGAATTCCTTTTAAAACATTACTTGTCTAATCAACAAAAAATAATTTAATCTCTTTTTTAGATCACAAGCACATTTTATACCGTGATCCATCTAGTCTCTAGAATTGTTCTTTTCATAATTCTGCTATATAGTTAATACTTTTGTTGTATTTTGTTTTATTTTTCTACTAACTTGCACAGTACCTGTATTCTTTTCTGGATTAGGTTAAAAGCATTAGAGCTTGATTCTATTGGTTTTGCAATGGCAATATCCATTTTTTTCTGGATTGATATTTATTTGCATATTCTTCTTTTTCTTCGGTTTCTCTTGTATTTAGATTTGTGGCTGGAGTGATTAATCGTGAGCGAATCCCGACCTTTGAGCGGATGCTATGGAGGGTGTGTCGTGGAAATGTTTTCTTACGACAAGCTGAAATTGAAAATCCTCTAGAGGACCCAGTAACGGTATAGTGGCTATTTCTGCAGCAGCTGACTATAGACCGGGGTGGGCAATTAATTTTCCCAAGGGGCCACATGAAAAATGAGGATCATTATGGAGAACCAGACCAATAGCTCCCTGCTTCACTCTTTAAGGCTGTGCTTTGACAGAAGCCACAGTGGGTGACTGAGCCAGAGTCCTTTCCTTCAATGACCATCACCATCACCTTATCAACCTGCTTTGGGTAAGGAGTGAATGCTACACAGGCTTAGAAAAGGCTGCCAGCCTACTAGTGGTCTTTTCTGTGCCTACTCAACATATACTCACATGTAACAACTTAAGGAGGTGTGTGAATGCATCTTGAGCCACCTGAAAGAGTGCACTGTGGGTGAATAAAGTTCTTTAAGGGATTATTTTCAATATTAAGCAAAAATCAAGAATATGGGAACATAAATCTCAAGCTGGCAGGAGGGAAGATCAAGAATAAAGTTAGAAAGCATTACTTCACAAAAAGAGTAATGGAAACTTGGAACCCATTTCCAGTGTAGGTAATGAGTGGGTCATCAGTAAGTAAATTTTATACTTGGGATAAACATATGTCCATCATCTGACAAAAAATTAAAAAATTGAAATAAAAATAATAATTAAAAATAATAAAAACATAATAAATAAAAAGGAAAAAACCCTGAAAGGTCAGACTCACTAGTTTTTTTTTTTTTTCTGCCACCAGTTTTCTATATTTCTGCTTAGAAAGAAAATCAACATTCTGTTCATAACAAGTGCCTCTATTCTTATTAGGTTTGTGCAAAAAATTACTAATGAAAAATGTTTTCATTTGGACAAATGCAGGAAGGGGGAGTTGCTATCCAATTCTAGCCACCTGTCTGAAAAATGCGCTACTGGCCTCTTGGGAAAGTTCAAGGGTTTGGATTCAAAAGTATATGGTTGATATCAGTCCATTGCCATTTACTTCTTTATCTCCTGCTTGTTTACTTCAGAACATCTCCTTAAGCAGCAGCCTTGGTTTATCTTTGTGGCTTCTTTGCTTATGTTATAGTTTCTCCAGGTAATACATTATTCAGAATATAAAAGGGATGGTTTTCTTATACTGTCTGCCGCTCTCCCTTTATCCTGTGGCTACTTGGTGATCTTGGTTGAAGATTTATGAGGGAATTTAGAATGATTTGAAGGAAAGTTTAATGTTTGAAATCCTACTTATTATTACCTGGATTACTTGAAGGCATAGAAGCTCATAAAGTTAGAGCTGGAGGTGTATTCATAAAATACTATTCAGGAAAATTATATTGGAAGGTTTTACATTCAGATAAGACCTAATTCATTATATTTTGAGCCTAAAAGGATAATGCAAGTTCAAAAGTTTTTTAAAAATTTGATTAGTTGGATTTTTTTGTCTAGGCAGGACACTGACATTGAATTATATATCTTTGTTACCTAATCCAACATATTTATTTATTACTTACTAAATCTAATCGATTATTAGTAATTCTTTTTTTTTTTTTTCTTGCTTTCTGGGGTAGCTTAGCTTGAACTTCTGGAACTATTGCTGCATAAGTGTGTTTTGAAATTCTGTGCTGTATGCTTTTTTGTAAAGTATGGCCTAGCTCTCTTGCCATTTTCAAAGGCATACTGAAGTAGTTAAGGAAAAGTGAAGGCTTTTTTTAAAATTCACCCTTCCTCCTCACCAACCCTGAGGCTATTTCAAATCTTGAAAAAGATTTCAGAAAACTTCAGAAAATATATATGCTTCTACTTAGCAGGGATATGATAAGAGAGAGAGGATTTGAGAAGTCCCCAGTAAATGTTATGACTAAGTGGTAGATTTGAACTAGGATTTTCATGATCCAAAGCTAATTCTTTCGCTACTCTCAACTGGAAAGCTTTAATTTCAAATGGACCTTCTCTATCTTTTCTTTTTTAGGGTGACTATGTGCACAAGTCTGTGTTCATTATTTTTTTCCAAGGTGACCAGTTGAAAAACAGAGTCAAAAAGATCTGTGAAGGGTAAGCAAATCATAATAAGAAGACTGTTGCTTTTGATTTGTACTTTTTTTTATTCATTTTACATTATTTTCTAACCTTCCCATCCATTTGCACATATAAATATTGCTGGTTGGAGGGAGGCCAGGACATTAATCTCATGATTAGGTTATTATTATTATTTATATTGAATCACTTCTCTGTGCCTTTCAGATTCCGGGCTTCTTTGTACCCCTGTCCAGAAACTCCACAGGAAAGGAAGGAAATGGCTGTCGGAGTCAACACAAGGATTGATGATCTTCTAATGGTATAATAATGTTAGGATAAGGCAGGAAGAGACAGTTCTTGATTTCTGTCTTTATTTCTGAATTGGTCTCTATAGTTAATATACCTGTATACATATGCTGTAATTTGTACTGCAGAGATCATATTATTTAGATGAATTTGATGCAAAATAATCTATATCTATTGGCTAATACTGAATGGAATCTCATCAGATTTGAAGAGCCAAAACTTGCCTACCCCTATTACAACACTGGGCATCATGTTATTTGATTTGGTGCTGGCTCTAACTGGTTACATTCTTTTGGATGAGCTTCAGAAGTAATTTTTAGGGAAGTACTAAGAACTTGCTATCTATCACATGGATTGATGATCTTCTGATGGTATAATAAGGGCCGCACTTCTCATTGTCTGATGTTCTATGTCAACTCATACACAATAACTTTCATGCAAGGTATTTTAGTTAACTTGACATCTTAAAATACTCTGAATCAGCATTAAAAGACTGCTCAAACAGATGAAAACAGTAGGTTGAAGTTTAATTCAGAGGTAACAATGTGGAATTGGAGTCCAATTGCCAAAGAAGTTTGTTTGTTTATATCTCACCTTTATTTTTACAAAGAACGCAGTGAACATACCTAATACTCCCTCCTCCTATTTTCCCCACAACAACAGCCCTATGAGGTGGGTTGGGCTGAGAGAGAGTGATTGGGCCAAGATCACCCAGCTGGGTTTCATGGCTACGATGGTACTAGAACTCATGAGCCCCTGTTTTCTAGCCTAGTGCCTTAATCACTAGATAGGGCTGTTATGACTTTTCCTACATACTTTTCATAAACTCAAGGATAAAAGCTTTAAAACTGCTTTGTCAATAGCTGATTCCTGAGGGTTGTTTGAAAGCTCTATTGATTTAGCATATTAGCTATTCCTGCTTTAATTATATTTCTTCTTGAACTTCTAGGTATATTTCAATATCTGATACTATATTGAAATTCAAAAAATAGAATCTTTGTGGAGCAATGTTTCTTGTGTCCAGGATGTTAGTCTTTGGCAAGTCAGTGTGGAAAATATTATTATAAAGTAACCACTAATCAACTGTAAAAACAGAAATTTTTAGTATAGTTTCTAAAACTGTCATATTGCTATAGGCTTTTCCTGGATTTTGCATAAGAGATTATTTTTAATGTTGTAAATAGAGTGAAGTTACATTATAAACCAATGAGGTAAAGTTACATTATAACATTTAAATGATTTGGGACAAGAGAAATCTCCTAGGGTCAGATACACTCAAACTCCACTCTTTTCTAGCTAGACTTCACAATTTGCTATCTATTTTTTTAATCTCCTGCTTTAGTCTAGTAAATGCAAACAGAATTAAAGTAGTGTGATCTTTCCTTATTAGTAACATAAGCAAACTATTTTTTCTTTTTGGAATAGTCTAAAGGAAGATTAGCCAAAGCCAATATTGTGCTTTGTATATTTCCTCTCTGAGGGAGATGGACTTTTAAGAAATAAAAATCTTAAATAAATAAATAAAATTAAAATTTGGAAATGCAAGAACAGGATTGGAACTATGGAACTGGTGTAGCCCAGGTAACTCTTTTGCTCTCACCAGTGCATAGTTTGTATTCCTGCTTTCAACTGTTTTGTTCCTGAAATAAGGATTGTTTACTCTCCATGTAGAAGAGTTGGACATCAGTACATGGTTTAAATTTAATCATCCTATTAATCTAGACTTCTAAGGTGAAGGAATGAAATTGTAGTTTGTGTGAAGGCTGAACTAGGGTGTGAAACTGTTGAAATTCTCAAATTAGAGTGAACTTATATGAATTTCCATAGCTCATAGATGATATATACAGAATAGACTTCATCCCCCCCCCTTTTTAAACAAAGTCTCTCCTTCCCATGGCAGGTGCTGAACCAAACTGAAGATCACCGTCAGAGGGTTCTTCAGGCTGCTGCAAAGAATGTCCGTGTTTGGTTCATAAAGGTGCGCAAGATGAAAGCCATTTACCATACTCTGAACCTCTGCAACATTGATGTTACCCAGAAATGCCTCATTGCTGAAGTCTGGTGTCCTGTAGCTGACCTTGATTCCATTCAGTTTGCTCTCAGGCGTGGCACGGTGAGCATGATTCATACCTCTTAACCTCTTCTAGGATGTTCAGCATTACTGCTAGCCCTGACATTCAAGAAAACATGGAGTTTTCTGAGCCTTGCAAGCAAAATCTGTTTGTGGAAACAGATTGCAGTGGATTTTTTTAGTTAAAGCATTCCCTTTCCATCTGGGTTAGACAGAAGCACTGTGCTGTTCCTTGAAATGTGTCCCAACTTTGAAAGCAAATGACCTTTAATTCATATTTCTTAGTTGTTTCTCAAGAGGAGGCTTGCCTTGATTTTTGTTCTCTCAGAAATACAGATAGTCTTGAATTCAGGTAAGTGATAGCCCACTTCTTTTGAAATCCTTTTGGTGTTTTTAAAAGCAAAACTTTTGTAACAGTCCTGACTTTATTTATAGGAATTTCTTCATGCATAATTTATATATTTGAATGAAAGAGTGATAGAATCCAGTATCTTTTGGGTTGTAATTCAGGAGGAAATCCAAACATCTATTTTGGTTTGTTTGTTTGTTTGTTTTTGGAAGAATATTTTGTATAACTTGTATTCACCAAAATTAAAAAAAAATGTTTTCTAAAATAGCTAAATAAAAAGGTATGCTTGAAAATGCACAAGAATGAAAGATTGTAAAAGCTGACGGGGTTTCCACTCAGTTGAAAAAGTAGCTTTTCTAATCTTCAATTTGTTTGTGTATAACAGGAGCACAGTGGATCTACTGTCCCCTCTATCCTGAATAGGATGCAGACCAACCAGACTCCACCTACATACAATAAGACCAACAAATTCACTGATGGGTTTCAAAACATTGTAGACGCTTATGGCATTGGAACCTATCGTGAGATAAATCCAGGTACTTGCATGTATCCTGTGAAACTGCTAGCTTTTCTGATAATTTGTTTTAAGAGTCTGATTTGTCTCCTTTCTGACTTATTCTGTTGCAGCAATTTAACTTACTGAAAGAAACCAAAACAAATTAAAAAATCAATATTTATGTTGATTAATACATCCACTTTATATATCAATTCTGTTGATCTATTGATCCAGTTTTATTTTATATTACTGGAAAATTGCTAAGGAAGTTTAATATAATAAGTTTGAGTTCCAGGGGGTGGGGGGGATCTATTTAAGTTGACATTTTGTTTTCATATTAAATTGGCAAATTTATTTTTAAAATCAAATCTACCTGTACATGTTTTCTAATAATTCTGTAATTTTTCCTAGTATTATACATTTTTTCAACAAGCCTTTTGCACATTTTACAGATTTTTATAAGTGCTGAATTATACCAAAAGTAGATAAGCATATAAAAGCATCTGATTAGATGATAGAGTTAAAGTGCATCTTGGGAAAATTAATACGGTATTAAACTGGGCATTAAATTAATTAGTCTGCCAGCTCCTCCGCGAAAGACCATTTTGAATTCCAGTAAATATATGTGTAGAATGATCTGGTAAGCAATATTTTCCTCCATTTTCAAAATGTGTCAAGTGAAATCTGTCAACAAAGATCCTAAACAAATTTGGCAGTCATGAGATAAGAGATGTCCTCTTATAGGGTATTTAACATTTTTATTCTGATCCATGATATGATGATCTTTAAAACTTTGCTCTACAGTTCTAATAATATTAAAAGTACTATAAAGTTGGAAAGTGCAATCAAAGTAATAAAACAAGCAGCAATCTCCTGAGAAAGGATTGCAATTTGCAACATTTGGGACTAATTTCCTTAGAAAACTGTTATTTTAAAAAGGAGATGAGAGAAAAATATATGGAGAAAATAAACTTTTCCTCAATTGTAATTCCAGAACTCAGAAATAATGTTAACCACAACCACTGGGAGTTGTCAGCTTCTGGGAACCATGGGGTGTGGGGAGTTGCATTACTGATGTTGTATATCCCACCTATTTCATTTTCTCACTTTTCTGGTTTTTGTATCACTTTATAACCATTGAGTAGTATTTTTTATCGATCCCAGACAATATTTTACCCATTATATTTTATACCTCACTTGTCCCAAAATGCTGATGTGAAAAAGATAGTTATACTTATTTGTACAAGGGAAAATATAGATTCAGTCCCAAAATTATGAAGATTCTATACAGTTAACTTTTATACATCTTTATAAAAGTTTCTTCTATGTTTTAAGGCATCAGTATCAACACATTTTCCAACCACAGATAAACTAAACTGGCATATATGCAATTAGAAGAACAGGCTTTTTTCAAGGTCTAGGCATGCTCAGTAGATCATTGTTTTCAATAACTGTTTGTCATTCTGTTAAATAATTTTCAATCTCCCATTTTCTCAGCTCCATACACAATCATAACCTTCCCATTCTTATTTGCTGTGATGTTTGGAGATTTTGGACATGGCATTCTTATGACACTTTTTGCTGTCTGGATGGTAGTCAGAGAAAGCCGCATTCTGTCACAAAAGAGTGATAATGAGGTAATTTAACCACTGACTTGAGAAATTAAGATTTAAATTTAAGGCTTTTTATTCTATGTTCAGTTGGAGAAAAATGCTTTGTTTTCTTTGGAACTGCTGGGTGAAAAATTTTTCTGCTATATGTCTTTATATAAAACAATTGTCAGATATTCCAGTATGCTTTTTGTTCTTCTGAATCAGAGCTGAGATCATCCAATCCTTTGAAGGGATAGAACAGAGTTAAGTAGCCCAGAAGCTATAAAGAGCCTCCAAACTTGGTGGCACTTATGGCAATAAATGTTCAGATGAGAGAGGGGGCAGTTAAGGAGCAAAATGTACTTCATAAAATCTCCCTCTTCTAACCATCAAGTTAAGCTTTCCAATTTGGGATGAAGATTTAAGGGGTAAAATATGCGTCTTAACTTCTTGCAGGGCCAGAGGAATCATTTTCGTTCTTTGAACTTTTACATCTTAGAAAAATGCAAAAAAAAAGCCCCCTGCCTTAAAGAAATCTAATATAATATGATCTAAAGATGAAAAAGACTGTCTATTTAGGAGTCAAAGGAAGATGCTTGGCAGCATGCTTTTGTATTCTTAGTATTCTTAACAGTATCGTTGTCACATATTTCTAATTCATCTTTTTTATGTCTCTTCTCTTTCCTTCCCCCTAATTTCCTTTCCTAACCTGGACAGATATTCAACATTATTTTCAGTGGCCGCTACATTATTCTGCTGATGGGTTCTTTCTCCATTTATACTGGCCTGATCTATAATGACTGTTTCTCAAAGTCACTCAATATGTTTGGCTCATCCTGGAGTGTCCGGCCAATGTTTCAGAAATCCAACTGGACGTAAGTGATGAGTTGCCCGCAAAGGCAATGGATAGCAAAATAATTGGGAAATGGCTTCAGGAGGTTTGGAAAATGATGAGTTGATAAAAGACACGGAAATGGCAGAATAACATTATTGAATGTTTACCCTTTTACAACTGTTTCTGGAGTACATTGATTTTGGCATATCTGTTCTGCTCTGCTTAGATATTAATGCACTTGCTTCTTTTCCTTTCTCTACAGAGAAGATCTTCTCAGGGAGTATCCTATGCTTCAGCTTAATCCTGCCATCGATGGTGTCTTTGGTGGAGCATATCCCTTTGGCATTGATCCAGTATGAACCACCATTTTCTATTTTTCCTTCCCCTTCATGTTGTTTCTCTTTCTCCACATTCTCACTTTATCCTTATAAATTAAAGGAGATATCAAAGTATCAAAAATGTCTGATTCACTGGAAAAAAAGATAATTAGTTCAGTTGTTTTGTTAATGTGATAGGCTGTTTACTGCATATTAAGAGAGCATTACATTATGCAGAATGAGATGATAGAATTTTATATTTCATCCTAGTCTTTAAAAATTACATTTAAATTTTTTTTCCACGTGTATCAGTAGTATACAACTTGTATTGTGCTCTCCTGAAATGCTGACTTGCCATATTTTGAATCATCCAAAAATATAGGCAATCCTAAATATGTCTAAAATGGATGGGACATTTGCCTGGACTACCAAAATTTCCTTTACATTCAAATCCTTTTATAGAAATGCCTCAGATTGTTTCTATAGTCATGACGTCCATGAACTGGTGGTGTTTAATTGTTTATTTAAAGTGAGAATGGTTTTTTGTCCCATTACTTTGGTCTAACCATTATACTTTATTCTTTGTAGGTAAATAGAATTTTGAAAGACAGTATGAAAAGACTTCTGTTCATCTCTCCGTCAGCACAATAATTCTCTGATAACTAAGTAGAGCAGGGCCAAATTTAGCCCAGGAGGAAAACCAACAAATGAAATATCATATTTAAAAACTAAGGCTGGGGGATTGCAGAAGAAAACATTCCTAAAAATTCACCCAGTGTATCTTTGTGGGAGAGGCACTTGGGAAGTAGTTCAACATGTTGTGACTGCTCTATTCTAAACTTTTTTCTCAAGTCACATGATCCAGAGTGGAATGAGTGCCTCCCACTGCTTATATGAATAGAACTTATGGCCATTGCTGGAAAGGGGTTGGAAAGAATTCCAGGTGGCATGGTCTACCTTCTGTCTTATCTTGTTTAATTTTTTTTTCTCTAGATCTGGAATATTGCTACCAACAAGCTGACATTCCTTAACTCCTTCAAAATGAAGATGTCAGTAATTCTGGGCATCATCCACATGATGTTTGGTATCACCCTTAGTCTGCTGAACCATATGTGAGTTTGTTCCATTTAATTAAATTATTAAACAGTAAAGGATATGAAAATAAAGACAGAATATTCATTATAAGTTCTTTTCACTTTGTTCCGAATAATACTCTTACGGGCTGCCAAAAGTCATGCACTTGAATTTTTTTAAACATGAAGACTTTTTCTTATAACACATTGTTACCAAGATAACTAAATGAACATGTTCATGAAATTGCTGGAAGTTAAGTATTGAAGGAGGCTTGGGATTTACTATTCAATAAATAAACCTTATTTAATTTAGCAATTGACTATTAATTGCATATTAACTAAACAATTAATTTCACAATTTGTTGGCTAAAAGCATTGTCGAATTTTTCCTAATTTTTTCCTAACTATTTCTTAATATTTTTCCTAAAATATTTTTTCCATACCTCTATAGTTATTTTAAGAAACCTCTGAACATCTTCCTTGGCTTTATCCCTGAAATTATCTTCATGTCTTCATTGTTTGGATATTTGATCATCCTTATCCTCTATAAATGGGCAGCATACAATGCTAAGAACTCCATGCATGCACCAAGTCTTCTTATTCACCTCATCAACATGTTCCTCTTCTCCTATGAAAAAAATGCCCAAATGCTTTATAGTGGACAGGTAGGTAAAGGAGGTAAAGAACTCTCCTTCTCTATAGGAACTTATGTTATTCATTTGGGGGGTTTAAATGAGTTATCCATGGGGTGAGAGAGACAAAATGTGAAACCTGAGATTGATGTCATTACCAGTTAGTACAGTCTTTGGGCGGGGAAAGATCCAGTTTGTTTTAGTGGTTAAGACTCCAGGCTAGAAACCAAGAAGAGTGTGAGGTCTAGGCTTCCTTTACATATAAAAGCCAACTAGGTGACTTTAGATCAGTCACTCTCTCCCAGCTCAACAGTATTAAGCAAAGGGCAACAAGCTGATTAGACAATTCCTGTAACAACTAATAGGATTGACATTTGGATGATGTGAAAATCGATCCTGCACCTACAGGAAAAACTTTAGATAGGAAGAAAAAACAATACAGGTATTTGGAAAATACTATGCAAGATATATGAAAACAACCCCTATGTTCTGATGCGAATTGTATCAGGACATTTCGCAGGGAGAAGGTTTTAGTCATAAAACTTTGTAGTTCCTAATTATGATTAACAGCAGGTTCATAGACATTTCAGCAATGGTTCAGTGTCTCCCATAGATAGCTTGGTTAGGTTTTGTTAACCAAGTTCAAGTGGTGGGCCTTATATCCCACAATTGGAATTGGTACTGAATATTTAGCTCATAAATGTGCAATGCAGCTACTGTCATTAAGATCTTATTTACTTTTAGTGGTGATGTCATTGATTGTCCTGTTTTTCTTACAGAAAGGTATTCAGTGTTTCCTGGTGGTAGTAGCATTTCTGTGTATCCCATGGATGCTGATTGCTAAGCCCTTGATTCTTCGCCAACAGTATTTGCAAAGAAGGCATTTGGTGAGTGACTATAAGATTTTTTTTCCTAAGAATCTTTTTATTTATTCAAGTATGGAGGTTTGGTCCAATTTTCTACAGTGGAAAACTGCATGCAGATGAATATTACCCTCGTTTTTTTCCTGCTCTGTGCTAAGGAACAGGTACACCCATAATTGCCTAGTGTTGTCTGAATCTGTCTCCTGAAATCTTGATCCGTATGCATGTATTTGCCACATAGGAATCCAAAGAGCTACTTTAGATATGCCGAGCCCTGTGAGATTCTTGATATTTTCTTTTAAACAGCGGACACTTCTGTCATAAATATTTTTTGGGTCTACTTTTGGTTTAGAAGATGTTAGTTGCATAGAGAAGGATGCTGCTTTTTAAGGAAAAATAAGCCCTCACAAACCCTTGGATATGTTTTGAGGTGTTTTTTTTTTAAAAAAAAAATCTAGGACTATAAAGGGAAATTTGTCTTACTGGTATGTTACTGAAATAATGGGCAGCCGAAAAGAGAGACTGCCCCCATGATTCTCCAACAGATCTGACTCTGGCTTCCATATCTGTTGTTCTTGTGGCAAGTACGTTGTTAAGATGCAACTGCCCTTCAAAGTGCAGCTCAGTTAAAGACACTCCCTCTTCCTTCTCTGACCCTCTCATTTTCCCATGACCCCTCCATTTGTTTCCCTTTTTTTCTCTTGTTTTTCTTCTCCTTTCCTGCTTTCTTTCTTTCCATTCACTATCAGGAAGGGCAGCCTGAGGAACCTCATGTCAGCCCAGGCCAGAGTCCGCAGGCAATAGAGGCAGCAGCGGCTGCAACAGTGAGTGGATTAAAAGATGCCACCTGTACACATGATGAAAACAGAAGGGCTCAGGAACTTTGGAAAATATCTCCCCTGAGGAAGAGGAATAGCACAGCTGCCTTTTGTTAAAAAAAAAATACAATCCAATATTCTTATTCATTTCAAATTCTACCCTCATGCATATAGGAAATGATACAGTCTAAGTTTATATCCGAAATGATACAGTCTTAGTTTATATCCGGAGGATCCTGTAGTTACAGTATATTGCAGAAGATTATCTGCATGTTTTAAACATGTGCTCACTATTTTAGAGTGCCAGCTAGAGCTTTCTGGAATTAATTATCGCTTATCCCTAGTTGCATACATCCTTTCTGAATGCAGATTGTAAAGGAACAGGACAACAATGTGAAAAAGTGCATTTAAAGGCAGCTTGGCCGCTGTTACACTTCTTATTGTGGGATCCCCCCTAATGTGCTGAAAAACTTCAGAGTTCCTGAGAAAATAATTTGAAAAACACATTATTCATTAAAAGTCATCACAATATGGAAAGAATATCCCCTGTTTTGTATTTGTTCCTGCTTTTTCCATAATTGACAGCTTTTCCCTTCTGTTACGATCCCACCCAGGAGTCCTCCTTCCAACATATTTTAAATTTTTCATAATATTTTTTAAAATTACAGTCATATTACAGTCTTTGCAGTAGTACCATCTATTCCGAATTTACCTTTGCAGTCATCACTATTTTTCTGTCCATGGAAAGAATGCTTCAGGAATCCTTACGACAGTGCAGTGACTGTCACTCACTGAAGTGGAGGAAACTCTGTATAATTTTATAGCTTCTTGACTCTTAAGTAGTTTCTTTTGTTTTAAACTTCTGGCTGTCTTAAAAATCATGTGAATATCATGACTTCTTGTTGCAGTATTTTGTTCTTGGACTAAATCATATGATTGCATCTTTAAAAATCAGGGATGTTGTTTGACAGAATACAATATATTTTCAGTCTTGCTTTGTAAACTGGAATTATTATAAATTTTATATAAAACCAAAAATATTACCTCATTTTATCTGAGATCAAGGCTGATTTCTCAGACTCACGTTACCAAGTCAAGGTTAAAAACATTGGAACTGCTTTACTGAGTCAAGTCAAAAGTCAATACTACTTGCTAACCAGTAATATTCCTATGGAAATTTACAAAATAACATTAAATCTTAAGAATCTTCTAATTTTACCTGGGAACAAGGATTATTTCCAATCTTAAGTGTACAGAGTCAAGCTTAAGAACATAAGAACTATTTTATTAATTCAAATCAAGTTGTAGCATCCTGCTTGCTAACCAAGCAGGTATCTATGGAAGCTTATGAGGATGATGTGAAAGTGGAGGCTTTTTCAATATTTGGTTTTAAAGTTAGAGTGTCTGCTTATTCAGAGGGTCTCTGCAGTATGACAATTTGTTACCTATGTAGCTATGCAGGAGTCTAATCAGAATCGTATGAAGTAGGACTGAATTCAGTATAGATAAGATTTTTCTTGATCAGCTAATGTGGTTATCATATGAAACTAAATCAAATGTGATATTTCACTTTTCTAAGGATATGTGAGCATCCTCATTTTTCTCATTAAATAATTTGAGTTTTCTTGGCAATCAGTTAGTATGAAAGATATATTTTTAAGACTAAGAGGAACAAAACACCTAAGTCATTTTTCTTGTTATTGCTCTTGTAATGATCTAACATATACATAAATGCTTTCTAGTAATTTGGGGAGAGTTGCATATGCTAGAGTTAAGAGTGTCAAATGTCTAAACATATGCCTGCTATGTGAATTTCCCTGCTTTTGTGTTCCAGGAACATGTTAATGATAACCATGTTTCATATGAGACGCTGGTTGATCTTGCTATCATTCTTCTTTTTGCTAGCAAATAATTATTTTAGCTACTTTTATTATAAGTTACAGTAACTGAATCTTACAATTCTGAATGGACGCCCTACCCCACTTTATCTCAATGAAAACTAAGGAGGTCAAGTCTAAGATGCTTACTCAAATTACATTTCTGCTTTCAACTCACATTTCTTTTATCTGATTGGTGTCTTGGCTGGGGCACTTCTTCTTGTTCCTCAGGTTTATTTCTAATGCACATTACCTCAAATGAGATATGTGTAATAATCTAGTTTATATATAAAAAATGTGATATCTGAACATGAAAGCTAAAATTAAGTGGTTAGTTGAAGCTGTAGCAAAGGATGCTAAAACAAGAGCATTTTTGGTGGGTTCAGAATAAAAGATGGCAAGTAAAAAGCTTGATGAAGATGGTAGAAAGCTAATATATTTAGCTTTATAAAGAGAAGATTAAAGTGTTCAATTTTTATTTTAGCTCAGTTTTTCTGAGATAAGAATATGTTTTCCACTAGGCACCGATAGAAGATAGTTCAGCTTGATAGGGAATGCCAGGGAATGTATATTGGAGCTGAATGAATTGAGATTGCCTGAGCCTAATACATTCCATTCTAGGATACTGAAACAATTTGCTGATAGATTGACTTCACTTCTACTATCTGAGAAATGCTGGAGAATGGGGATAGTACCAGATCACTGAAAAATAAAAAGTATTTCTTTGTTCAGAAAAAGAGAAAAAAGGAAGATCCAAGGAACAATAGATTGACATTGATATCTGAGAATATTTTAAAGCAATTAATGAATGAGCTGAAAGGATTTTGGAAAAAATGAAGTGAAATTAATAGAAAGCAGTGTTTATCATTAATAAGCCTTGTCAGGCTAATGTTTCAGTTTTGGTCAAGTAGCTTCCTTAGTATATTGTGGGAATACTGTAGACATAATGCACCTTTAGTAAAGATGTGATAAAATATTTGATGACATTCTGGTTTCCAGGTTAGTTAGTTATACAAGCTGCATAGTCTATGTGACTCCACAATCATTCTGAAAACTACTTGTCAACAGTTATCAACACTTCTTTATCATTCTGCCTAAGGTATCAATGAGATGTCACAAGATTTAATATTAGGTTATGCACAGATGAAAATGTGGACAGAAAGATTATCAAAGTTATAGATAAAGATATATATAAAGGAAACGTATCTATGTAGATAAAAGACTGGCACAAATTTAAATAATTTTAAAACACAGAAAATTGGGCTCCTAAAATAAATGAATATTTTATTTAGTAAGGAAAGCCAATGACCAAGTTCATAATGCAAGGCACAAGTCATAGAATGATCATCTTAACATAAAGAAAAATAAAAACACCTTAATAATAAAAGAAATTTGACAGTGGAATATGTTTATCCAGAGAGGAGATTGTTTTTTCATCATTGAACATTTTCATGCAAAGGAAGCAGTCATAAGTCTGTAATTATTCAGTTTGGATTTTTATGCTGAATAGGGCTGGGCCTGAGTCTTAATGGATCCAAATCTGTAAGTCAGTGAATTGGAAAATATAAAATATAGGCAGTCCTTGATCTATGACATTTGGTCAATGCCATTCTAATTACAACAGTGTTGAACAAATTCTGGTTATGACAAGTCCTTGGAGTTTTGACTGGTCCAGCATCCCCTTGGTCACATGATTGCAGTCTGGGTGCTTGGCAGCCAGTTCATACTTAAGACCAGTTGCCCAGAATCACTTGACTGCCTTTTGTAACCTTCCTTTTCAGCTTCCCCAGAAAATTAATGGGGAAGCCAATAGAGGGGGTTCCAAATCACTGGGGTATGTCTCCTCCACCTGGGCACTCTCCTTTATCCCTTCTGTTCTTGTGCTGCAACGGCCATTCACCCAATCCTGTGCAATCTCCCTGATCTATGCCACTTGCTTACCTCACCCATGCCATGCTTTTTGCACATCATTCCCAACCCACTCTGACCCACATGGTACCTCTTGCACCACACAATGCTCTCCGCACAGTGTCTCTTGTGCACCTGAGTCCTCTCTGACCTTTACCAACTCTCCCTAACTTGCACTTCTTGTGCACTCCCTTGCCCCGTTCAGATCTTTCCCTGAATCCCTGCACACTCCTCACTCCCTTTCCCAGATACTTACTTGCCTGCAGACCTTAGACTTACAATTCTTTTGACTTGGTTGTGGGAAGCTGGCAGGAACAGACCTAACAACCATGGTATCCAATTAACAGCAGCAATCGGAACTACAGGGATATGCACTTTATGACCACATTGCTGAGCGATGGAATTCCTGTCCCAATTGCTGCTGTAAATCAAGGACTACCTGTCATGCAACAAATTCTTGCACAAATCTTGTCCTAATGTACCTGAGAATTTTTTTTCTGGAATCAAAAAACAACAACAACCTACATATATATATATATATATGTGTGTGTGTGTATATATCTTTTCTCCTGTGTCGCATGCTTTAGGGCACAATCAATTTTGGTGGGATTCGAGTAGGCAATGGACCAACTGAGGAAGATGCCGAGATAATCCAGCATGATCAACTCTCCACCCATTCTGAGGAGGGTGAAGAGGTAAGTCTTCCCTTTTAGTACTGTAAAATTTTATGTAGGAAGATTTGTCTAGGAAAATTAACAGGCCAAACACATCCTCTGTTCCTTTGTTCACACTTTTGGCTTTGTTCAAAGAGAAACACTAAAAAGTTCTGTCTTAGACAAGTTCCAATAGCAACCAGCTAAAGTGGGTTATGTACATACATGGGTTGCTTTGTGATATTTTTTTACATTATCCCCTTTTAAAAATGTATTCCATTATTTGATTGTATTTTTTCACCTTGAAAAGTTGATCTTTTAAATACTGTTTAAATTAACCATATGTTTTGGCTGGTAGTCATACTCATTTTCGAAGAGCAGTGCTAAAATACTAGAAGTCTGGCTAGCTACTTATTAAACTTGTGTTATCCTTATACAGCAGGGGTGACAAACTCACGTTTTCATGGTGGTGACACTTTTTTCCCCTTCGCTAAACCGGGCATGGGCTTGGCCAGCGCATGACGTATCCAGCCTGTGGGCCATAAGTTTGGCAGCCCAGTTATATAGTATACATTGGGAGTTTAGATAAACGGCCTACTGTTTTGATCAGGATGTATAATGATGTCATGGATACGAGCTGGATAATCTCAATGTTTATAGCCTGACTTCTTATACCCTGTGGGATAGGGGATATAGTCTTAACATTCCTGGACAATGGAGCATTAGTGCTGTGTTGCTCAGATGAAGAGGTGCTTTTGTATTCTTAAATTATACATGACAAGCTCTGTGTTCCTTTTGTGTTTTCAAGCCTGCCGTGGAGGAAGTGGTAAGCCTGTAGCCAATTTCTGTTTCTCTATTTATTCACATTAAATATTCCACGAATTTAAACTATTTTATAGAATTAAATGAACTCACATTAATGACTCGGCAGATATTGTTTTAATCATATGCATAAAATATTTATAATTGTAGATAACTATTAACCAATTTTTAAATCCATCTTCTACTTAAAAACAAATATGTGTATGAATCACTACATATACTTGAAGATTTTTCTGAATTTTGCTGAAATTTAGTTTATAAATTACTGTTTTGAATTGCACAGATTACTAATTATAGGGACTTGCTCTTCATTTGTCTGTCTCAGTCCCCAGGCTTTTCAAATCTTCTGCTTATTTGCTGTGTAAAGGTAATAAATGTCACAAGATCACTCATTTAAACGCTTCCGGTGAAAAGCCTGCATGTACATTGCAGCTAATCAGTTTCTGCTGCATGTTGTCACTTGTGTAGTCACACATCAAAGTTCTGCAGCAATCGCCAGAATTGTTTGTAGCTATCTAATTTATTTAATCTCTGTTTAACAAGGCTACATTTTATCCAGCTACATAGTTATCATTATTTGTGTTCCCAATAATGGGACTCCTACAGAAACTTATGTGATTAAAGAGATCAGGCAAATGAAGAGCAAGAGATTATTTGCAGACCAAGCTAGCCTCCCTTTTTACCTCCCTCTCGCCTATCTCTGCAGAAGAAGAAATTGTTGTTTCATTTTGTAATTATTATTGCTAGGTTTGTCTTCCAGTGAAATGGTCTATTCCACCCACAGATGCAGAAAATACCTTAGTTTTACTGACTTTCTGGGAAAACAATCATTTTATTGTCTTTTATTCTGCTTATAAATTGAGCTTGACCCTTCTAGCAAAACATATGTAGATCATATGTGTGTGTTTATATGTGTATACAGAGAGAGCTTTTCAATAAAGTAAAAAACAAACAAGGTATTATGATTAATTTAAGAACAATTAGAAAAAATTGAATAAAGAAATGAATGAAAACACACAAAAAAGTTCTAATATGCCTTCCACCCTTCTCTCGAGCAAGTCTTATTTTAATCTTTCTCCAAAAATATTTCCATCCAAGCTATATTTAATTCTTCAGGGGTTTATTCCAGAATATCTGGTAGCCCCAATGCATTACATAGATTAAATGTTCAGGTTGAGGTTGCCTAGTGCTCATTCAGTTTCAAGAATTAAAGCAAACGAAGTTCTTCAAACTGCATCTCAGAATACAGGAATGAGTAATATTAAATAAAACTGCTCGTTTGTTGTTAGTTTAAATTTAAAACTTTACATTGATCAGACATCAGAGTCATTAGGAGAGAATTTGAAATAAGGAGAATGAATATCTGTGTTAATATTTGCTTAACTATCAATTCAAGATAGACAATGTTGGACAAATCAACTGGAATTTTTTTTTTGAAAATGTGTTACCAAGGAGGTTCCTAATAGATTTTGTCCCTAGTGTATCAGCCTCTATTTTGTCCAATTTCTGAATGACCTGATGTCCTTTTTGGTTTTTGTAAGGAGCTAAATCTTGGCAGCACATGATTGCAGTAGTTAAAAATAGATCATTTTATCTTCTGTGCCTCTGCCAAGAGAGGAGCAAGAACCTTTCCACATGAGCCATTTGATAACAGGTCGGATAATGAATCCAAATGCATTGATGGGAATGTAAGACAGAGCACATGCAGCACAGATTTTCCTCCAAATATAGCTCTCACTTTATCTGCAATGTGCTGACTGGGGCAGACCCTTCACAACGGGACAAATTTAAGCATACTCATTAACCTTTGGACTGCTACATCACAAATAATTTTTTATACTCGTACCTTAAAATGGATTTTTTTCCATTTTGCTTTTTACAGCAGAATGTATATTATAATTTTAACACACGAAATCATGACAAAATGGTGGGTTGCCATCCTGCATCTAATAAGAATTGTAGCCAAACAGAATTTTAATTATTTGGGTCAGACTCTTTGTATTAATCCATTAGCTAGTCTGGTTTTCCTAAGAAATTGCTTAATGCAGGAGGAGAAACAGTTTGAGAAACGCTATTCTAACATCAAGCGGTTTCCCAGGAAATGGGAAAAAAAAAAAGTCCAGTTCTTGTAACTTTACTCCAGATACTCTCTTGTTGTTTCCCCCCTCTCTGCTATGATGCTGAACAGATTCAGAAATTCTGGTCGTTCTTGACTCATGACCGCAATTGGGACCTGAATCTCAGTTACAGAGTGAAGCAATCATTGAATGAGATATCCAGGTGGCTACTTCACTCAGTGACTACTTCAATCCTGACTCAATTGAGGTTGTTAAGAGGGAGCAAAACCCTCTTGTCTGCTATGGGTGGGCAGGCAGCTCCCCTCCTGCTTGGAAGGGAATGCTTACACTGAACTGGATAAATGAAGCAGGGATCTTCGTTGTAAACTCTACTTCATTTCTGCAGCATAGTGCAAGAGCTCCTCTCCACTCTATTCACAGTCAACAAAGATCTGAGCTTCATTTCTGCAGGCCCCTTCTCCCCACCCCACCCCCCTGCAGCTTACAACCTTCCCTGCCAATCTTCCCATTGACTTTCTGGGAAAGCCGGAACAGAAGATTGATCTCAGGGTTCTTTGCAACCATTTGTAAGTGCAAACAAGTTGCCAAGAATTCAGGCCATAATCACCTCACTAGTGTGTGCAGTGTGTGTGTGAGATGACATTTTATGATGACTGGAAGTGCTTTATGGGCTATAAAACATGATTTCTGTGCTGTCGTAATTTAATGATCATTAAACAACCAATGTCTACTCATTCAGTGACCATTTGAAGTAACAGCGCTGAACAAGGGAGACTTATCATAGGTCTTTTGGCTGCAGCCATCACAGACTTCCTGCAATCATATAATCACAATTCGGATTTTTGGCAACTAATCACAATTACAATGTTGCAGTACCCCGCTGTTACAAGAACATCATTTTCAACCTTCATTGTCAGCTTCCAATAAGTGAAGTCAATGGGAAGGTAGCAGGAGATTGTAAATGGTGACCATATAATCACGGATGGATGCTGCAACTGCATCAGATTTGCTTAATGATGGCAACTGGGGCATAAGTTGGTACTGTTACATGATGTTGAACCGTGGAACCATATTGCTATACAGTAGATTTCTTGGTCCTCATTTCATTGTTACGTGAGGATTACCTGTAACCATTATAAACCATTGTTTATAACTCTGCAGTGTTTGGGCCAGGCTTTAAATATATAAAAAAATATAATGCAAACCTCTGAGGATCTGTATAGAATAAGTACCTATAGCAGCAGATCAAATAGACCGGCCGCTTGACCATTGTGCTCTTTTCCTTTCAGTATTTTTCATGCCTCTTCAGTATATTGTGTAAGTGTGTTCTGTAGGGGAATGGAATGTGACTTTGTGCACAGAATTCCGCTTCCTCAGACTTTTATGGTCACTTGGCAAATGAAGCACATTTCTAAATATTCTTGCTGTGAGTAGTATGTGGAAAGTGCATGGTCAAATGTCTGCTGAAATTGAAAAATCTGTAGAGAATGGAGAGGTGGCCAGATAGACGAAATCAACGAGGCATCAATTTAGTGGGGCCAGGGTGGCTCATGTGGTAAGATGCTGGGCTTGTGCACCACATCAATGGTTTGATTCCCGTGAGCAAATAAACGCATAGGGATAAGAAAGGAGTCTCCCCCGAATGCCTACCGGCATTCAGGCGTCCCGCGGATAAAGATAACACCACCTGAAAAAAATTCCTTTCACAGAGGCAGTTGGCCACCACAGTGATCCCTGGTTAACATGTGCCATATGCTAAATAAATAAATAATTTAGTGTATAGCTTTTTGCCTTTTCCATGTGACAAGTCATGTTGACCTTTGACATTTTATTCTCAACTTGTATGGTGCTTATTATAAGACAAATATAGATAGCATTATGCAAAAACAATCTTGATAAAGTATCTCAAGCTTTTAAATGCAAAATATGGAAATCCCCAGTAATTTCAGTGTTTGTTTAGCATATCCATGAGTTAGTTTTGGCTAAGCCTTTTAAAATCTTCCATAATTACAAATAAGAGTCTTGAATTAATTTAATCTTTGTAGTTTGAAATATGTTCTCATGCAGTGAAACTTTAGTTCGTATCTGGTACTTCTATCTGAGCATCCTCAGTTTTGAAAAGGCTCCAGAAATTCTAAAATGAATCAGCCAAAATAGATGGAATGGCTTTAAATACTTTTATAACATTTAATCTCTCTGGTGACTATTCATCCTTTTCTTACTGCTTGTTAAATCTTATTCACCATGATTATTTAAATTGCCAGAATTATAAGTGGCTCTTTTTCTAAAGGGCAAATGATAAGAAAGTGGAAAATTTAGCAAATATAATGACCAAATAGATAAGTTCCTATCCATAGCATCTTGAAAGTATGAATAATGCTTGTTAATGCTCAAGTCTCACTAAGACCAGGTTTCATGGCAGTCCCATGCTGTTTGACAATTTTTGTCTCTTAGTGCAACAGGGGCATTGAGGAGGCATGGAAATGTAGGCCACAGAGATGTAAATTCCAAATTTAATGTTGGACTCTTTACTCCTAAATCATAATTTTCAGCTGCTTTGCTTGAACTTACATTGCATTTTGATGTGGAGAAACAACCGTGTTTGCAGTTTAGTGTTATACCGCCTAAACAATCATTTTATAGTAATTCTATTATATGCTATATTTAAAAATATAAAACCTATACAAATTTTAAAAAATTAAAAGACTAAAAAGAAAAAAGAAAAAAAAAGAAAGGAAAGGAAAAATAAGAATGTAGTAAAGAAAAAGAAATATATTAAAAATCGACTTTTCTCTTCATTAAAGCAAGTATAAACAATTTGGTAACTTATCATCTCTTAAAATACATCAAATAATCCCTTCTTCCCATATCCTATCTCTTATCTGTAAATAAATCGCTAAAGCCTCATCCTCAGGTAAATAGTCTGGGGAAATAATTTTCATTTTGCCATTTCTTCTCCAGAAGCCTACATTAAGTAAATAATTCTGAGCTGCCATCGACTTATGAGAGCCTAAGTGCTACCTGGGAATTTTGACTAACCTTGCAATGCAATAGTATTAGTTACTGTTGTTATTTTTATTGCCCGACTTTGTAAAAATTCTCTATTAATTGCTTAATGCTTTGTTTTTCACTTAGAACTAACTTCATTTTTTTTTGCAGTTTAATTTTGGAGATACCGTTATCAATCAGTCTATCCATACCATTGAATATTGCTTAGGATGCATCTCCAACACAGCCTCATACCTGCGTCTCTGGGCACTCAGTCTGGCTCATGCACGTGAGTAGTTTCTCCCTGACTTTTTTTTGAACATAGTGAAGAGGAAAGGCAAATTCCAGCCATGGATTAAAAGATCAGTTGTTCCTTTTTATTATTGGTGTAAATGAAGGGAAGGGAATCTAGTACTCTTTATTAATCATAATTCATATTTTTAAATTATGATTCCTATAATCCTTTACTTTTGGCCATGTTGACTAAAGTGGAAGTTGAAATCTAAAACAGAGAGATTATGGCTAGTACTATTCATTTCTTTTTATTATGCTCCATATAAAGTTATAGTGCTGGAAAATATCATATGCACCCACTATTTCTTAGCTCCTTATCAAAATTGTTTAAAGTACTATTTATTACATAAGTGTACCCTTGAAGCAGGATTTGTATTTTCCACTGTGGAATGGGTGGGGAGTCCTTTAGAGGAAATTGTTCCTGGTGTATGATTCACAGATGTATGATGAATTTGAAGAACTGGCCTCTCCACACTTTCTACGCATGATCATTAGATACCTTTAAAAAGACAGACGGAATGAGGTTGGAGCTGCTAGTCCCTTTTGATTTATAGTTTTTTCTCTTCACAGAGCTTTCTGAAGTCCTCTGGACCATGGTGATTCACTTGGGTCTCAGTATCAGGAGTCTGGCTGGTAGTTTGGCCTTGTTCTTTTTATTTGCTGTCTTTGCTACCCTAACAGTGGCCATCTTATTAGTCATGGAAGGTCTTTCAGCTTTCCTGCATGCTCTCCGTTTGCACTGGTGAGTGTCAAGTAGTTGATTATCTTCTACAAAAAAAAAATCAAAGTCATAACTCAGTAAGAGTATTTGAATCTTAGATCTGTAAAGACCCAGTTTTGATCCCTGCCAACTCCTGATGAAATAGAGCTAACAAGCTAAGAAGGAACCTGTGTAAAATTTTGTAGCATTGCTATCAAGCAGAGCAAATACCGTATATACTCGAGTATAAGTCGACCCGAATATAAGCCGAGGCACCTAATTTTACCACAAAAAAACTGGGAAAACTTATTGACTCGAGTATAAGCCGAGGGTGGGAAATGCAGCAGCTACTGGTAAATTTCAAAAATAAAAATAATTAATTTGGGAAACGATTTCACTATCATGAAAGGTTTAATAGATTCACTAACCCAAAAGAAGAAGATGATGATGACAGCGGGAGGCAGGAGTCACTCTCTTCCCCTCCCCTCAGAGGCCCCTGAGTCAGGAGTCGCCACCGCCGGCGCGGCCCCAGTCCCGCGTCGCCTCGGGAAGGGAAAGGCAAAAGGAAGAGCCGCGCAGCGCTTTGCAACGGCAGCAGCGGCACCGGAGGCTCAGGCTCAGCGGCTCCTGGTTTTGCCCCACCCTTCCCAAGGCAATGCGGACCGGAGCCGCACCAGCGGCAGCAACTCCCGACAGCCCCAGCCGGACACCTGAGTGGAGCCCGGGCGGAACTGCCTGTTGCCACCGTGGGCGCCGCTGCGGGCGCCTGGCTGCCCAAGTAAAGAACATGGCGGCGCTGGACCATTGGAGAAGCGGAGCAAAGCCGGAGACCAGCAGCCGCCTCCCTCGGCGCAGAAAGCCTCCCCAACCAGCCGGCCGGTCTCCTCCTCCTCGGCCACACAGAACAAACAGGCAGAGAAAGAGGAGAGCAGCTGGCCAGCCGGGGGAGGCCTCCCGTGCTGCGAAAGAGGCAGCCAACGATCTCTGGCGCCGCCCTGCTCCACGCGCTGGCTGCTTGGACTTGCCGGGCCCGGCACATAGAACAGGGCGGCGCCGGATGTTGGAGAAGCCGAGCGGAGCCGAAGCCAACTCGGCTCGCGTTGTTTTCTGAGCCTGCGAGCCTAGAGCCAGGGCGCTTTCATTGCACGCCGGAGCTTCTTGTCTCGGGAAAAACCGGGCGTCGTTGCTGCCCCCTGAGGGGAGAGTGATTCTGGGCTGCGCGATTGGGGGACTTCGTGGCTTTGGGTGGGTGGGTGGGAGCGAGGACGGACGGAGTCCATGAAGTGGGGCTTGCCTGCCCTTGCTGGCTGCCTCTGCTTCCTTAGGGGCGGGGAAGGGGGCTCATCTGGACCAAGGGTGAGTCTCCCCCTCAGTTTCCCCAGAAGGATCTTCCGTCGCTTTTGCCTTCTCCCTACATCTTCCCTCTGTTAAAATCCCCCACACACACACACACACACTTATTTTCGGGCGGATAGATTTCGTGTCTGAGCATTCTCACATGACGGTGGGTCTTCCCCCCCCCTAAAAACAGTTAAAAAAAGAAAAAATATATCCTCATGCAAGAACTTTTCTGCTTCCGATTACCCCCATGCTTAAAAGTTGCAAAGGAAACACGGAAGCAGAGAAGCGGCTGCCCAGCTCCGGAGCTGCACACCATTTTTTTTCCCAGAGGGGAATCTGACTCGAGTATAAGCCGAGGGGGGTTTTTTCAGCACAAAAAATGGGCTGAAAAACTCGGCTTATACTCGAGTATATACGGTAATAGTTTGACCAGGATTAGAAGGTTTCAATTCAGGGTAGGGCCAAGATTGTTTTTGTGTTAATATCTATTTGGACACTAATATCTATGTATCTTGATTATCCTTACTGTGAGTAAAGAGTTTTTTCCTCTTTACTCAGCTGGTCTTTAGTTCATGTTTGGTGATTTTATGCATTGAGTTCAAAAGTTGTATACAATTTCCAATTAGAACGATCAGTCCGTTTCCAATGAACTGAGGCTGTCTGTAGCAGTATTGCAGATCTCTTATTTCAGACTGGCCAATTCAGATAATGAAGGAGAAAGAGCCTTCTTCCTGTAATTCAGTTGGTTGAATTCGCATGCTGTGCTTATTTTGGCAAATTGAGAATGCAGCTAATATGATTTGTAACCCATAGTTGTACTAAGAATGATACACAAATGGTTGCTTAATAACTTACTGCTTGATGTAGAGTTGGAACTCCAATAATTATCTCAAGGTGAAACTCTGAAAAAAACATCTTGTCAATCTTATTTTTAGCAACAACCCATTGCAACATGCTAGCTATTCTGATAGGGAAACTGCCAAATTGAACTGCCTTTTCCCCCTCTCTGCCTTAGCTTCTGTACTTCCTTAGTGTTCAACTTGAAGAGAAAACAGCTTCTCTTTCTATGTAGGAGCCTTTTAGTGTTGAGAGAAAAATGGGAAGAAAGCTACATTATGATTTCCCCTTCTCCCCTTGTGTGCATTGTATCACAGTACAGTCTTTCTCAAGGATAGGCAAAGCAGAAACCTACCTGCATGGAAGTATTTATCACGTAGAAGCCTAGACATATATAAAACTTCATTCTTTTTGGCAAAGTCCATTGTACCAATGCATGAGACATAATTCCATCTGTCCACTGATTCCTTGCGTAAGTCTTCTCTCAGTTTTAAAGGGGTATTCTTGATTCTGAAATGATATTTGGTGGACGATTTTGCCAACATTTATGGAATAAGCGTGACATTGATTAATCAAATGGATTATAACTTTGCGTGCTATTATTTTTGGGTGCTGAAAATATTTCTTGGAGATCTAACAGGCAAAGATTCTCCAGAAGTTATCTTGGCTTTATGTAGCGTGTCTTTGACTCTTTAGTGGTACTTTTGCTGTGCTCTGGGTCATGGCTTATAGCATTTGTTTTCCTTGCCTGTTTGATATTAAGTTGCTTATTTGTTGGCGGGGGTTTCTTTTCTTGTCAGGGAAGTCCAGCTTTACAGAACAATAGAAGCGACACTATTTGCAATCATGACTTCAACCATTATCTCAATCTTGCAGGAGGGCCCAGAGATCATTTTCCTTGCCCTGCCCTTTTTTCTTTGTGCCAAGTTCCAAACACAAAAGCTTCCCACATGACCAGCTGTAATTTGAAGATAGGAGGGGTTAAATCATTTTTTTGTTAGGGCAAAGTTCACCAATACCCAGGCTTGCAGAAATCTCTGCTAATTATCTGAGATCCTAAACTGAAACATTTGCTTGAGGGAAAAATCAAATGTTTTTCAAAAGATTTTTCAATCAATCAAAATAGAATAAATGGTGGACCAAAGTTGATAATCTTCTTGCCCACGCATTAGAAATGCATTTCCAAACTGCAGAGAAATTGAATTCATTTGAATTCCACTGAAATAAAAGCTTACTTGGGAAGAATTAAACAGTATTACACTTTTTTTAAAAGGAAGGCATATGGTAATAGGCATACTGAAGAAGATAAAGAATTTGGAACTCTAGAATTAAGGTGAAAGATGTAATGTTTGGCTGTGAGACTTGAATGTTCAGTAGATCTTTTCTCCAATGAAATTTGTAGAATGGTGACAGATAGAGAAATTGGAAAAAAGAGTCATTTTGATTTAATGAACTTTTACTGAATGCATTAAATTGGCATACATTAATAACCTAGGAATTCTGGCTTAATATACCATAAAATGAATAAACTCTTATTAGAACATATAGCAGTTGCTTCCACTTTGTCCTTAACTTCCTTTGAATGTTAAGCATGGGCTGTTGGGACTTTCTTAGTATAGCTTATTAAGTTAGGATTGTGTCTTACTATCTATATGAAAACCTTCTTATTAAGTCAGAGCATTGATCCATCCTGCTTTCTGGGATCCTTTTATCTAGAGATGCCAGATTTTGTACTTGGCAGCCTTCTGCCTGTGAAGGACTAGTTTATGAAATGAGTCACCTCATTTTCCCTTAGTATTCATAAGCTGTGAATGTGTTTGCTGCAAGGGAGAATGGAATGAATTCTTTAAACCACTGGAAAAATACTTTCCGTTTCTCCCTGTTTTGCCATTCCTGACTAGGATGGGTTTATCTTATAATTTTTAGGCAGCTGTACATTCCAGGGAGATGATTGCCCTGGCTGAGTCACAAACAACTTTTCAAATAAATCCTAGGTTTCCTTATGCATATGGCTGCATGAGAAGAAAATGGATATTTTACAATTATATAATGGTTCTACTTCTTGTGCCACACAAAAAATCCTTTTGCCAGTGAATTGACAACTAAGAAAGGCTGGTACAGTTCATTTTATTAGTTTAGACTATGTAAAAATTGAAGAAAACAACAACCAGGGGTGGAGTTGTACCCACAAGAGCCTTGGCAGCTAGAAAGAGAATAATCCAAAGATAATCACAATTGTGCTATTGAAAAAAGGAATGTTTAGAAATGAGTTCCCTCTCATGATATACATTTGTACGATCACTTTATAGACCCCCTTCAAGTTAAGAATAAAAATCCAAAAGATAACTGAGACCAGGAGCAGAAATCAGGCTCACCTGGTTCATCAAAGTTACATAATGCATTGGAAATGAACTTGTTCCTGAAGGACAAGATCTGTGGAATTTCCAGGCTAAATGTAAGGAATGGCTATCATTCCAGATAGCTAGGCCAAGGGAGTGGGAGCAGCAGTAGCAGATAACTCCGTGCCAATGGGATAGGATACATTTCATGCCACAAAGGAGATGAACATTCTTTTGAGGGATGTGGAGAGTAAGTTTTTGGAGTCAATATTCTCAGTTATGGATTTTGAAATGTTCCAGAATTTCATCTGATTCAGAAGTGGAGAATTTGTTTTTCCCTGCTCTTATTATTTTTAAAGAGTGTTGTTCTTCCAATAGTAAGATTGTGGAGCTTGCCCTATGCTGTCTTTCTTTGAATAAATAATACAAAAAATTCTAGATTAAATCTGCAACAATCAGTGTCACTTTTGGGGGCATGGGGAGGTCCTTATTTCTAGATATAGGTAGTCCTCGACTTTCAACAATTCATTTAGTGACTGTTTTAAGTTATAATGGCACTGAAAAAAGTGACTTATGACCCTTTTTCACAGCATTCCCTTGGTCACATGATCAAAATTCAGATGTTTGGCATACTGATACATATTTATAATGGTTTCAGTGTCCTGGAATCATGTGATCACCTTTTGCGACTTTTCTGACAAAGTCAGTGGGGAAGCCACATTCACTTAGCAACCTTGTTACTAACTTAACAAGTGCAATGATTCACTTAACAACTGTGGCAAGAAAAGTTGTAAAATGGGGCAAAATTCATTTAGCAATCTCCTGCTTAGCAACAGAAATTGTGGCTGTAAGGCTAACTGTTCTCTGTTCTCTTTTGCTGTCAGCAGCATTGCAGCAATTCTTAAATATTTCTGAACTGGATTGCTGCTTGCTTTTTGCTAGTAAACACTCTTCCCATTTGGTTGCATTTCATACCATTTTTATCCGATGTTCAATCACAAATGCTACCGTGTTTCTTATATAATAAGAAATATATATAATATATTTAAAATATATAATATATATAAATATATATAAAATATATATAAAATATATAATAAGAAGTGCAACTTTTAATGTTGACCAATGGGACTGTTTCTTTTGCCCCCCCTCCCCCAACTCTGCCAATCAGCAGCTTCAACAAATGAAGAGAAGTAAAATGTGGGTTTTTTTCTCTCTCTAGGTCGTAGGCAGAGTTGGGTTCTCCTGTTTGTGAAATTGATCACCTTAATGGATTGAACAGAATGGCAACAGAAAGTGGGAGTGCAGTGGATAGGGGAAGGGGAGCAAAGGTGAATCTCTGAGCTGCTTTAGGGAGCCTCCCTTTGCCCTGCAAAGATCCCCCCCCCACTTCATGAGAGGTTGCATCCAGTAAGATAAATTTTAGATCCTTCCGTCCCATTCTCTGCACTCCACATCCTCCACTTATTTACTAGTAGGCTGCCCACTCTTCATTGTTTGCCACTGATGCTTTAAGCAAAGAGTTTCTGTCCTGCATGTTGTTTTTGTAGCTGGAATTCAATAGATGCTCAGTGTAAAAGTTAAACTTCTGTTCTGAATATGGAAAGACAACTTTGATCTGACTACTGATTTAATCTGATCCCTTGATTTAGGCAGGGGTGGGTAGCCAATTAGTCAGATGTGCTTCTCGTTCTCACCCTTTTTGTTTTGTTTTCGTAATCTTTAGTAATTATATTACTGAATTTTGGCTGCAAAAAATAAGAAATGCTGTACAGGTAATCCTTGATTTACAACCACTAATTGAGATTAGAATTTGTGTTGCTAAGCAAGCCATTCATTAAATGAGTTGTACCCAATTTTACAGCCTTTTTTTTCCCACAGTTGCTAAAATATGACAGCTGTTAAATAAATCACATGGTGACTAAGTGAACTTGATTTCTCCCATTGACTTTGCTTATTGGAAGCTGATTAGAAATGTTGCAAATGACCCTGGGAATTTTGATCATGTGACTGTGGAGATGCTTTGATGATCATAAGTGCAACGACTGGTTATAAGTCACTTTTTTCAGTGTTAACTTTGAATTATTTCTAAACAAATGGTTGTAAGTCAAGGACTACCTATACAGTTTATTGACATTTTCGTCCTTGGCCTCCAGGGAGGATATTCAACTGGGTTCCTGATTTAGGATATAGTTGCATATAGGCCGTGATGGAAAATATGCATCTGGAACATTTCAGGTTACAAGTGGGGCTTATACAATTGAATGATTCTTAACAAACAAAAAACACGTGTAATGAAAATAACATATAGGAAGAAAAGTTTGGTTGAACATTGTTCTTCTGATAAGCTGTTTTGCTAACTATAGAAGTTTAGGTGATAGCTTTTTGTTTTTTGTCACATTTCTTTTAACATAATCGAATATTTGGCTAGGTTAGCCTAACTTTGATACCCTTGTAGTGAACAGAGTTAAGTGACACTAGCAAACCTTGAATTATATCAATGTAGAGTTTGCAAAAGATAAACAGTAATTCAAACTGATACATGAATGAATCAAGTCTCTCCCATTTGTTTTGTTTTCTGTAGTTTCACATTTACCTACAAACTAACTGAAAGTTTTATTTGTTCCTTAGAGCCTCGTTACATTCTGTCCCTGAGAAAGCATGTGTATTTTAGTGCAAGAAGTGAAATGGGCGTTATTTCTAAAAAGAGGCCAGTATTTAAAATGTTCCATTAAGGTGGAAAAGCAGTAAATAATATTTTGAATTTTCTCAAAACCTGGCAGGCAAAAAGGGTGGAAAATGTTTCCTACCTGGAGCCAAAAGAAGATCACCAGAGCTGTTTTTTTTAATGAATCATGGAGTTTTTCTTTCCATGTTTGATGCCTGTTTATGATTGGGCAGCCTTTCAGTATAATTCTCTTTATATTCTGGGTAGAATTAAAATTAGTGAAAATTGTAGCTTAGCAGAGAAATATTCTGACATAAAGATGAAGGAAAAGTTGGGAGGAGAATTTAAGATTCTCCTTTCCTAGAACTTTAGATGGGTATAGCAATTCTCTTGTGCAATTGAGGTGTACAAGACTTAAAACAAGACCAGAGACAGTATATCTCAATTGCACAAGGTACAACAATCCTTGAGTTACAACAGTTATTTTGGTGACTGTTCAAATGGCACTGAAAAAAGTGACTAATGACCATTTTTCACACTTATGACAATTTCAATATCCCTATGGTCACATGATCAAAATTCAGACACTTGTCAACTGACTCATATTTATGACAATTGCAGTGTCCGAGGTCATGTGATCACCTTTTGCAAAATTTAAGCAAAGTTGATGGGGAAGCCAGATTCACTTAACAATTATGTTACTAACTTAACACCTGCAATGATTCACTTAACAGCTGTGGCAAAAAAGGTCATAAAATTGGACAAAACTCATATAACAAACGTTTCATTTAGCAACATAAATTTTGGGCTCAATTGTTGTCGTAAGCTGAGAACTACCTGTATTTTGAGCTATTCCATTCTAGCACTGCTTATATTTTATAAAATATAAACTATATATTTTTTTGATTTGTCAAATGTATTTTAAAAGTAACTTATTGTTATAGTGTCTGTTTATAAACTTATAAGTTAAGGAGCAAATGTAGCTTTGATCCTGGGTTGGCTTATTGGTAACTAATGATATTACTATAATGAAAAAATGTAATACTTTTGCAAAGGTTCATGGGTGAGGTGGCTTGAAAGAACTAAAATGAAAAATGACATTTTTAATATTTGCCTCCTGGTTGATGGAGCATCTAGCTATACTATAATTTATTTGGTAAAGTCAGACTGAAACAGAACTGGAGAAATAAAAACTCATCCATTCCTGCTTCATTTCCAGAGTCACAGAGAAAGGAAAGTACAATAATTTGCATAAAATAAAAAATAGAAGTAGAAATATAATAGAAGTAGAAAGAATAGAGAACAGAACAGAATAAAATAATAAAGTAGAATGGTTTATTGGCCAAGTGTTATTGGATATGCAAGGAAGTTGTCTCCAATGTGTAAGCTCTCAATATACATGCAAACAACAAATTAATATAATAATAATGATGCTTACATAATCCACAAAGTCTGTGGTGGGTGGGTGTTTGTGTGTGTGTGTGAATGCATATTCACCGGAACCTTATCTACATGATATTGTGTTGCAGTGGTTAACCTGATATGGGGGTAGAGAGAACCAACCAATGATTATCCTGATAATGTAGTATAAGAAACTCTTTGGGGGGGTGGTACCGAAGGTTGGATTCACTTCACCAGTGAGTAGATGGCGAGTCTGAACACTATTGACTCTTTGTTTACAGAAACAATGAGTTGAGACTGAAGATGGTGACTGGACCACCTCATTCAGTTGATAGGAATTTAGACAATAAGTGCAACAGTTTGCCTATACGAGTATGTGTCTTGCATGTGTCTATTTAATCTTTTAAAAAGGAGTTGTTACTCTCCATTATAAAATAAAGTCTTTATACTTTTTCTCACTGGGAAATAACATTAAGGTCATTCAACATTTGGCAGTCCTGCAGGGATCTTTTAGGACTGTTAACATACTAGAGCATAGAGGAGTCTTCCTCAATCTGGAAACATCCAGGCATGTTGGTATTGCAACGTCCTGAATTCCTAGGCTGCAAGGCCATGCTATTAGATATTTTGGAAATTGCAATATCAGCGTATTTGGTGATTGTCTCATTGAAGAAAACTGCATTACTGAATAAGTTGTCACTGTCCTCACTGCCATTACATATGTCCTTGCTTGTAGTTCTCTATTGGCATTTCATGCAACTTTAATCTTTTGCAAATGGATCTAGCTCATAGGATATTTGGAACAGTATGTAATGTAATAAATGTAAGCATCATAGGAAGAACTTGCAGACAGGCCTCATTTAGCAATCACAATGGGTTCTAGTGAAGTGATTGCTAAATGAACCAGGTAACTGAAAGAGACAGAGACACAGAGTAAAGATTACTGATTGCTATGATCACATTCAGGTAAAGTTCTCTCTTGCAGTAACACCAGCATTATTGTAACTCCAGCATGCATTGTTGTAAGTATGCACATTATTTGCAACATATTACCATTTATTACTGTCATATTCTGAATGGTGCTAACCAATGCAATTGCTAAATGATTACTTTCTGTTTAGGAAATAAAGTGTCAGTACTACTTTGGATTCTTAAAGAAATTTCTTATATATAAGATAGTGGGCAACTAATGAGTGCTTTTCATCTGTCTTTTTCTTACAGGGTGGAATTCCAGAATAAATTCTACATGGGTACCGGGTTCAAGTTTCTCCCTTTCTCATTTGACAGTATCCGTGATGGGAAATTTGATGAATAATCATCTTGGAGACATAATACCTGGAAGTGTGGCACTAAATCCAGACCTTTACTGCATGCGTGTATAGTTTTCCATTGTGTCCATAATATTCTAGTGATAATAATTTGATTTTATTCATTTAAAGTTTTTATTGAAGGAAGAAAATCCTAAGAGGATACTCAGAGAATTTCAGGGGTGGGGGGATTGCTAGCAAAATTAAACTGTACTTTTGGCAAGTTTTAGATAAGTCTTTGGTTTTATACCACAAGTGCTGACAGAGGAACGTTTGTGATCATTGAGAAAGATGTCCTGGTGGTCTGAAGTTGTCTTGTTCCCCAAAACCATGGTGTCTAAAAGAAAAAAAAATTCATGTTTCTAGTTCTATTACTTCAGATTTGGGGAAACACCTTTATTACATACATTTGTTCTGACAACTTGATGATTAAAGGGGCTCGATTATTCATCCATCCAACACACTTTCCTTTAGACTTTCAAAAGGACATTTATATTTCCTACAGATTAAATTTGCTAAGTACAAAAGTTGTAATCGAAAAAACAGTCTTGTTTGCAAATAACCTGCTTAAATGCTAGTATCCCTATATTTTTTTTCTCAGTTAAATCATAAATCAAAGGGATGACAATGCACCAGAAAAACCCTTCACTATCATTTGACAGACATTTTAAGCACTTGCCCCTGTGCAGGACTTTTTCCATATTTTAAATGTAATTTTAATCCCTGAAAACCATATTTTTGGTAACATTTGAAGGGTAAACTAGAAACCCCCCCAAAAAAAAAATCCCCCAAAACAAAAAACCTTTGCATTTTGGTATTGTCAGAAATTTCTTTTCCTAGATGAAAAGAGCAGGCCGAGGAGCAGCTTACTTGCTTACCCTGTTATAGCTGGACTCTGTTTTGCTTTACATGATTAATTAATAAAACATTTAATAACACTGGCTAAAGCTCTGAACTGCTTGCTTTGTTCAAAGAAAACTCAGAATCTTTCACCTCCATTCTCACATGACCTTGACATCTATTACTGCTGTAAGGAAAAACTTGGCTATTCTTGACACATCTAGAGCTGAACAATTCAAGGGAGTGTGGTAACTTTACAGGAGCAGTAGTAGCAATATATATGTTTTTAGGACAGATTCACCTTGAAAATAGGAATTGCTTGAGGGTAACACCTGCCTTCTGTTTGTGTGTGTTTAGATACAGGAATGAATATAGCATTGTATGGCTCTGTAAGATGTAAATTTATGCTGTGGGTGTCGTGTTGTGTTGTGTTAAATAAATGTGCACTTTTTTGAAAATCTTTCACGTGCAGGCTTCAGGGCACTTCATTGGCACTTAAAGAATGATCTTTGATTTGACGTGTTAACCTTACAAGAGGGTGTAAAATCAACACTTTTTATTGGAAACTGAAATTATAGCTGTTGCTATTGTGTAAAATGCAAAAAAAACCCGTTTTGACAACTATAATATGCAGTAAAGTTTTCCGTATTTTCCTCATCAGCTAATTGTTGTTATCTATTAAAACAGTTGAAGTCACCTGTAATGTCTTGTGTTTTTTTAATTTGGGGGATGGGATGGATGAGGGAGATTAAAAGAGAAGAGAGTGAACACAAATGTAGGAAGATAGAAAAAAATAAAATAAAACAGGTAATTCCAAAAGCTAAATTCTGGAATCAGTTACTAGGTAAAATTCTTTTTTTATTGTTGTTGCTGTTTTAATCTTTGGGATTTATTCAGTTTTGGTGTTTGGTGTTTCACTATGATGATTCCCCTTCAATTATGCTGAAGTCCAATCCCATCCACTACAATCAGAGTAGTAGTTTAATTCTGCTATCCCTTTGCTTATAAAACTTCAACCCACAACTTTCCACCCACAAAAATGAAAAAGTTTTCTTTAAACAAACTAACTCTTGGGAAATTTATTTATTTGATATATATTCCCCCCCCTTTTTTTTTCATGAGCTCAGGGCAGCACACATAGTGCTTCCTCCTTTTATTTTCCTCTGCAAAACAAACCTGCATAGTAGGAAGGGCTAAAATAATTAGTAGTCATCCAGTGAGATTTCATGGCCAAGAGTGGAATTTAAACCTAGGCGTCTTCAGCGCCATTTCAGCATCAAAGCCATTACACCATGTCAGTTCTATATTTCAGAATTCTGAAATACTCCAGAATGAAGCTCCCTCATGTTCCCATCTCTTTTATTAATACCAGATTCTTCATTTTCATTGAATTATTAGATCCATACATTTGACTCTGCTGCCTTTTGTGACCCGTGCTAGTCTATGGGCTCTGTCTTTAATCTTCCAGGATAAATTCCAACATGATAAAAATTTTGCTGGGATTGAACCTCACCAAAAGTAAATGCCTAAACAAATTTATGGATTTTAATTCCCAAAATTCTCAGCAATGACAATTCTGAATAGGGAATTGTAGGAATTGATGTCCATATTGGAGAGTACCACACTTTGGAGAGATTTGAGGAAGGCTTGTATAATAGCAGTGACTGCAACTTTATATCTCTAGTCCTTAATAAAGCATTTCCTTCTATTTTTGCTTAGCTGTAGGAGGATCAATCTGACCATTTTCAACTCAAAGGTATGTGCACAATTTCCCAAAAGAAGCTGTGCTTTAATGTCTTAAATCAAAAAAGAAACGAACAACAAATATTGCTGTTAAAGTATAAAATGGAGTCAAAAAGCCAGCCTATCCAATGGAAACTAAACATCCTACAGAAGTGGTAGATTATATGTCTAGATAGCAGTTGCTTAGGGACGGATGTCGATGACATTGTCCATGTATCTTATGAAGTCTTGTTCGCAGGAATGTGTTCATTTTAATAAAATGCTTTAAGGCCGTCTGTGTCAACATTTTTCAACTTGGCAACTTTGAGATGTGAGGACTTCAACTCCCAGAATTACCCAGTTAGGCTGAAAATTGAAGTGATCTATGTTAATATCACATTAAATCAGTTGTTTGCAAACTGGAGCAATCTATATGGGAATCAGTAAATCAGTTGAGAAGGATAGAGTTCTAAGGCATGCAGAGTGTCTCCTTTTTCTATTAATACAGCTTGGCTGCTCTCAGTGTGTGCTTCAAAAGATCTCCATTGATCAGATTTGTCTGGCATAATTTGAATATTCTGGTGTTTCAAAATGGTTGGCAAGATATTCGTACATGGTTTAGAGGGAACAGTGGGTATTTACTTGTACATGGTTTAGAGAGGACAGAGTGAATTTTGCAACCAGTCAGAAGCCTATGTTTTAAAAAAAAGGATGAGACAGCAAACATTTCAATATATATGCTTGTTCTGTTGCGACATGTTCTGTTGCAAGAGAGTGCCAGGAACCAGTTCTTGAAATCACATGAGCTTTAAACCTTGTTTTCTCTGTCATAACCTAAATTGCTTCATTCTTAGTTCACAATTATCCATCTCAAGGATATTTTAGTTCTCCAGAGAAATAAAAAGATATGACTCTTGCTATTAATAGATCAATTGCAGCTTCTGGAAGTATTTGTTGGTAGGCTATGATTGGAATGGATGCTCTTATGCTTCATTCTGTTCCTGTGGAGAAAAACAATCCCGGTTTAGGATTTGCTTATCAAACGCTCTTTGAATCTATTACTCATTACCCATTACCTAGGCTGCAGGAAAAAGGGCCAGTGGGACACAGTTTGTAGGCCATAAGCTGGTTCTTGGGAAAGATGAGATCATTTGGTAAATAGGCTTGTCACTGTCAGGCTCCGGAGTCCAACTGGGCTTGCTGCCCAATCTGGAGCTCGACACATCAGAGGGACCAGCCAGGGTGTCAGATGGAGCACTGCTGCAATTATGGATAATGGCATTACCAGTGTCCCGGATAGTCGCTCTCGTCGATCCTACCAGCCTCCTAGATGGCCACTGCCGATCTCGTGGGCAACTTACCAGCCTCCCAGACGACCATGCAGATTGCGAAGATCGGAACAAACCTGAAAGGGGGAGTGACTGGATAGCTGGGCTAGAAAAGGACCCACTGAGAACACCACACACATTGGGGGAACGGATGGGTGGGAATGGAACAAGAAGTGGGGGTGGATGAATACAGGGGAAACACAAGCATAGGGCTAGGCAACAAGAAATAGGCATGGGATGTAGGTGCAGGGTGTTAGATACTATGGCAGATGTTAGGCAGGCGGGAACAGCTGGGAGGGGCTGGATTAACAAGGGTATATTAAATGCTCAGAGGCTCTCAGAGCTAACTTTGATCGGGTTTGATCTGTTCTTGTCACTCAGGATGAAATACTGGAATAAACCAAGTAACTATGAAACCTGTAAATGACTTTTAATTTGCGAGTGATCCTCTAGTAGAGGCTGAGAGTCACGCTTAACTATAGTCGATTTACAACATTTATTTAGTGATCATTTAAAGTTACAACGTCACTGGGAAAAAAAAGATTTATAATCATTTTTCACACTTAGGACCATTACAGCATCCCCATATTCACTTGATCAAAATTCAGATGCTTGACAATTGAGTCATATTTATGATAGTTGCAATGTCCTGGAATCATAGGATTTTCTGACAAAGTTATTAGGGAAGCCAGATTCACTTAACAACTATGTTACTAACTTAACACCTGCAGCGATTCACTTAACAACTATGGCAAGAAAAATAGCATAATGGGCAAAGCTCACTTAACTAATGTCTCACTTAGCAACAGAAATTTTGAATATAATTGTGGTTGTAAGTCGAGGACAATCTGTAGTGGAATATTAGTCTGTGCAAAGTAATTTATACATTGAAATCAGAATTTTGGGCAAGTGCTCCAATTTGAAATAATCCTGCCCCAGACCTGATAGGTAGGGTCTATGATGACTTGACACTGCTAGTTCAGCCAGCAAGGGGCAGCTTCACTACCGCCAACCCTCCTCTGCCAACTCAGTACCGCCATTTCTTTGCAGGACATCTTGACACCAGAAAATTGCTGCAAGGAAAACTCATTGTGGGTGCTGGATGGAGAGCCAGATTAATGAATGGGCTTTCAGAAGGTGGTGACAATAGGTTGGGTCTGCCCCAAACGCTGAATCGGCAGTTCGGCTGCAGCGAGGGATGGGGCGGATGGCGGACAGGCAGCGATAGGCTTGGGCTTCCTATTTTGACACCCCCAGCCATTGCTTCTGAACCTTGAACTGGCTACACTACAAGTTTTTTTTTTTTAAAGTCCTGGCTCTGCCAATCCCTCCCCGAATATGCTGAGTAGACAAACCTTGCATCCCAAGGCTGGCCAGTCCAACTTAGCAGCATCAAATCCTCCCATTCCATGAAAGATAAATAAATACATTTGTTTTAACCTTTAATATAGTTGATATACTGATTCATTTATTTGTAATGACCAAAAATGGATTGTAACAAATCTTGACTTTGCACGTGCTCTCTCTCTCTCTTTTTCATATATCTTTCTGTCATAATAAATGTGTTTTTTTAAAATACAAAAAGATGTTCTGTATTTGCTGCTACATATTAATCCAATTATTTTTTCCTTCCCAGAATTAATCCTATTTAAAGGTAAGCTGTAATATTTCTATTGAACACTAGAACTTTTTTTTAAAGCTTAGGAAAGAGAGGCTGTGAAGAGGATGTGCGCTTAAATCTCTTTCGAAAATGGTTTCAGAAATAACATTTTCTCTTTCAATACATGAGACAAGACTGTAAAATGGGAATGGGTAGTCAGGGATTCAGTGTATCATGCCACAGTCTTGGTATGCTGATGTAGCAGACTTCTAGGTTAAGCCATAATATGTTATATTTGGCTGTAATGTTTAAATAAATACAACAGTTGGTTGTGTAACCTGAATTAACTATGTTGAATGAACCCAACAAATGGGTTGTATATAATAAGCTCAACTCCCTTTGATTTCATTGGAGGCTTTATATCAGGATCTAGGCCAATATTATTTATTGTCTGTTCTGTTGCTCTCTGTTGAGCCTTGGGCTTTATTTTTAACTATCTTCCCCCATGCCTTATTTTTCAGGTTTCTCCCTTTACAGGATTGTTGACATAATATGATGAATTCTGCTTGGAGTCTGTCTCATATAATTTTTTTACTTCTCTGGAACAAATTTTTCTCTATTTTTATACCTATTGTTGCCAATCTTACATTGCAAATACTTGGGACAGTGGCTTCTGTGCTTTACAAAAGTTTCTAACAAAAGAAACAATTTGGTAATTATAAGACAAGTTTGCAGTTAATGCATGTTATAATATAAATCAAGAGCACCTCTGAATTATCAAGTGAGTCATTACTATTTCTAAAGAGAAGCAGAAACAGCAGCTTTCAGAAAGGCTAGACATCCAATACCTTAAAAAAAAAAAAGAAATTTACCACTGGGGTGAGTGGGTGTAAACCTGTGGGTGATTGTTGACACATTCTGAGGGAAGTGGGAGGGCAGGAACAACTGACAAGGTACTTGAAATTATTGGGAAGCTGAACTGAACTGACTACTACTGCCTGCTTGTGTCTGCTGATTTCAGTGAATAATTTCACAGTTGCTATTCACTTCCATTTCTGATGCCCAGACTGGCAGAAAGGCACCAGTCAAATCCATGAAGGACAAGTACTGTATCTCTTTTATAAAAATAAAATTGATTCTTTCTTTCTCTCTCTCTTCCTCTCTCCCTCATGAATTTCTCTATATCTATCTGTCATCTATCTATTTTGTGGGAGTTTCTCACACACATAATGCTCTGACCCCATCACTTTAGTTCACCATCCTTTTCTGGCAAGTCCAAATGATAATTTGCCCCCCCCCATATTTTTAAATAACATTCTCAAACAGGTGTTGGAAAAGTGGGGTAAGAAAAGAGCTCCATGATGAAAAGAAAAGTAGTTGGTTGCTTAAAATTTGAGCCCTGTGGGGGAACAAGATTAAATTTTGATTATGCCTCTAGGAAGGGTGTATATTTTATTTGGCTGAATCCCAAGTCAAATTGGAGTTCTGTGATGAGACATGATATTTATTTCTTCTAAGCTAAGGCAGGCAACATGGGGAATGGCACTGCTCCTATAGGGAGGTTTTTTTGGCAATTTACAGGCTCCATGCCACCAAAATATTGTTTTAATTAAAAATTAATGGAAAACAAAACAATTCAGCATCTTCTTTATTTCTAAGAATGTTCCTGGACCCAAGACAAGCCCCATAACTATTAGAAAATAAAAAAGATGTGATTGGTTTTGCTGATAGTGGCAGTTATTTTGTGAATATACATCATGGAACTCACAGGGTATATTTGAGCCAACATTTCCTAAATTACAGGATGTAAATGTAATACATAAGGAAAATATAGCATAATCATATACCATAATATAATGCAGTAATAATATACAGACAGGTGGTTGAGCAACTGGTCCTGTGTCACAACCAGAACAATCTAGAACTGAACATATTTAAAACTGTAGAGATAATAATAGATTATAGGAGGAGCCCTCCTATTCTACCACCTCTTACAATATTATGCAATGCAGAATCAACAGCAGAGACCTTCAAGTTTCTGGGTTCTATAATCTCCCAGGGCTTGAACTGGATACCTAACATTAGCACCATCATTAAAAAGGCACAGCAAAGAATGTTCTTCCTGCACCAATTCTGAAAGTTCAGTTTGCCCAAGGATCTGCAGTTCTACAGAGGTATTATTGAATCTGTCATTTGAAGTTCTATAACAACAGATAGTTAGGACTGCAGAAAAAAACACACCATTGCAACCAGCCTGCCTTCCATTGAGGACCAGTATACTGCATAAGCCAGAAAGAGGGATGAGAAAATATCTACAGACCTTTCACATCCTGAACATAAACTATTTCAACTCCTCCCCTTGGGATGCCGCTATAGGGCGTGGAAGACAAAAGACACACAGACTGCCCCCCCTCCCATGCCATCACTGTCTTATACCCAAAAATTCCCTCAGCAGTGTCTTATATCTAAGAATATTTACCCATGTTCTAGGGCTGTATTACTATTATATTTCTCATAATTCCTATTGCCTCCTTCTACTGGTATCTTACGATTATATTACTTTGTTGTTTGTATGTATAGATAGCTTATGCATCAGAGACAAATTTCTTGTGTGTCCAATCATACTTGGCCAATGAAGAGTGCTCTATTATTCTCTTCTGTTCTATTCTCTTCTCTTCTATTTCTATTCTATTTCTATTATTTCTATTCCATTCCATTCTATTGTTTGAAATTCCAGATATGCCTATTGTCCCAAATACCTTTCATTTGTAAAATGAATTCATCCTGAAACAATTAGAATTAAATTTGGATTTCCTGAAGCTTTGTGGCAGTCATTTAAGCTTTTTCCATCTACTTTCTCCCTATACATGGAATCCATTCATGGTTGGTGGGAAAGAAAACTGAAATAAATAAGATATCAATTACGTAATCATATTTTATTAGGGGCTACTTGATGGAAGTGCTTGGGGAAAGCCAGCTGAATCTTACACAATGGTTTATTCAGCTCTCTGTGGTTTGGCTAGTTCAGTCTCAACTGAACAGGAATGTTTGAAGAACATTGGTTAAGGTGGTAACAGCAAATTGCTTGTTAATTTTGTATTTTTCAGCGTCTTGCTTTTCCTCAATAGCCTTCATTCTTTCAACCTATTCCTATTTTAACCGCCTAATTCTTAAAAGTATTTCCTTTCCATTCATTTATATCCTGATCATTCATAGAATTTTCATTTACCACAGCTACTTATTTTATGTTAGTCATATATAGAAATTATATATATATTTTCTTTCACCTCTGATGCCTCTAGATGTTAGATTTTTATTTGGAAAAGCTCTATGCTCATTTTTCAGTATTTTTAGCAAAATGTTTGTAATATTCATAACTGCATTTGTCCTTGGTTTTTCTTTACTATCCAATGTGTGATTTTTAAATTAGTTTTGTACTGTATTTTGTTTTATAAATGAATATTATTTGTTTATAAAGCAGTCTTAACTATTAATAAAGTGCATCTTGACATTTAATATATTATTTGACACTATAAAATCCCTCTGTTGTGGCAGCATTATGTTTATTATTCCCTAGAGAATGAAAGATTAAAAATTGAATTATCAAATAATGGATAAAGGGATCTTAAAATGGCCTTTGCCAGGACCAGTTGAAGGGGGTTGCAGAAGATATTATAAAAGAGGGTGGATCACTTTTAAACTATTGTTATTAAAAATAAAATTTGCTACAGTATCTGCTTTAAAATTCCAATCAATCAGCTTAATACTCTTTATTATGATTTTCAGCTGAAAAAAGGGGGCTCAGAACTTTCTCCATTTGCTTGTCTGTCTTCCCACTTTGAGCAAGACAGTGTGCTGAAAATAGAACAGAATGGGAGAAAGTTGATATTTTGGAGGGATCAAAAGAAGAGTTGTGTTTGAAAATGAAATATGCCCTTAGTATATAATGCTCTGAGAACAAATTTGAAAAAGTGATTAAGGCATCAGGCTCGGAACCAGGAGACTTGTGAGTTCTGCCTTTGGCCTGAAGCAGAGGTGTATAACATTATACATTATGTGAAGAAACTGAGTAGGATGTTTCCTCCATCTTCTGTTTTCTGACATCTTCTAAAGAAATGGAGTAATAATTGTTCAGAGGTAAAAGGAAAGGTTGAGCATTCCACAAAAGATGACACTATTCAATTTGAAATTATAGTATAAGAGGATAAACCAAATGGATAACTAACAATGGCAAGTAGTCATGTTTTATATATACACTAGCCTGTAACCTGGTGTTGCCTAGACAACTTTTTATGCTTTTCTAAGTTCACATGTGTACATGCAATAAAAGGGCTGTGTTCCTTGCTAGGAGAGAAGCTTCCAGAAAGAATTCTAACGGGTTTAATGAGTTAAACCTCTCCAGAAAAGAGCCTTGAGGAAAATAAATAAAAAAACTGAACACTTTCAGAGCAAATGTCATCATCTATTTTAGACAGTGCCACTCCTCAACCAATCATGGTGTATGATCAAGTTATTAATTACGGGCCTAATTTGTTCCGCCTCAGCTTGATTGTACTTAATTGACATTGGCTGGTGAGTAAAAAAGTAAGCAGGGATTGTTTTAGCATTGGAATAAGGTGGGGGTTATTTGGGAATTCCAGGACTGTAAACTAGATTACATTGGGACTCAAAGGCCAGCAGGATGTGTAATCAGTAGATGTTGAGCCTGACTTGAGAATGTCATTTTGTTTCCTTTGTCCTTTTAAAATTATTTCCAGCCCAATGGGAAGTTGGAAAGAAATGATATTGGAGGAGTTTAAGTTCTCTTCATACCAGTAATAACTGAAACTAGAACAGCACCAAATTTGGGGAAAGCTGGTAAAAGGACAATCAAAATCAAAGACAGAGCAGATCTGACTGGAGACTACAGAGAAAATTGAAGAAGAAAAGTTCCAATGCTTCTCTATGAGAGAAACAGATGGAGAGCAGCTTGTTTCCTTCTCACCCCCTTTCCCACATGTTAGAGGACACACAGTAGAGCAAATGCAGCTCATCCTTAACACCTACTTGCGCACACGGACACAGCACTAGTGAAAACAGAATAATACAGACAAAACTCATGTTTACACACCCTGAATATACTCCCTCTAATTCATACACTTGGAAGAAACCTCACTTTAATGTTGTCTACATACCATTGCTATACACAGAGACAGGCTGTATGCCACACTCTGGTTGTTTCATGAGGAGAAAATGTACACACCTTGCCAACATCTTCCCCAAAGAAAATACAGATGTCTTCTCTAGCCTCTTCTGGTAAAAGGGTTGGAAATGATTCAGAAATCCTGCTCCGCAGTTTCACTGCCTTGCTTCTTAAGGAAGTGCTATTTCTCTGATTTTGCTGCCACCTGTTGCTCATGTATTGCAACTGCAGCTTTTCTCTGCAGATTCTGTTACTGTACTGCACCAAGCATAATTTTTGAGGTATGTGTTAATTAAACCTGAAGGCTATTCATTGCATGTAGGGTACCCCAACCCAAAGCATATTTATGCTTCCTCATCCTGGCTCAGGGTGAGGAAGTATTATCTAGTATTATCATTACAAATTATAATAGGTTTTCCAGATTTTCTATAAAATACTGAAGTCTGTAGTGATTTTCAGTCATCTAGATCATGGCTGTCCCAAAGGTGATTTACCTGGAGGCAACTGGACTTTCTTGTTTGTTCTTTGAAGACATTTTGCTTCTCATCCAAGAAGCTTCTTCAGCTCTGACAGGATAGTGGGGAATGGAAGGATTTATATTCCTTGCAGACAGCTGGTCATTTGGATCCTGTCAAACTCGCAGCCCATGGGCCAGATATGTCATGCTCTGACCTTGCCCATACCTGGTTTAGTGAAGAAGGAAAAAGACACAATATGTCCATATTCAGTCCAGAATTTAAAATTTCCCAGCTGCACCATCATTTCCCCCCCTTATTTCTTGCCTGTGATGCTTGCTTCTCTTTGCCTGTTAACAGAGGCAGCTCCGAATCGCACTAAAAGACATACCCAAAACATTTCTATTTGCATTTAACATGTTTAGAGTATATGATTTATGGTCAGTCATTGTATATATTTACATACATTTTGTTTTATTGTATGTTGATAGAGTATGGCAGTTATCTTTCATAAAATATGTAATGTGCTATCATACACTGTCTGGGACAGCATGAGGTAAGTGTGAGCTATGGATCAGCTGCTCCTTTGCTTGGCTTCAGGCTGGGCCTAAAGTATTGTTTTCCTCAGTGTTATGCAGAGTTAGATGCAAAAGGAAAGCTAGGCTCTTTTATTTTGAATAGGGCCTGAGTTCTGAGTGTTTAAAGTGATCATGACTTGCCCGTCTTTGTAATTAAAAAATACTAATTAAAAGAATACATATCTTCTTCATATTAATTTTGTAGGTCTCAAAAGGAGATTCATCCTTCAATGAATCTTGGTGTAAGTATGGCTGGCCTTTACTTTACTTCCCTCTCTACAGTATTGTAATTATGAAAACTGATGAGTTAGTGTTTTGATAAAAAATGTGTGAGATCCGAACTAAACACTGCCATCTCCTGTTCTTAGCAAATTCTAAAATGGAGGGGAAACAACAAGAAGGATTCCAGCCCTCTGCTTTTAAAAGGCTATAAGAGCTGTTTTAATATGAGATCAATTTTAGTTGCTGTAAAAGTTTCCTGTTTCCTATTTCTGCATTTGAAGCTTCCTTCTCAACAGCTTTGCCTAATTAAAGCAAAGAGTTTGCTGTGACAGACAGATGTAAAAAAGGGCAAGTGTTTTCCTGTCCTTAAATTGACCAATGAAGGAGAGAGGGTGGGACTTTCTGAATTTCCCTTGCTCATCATGTTGTTTGCTATCTGGTGGCCTCAGGAACCCTGGGAATGAGTAAATAAGATTATTGTTGGATAATAGAAACAGAAACTACATTAAAAACATTATCAAAGCTGTTTTAAAACATTTGGAAAAAGAAATTGCTAGGCACAAAAAGCAGAGCTTTCATAAGTAACTACAGTAGTAATTTCATAAGTAGTTACTGTAGTGATAATGTACTGTAATGAAAAAGGCTTTAGTCTCATAATTTGATTTAGTTTTTTAATTTTATATTGCTCTTTTCCTTTGAATGTTCGTGCGGGGTCCAGAAGGAGAGCCTTTTCTGTCTCTGCTCCTGCCCTCTGGAACATCATCCCTTCCTCCCACCAAGTTGAGAATAAACAAAGAGCTGTTTGTCACTAGCTGAGAGTCCTGCCTCTTCCCTCGACCCACACTTAACATTGGTGATGAAGGTGGGATGTGAAGAGAACAAAGGACAAAGGAGCTGAATTGAACTGGGCATCCTCATGGCATCAACAGCCATCATCGCAGTAAGTCAAGAGTTTGCATTGGCCATTCCAAGATGACCACACCCATCCCACCAGCTCCATACAACCCAGCTAAAGAAGATTGGAAATCGTATATGGATCGATTTCAGATGTTCATGGAAGCAAATGATCTTCTGGGATTATTGGACAATAGGAAAAGAGCACTTTTCCTAAGCTACTATGGACCAGAAATTTTCAAAATGGTTAAAGCCCTCTCGCCACCAACAGACTTACAGACAGTAACTTGGACAACGCTTCAGAACACGCTTTGAGCACACTATGTGCCCACAGCATCAACATTAGTTAAGCTACATGAGTTTTACCGCAATGATCAAAAGGAAGGTGAGACAGTCAATGGCTTTGTTGCAACACTAAGAGAAGTCGCAGCCGACTGCGAATTCGGTAATCTACAAGAGGCAATGCGAAATGGGCTCGTTTTGGGTTTGAAAGACCTAAACTTACAGAGGCAATTATTAGTTAAGACTGACCTCATGTTCTAAGCCTCACTAGACGAAGCCAGGGAAACTGATGAAGAACTTGTAGTCTCAAATAGATTTTGAGATACCACATAAGTGCTTTGTTTAAAATTATTTTTTTTATGGAATTACAAATTATTTTCACTAGAAGAAAGCAAGGACAAATCACTTTCAAATTGTTCTTAAATTAAACTACAATATATAACCCAATCCGAGTAGCTTTAGGAGGTGAGCTTAAGAAAGACTTTACCTTTTAAATATGTACAAAAACCATGTGAAATCTGTGCAGTGACATCTATATCCATTGCATATTGCTCAATGTAAAATAGCAGGGTGGGAACAAAGTTCCAAATTACATGTTGATAAGAAATTGCAAAATAGATAAAAAAGTAGATTTTAAGGTGATTTTGAACATAGATATCCAAAAATATTTTATATACTTGATGAGGATGATGTCTAGAAGAATGTGAAAATGTTTAACCCTTCTCCAGTATAGAGCAAAAGGAAAAACTAAAACATAAAAGGTGGCAGAGCTCCTTCCTGTTTAATACTATGATCTATCCCTGCTGAAATTCTGTTTTCTTTTGCTTCCGGCACCATGGAAAAATCATGGAAGTAGGAAAAATATGCAGTCTGTTTATTCAGATAATCACATTCACAACTTATTAAATAGCTAGTATTTCTGGTATAATGAATATTGGAATGTGAAGTGCAATTTAGCTTAAAATTCCAACTCAGTTCTAAAGTTGATGGGCTGACCTTGGGCCAGTTATTATCCCACTTGCCGATCCCACTTCATAAGATTATTTTGAAGGATAATCCATGAGTATCATTTAAATAAAAGTTTGGAACAAATGTGGCAATAAATATTGAAAGATAGCACAAATAGCATAAAAAACAACAAATGAAAGAATTTACCATTATTAACTCTGGTGCATGAATGCTTCATCTTAGCAATATAAACATGATCCAGCTGAGTTATCATAATTTTCTACTTAATAAGTAAATTAATACCTAGGCCTCCATTAAAATAAATATCTCCACATACATCTATATTTTCAGAGAAAAAATATCTGTTTTTTAGGACTTGCATTTTAGCAACCTGATAATATAATCTTACATACATCTACTCAGAAAAATCTTAGATAAATGTGTATAGAATTATAGTTTTAAACTGCTTAAATTTGGATGGATTATTGCTTGTATAAACACATACATAGACATATCCATATCTATCTCACTATGAGTGTTCATTGTTGGGATGATATGCACTCGCATACACATACACATACACAGACAACACAGAGACACAGACACAGACACACACACGGGAGTGCTGGGTCTCAGTTTAAAATATTAAACATCCATTATTCTTCTATCTCTTTAATTTCAGACATAAATTTTGTTTAGGATTACTGCTAATTGTTTTGCATGAAAAATGCTGCAATTCACCAAATTCAAGACATCTATTTCTCTGCAATATACAACTATTAGAAGAAACTGAAATAGCCTGTGGTTGTAACATACCTTGATGCTTTTAACTTTTCTCTTCTGCTGTTTCTCAGATGTACCAGTCCTGGACTTCAGATGGAGAGAAAGCAAAAAAGCATGCATGTTGATGTAGAAAAATACATGACTCTGTCAAGACTGATGGCAACCATTAAAGGGCAGAAAAATGAAACTTATTTGCTCCTGAAAAGTGCAATACTGATGCCTTTTCTGGCAAATATTTCCTGCCAAATATCCCTGGCACTGAATCCTGGCTGCTCTCTTTTCTTGAAAGAACAACTGCTCAGGGTGAAAATGTCAAATCTTTCCCAGATGCTTTGCAGTGGTATTAAGCCTAGTCATGTTCAACTCTTTTGTCCTGTGAGTTTTGTTCTTTTGCTTTCATTTGGCTTCAATTGTGCAGTATTCTCAGATTAAGATTTGCCAGCTGGTTTCTGCTAAAAGAATGCAGGCTGAGATGAGAGAGCAGGGAAAGATGCTGGAATCCAACAGCCTAGAAAATCATGGGGGATGGGGTTACTGTTGATCCTTTAAGAGCCTCAGCTCTCTTCTGCAGTATGTTGCTGTGTTAAAGGCAGCAGGCTCTTTAAATGTAAAATACTAACTGATGAATTGCAAGCTGAGATTTGGTTAACCGATGGACTGCTTGCTGCAAAGATTTCACCCTATCTTTACATACACACACACACATATACACACTTTTCATCACTAGATTTTGTGTGTGTGTGTGTGTGTGAGAGAGAGAGAGAGAGAGAGAGAGAGGGAGGGAGGGCTTTGTTTCTATTGGCTGATTCTTGCCTTCCCACCCACATCTATTCCACATCACCTTGGTGTCTCCCTAAATAAAACCAGCCCTCCTTATCGCAGCAAGGAAATCAAGCAATAGAGTTGCAATGGATTTTAAATAAACACTCCCCCCCCCATCATTGCCAGGCTGCTGAGAAGCACGCAGGAGGCACCTCACCAACTGCTACTGAAACGCACATACATAGCTACCTTGCATGCTTTCTGACTCTACTGCTTCTTTCACCCCATGAGTGAGGGCTGGAGTATACAAGAAGCTGGCTGCAGGCAGAGGATAGAATTGGTACCTTTATGACCAATTCTTTCTCCATGGATTTGAAGGACAGCACCAGTGAGGGAAGCTTAGGGAGCCTTCAGCCTTCCAGCCTCCAGATTTTTGCTAACACCTCAACCCTACATGGAATCCGCCATATCTTTGTTTATGGACCTATGACTGTGCGGCGGGCACTATGGGCTCTAGCGTTTATAGCTTCCCTGGGCCTCCTCTTGGTAGAGAGCTCTGAGCGAGTGATTTACTACTTTTCTTATCAGCATATCACCAAGGTGGATGGGCTCGTTGCTAACAGCTTGGTCTTCCCAGCTGTCACCATCTGCAACTTTAATGGTTTCCGCTTCTCCCGTCTCACCACCAATGATCTGTACCATGCTGGTGACCTTCTAGCTTTGCTGGATGTGAATTTACAAATCCTTCATCCCCATCTTGCTGACCCAACAGTCCTGGCTATATTGCAAGAGAAAACCAACTTTCAGCACCACCGAGCCAAGGTCTTCAGCATGAGTGAGTTCCTAGGGCGTGTGGGCCATGACATGAAAGAGATGCTGTTGTACTGTAAGTTCCGGGGACAGGAGTGCAGCCACAGGAATTTTACAACTGTGAGTATAAGGAACAGACTGACTTTCTTATTACCTTAATAGTGTTACGGTAACAATGGGGTATACCTAGAATTGATAATTATATTTATCTTGGCTTCTCTTGGTGAGATAGCAGATTTGAACTGAAGTATGCTTAATATCCTTGTGGGAAATTTGGGAGATTTAAAATGGGAAGTCAACCTAGATTAAGGAATTGAGGACTGTTTCCTGGGAGATTTCAACTAGCTTTAGATATTGGTCTGTTCAGACCCTTGATGTAAGGAATGATGATATTGCATTGAGATTTCCTCAAGGAAACTAGCTTATTTTGCTGTTGAATGATGATCGGCAACAAAGCAATACTGAAATAGTACAGTACTTTCTGGCTGATATGGTTCATATATAGCCCATCGATTGATAAGGACTTACAACTTAAATAATGTCAAGCCTAATGTATTTTATGTCGTTGCAGGGGTTTCTTTTCCAATGAGGGAGGGCAGCCTGTCAAGCCCAAAATTGACATAAGTGTAGCCATTTTAGTTTGTCTTAGTATATATTCTTTTTTCTTATTGTCTCTGTGGCAGTAATGGGGGAAAGGGTTTTGGGCTTGACACATTCCTAAGCGGGGAGGAGTGGAGATAAAGAGAGTGTTATGGCTAGGTGATCTTTTTTCCTGTGGGAAAGTGCTTGGGCACCTGGAGGTGGAGATTTATGACATCAAGCAACGTTGAATTACTTCTATTGGAGAATGTGACTTTGTGGGGTTGTTTCTAACTTCTAATATTGTGGGGTAATTCCAGGTTGGGTCAGATCCGGAATTACCATGGACTTTGCCAATTTGGTGCTTTCCTAAATAAAAGAAATCTTTTTGAAGATGGACTTTGTTATTTCCTTTTAAAATGGATTCATCACTTGGAAACCTGACAGATAATTTTATTCCTTTCACTCTTGGTAACAATTATTCCTATTTCCTATTAATTTTTTTCCAGATCCTTACACAATATTCTGAAACTGGATAGCTTGAGGACAATGTTTCTCTGTAGTGATTTAGTGTTGGTGACCTAGACTAAATTTGTGGCCTAGAAGAAGTGTAGAGTTTTATGAGTATTAGGGAGTGAAATATGGAGCCTATGCCATGCTAAATATAGTGATCTTTTCTATTTCATTTCTTCTAAATGTTGTGTAATGGACAACAACATGAAGATGCAGACTGTAAGATAAGTATTGTTTCAGTTCTCATAGGCCATATGCATTCATCATTTCATAATTGCAGCATCAATTGTTGATTTTTAAGTGTGTGAATGAAGTATGAGAATAAATATAAAATATTAATACTTTGACAAACTACACATAGTAAATACAATATTTTTCAGTTAACTGGCTTCGTACATCATCCCAAGCTAATTAATGGTGCAACTAAATAATGCATAAACATAGAAATTAAATAGATCTAGGCTTGGAACTAAAAAGGAAGTGACATGTTTCATAGTTATGGCCAGTTGCCACATTAAAGATGAGGATCAGAATCGAAAAACCAAGATGACTATTTTTTAAAAACATAGGAAAAAAATGAGTAGGATAGTCTTTACCAACTTTATGTCATCCAAATGTCCAAACTGGTTTAAAATTTTGTATTTGAAGTCACAACACATATGGAGGGCACTAGATTAAAGAAATGTTTTCTATACTAATTATTTTGTCCTATTGGCTTTCTTGTGTGCCTTTTGCAGCAGTCTGAAATGGAGAAGTTAAATAAGTGAAGGTGATGGGCAGTGAATATTGGAATAAAGTTTAATTTCTTCTTTGCTCAGACTTGTGTAAAAGTCACCAAGAGATGAGTTTGAAAAAAATGTAGTATTTTTTTGAAATTTACCAATCCCTTGTTTTCAGATTAAGGCATTGACAGAAAGGAAGCGTTTTTTCCCAAAGAAAGCTTTGTCTTAATTATATCATACATTAAGGAGACATTAACAGTTTGGCCTTAATTAATAACAGTACAGAATTTAGAATATCTATAAGGTAAAGGCATTTCATATATCCTGTTATAATATATCATGTAAAATAAGGAGTCCCTTATTAGAAGGTTGAGACAGAAAACAATTTGCTTCAATAGGATAAAACTAGTAGGATCAACTCTTTAAAAAGCTTTGTTCGCTCATATAGATTTCCTCCATTGGTCCACTCTTGCCCTTCTTGGTATAGTATGAAGCACATTGCTTCTGTCTGCTGTGAAGCAATCCAGCTATATGTTTAAGCTGCATAGTTGAGATAGATTCAGATTGTAGACTTTTTAATGTAATTTAGATTTTCCACCATAGTACCTGGCTCCGGAATAAATTATGTGATTAAAAAAAAATAAACATAGGGATTACTGACAATGGGCGCGTTGTTATGGAAAGAGGATATTATACTTTTCTGATGTTTGGAAACTCACTGTTGTGATGTAGACAGGATTGTAGCTATATGTTAAGAGCAAGCTGTCAGGATGAAAACTTTGGATCACAGTCATACTCATTGACAAGCCACTGTTTAATGGACCTTTACTGAAGAATAATATTGCAAATTGATATAAAATAATAAATTCTAAATTGTAGTCTAGAAATGGAAAGTTTATTGTTATGGGTATATATTTATCAGAAGTGAATTTTCCAATATTCCTAACTATCTGTACCTTAAAAAAACACAAAACAAAACTAATGTGGAGGAATTGGGCGTATTTGCTTGGAAATTGCAGTGAGAAAAAATTGCGGAGAAATGCATGTTTTGATGTTTTCCCAGGAAAAACATGGTAGCAAATATATAGGGCCTAGTTGGATAAAAAGTGTTGAGTTGCTTTCAGTGAGTAAAACTTACCACTAGGAAAAGAAACTTTAGTGAAAGATCTGTTGTTCAGTAGTTCATTTCAAATTGTCATCAAATACATAAGAGGTTGAAAATGTAAGATTCAAGATGCAAGTATCAGCCAAAATAATAGACATTACCAGGTCGGTTAGATAAAATGATAACCCACTATAAATTAAATGTTTATTTATAGGGTTGTACCAGATAACTTTATTCTGCTTTAGGACATCACATGAATCCTGGCCATCATAACAATCTCACTATAATGGAACTGGCATACCCCACCTGTGCAGGCAGAGGAGGCATGCTGTGGATCCCATCAATCAAGGTCCAGCTTCTCTGCTGTGACTCCTATTTTTGGAATATCTTGTCCCTGTCCCAGAGTGAGATCTGGTCCCATCCCCCTGGCCTTCTGGAAGAGCCTGGAGACCTGACTCTGCCAGTTGACTCGGGGCTCCAACAGGGGATTATCACTCTGGAAGTGGTTGATGAACCAATAGAAGATTCCACCTCCCTCCCCTGTACACCTTGCTCCCTTCTTCCCCATCTTTAATTATGATTTGTATTTTTGCACTGTTATTAGAAATATCTATCTTTCATATTGTAAATATTGTAAATTGCCCAAAGTTACCTAAGGTAAGATAGGTGACAAACAAACAAAGTCTGATTTCTACATGAAAGATTGAATCACTTTGCCTTGAATTGAAATGTTGAAGTGAACCAATCTGATTTTACCAGTTTTTTCAATCCCGTGGAAAGGAACTATTAAGTATATTTCAGAATCTCACTTTAGCATGTGGATTGAAGCAGAGCAATTGCTCCAGTCAGATGCTTCAAAGTTTGATGCTCTGCTTTGGAAATATGTTTTAATTGAAATTTTGATTAATTTGAAATACTCTTTTGCACAGCTTTAATGACTACCAAAACATTTGAAAGTTTTGTTCCTGATATTTGTAAGACTGTGTGATATATGTTTTGGAGAAGAAGCAAGTTCATGTTTATTCTATTGTGCTACAATGATAATAATTGACTAAGAAAGAGAAAAAGAGTGGTCCTGTCCCCAAAAGCTCTTGAATAATTTTAGATATTGTTGAAATTAAGAGGCAAAATGGTAGAAGATAAATATACATTTGTCTTTTATATTTACAGATCTTCATTTGAAGCTTCATTTAAGTTATATATGTATAAAATAGTTTCCTAGTCAGTGCCTATAAAAGAAAAAAAGCAGTTTCAAAACCTCTATTTAGAGTTATTTAGCCAAACCTTTATTTTCTGATCTTGAGTCAGAATATTTCTTCAAACTATATCTGTTCTTAAACATTACATTGACTTTTAGTTTGTTCATTGGTTATTTGATCCCAGTTCTGCTCCTAATCCAAACATGCTAACCATACCTGATTTAGCCTTAATAGGAAATAACATACTTTTGAGTCTTGGTAATGATTATTGTTAGAAGAGAAACTAACAGGGATGCTTAAAATAGTTATTGATGGGGACACAACTGAAAAATAAATTAGTAGCCATTTTGAATTATATTTACACATTGTCTGTTTATGAATATTACTTCAGGCTTGAATCTCCATTATTATGTATCTAAAAAGCCAAGAATGATTTCAAATATGACATTACAGATGCTAGAATATAAAATTTGCTTCAGCTGAAGAACCTTAAGTGAAAAGTAACTTTTGTGGAATATGTATATGAACAACTCTCAAAAATCTAATTTTGTTCATCATCAAATACGGTGCTATACAAAATTATTTTAATTGCTATAATTAATGCAATTATCAGCCCTTCCTTTAAAAATATAACCTTGATTCTTCAAATCAGTGCAGGCCAAATTTGGTTTATTTATGCAAAGCTATTTGAAACCATTATAGTATTTAAATTACAAAAAATAAAAGCCAGTTTTATTTACAATTTTCTCCAAGTTTTCACCACATGCAAATTGGCTCCTTTAACATATGGATAAGATACAGGGCTATTGTGTTGGAATCAACACTTGTAAGATTATCCCACAAGAACTGACATGCCCTGTTTATGTATATCTCTTTATTTATATGCGGAAATACTGCTTGAAGTGACAGGCTAGATAAGTCCTGAGCAATTGTATCAAAGAGTAGGAGTAGGGCACTGATGAGACAGATATAGTGGGTGGCTTGCTTTTCAGTGTTGTGAATTTAATTTGTTAGAAAGATTCTTGGATGTTTACTGTGAAAGTAGTGTTTTATGGTTCCCCACTCATTTTGTTTTCTCTCTTTCTGATGTGCACATTTTTTGTTGCTTACTTGCAATCTGTTATATTTTATCTGGCACATTGGTAAGTGACCCTAATAAATAATTAAACTATTAAAACTGTTAAAACTAACTTCATTTAAAAGAAATGTTTATGAGTTTTACCATTCTGATCATCTGTATGAATACTCCCTGTCTCTGTAGCTTTGTATACAAATTAGCATTAATGTGCTATAAAAGCAAAAACAGAAAGCCACTTTCATAAACTATATCAATAAACTCATTTTTCAGTTTCACAATAATTGCTTTGCAATGCCAAACTTCCACTGATTCTAAATGATTCCATTTCTTATAAAAGCCAGGTCTGAATACTTTTAGCCATTGTCTAAGATTCTGTACCTGAAATCTAATAATGGGTGACATACTACTTCTGAACAGGGAAAATCATTTAGTTATCTACTTCTTATATATTACTAAAAAGCTCACATCTTTGAATGATGTTAATTCCAAAACAAAAAAAATATTGAATATAAAACTGATGTAGTAGCAAATTTACATAATTAGATTCTTTTTCCTAATATGTTTCTTTAAAGGATGCACAACTAGTAGTTGATTAAAAGAAACCATTGTCAAATCAAATTTTAGATTGGGGCAAGGTTATTTAAGTTATTTATTCAATTTAAAGGATAGAGATACTGTAGCATCATTTTGCCAAGAAGTCATATGATCAACACATTAAGCCATTTGTGGTGTCTGCTAGGAGAGTTCAAATGAAGACTGGCTGAAGCAGACATAGCCTAAGTGGCTATTAACTATCAGTGAATGCTGATAGAGTGCTCATGCAGTTCCCGTAAATAACAAATGAATCTATGCCCATAAAATAACAAAGATGAATTGCACATGAATAAACATGAGTGTGGTTAAAAGTTACCACTCTCCTGAGCATATTACATATTTTCTTGCAACTTTACATAGAACAGTACAAAGGAGCAAAATACCATCTCTAGGAAGTTCTGCACAAATCAAAATTGCAATTACCGTAACAATATCCAGAACCAAATTCCTGAAGTAGGGCTTGTATTACACAACTTTTTACTGCCTTCTCTCATAAGTATGCAATGGAGCTGAAATATATATATTTTTAAAAACCTCTCCTATGCTAACTTTTTACTTAACAAATCTGCAACTCAAGTATATTTTGGATGTGCTTTATAGTTGGGACCAGCAAAGATTGCATACATCAAGCAAGATATACCAATTCAATCAATCATAGAATTAAGAGTCAAAGTAGGTGTGATGTTAACAATGTAATCTGATCATGTATATTTCCCCCCACTAAATACCAATGTTGGAGTCACTGAACCAAGACTATATCCCTTCTGCCTGGAAACAACCCTCTAGCTGGAAACAAGAGCTGGAGGGGTAGCAAGAATGACACTGTCATGTCATAGACCTGATTTGGATTGGGTTTCCCGAGGCAAATTCTTAGGCATTAAACTTATGATTAGTGATATGTCCTGAATAGCTTCATGGCAATTTGAACCATTCACATGGCAAAAAGAACCTTGTTTTCAGAAGTCAGCCAATAGCTATATTTTTAGAAAAAAAGGACCGAGCCATCTTGGTCTTCATATTCTAAAAATCTTGTTTAGTATGACGTCTGCCATCTCTCACAGAAATTAATACATTATACCATATAATCCTCATCTTGAAACTGCCCACTAAACTTCAGATCTTATGATTAGGCTTTGTGTTATAATCATTATCATCATCATAAAATGCTTCAGAATCAAGGGACAGTAATAGTGTGAAAGACGGTAATAGTGTGAAGGTGGTGAAAATTGATGGGGGTGGGGGAAGAAGCAAAGAAATAAGTTGGCTGCTGGAAAATGAGATGTTCAAAGTTTGCAACTGGGATATAGGAAATAGGCCTTAGATGTGATGGAAATCCAAGAGAAGATCACAGGATGAGATAAAAGAGATTCTTTCCAGAAAAATTAGAGTGTGCAAAGAATGTGCAAAGGAATAAGAATTGTGACTTTCTGAAGTTAGGAAGGAGGTCATTCTAAGAAAGAAGAAATAAATGTTTGGGGGGGAAAAGTTTGGAGTTCTGAGGGCAAAACTATGCAGACCTAGGGATTCTGTTTGATGCAAAGAGACTTGACTAGGAAAAGAGGCAAGCACTAGAGAGGCAAGCACTAAGAAAAAGAAAACTGCTTAGTATAGTAAAGTAACTTGAAGAGATAAAAAGGATATAAAAATGAAAAGTGTTATGTCCGGTAGGTCGGGCTCATAGAGACGAGAAACTCAGTTTAAGTGAACAACAGCTCTTTATTAAACAGGCTAGTTCTGAGTAAAAAAACAGCGCTTGCGGCGGCTCTTCTTATAGAGCTAGCCGCGGCTAGGCAGCCAATGACATCGCTATGAGTTTCCCGCAATTGGTTTCAACCAATCGCGGTAGACTCTTAGCGAACCAATCACAACCGTCCTGACTGTCCAATCACATAGCGGTCTTTGTGAACCAATAGGAATGCAGGGTTTCAAGCCTGCTAATATGGAACACCCCTCCCTCTTGGTTTCGTCCAAGGGGCGGGGTGACGTGAGTCGGGTCTCCGGACCTGCCTACTTGACCTGCGCGTCTCAGTAGGTCTCTGGTCGTCAACTGGTTTGGACGGGCTCGGGCGTCACTCTCAACCATCTCGGTGGAACCGCCTGGAAGGGTGAGCCAGGCCTATAGCTGCGACTCCCGCCTGGTCTGCCCGTTCGCTCCGCCGCTCCCACCTGGATTCTCTGGGCTGGTTGAGCTTGTCCGGCTACTCCTTTCAGGTGAAGCACCCATCTGCAACGGTTCTGTGTTTTCAGGTGAGTATGGTTGGTTGATTGTTTGGCTTCTGATTGGGGGGTGTTCCGCTTGCATTGAGAGTTTTTCTTTTTCAATGTTTGAGGTCCCCCCCCCCTCTGATTTCTTTGCTATAGTCTGTGTGAGGTGTGCTGGCAAGCCTTGACTGTAGCTGGTCGATGTGTCGCTTCCAGCTTCGCCCATCGGTTGTTTCTAGGCGGTATGACCAGGGTCCGGTTATTTGGGTGATCTGTGCAGGTACCCAGAGAGGGTCTCCAGTGAAACTTTTTGCAAAAACAGTGTCACCGATGTTAAATGCTCGGTGTTGGCTGGTGGAGCCTGGGGGTTTCTCTGGATTATAGGTGGGGTGTAAGCGGTCTAGCGGTGAGCGGAGTCTTCTGCCCATAAGTAATTCCGCTGGGCATTTGTTTGTGGTTGTGTTAGGCGTGATATGTTGTATTAGTAGCATTTTATTAATTTTTTCCTGAATGTTGCCATCTTCTATTTTTTGTATGGTTTTTTTGGTAAACTGAACTATTCGTTCTGCCCGCCCATTCGCCGCTGGGTGAGTGGGCGATGTTAAAGCATGTCTGATGCCTCAGTCAGCCAGGTATTTTTCGAATGCCAGTGCCGTAAACTGCGGTCCGTTGTCGGACACTAGCACGTCTGGCAAACCGTGTGTTGCAAAATAAATGTTTTGATATGACGGCTTCCGTGGTTGTTGTTTTCATAGTGCTAACTTCCAGCCAATTTGAATAAGCATCGACGGTAATCAGAAATGTGTGTCCTTTAGTGGGGCCGGCGAAATCTACATGGATTCGCAACCAGGAGCCTCTAGGGGTTTCCCATTCCAGGGTGGTGCTGTGGGGGGAGGGGACCATTTTTGTTGGCAGCTGCTGCATGCGGCTACCCATGTTTCAATCTGCTTGTCCATCCCTGGCCACCAAGCGTAACTTCTGGCCAGGGCTTTCATCCGGACGATGCCCGGGTGCCCTTCATGCAACATGTCCAGTACTCTTTTTTGTAAGGTCTCTGGTATTACCATCCGGTCTCCCCAAAGTATGCAGCCTTTTTGTGAAAAAAGTTCAGTTTGCCGATTCCTGAAGGCTTTAAAAAGTTCGTTTTTGTCATTTTCTGGCCAACCCCTCTCTACCCAGCTCAGGACTTGCGCCAGCCACTTGTCTTTTTTTGTTTCGCGGGCAATGTCTGGTGCGGTCAGGAGTGGGCTGGGTAGAGTTTCTATTTGAAGGACTGGTATTGTGGGTGCTGGGTCGTCTTGCACGTCTGCAAGGGGGAAACGGCTTAAAGCATCAGCGTGCAAAATGTCCTTACCGGGTCGGTGCGTTAGCTGGTAATTATAGGTGGCAACTCAGACCATCTATTCATCCTAGGTGACAGGATGGTTGGGGTGGCCTTGTTGCCTGCCAATATGCCTAGCAGAGGTTTGTGATCGGTAATGATTGAAAAGGTCCTACCGTAGATGTATTCGTGGAAACTTTTCACTCTGGAAATGATCGCTAGGGCTTCCTTGTCCAGCTGGTTGTAGTTTCTTTCCGGTTTGGACAAGGTTTTTGAAAAGAAGGCGATGGGTGCCTCTTTCCCGTCCGGTAAGGTATGACTGAGAATTGCCCCAACTCCAAAAGGCGATGCGTCGCATGTAACTGTCAGCGGTAGGGTTTCACTGTATTGGATGAGGACTGCGTCGGAGGTTAAAAGGTTTTTTGTCTGTTGGAAGACGTTTTCCTCCCGTTTTCCCCAAGTCCAGGAGGCGGTTTTATCCAACAGTCTATGCAATGGTTCCGCCACGGTCGCCTTTTGGGGTAGGAAAACATTATAAAAGTTAATGAGTCCTAAAAACACCTGAAGTTCCATTTTGTTTTTTGGTCTGGGGGCTTCCCTGATGGCTTTGAATTTTTTCTCGGTGGGGTGAATTCCGTGTTTGTCTAGGTGGTACCCCAAGAATTCAACTCTCTCGGTGCATAGTTGGCATTTCTCTTTTTTAACTTTCAAGCCAGAGTCTTTGAATTTTTGTAATACTGCCCTTAGATGTTTTTCTAGTTGTTTTTTATTAGCCGCTGCCACTAGCACGTCGTCAAAGTAAGGCACTACTCCCTTAATTCCCTGCAGCAGCCTCTCCATGAGGCTTTGGAAGACCCCGGGTGCGACGCTGACGCCGAATTGGAGGCGGTTGCACTTAAATGCCCCCCGGTGTGTTACAATCGTCTGTGCCTCGGCGGTCTCTGCATCGACCGGCAGCTGTTGATAGGCTTGTGCCAGGTCGAGCTTTGCAAAGACCCGGCCTCCCCCCAGTGAGTGCAGGAGATGCTGAACTACTGGCACGAGGTAGGCGCTTTGCTGCAGGGCATGGTTGAGGGTGGCCTTATACTCCCCACAGATTCTTATGGAGCCATCTGGCTTGATAGGGGTGACTATAGGTGTTTCCCAGCGGGCATGGTCAATAGGCTCTAATACCCCTTGCGCGATGAGCTTATCTAGTTGCTCGTCGATTTTGGGTTTGAGCGCAAATAGCACTTGCCGCGGTTTGAGACAGATGGGGGCGACGTCTGGGCTAAGATTGAAGGAAATTGGGGACCCCTTGTACTTGTCTAAAGTGTCGTCGAAGACCTCTTGGAAGTCTTGTGCGAGAGTCGCCTCCCAATCTTCCTCGTTTGTGTGGTGGATGCCCGCCATTTCTATCCCTAGCAGCGCGAACCATTGTAGCCCGAGCAGGCAGGGGTGGTCTTTGTCCACGATGGTGAGTGGCAGAATGTTGGTGTGGCCTTTGAATGTGATTTTGAAGTGCCCGATGCCAGCTACGGGAATGCGGTTCCCCTGGTAGTCTCTGAGGATCAGCTTTTGGTCGCTTAGCTCATGTCGGCGTATGCTGGGTATTAGGCGTTTGATGGTGTGCCACGAGACCATGGAAAGGTAGGATCCGGAATCCACCTCCATGGTGCATGGTTGGTCTTCGATGTCCACCTCTATGCATACCTTTCGGGCGTCTATGTTTGAAGAATGGCCGATGACAACCGTTTGGTGGGTCTCTTCTCTCCGTGGCGCCTCGTTGAATCGTTTGTTCCGGCCGTCTTGGCTCCATCGGCTGTCAGTCTGGCAATCCCGGTGCTTGGGGGGGTGCCGTCTCGTCATCTGGGGCTGCCGCCTCTACGCCGGGGACTGTGGTTACGTTTATTCTGGCACACTTTTGCGATGCGCCCCCGCTTCTCGCAATGCCGACAAATGGCATCAAGGAAACGGCATTCGGAACGGGGGTGATCGCCTCCACAGCCGGCACATTGGAACCCTGGCTTACGACCCCGCCGGTCCCCCCGATCGCATTCCGACTGGAGTCAGTGGATCTCTTCCTCCTCGTAGTCACTGTCAGAGGGGGATTCGATGTTGCCGTGGTGGGTGGTGGTGGTGTGTTTCTCCGATGTTGAAACCGCCTCGCTGACAGGATGGCTGTCGGTTCCGTTTGATCGCCGCATCCGGACCGCCGATTTGCGGGTGGCTTTGGCTGCGGTCGCTTCGGCTAGGGTGTCGGCGAGGGAGATATCGCCCTTGGCCATCAGCCTGCTTTGTAGTGCGGGGTCTTTTAGGCCGAGGATGACCCGGTCTCACATGGCCTCATCTAGGTCAGTGAATCAGCACAAACCTCCAAGGTCCCTTAGATCAGCCATAAAGTCGCTGATGCTCTCGCCCTCGCGCTGGTCTCGTCGGTAAAAATCGTGCCGGCGAATGAGGGTAGGCACGTCCAGGGCGTAGTGGTTTCGGAGGATGGGTGCAAGGTTGTCCCAGTCTATCGCCTTGACGTCCGCAGGTTTTGCCAAAGCCTTGGTCATTTTAAACACGGCGGGCCCACAGTGTGTTAAAAATACGGCCCGTTTCCGATTGCTGTTGGCATCTTTCAGGTTGCTGCATTCCAAAAACATCTGAAACTGGTCGATGTAGGACTCCCAGTCCTCAGTGGCCAGGTTAAAGGGTGCGGGTGGCGTGGTGTTGCTGGCCATCTTGAAGGTCGTTTTCGCGCCGTTTGCCATGTGCTGGATTGTCTCGTTGTCTCACCATCCCACCCTCGTCGCCAGTGTTATGTCCGGTAGGTCGGGCTCATAGAGACAAGAGACTCAGATTAAGTGAACAACAGCTCTTTATTAAACAGGCTAGTTCTGAGTAAAAAACAGCGCTCGCTGCGGCTCTTCTTATAGAGCTAGCCGCGGCTAGGTGGCCAATGACATCGCTATGAGTTTCTTAGCGAACCAATCACAGCCGTCCTGACTGTCCAATCACGTAGCGGTCTTTGTGAACCAATAGGAATGCAGGGTTTCAAGCCTGCTAATATGGAACAAAAAGCAAGATAAATTACTTAAGGAAGCAAAAGTTTTAAATTTAATCTTTTAAAAATTAAAAGATCACTTGTGAGTCAGAGAGTTTAAGAAGACAGAAGGGGTAAAAGAGATGAAGAATCCCAATTGACAATGGGAATCAGAAGGACTTTTTTCTTATGAGGAACAAGACAAGTTATATGCCCATTGATATGTTCAAAGGAAATGGCTCAGTAAGTTTCAGTAGCCAAGGGGATCACCTAGTATGTCAGCTAGAAAGATGATATCAAACAAATGACGAATACTGAGTGTGTGATGGCTTGGCTTACACATACATTCTGGCATTTAATTAATTAATGTAGCTGCCCATCTCAATCAATAACTCTGGGTGGTTGTGCCTCAATTTCCTCGCCTTCCTATTGAAGAATCTTCTGAATGGGATGCTTATTCATGTATTACACTGTCAGGAATCTTACTTTATTGCCTTTGCAAGGCTTCACTTGTATCCTGATGAACATAAATAGACTTTCTGTACAGAACAGCAAGGTTTGTTTGGAGTAAGACGTTAGGTTGAGCATTATCTATAAGAAATTCAATAACTGTATAAAGCCAAAGAAGTTTTCACTGTGATACATTGGGCCACATATTATTCATTTCCAAAACAACTTCTTGAGCATGCTGCATATGAAGTTCTTCCAAAATTTACTTTTTCCTAGGATGGAGAAACTGAAGATTGTTGCTTTGTTTATGATTCAACAAGAAATAGCACAGAAAGTCCCAAAATTCCTTTTGGACAAAATGTTTACTATGTAAATCCAGATGTTAATGTTTGTTTTTAAGATCCCCAGATCTCTTAATTGCGCAAGGCACTTTTTGTAATTTTTTGCCAGTAAAGAGAATTAGAAAGCTTTCATCTTATAATTAATTAACTATTTAATTCATTCATTCATTTTTTAATTTAAATTTACTTACTGCCTATCTCACCATGGTATAGGGTACTTTGGCCTTCTTACAACAATAAAATAGGACAATAACCAAGAAATAAATCAATAAAAATAATAAAAATTCATATGAAATCATATGAAATTAAACAAAATGGGCAGAGAGGGAGTAGAAAGTGCAGAGGGGAGATAGGGTCAATTAACTAATAGCCACCTCCAGTGTATGTCCTCCGTTTTCGAGTCTTCAGGCCAAGAGGCAGAGCCAGGCTTTCGGGCCTTTAAGGAAGGATAAGAAAGTGGAGCAAACCTCACCCTGGAGGGTGGGATGTTCCAGGGGGCTGGTACCAGAGCAGAGAAGGCTCTTCTCCTGATCCCATCAGTCAGCGTTCCTTGAATGACAGGCTACTCAACAGGCCTCTTCTGGCAGCACAAATATGGCGAGTTTGTCTTAGTGGGATGAGATGTTTCATCAAATAAGCATCTATCCATGGAGGGCTTTAAAAGTCATAACCAACACTTTGAACTGTACCCAACAGCAAACTGGCAACCACTGCATCTCATGGAGCAATAATATACACTCTTATGTGTATTATTGCAATGTGCTTTACATAGCACTACCTTAAAATGCATTCAAATGCTTCAAATGGTACATGAGTCATTCTATTGGCCCCAAAGACTGCTCATGCTTTGCTATGTAAAACATATTGCAATAATACACTCAAGAGATAACTAGAGTTCAAATGTCCGAATGTAAGGAGTCCTGATCCAGGAAAGGCAACAGCTGATGTAAAATTGAAGCTGTGCTGTGATCCAGATCTGGAAGTTCCATGTACCCAAAGCCAGTCAGTCTTGCTAGGGTTCAGCCATTATTTCCTTTAAGCCTCAAGATGGACTTTAGACTAGATTAATTGTAACTTTTTCTCCATTGATTAATATATTTACTTAATGTCTTAATGTTCATAGAAGGAAAAAAACAATTAGTTCAGAAGCAAAAGGGTAATTTTTAGGCCACAAGGAGTTAGGGAAAGTGGTGTTCTCCTGGAATTAATCTTTGGGAGAAATACATTGATGGTTGACTTGACTGTAATCTTTGAGGTAGTGCCAGAGCCCAAAATGGCAAACTACTTTTTTTGTTACTTCTTCCCCATTTTTTCTCTTTCTCCCCGCTTGGCTAGGACAAACCACACAATAAATGCTTATTATTTACTTGCTGACTGCTTTTGAAAGTCATGTTTTGAACAGATCTACAAGAGAAATAAAAAGGGGAATACTTCTTTTAATTTTTTTCTACTATGTTCATTAGTTTAAAAACTTTAGTCAAACTAGTATTTATCAATTAGTAATACAGTCAAATAGTGATTGAAGTTACAGCTCAAATTTGTAAGGCAGACCTTAGACTCTGTTGTTATATTTAACTGTACAGTGACTTATTAGAGGCCTTCAGGGGTGGACTGCTACCGGTTTGCACTGGTTCGGGAAAATCGGTTCTTAATTTTATGCCAGTTTGGTGAACCGGCAAATCCCACCCCTGGCTGGGCCCACCCAGTCTATCATGCCCCTCCCAGGACTCCCTGCGTGGCCTGTTTTGGATCACAGGTAAGTGCAGGGCCCATGCAGAGGCTTGGGGAGGGCAAAAAACAGGCTCCCAGAAGTTCTGGAAGGCTGGAAATGGGCCTGTTTCCAGACTCTAGAGAGCCTTCGGAGCCTGGGGAGGCCATTTTTGCCCTCCTAGAGGCCTGAGGAAAGCCTTCAGAGCCCAGGGAGGGTGAAAATGCCTCCCCTGTGACCCATTTTCATTCCCAGGGTGGTGCAGGAGGCTGACTAGGCCACACCCATCATGGCCACGCCCACCCGGCAATCGGGCAAAGAACTGGTTGTTAAATTTTTTGAAGCCTGCCCTGGAGGCCTTTGAAGAAATAATTGTATCCTATCAAGCCTAATTTACCTCTCATGATTGCTCTGAGGATAAGAATGATCAGACCCAAGCTTCTTGGAAGAAAGGCAGAGAACAAATCTGATGAATAAAAATTGAATTTAGTTTGTGGTAATGTGAAATTAACAATCTTCCAGCAGAACCTAAACCTACTAAGAAGTCAACATAGTGCATTCTAAACTTTCCTTGTGGTACCATATAGGTACTATATGCCAAAATAATGATGTTGGTAGATGCAAGTAATGGTTGTGATGCTTTTCCTAAAGATCTCCTGGCAATCGTATCTTGGTACTGTACTGGAAAAGGAAGTATATGTTGTCAATAGGCTGAGATAAGGATGAAGTTACTGTCTCTGTTTTCTGGGTCAATCTGCCTGCAGAATTGACTGAGGAGTAGAGCTGGTCCTTATGAATATTTTATAGTCACTATTCTTGGCAGCTGTAGCAGCAAATATAGTTGTCCTTGAAGGTGTCAATCTGAAGGACAGGTGCCATTTGCATGTGAGTTGCAAGGTGTGGACTGCCATCTCCTAATGGAATATAAGGAGAAATTATAATTATAATTTGCAGGCTAGTTTTACACAACCTTTTTAATGAATCATTTGAGGAACTACCTTAATCCATTTCATTATGAATGATTGTACTATGTCAACCCAGCCTGTTTGGTTTCTCTGTGATACAATGGGAGTTGAGGAAGAGCCAATTGAAATATGATTTAAGAATAGGTAGGTCAGTCCGCTTGCTAAGAAATCTGGGGAAAAGCCTCTCAAAGATATTCTACCTTAAGAAATCATTATTATTGAAGTTGGGAAACTCCTATTACATTTTTCAACTTTTTATGTTTACCCCAAGTTAGTGTTAAAAATGTCTTGTTCTTATATCCTTAGTTTTGCCAATTATGTGGATCTTGACAGATACAATAAGTTATGTAAAAAATGAAAAATAGGTTAAATCAGCAATGAAAATAAGCATGTTGTTATGAACTCAATAAATGGAAAATAATTGGATCAGTATAATATAATTGATCATGTATACATTCTAAAAAAAGGCCTATGTTCCCCTAAGGATATATAACCATAATGGGAAAAGTAACATGACTCATACTTTTGATTGTTCAGTCTAATAGAGATGTTCATTATGACGAGCAATTCAAGATCCGAATTTTCCTCCTTTTTGATGGTTTTTTTTTTGGCCTTTATAACAGATTGACACTAGTTTTCTCTTTATGTAAAAGATACTTTTCAATAAATGACTATATTCTATGAAATAGATAATAGCCTTGTCCTAACTAGCTTGATGAGGGAACTAAAATCAATCCGTAGCAGACCCAGTCATGCTCAGGATTTACTAACTTGGCATAGTCGGTTATTTATTTAATTTATATTGTCACCTATTCGTCCATGGCGACTCGAGGTGGCTTACACAATGTAAAACCATATTTAAAACAAAAAATAAAAATAAAAAACAATAAAAACGAACAAAAAAATCAGATAAATTAGTAAAGTGCAATAGAACAAAATTTGGGGGAAAAAAAACCCCAACACCCACCCCTCGCCCCAATGACAGCAGATCACACTAGCCATTTGATGGGCTCCATCCCTCTCTGGGTTCCCCAGGCCTGCTGGCAAAACCAGGTCTTCAGTGCCTTTTGGAAGAGTGCTAGAGTGTGGGCCACTCTAATTTCTAGGGCAATGATATTCCAGAGAGAGGGAGCCACCATGGAGAAGGCCCTTCTTCTGGGTCCCACCAGGTGTATCTCCCTCAGGGATGGGGCCTACAACCTTCCTTGCCTCCTCGCTCTAATGGATCGAGTAGATGTGACTGGCAAGAGACGTTCCCTAGATAATATGTCATGGGAACAGCTGAATTCATTCCATTGACTCTTTTTGCACGTTTAATCTTCTAAGAAATAAGAATTGGAGAAAAAGTAAGCCTCTCTATTAATGGACTCATTATCAAGGCCTAGCAGCACTACATCTCACAAATATTACTTTGCTGGAATGGGCAAATTGTACCTATTATTGCCTCTATTATTGCTTATTTAGCCAATGAGGGAAAGGATTGTGTGTTGCCAGAACTATCAGTAAGAAAATTGACTGGATTAGTGGTTTTCTGAGAAATGTGTTGTAGGAAAGAGGCATAATCATCATATTACTGATGCTTAAAGATCACATTCAGTATAAATAATAATGTATGTAGCATAAAACAACTTAGAGATAGCATAGTATAGTGTCTTAAAAACTGGGTCATAAAATAGTGGGGGTCTGGTTAAGATTTTTGCAACTAGATGACTAAAGGCAAGCTCTTATTCTCTCACCCTCAACTACCTCTCTATCTGCAAAATAAAGATAATGGCAGTCACTTATCCTCCAGGGGTACTCAAAGCATTAAATAGTATTATGCATATGAACCTCTTCAACATGTAAAATTCCAGTGAAAGTATTACACATATAATTTTGGCTGCAGTATAAAGAGAGTTCATTCAAGCATTAGTTTCAGCCTTGCTTAAGCACATAGTTGGCCTTGTTTGTTTTTAAAAAGTTAAATACGATTAGACCTGATTATATTTGGATGGAAGACCACCAGGGTTACCAGGATATAGCTAGACTGGGGTTAAAAGAACACGTTAAAAGAAAAGAGGTTAATCACTTCTGTATTTTGCCAGGGCATGTAAATGAATATGTCCATGAGTTCAGCAGAAGGGAACATTATAAAAAGGAAACTACACTAATCTACACTGTTATTGTTGTCATTGTTAATTATGTGGTTCATCTATTGCATCATTAATTTATGGACTTTAGGCAGTTCATAGATATTAAATAGCAGTAAGCATAAAATACATTTGAAAATGTCAGTATAAAATATAAATAATATCAAATAATAAGAAAAATGAGCATACATGTATATGCTGTTTACTGTATTAGAATTTGCACTGTAAGAAATACTGCTTATGTTTTCACTTTTCTCATAGCTCCATTCCATGTTTCTTTTTTCAGCTTACTGTTTTTAAATAATAGAGCTATTACAGTGTGACCTCCTGGGAGTCAGTCTATCAGCTAAAGACAAATATTGTTCATAGCTCTATCTTGATTTCATATAATGTTAAAGATAGTGATTCAGTTATAGGTATAGCATAACATCTAAACAGAATCAGATAACAGATAACAGATAATCAGAGTTGGAAGGGACCTTGTAGGTCATCTAGTCCAACCCCCCACCCAAGCGGGAGACCCTACACCATTTCTGACAAATGGCAGTCCAATCTCTTCATGAAAGTCTCAAGTGATGGCGCTCCCACAACTTCAAGGTGTTCCATTGGTTGATTGTTCTCACTGGCAGAAAGTTTCTCCTTATTTCTAGGTTAAATCTCTCCTTGTTCAGTTTCCATCCATTATTCATTGTTTGGCCTACAGGTGCTTTAGAAAATAGCTTGACCCCTTCTTCCCTGTGGCGGCCCCTCAAATATTGGAAGACCGCTATCATGTCTCCCCTGGTCCTTCTCTTTACTAGACTAGACAAGCCCAGTTCCTGCAACCGTTCATTGTATGTTTTAGCCTCCAGTCCCCTAATCATCCTGGTTGCTCTTCTCTGTACTTTTTTTAGAGTCTCAACATCTTTTTTATAATGTGGTGTACAAAACTGGATGCAGTATAGGTGTGGTCTTACTAAGGCTTTTTAGAGTGGTATTAGTACTTCCCTTGCTCTTGATTGTATCCCTCTGTTAATACAATTTAGGATTGCATTAGCTTTTTTGGCTGCTGCTGCACACTGCTGGCTCATATTTAGCTGGTTCTCCACTAAGACTCCAAGATCCCTCTCACAGTTACTGCTATTGAGCCTGGTTTCACCCAGTCTATATGTGTACCTCTGGTTTTTCTTGCCTAAGTGTAGGACTTTACTTTTCTCTACATTGAATTTCATTTTGTTAGATATGGCCCAGTGTTCTAATCTGTCAAGATCCATCTGGATCTTGAGCCTATCTTCTTGGGTGTTAGCTATTCCTGCCAGCTTAGTATCATCTGCAAATTTGGTAAGTTCCCCTTCTATTCCCTCATCTAAGTTGTTAACGAAGATATTGAAGAGTACTGGGCCTAAGATGGAACCTTGTGACACCCCACTGCTTACTTCCCTCCATGTAGACTTAGACCCATTAAGGACTACTTGTTGAGTACGGTTTGCCAGCCAGTTGCGAGTCCATCTAGTGGTGGTGCTATCTATTCCACTTTTTTCTAGCTTACTAAGAAGTAGGTTGTGGTCTACTTTGTGGAATGCCTTGCTGAAATCTAAATATATTATGTCCAGAGTATTTTGCTGGTCTACTAGTTTAGTCACTATGTTGAAGAATGTAATAAGATTGGTTTAAATTTTACTTTATGTATTTTAGAATTGGAAACTTATAGCCAAGAACTAATTAAGTAAATATTAACATGTGTGCAGAGTGTTGTAGTTAACAACATCTCAGTATTAATAAATGCCTACTGCCAGTAAACTGTGGCTCATACAGTAACTAAATTAAAATTAAAAATGCTTAAGCAGTTTTCCTACTTATTTTATACACAGAAAGATATCAATCCCTTCTTTTAAGGTATCTATATCTTTGCTACGTATATCAACTAGATATAACAGTGTCAATTAAATCAGTTGCCATCAAGTTGCCTGAATTATCAGAATTTTTGTTAGATAAATACATAATCTTTAACACAAAGGGAAACTGAGAACAATTATAGATAAATCTAGTTAATGTAGTTAGCTGATGTTGTGAGATGGAACACCAGTACATTTGAGAAGCTACAATATACAGCTGAGCTCTTCAACATGACATCAAATTTAACAGTGGCAATTAGCAGATTCAGTCTTATAAAATGATCTCTCTACTGCTGGATTTTTAGAAAAAACATCCTGGGATTTCCTTTTTTGGTTTAATAAATTGCAGGACTGCAGATCTGCTGCAGTATATTTAAAGCGGGCTGCAGATAATGCCAGTAACCCGCCAGGCTGGCAGGAGACCTTTTCAAGACATACCTTTTGGCAAGTTCCAGGGTACATTTTCCTTATCTTATGAGCCATTGCAGCAGAATGTAGAATTCTGCATCTGGTAGAATTGCTCCAAATTCAGCATTTGGGGCTGGATCTACATCACTGCAATCCATAACGATTTATAGCACTCGGGGCCGAATGACATGTTATGTAGGGACTTAGTTACTCACACTGATATCTGCTGTACCAAGCTTTCTGTGAAATGTGAAACATAAAAAGTGTTGATGCATAAATCTAAAACATAAATAAGTACAGTACTGAGGGACAGTAAATAGAGGCTGTGTGCAGTATGAGAACTGAGAACCTACCAACAAGTCTTCCTGATGTTGACTGTATGACATTTTGTATTGGAAACACACATTTCTGATTCATATATTGTGATATATGTTTATTGCAGCAATAGTTAACTTTTGTTGTATGAAATATGCATAATAATAAAAATCAATCAGCTGACATGTGGAATTCATATTGGATATTTGGTATGTTGAAATATATCTACATGTATATCTTTCACATATAAATCTACATGCAGGTTGAATAAAATATTCTATGGATGAAAATTCTAGAATTTGTAGAACCTTCCCAACTGAAGATTACCAAATAGAGTAATGTATGTTTATTCAAAATTTAGAAGCAACGGAATGGTAGAACAGACAATGTTGCAAATCATTGAAAATTACTTACATGAGTAATGCTAAAATCATCGGAAGTTCAAAGTTCAAACCTTTATTGTCAATGCACAACATGTGTACATGAAATTGAATGAGCTTCCTTTAGTGCAGCCCACCCAAGAACACATAATACATCTCAATAAATCAATAAATAAAAAAGAAATCCCTCAATCTATCACATTAAGCCTGATTGTGGTGTTATGTTGCATTTAGTAGTCTGACAATGTATAAAAGCCAGGGTGAGATTCAAATTTTTTAACAACCAGTTCTGTGGGTGTACCTTAGTTGGTGGGCATGGCTTGATGGTCATGTGACTGGGCGCACATGACTTGGTGGTCATGTTATTGGCTGGGCATGGCCAACTCAATATCATTCACATCGAGGCACGGATCTCCTCGCCCGGCCTCTCATGACTGTGGGGATGCTGCAACAGTCGTAAGTGTGAAAAATGGTTAAAAGTCACTTTTTTCAGTGCCATTGTAACTTTGAATGGTCACTCCACACAAGCAAAGTACCAACAAAGGAGGGGGAAAAAACTCCAGAGAAGTTCCTGAGACAGGAAGTCTAGTCCTGCCAAGAATGTAATAAGGGTTAATGGAGAGGCAGTTTCTGTAAGCAACACCAGAATGCTTCCTTCCTGCCTTCCTTACAGGATTAGGCCAGTAATTTCTTCTAACAACCAGTTCTCCGAACTGCTTAAAATGTTAACAACCGGTTCTAGCGAATAGGTGCGAACTGGTAGAATCCCACCCCTGATAAAAGCTATTTTTCAGCCTATTTGTCCATCTGGCTATGCTTCTATATCTCCTGCCTGATGGTAGGAGAATAAAGAAATGTTGTCTAGGATGTGAGTCATCCCTTAGGATTTTCCTCACTCTATTGAGACAGTGGGACCTGGCAATTTCATCCAATGGGGTTAGGGGCTGCCCATGATTTTTTGTGCTGTGCACCCTCTGTAATACCTTCCTGTCCGCGGCTGTTAAGTCAGCATACCATACCGTGGCACAATATGTGAGGGCACTTTTATCATGGACCGGTAGAAGGAAGTCATCAGCCGTTGTTCTGCCTGATTTTTCCGCAAGACCAAAAGGAAATGGAGTTTCTGTTGGGCCTTTCTAACCACCTGGGATATGTTATTTTTCCAGGTGAGATCTTGGCTAAGATGCACTCCCAGGAATTTGAAAAGGAGACCCTTTCCAGACAGTCTCCCTTGATATAGAGTGGGGCAGGTTCCTCTTTCTGCTTCCGGAAGTCCAACTCCATCTCCTTTGTCTTGCTGGTGTTTAGATGCAAATTGTTTTCTGAGCAATATGTAGATAACTTTTGGACTTCTTACCTGTATGCTGATTCGTCTCCTCCTGTAATAAGATCCAGCACGGTGGAATCATCTGCAAACTTTATTATCGTATTTGATGGATAAGAAGCACATTTAGAGAGAGACTAAATTATTGAGTACAGACTAATAAAAGTGAGTACAAGTTATTATACATTAGCTACTGCAACAGAGAAAGTGATAACTTGGCAAAATAAATCATTTCATACTTTATGAAGAAAGATATTGAGGTTTATAATTATATCTTCCAACTGTCTTAAGGAAGTTAAACAACATGGTAAAACTAATGGTCACTTTTTTAAAAAAAAAAAAGACTTGTTTTGAACTTTAGTAACGTGATGTATTATTTTTGGGATTATTTTAAATAAAATTACATTTTGAAAATAATTGAAAAAATATTGCTTAATATATGTTAGCAATTATGGAATACAGATCTATTGAATAATAATTTTGTCAGAGTTTTCAGTTTCAAAAGCTGAATCTGAAAATGTTCAAAATTTCAAAAGCTTGATATATTCACTTATATGTTGCTTAAACATGGCATTTTTCCCCAATTTTGTTCCATTTGATGTATAGACCATGAACCAGAATTAGATGGCAGCTGACTAGTTTAGATTGTGTGTGGCATCGGAACAGTGGTTTGAATTCCCCAGATAGATTTGTGTCATTTGAAACTTGTTACCAGACAGATGCCTGCTGCTATTTAGGATCGGCTCCTTGGAAGACAAGTACTAGCATCTCTCTAAAAATTTGTTTACTGTAATTCAGGGGTGGGATTCTATCGGTTCTGTCCGGCTCTACAGAACTGGTAGCTCTGAAGAGCAGCAGACACAGAACTGGTTCTGTGTCTGCTGCTGTTTTGGCCCACTCACCTGCCCAGGCTCTTACCTGTCCTTTATTTCCTGCTTTTTCAACTGCAGCTGCTTTGTGCGGCACAGCTGCAGTTGAAAAAGCAGGAAAAAAGGGCTTTTCCAGCCACTGTGCACCCACACACAGCTTTGCTCAGCTGTCCGGGCAGCTCAGCAGGTCGTAAATTGCACTTGCGTGACTCACGCATGCGTGTGTGGCGCAGAACAACAGAACTGGTAGTTATACCGGTCAGATCCCATCCCTGCCGTAATTCCTTTTCAGACAGCATTTCCTCTTTTCCCTTTATAATTTGAGTAGAAAATATTTCATTGCCTCTGTCAGCTCTATCAAGACTTCAGCAAGAAAATCTAAACATTGTCTTTAGGATGGTAATCTTTTTGGAGAACTGTTTCTACCAATGTCATGAACTCTTCCCAGTTTGATGTACTTGCACTCACAAATTTCTGTACATTTTACTAGCATTACTCTTGAATGTTCAAAAATATTTTTTTAAGAGTTAAGACTAAAAATGTTTTAAACTTTTGTTAAAATGAAAGATTCTTATAATGCTGAGTTGTACAACTCTGATTAAATTACATGCTAATGTAATACCCCTGGGTAGACCTATGTATTTGCAGTACCAGAAGCAGCTCAGATTTTCTTTCAGATTTAGCTTTCCATATGCTGAAAAATAGTTTAATTAACTACAGTTAGTCCCTGACTCACAACAGCTCATTTAGTGACAATTCAAAATTATTAGGGCCCTGAAAAAAGTGAATCTCCATGGTCACATGATTGAGATTCAGCCACTTGACAGCTAACTCATATTTATGACAATTGCACACACCCAGAGAGAGAGAGAGAGAAAGAGGGAGAGAGAGAGGTTATCAGGTTGCTGGGATGATTGCAAATGGCAATCATGTGACTCCAGGACACTGCATTGTAAATACATGCCAGTTGCCAATCACCTGAATTTTGATCATGTGATTATTAGGATTTTTTGACAGTTGTAAGTGTGAAGACTGATCATAAATTACTTTTTTTTCAATGCTTTTGTAAGTTGAAAAGGTTGCTAAATGAATGGATGGTAGTTGAGAACTACCTGTATTAATTTCTTGATTCCCACAGCATGCTAGATTGGAAAAAGAAAAATGGATTACAAGGCTAGAATAAAAAAACTAGAATGCAGAGGAAGATAAAGGAAAACAAATATTTTTTTAAATAAAAGCATTCCCACAATCAGTCTAATGCACATATATATTGCTAAAATGTCAATTTCTAGGAATACTTTTTTAGAAGCCATCATTAAATCTGAAAATCTGTTTTCAATAATTTAATAGAATTATTTTTTCAATGCATTCTGAGATATATAAGTTACAGCAATTTCTATGAAAGTGATCATAGGAAGAGAGAAAGGAAGGGAATATGGTTTGACTTTCTTATAGCAGCTGTCCCTGATCTGGTGATTTTGCTTACTTGTCTGGATTTTCATAAAATGAACAGTATTGGTCCATTTTATGAATATAGTGCAACTATTTTTGGTGGCCTTTTGAAGGCCAAACTTTAAATATGCTTTGATGTATTTGTACTGTACTTGAAGATATTTTGGTTCCTTTCAGCATGATGATTATTAAATGGCAGGGGTTCTTCAGCATGATGATTATTAAATGGCAGGGGTTCAGCTAGGCCTTTTGCCTAATATAGATTTGTGTTCCTAGTGAAAGCTTTATACAAATGCAGTTTGGGATGGCCACTATAGAGATTTTATACAATTTTTATTGGATATCAAACAATTAAATTTACCTGGACAAAGATCTATTTACTTTGCAAAACATTTCTATCTAAATTATTATACAACTTGATCTCTAATGTAGTGAAAGTGATAAGAGAGCTTACTTATATATACCTATGCTAACAAGAATTTACATATAATACCACCTGATTTATTTTGTGTCATCTGAACCAGCTGCTGTGAACCATTGTCTCAGATGTTCTCAGAAGAGACATGGTTTGTTGTATAACATCCTTGAAATGTTGCCATTTCAAATTGCTTAAGACACTTATTTTATGCCCAAGTCCTTTGCAATAAATCTACTAAGAATGATTTGCAGCTTGAGTTAGTATATTCCATATGTTTCTGCTTTTGATGCCAAGTTTTCACCCTGGAATAGCATAATAATATGTTGCTATTGTGTATATGCATCATGCTTACACAGTATCTGTAGAAGTAAAAGGAAGACATCCTGCACATACACACACACACACACATATATTACACACACACAAATACACACACACACACACACACACACATACATTCATTTATCTTCATTGTTTTATATATCTTTATATACTTTTATATCCCTTAAATTGGAATCATGCTCACATGGTAACCTATTGTAGTAAAAGGAAAACATGCACACACACACACGCACTCGCACACACACACACCAAGACTGAAAGATTATTTATCTATAAATGTGAAATGGAAATTTCACATTTTTCTAAGCACATTCCACATGCTTAAAGCTCTTTCTGTAATTAATGAACCTATTATTGACTTCTTTTTGGCATCCTTTTGGTTTTCTCAGTTATTCAGCATAATATGTTATACCTATTCAAATTAAACCTAAAGACTATGTGCTAATTCTCAATGATTTGAAGGCAATCCTGAAATTTATAATATTTCTGGTAGATATTGTATATAGTGAAGTAGTCTGGTTTTCTCAAACCATGAGAACTAGTACGATTCATAGCCATTTAGCAAGGTTAGAACTGTTGTTCTGCACCAGAGGTGGTATTCAGCAGGTTCTGACCAGTTCTGGAGAACCGGTAGCGGAAATTTTGAGTTGTTCGGAGAACTGGCAAATACCATCTCTGACTGGCCCGACCCCCATCTATTCTCTGCCTCCAAGTCCCAGCTGATTGGCTGGGTCTTCTTTTGTTGCCCTGCAAAGGAGAATGGAGCTGGAAAGTAGGTTAGTGGGGTAGGGAGGGAACGGGGATTTTGCAATAACCTTCCCCTGGAGTGGGGAGAGAAGGAGGATTTTACAGTATCCTTCCCCTGGAGTGGGGTGGGAATGGAGATTTTACAGTATCTTTCCCCTGCCATGCCCACCAAGCCACGTCCACAAAGCCACACCACGTCCATAGAACCGGTAGTAAAAAAAATTTAATCCCACCACTGTTCTGCACAATTCCTATGCCTAACCTCAGCAAGACAGTGAGAATGCCACTGAAATTTATGTTTCTGATTGTACTGAGGGTGATAAATAGAAATGAAGATGATAAGGTATCTAAGAGCAATACACAGTTATTTTATGCCTCTAATGTAGCTTGAGCTACAATTCTGCCCTTTCTGCAATATTGTACAAGCTCCCAAGCACTATACAGTATCTCAGGCTGCCTTTTGGCTTAGAGGCTAGAAGCTTGGAAGAGGATCTAGTTAAGGTATTAGAATGGTGGTGAGTTAAAGCAACAGGCAGAGGCATATTCTAACAACAGAGAATCTGGATATTTTTATGGAGATAGCTGCTTCTACCACAATAATTTTCCTCATGGGTTAAGTTAGCAAGTATTTGTCATGCTGATTTCTGCTCCATTCTAATTCTGAAGTCTCATTTGGAACTATGGTTTAATATCATAAACTGATGCCTGAAATACAGTTTCTGTCCATTCAGAATTCAGATGTCAGAATGGGGTAAAGTCAAAATAGTTAAAAATCAGAGAGCTTAAGGATGATGTGAAACTGTAGCAGGTTCTGTCACAATGAATTTTTGGGACCCCAGTATCTGACAAAATATGCTTTATATTGGTTGAACCAGAAAAAATTATTTATCTTTAAATCTTGACCTGCTGGTTTGCAAAACTAGACACAACCTATTGGATCCGAATTTGTGAGACCTGCTTTTAGTGTTGGGGATGGGATTGCTGGAAGAATATACAGTAATGTTGTTTAAATGTGTAGAATGTTTATTTTCCAACAGAAGTTACTCAAATCAAGTTAGCAATAGGAAGTAAATTACAAGTACTAAATACAGGTGAAAGTCAAAAAATTAGAATATCGTGCAAAAGTTCATTTATTTCAGTAATGCAACTTAAAAGGTGAACCTAATATATAAGATAGACTCATTACATGCAAAGCAAGATAGTTCAAGCCGTGATTTGCCATAATTGTGATGATTATGGCTTACAGCTCATGAAAACCCCAAATCCACAATTTCAGAAAATTAGAATATTGTGAAAAGGTTCAATATTCTAGGCTCAAAGTGTCCCACTCTAATCAGCTAATGAAGCCATAACACCTGCAAAGGGTTCCTGAGGCTTTAAATGGTCTCTTAGTCTGGTTCAGTAGGAATCACAATCATGGGAAAGACTGCTGACCTGACAGTTGTGCAGAAAACCATCATTGACACCCTCCATAAGGAGGGAAAGTCTCAAAAGATAATTGCAAAAGAAGTTGGATGTTCCCAAAGTGCTGTGTCAAAGCACATTAATAGAAAGTTATGTGGAAAGGAAAAGTGTGGAAGAAAAAGGTGCACAAGCAGCAGGGATGACAGCAGCCTGGAGAGGATTGTCAGGAAAAGGCCATTCAAAAGTGTTGGGGACTTTCACAAGGAGTGGACTGAGGCTGAAGTCAATGCATCAAGAGCCACCACACACAGACGGATCCTGGACAGGGGCTTCAAATGTCGTACTCCTCTTGTCAAGCCGCTCCTGAACAACAAACGTCAGAGTCAGAAGCGTCTTACCTAGGCTAAAGAAAAACAGAACTGATCTGTTGCTCAGTGGTCCAAAGTCCTCTTTTCTGATGAGAGCAACTTTTGCATCTCATTTGGAAACCAAGGACCCAGAGTCTGGAGGAAGAATGGAGAGGCACACACTGCAAGATGCTTGAAGTCCAGTGTGAAGTTTCCACAGTCTGTGTTGATTTGGGGAGCCATGTCATCTGCTGGTGTTGGTCCACTGTGCTTCATTAAGTCCCGGGTCAACACAGCCATCTACCAGAAGATTTTGGAGTACTTCATGCTTCCTTCCACAGACGAGCTTTATGAGGATGCTGACTTCATTTTCCAGCAGGACTTGGCACCTGCCCACACTGCCAAAAGCACCAAAACCTGGTTCAATGACCATGGGATTACTGTGCTTGATTGGCCAGCAAACTCGCCTGACCTGAACCCCATAGAGAATCTATGGGGCATTGCCAAGAGAAAGATGAGAGTCATGAGACTGAACAATGCAGAAGAGCTGAAGGCCACTATTGAAGCATCCTGGTCTTCCTTAACACCTCAGCAGTGCCACTGGCTGATAGCTTCCATGCCACACTGCATTGAGGAAGTAATTGCTTCAAAAGGGGCCCAAACTAAGTACTGAGTACATATGCATGCTTATACTTTTCAGAGGTCTGATATTGTTCTATGTACAATCCGTGTTTGATTGATTGCATGTAATATTCTAATTTTCTGAGATTGTGGATTTGTGGTTTTCATGAGCTGTTAGCCATAATCATCACAATTATGACAAATCACAGCTTGAACTATCTTGCTTTGCATGTAATGAGTCTATCTCATATATAAGTTTCACCTTTTAAGTTGCATTACTGAAATAAATGAACTTTTTCATGATATTCTAATTTTTTGAGTTTCACCTGTAGATACTCAACAATTTTTACAGCATATATGTGCTTTATGATTCGGTTTGATCAGAATTCAACTCAGGTTGTGAGTTTGAAGAAGGTTCATTCCTCCCCCTAAAGAGCAGCAGATGTATGCAGCATAATTGTCTGTGTTATTGAATTATTGCTGACAGCAGGAATTGCTAGAGATTGGAAATATCTTTTTATGTACCAGAGTTCCTGGAGCTATGGGTCTTGGATTTACTCAGATGATGCCTGATTGCATTACTGCATCTAAAACCATTAATCAGGTTCCTATTTTACTTGGTATTCTTTTATATAGATTATTTTAATTTTTAAAACTAATGAGAAGTGGCTTACTGCAAAGTGTTAGCCTTAAAGCAACCATAATTTTTAAGAATACCCCTAGGCCCAATCAACATTCTGAGAAAATAAAAATGGTGGAAGATTGCCCAGTGCTAAATTTTGGAAAATGTTCATTTCCATTAAGAATGAGAGATACGTTGGATAGATTTATAGAGTATCTGGGGAAATTAGAAAAAGGTGACAGAGAAGGCAGATGAGGATATGTTTTGTATATACTTTGTATTAACAATTTTCTTGTTTTTTAAAAGTGGCTGTTTATATAAAAACAAAATCAGATATATTTATTATTAGTGAACATTATCATAACCCAACATTTCCTGAAATCATATAACGTGGAAGCAATCATGTATGTATGTGTATTAGAGACAACCAGCAAGATTAACATCTGAAAGGATCTGCATAATTTCCTAAATTAGTTTAGGCATATATTTTTTTGGGAAAAAATTATTAGGACATTGTGTTTGAACAGTATTATAAACCCTAAACAATTAGTTACCCAACTCAGGAATAATTAGATGTACACAATTCAGTTTGCCAACAGTCAGTAAAGTTGTATTGTGTCATGTGGTTGTTCTCTGTATCTGGTGTGTGTGTGTTTGTGTGTGTGTGTGTGTGTGTGTACGCATGCGTGTGCATGCGTGGCGCATAGGCATGCCCTGCATGCATGTGTGGTGTAAATATTTTACCTGGGTTTTTGCCAAATGGGAATGACTAGAGAATATGGTGAAGAGGAAAAAAGATTTTTTAAGTTGTACTGTGTACTTTTAAATAAATGGATTTGCATATACCTCTTTGAGCATTGTCATATAGACAGTAATGATTTGTAAGCGTGAGTTTGTGATTTGGCACTTGTGGCTCAGATCTTTGCCTTATACACAGGTTCTTGGCAAGATTTTTTTTTTGCTTTGTTTCATTTACTTGGCTGTATTTGGTATACTGATTTTATGAATGGACAAATTTCTGCAGAAGCTGTTTTGTAATAATTTCAACAATATTCAACAATACAATTACCAAGATATTGAATATAATCATTAATAAAAAAATTGGGAATTGATTGTTTTTATTATGTTTCAGCATTATATATTACCTTAAAGTCAATTGTATCATTTTTGGGGTCTTTTAAATGCCATTTATTAAAAAGCTGTCCTCTTATTGATTCTCATTTATATGGCTTCCCAGATAGGTTCTCTTCAATAAATTTGAAGTAATACCTTCGATTATTTTTGTTTCTTTTTAAACTTCTTTTTAGACTGGGAAGCAATGAAGAAAAGAGAGCAAGGAAGGCTAGAAGTATGTGGGAATGAAGGAATAAATAGCTTAGAAATAGTTCTGTAAAATACACACACACACACACACACACACACACACCTCCCTTTACTTGGAGGAAAATTGCTGTAAGAAAAGGTTGTTACTATTTTCATGGAATGTACGCCTGTAGTTTATACTTGTCAGTGCATTTTAAGCAATGCACTATGATTGAATTTTTGATTGCAAAAGGAGTCTCTCAACTGAAATTCATCACAGGTGCAGATTCTTTAGAATGTTGACTGTACTGACACGTGTACTGTGTGATGCGAGGCCAAAAAATGTAAAGCTGTATATGGTGAAGGGAAAACCCTACTTTCCTTTTAAGTAAGCCACATTTGCATGGAATGTCTGCTTCTAGACCCAGTGCTTGCTGAATATAAAGTCTAGGCTGATGAAGAAGAAGGAATGGCAGTAGGAGAAGGCAGAGGAGATGGCAGGTGCCAGAGGCTAACAAAAGCCAAGGTACTTTTTAAATGTCCTTACCAGGGACATTACAAACAAATTCCCTTATCCTTCTATCCTCCTGGCCTTGACGTAACTAGCAGAGAAGACAACTGGTTCCTCAAGCTGGCAAGTCTTTCTAAAGAAAGAAGAAAGGGAACAGGAGATTATACAAGTAAAGAGCTGCTCACTTCTCACAGCTAAGGCTTATCAAAACTGTGAAACAGCAGGATTTCTCCTAGATGGCAGGGTGGTCTCTTTTCTCCTGCTGTCAAAACAGCTGATTTGCTGCCAGAACTGGTTATCTGACAGCTTGTGTTCCTTAGATTGGAATGGGAGCACTAGGAATGACCCACGACAACCCTTAGATGATTGTGTACTGCCAGAGAAGAGGGATCTTGATGACAGCAATTCTTGGTAGGAGCGATCATGTGTGTATGTGTGTGTGTGTGTCAGTTCTTCTATCATCTTTTCCCTTCAGCTATCTGTTTAAGAATTCCTGGGTTTTAATTGCACTTTTTAAAGCTTTCCTTACTTTTGTGATTTACACATTAATTGACTGGTTGAATGAGGATCTATCTTATAACCTCTTACTGGATTTTTAATGTTTTTTTTATGGTAGGCAGATTTATAACAGGTCAAATTGGTCACAGATAGACATGGAAGTTTATATTTTGAGCTTGATTCACAAGGGGAAGAAATTATTATTGTTGTAATATATTTATCAGTACTGAGGGGATAATATATATATGTGTGTGTTTTTGTTTTGTCTTAATGCACATTTTCTTTCTTTTCTTTATATGTTTGTGTCTGTTTTTGTTTTGTTTTTGTAAAATTTCTCTTTTCATTTTTTTGGGAGTTTGTATTTTAACTTTCTGAATAAAATAAAAATTTATTTAAAAAGATTGTGAAGCAGCAGAACTAGTTAAGTACTGCTGCCACAATAGTTTAACAGGTTTAGGCATTTTATTCTGAACATTACTTTCAGTTCTTAGTTTGGACTGCTTAGGTTCCAAAGACTCTCTTTTATTTTCAAATTCCATTCCTGCTCAAAAAACTGGGAAGAATAACTTTATTAGATTTTGGATAGCCCGGTGTTCATTTTCTGTTACATGTTAGTCAACATCTCACCTCCCCACCAGCAACTGATGAATTTCACCTGAAAAAAGTTGATTGAAGACAATTGGTAGATCACTTTAAAAAATTGATATCACTTGACATTTCCCAGGAAAATGTGGGTCACATTACTGATGCCATTCAAATTGGAGAGTTTGTATAAAATAGTTTTCTCATATGCAGATTTAGTGCCCTGTGACTATCATCTTTTCTCAAAATTCAAGGAATGTATTTGTAGCATATGTTTGAAATAAAGTGGAAAGTGCTATGGGAATCTAGTTCAAGAAACAAAATGGAGTTGTGACAGCTTCAAGAAACTTGTTCTTTGTTGGTAGACCTGAGTAGTGGACAGAACTGATTATTTACTTGTCCCATTTAGATAATAAAAGAGCTCATTTCAAGGATTATTTCCCAATTCAGTTATTAAAAATATATATTTATTCTAAAGCTAGGGAGGTAGAAATATCACATTTTATTCATGCAATTGCTATTGTCTTCCAACAGCAGTTCCAATTCCTTTTAAAAGTGTTTTTCCCTGTTCCCCTTTCTTCTGATTTATTAAATAAATCAAGGCAAATGTACCCCCATTATTCTCCCCCCCCCCAAAAAAAATGGTTGAGAGTGTTAGGATTTAGAAATCCTATCTTATTATTTCTACTTAGTTATTAATAATATTAACATATCTAGATTATAAAAGTGTGGATAATCATTAATTAGCACCAAAGGAGTAAAGTTATTCATGTCTCTTTGCTCTTATCTAATGGTTGTCTGAATTTTTGCAGCCCATATATACTATATATAGTAGGCATAGCTATGAAGCTTATTATGTGATTTGGGTTGTCCCTGTTTCTTAGTCTAATTTATCTGACAGAGTTGAAACTGAGTCAAAACACCCAAGGCTCTTAGTGAGAGAAGAAATGAATCAAGGAATAAAAGAAAGGAAGTTTAATTTCACAGTAATTTAAAATGTCTACCAATTCTAGTAAATTTTGTAATTAATAGTAACCCTGCTGTAATTCTTGAAATGCTCATTGCTTTCAACAGAATTATCATAATTCAAGGGTAGCCTGTAGGAACAAAATGTGTTGGCTATATTGCTGCCATGATTTAGGCAAAATACTGTAAAAGGGAACATTAAGACAGGCATGTTGGTGTATGTTGGTGCACTTATGCACGCCCCTTATGGACCTCTTAGGAATGGGGTGAGGTGAACAGTAGACGATCTGGGGTTAAAGTGTTTGGGGTTAGTGGAAGAAACCACAGAGTTAGGTAGAGTATTCCAGGCAGGAGTGGGATTCTTTTGGTTCTGACTGGTTCTATAGAACCCCTTGTAAACTTTCTAAGCAGTTTGGAGAACGGTAGTTAGAAGCAATCTCCTTTTGTTTTTTTCCCCACTCTTATTACATTCTTGGCAGCACCCCTAGACTTCCTGTCTCCGGAGCTTCTGGGGCTTGACTTTCTTAAAGGGGAAGGGTTGTTTTAAGATTTTTACACTGCTATTGGGAGGAAATACTTCCCTGGACAGCACTTTGAAGAAATAATTGAATAATGAAGCAGAGCTGTCAGAAAGAAGCTTTCAATGACAGGGAACCAAGATGAGTGACATTCAGCAAGGCTTCTTGGCTAGCTAAAAGATTAACATTCAAACGTGAGTTTACATACCCTTTCTGAGTTTTGGTCTAAAACTGGTTTTTGGTGAAGGTTTAATCCTGTGTTTATTGATGGGATAATTTTCCCTGTTCAGCTTCAACAAACAACAGCTGTTGTAATGTAATTATTTGTATTGTGTTTGAATTTTTTTTTGCCTCATGGTTTCTTTTTCTATCTGGGGAGTGATTCTTCCTTCACTGCTTTAGTGGTATCTGGCACTGTCTTTTTTGGGTATACTTCCAAGAGGCAGGATGCAAGCTTGGCACTGATTTTTTTTACTGCCTTTCTGGGAGGCATGTGACCTCTCCTTAAATCTGGATGATTTCCTTAGGGTATCTTGTGAGGTGAGTGAGACCAGCTGGTATCTTTAAGTGGTGCAAATGGATCTAAGGATTGCTTTCCTGGGTGTGCTTTTTCTGGAGACCTTAAATGACCTCTCTGCTAAAGGGTTTCACTTTATGAGCAAGAGTTGGCTGCTGATAGTTATCACTGCATTTTAACTATTTTAATTCCTCAAGGTGCTCTGGCACCCTGCCTGATTTGTAACTCCGGCTTGCAGGTATTTTTAATCTAATGATTAGTATTTAGGGCAGCTTTTTGCAAGCAAAGAAACTTTTTGTATTTTTGTACAGGTAATTCTTGACTTACAACAGTTCATTTAGTGACCATTCAAAGTTACAATGGCACTGAAAAAAGTGACTTATGACCTTTTTCACACTTATGACCATTGCAGCATCCCCACTGTCATGAGAGGCCACGCGAGGAGAAGCGCCCCTTGACATGAGTGATGTTGAGTTGGCCACACCCACCCAGTCACATGACCACCAAGCCATACCCACCAACTAAGCCACACCCACAGAACCAATTGTTAAAACAATTGAATTCCACCTCTGATTCCAGGCATTGACCACTGTGTTGCTGAAGTCATATTTCCTATGATCAAGTTTTGTGCGGTTTATCCTGAGTTTGATCTATTGTGTGTTCGTGTATTGTTGAGGTTGAAGCTGAAGTACTCATTGATGGGTAGGACATTGTAATGGAAAATTTTATGTAGTATGCTTAGGTCAGACTGAAGGTGGCGTACTTCTAAGTTATCTAAGCCTAAAATTTCAAGTCTGGAGGCATACATTACTCTTGTAAATGTTTGACCACTCTTTCTGTAGGAGTTCTCCTTAAATTTCTGTTTATGATGGTTTGCAGTTAAACAATTAAGACTGATGACATTTCATTATAGCTCATGTTTATAAAATTGCTGTATAAGGACTGAATTTTAAATACCTGACTTGAGCAGAGAATCAGCAGTTATGGGAATAACATTTTCATAGCTTTGTTAAATCTAGAGAAAAGACAGCAACAAAGAGAATGATACCAGTGAGGCAAATTTGCCTTTTATTGTGGATTATTTTTCTGTTGTGTTTTTGAAAAATATTTGGGGATTTTTTTTTCTCCCATGCCGTATATTTATCCAAAGAAAGAGCTTAAAGGGTGGATTTTAAAACTCCCCAAAGCTGAGAAACAACATACAAATGTATTTCTTTTATGGAGACCGACCAAATCCTGGTGTTTTGACTTTTTCCTGCTGGAATATATCTTATTGTTTTTTTAACCCAAGACATCCTAAAAGAGTTATGTCTGTGAATTAGTATCAAACTGTGCTCTTCACTGTATGTTTAAAATGGTGGCAAATGTCCTAGGTTGTAGGATAAGAGAAAAAAGGTCACAAAGTCATAGACTGCCTTAATAATGAATGGATGTGTTCCAAGTAATGCACCCATAGAAAACAAAGTCTGAGGCACTCGAGTTCCTCAAAGAACAGTTTATTGGCACAACACCATATTGGCAGAAAATGGTGAAAACCGAGTCTGAAATTTCCCGCAGCTTTCACCTCATTAAAAGTAAAAGTTTTCCTCTTCCCACCAAGTCACTAGTCACACTGTCCAATCCAGGTGCTGGCCAGTTGCTGGGTTCCGGCTCCTCCTCTGGCCAGCCACGTGTGAGAATGTCCTTGACTCCCACAGGAAAACTTTATTGTTTTGGCTACAAAACCCCATCTAACTATTCCCCCACACCCACTGCTTTGTGGGAACCTGAAGCCTCCAAGATGGCTTCAGCCAGGTTCACTTCAGGGTTGACAGGATGATGATAGGAACAAACAGAACTGTCCCGTGGAAATGGTTAGTGTACTGTTTCATGCCACGATAAGGAAAATATTGGATTTCTTCGTAGTCCCTCTTTGCTGGAATAATATTTAAGATAATTAGCCTTTTCAATTCTGATGGACTTACAAAATTTGTTATTTTTGAACTAGACCTGTGAGTTTAAATTCTTTGATAGATAGGATCTGTAGTAAGCATCTTCTGCTGCAGTGAGTAGGATTGCTTAATCCCATAGGGGCAATATGGCTCCTCAAGTATCCTGGATCCACGCCATGGAGGACTTTAAAGGTAACCTTGAATTATATCCAGAAGCAAATGGGCAATTTATCAAAGTATTACAGCACATCTGACTAGCACACAAGTAAATAATTCTGCAGGATTCATTTACATAAAAAACTTCTTTATATACAATACCATATAGTAGAAGTCAGCATACAAATTCAGGAACATGGAAGCAATATTCACAGAAGCAAGTCATTACAGAGTAGAGAGATACAAAGGCCTTGAGGTCTAGATTTACAGAGGACAAACCAACTCTTATATACAGTTCAGCAAGTCAAAGCCATGCCAAGACTCCAAATCTTATTTATTTATTTATTTTATTTGTCAAAAGCTTACAATATAACAGAAACAAGAATAAACATAAGTTTAAATACAAGAAATAGGAACTAATAATTAGGGACAATAGGACAGGGATGGTAGGCATGATTGTGCGCTTATGCACGCCCCTTACAGACCTCTTAGGAATTGGATCAGGTCAATAAAGATTAGTTTGAGGGTAAAGGAATGAGGGTTTGGGCAGGTGACAACACAATCAGGTAGTTAGTTCCAGACATTGATCACTCTGTTGCTGAAATCATACTTCCTGAAATCGAGTTTGGAGTGGTTTACATTTAGTTTATGTCTGTTGTGTGTTCTAGTGTTGTTAAAGCTGAAATATTCATTAACTGGTAAGATGTTGTAACATATGATTTTATGTACTATGCTTAAGTCTAATCTTAGTTCAAGGTTGTCTAAGCCAAGAATCTCAAGTCTGGTGTTGTAGGGTATTCTACTACAGAGGAATGTAGTACTCTTCTGGTAAAATACTTCTGGACTTGCTCAATTGTATTTATGTCAGATATACAGTGCGGATTCCAGACAGCAGAGCTGAATTCAAGTATTGGTCTTGCAATATTTTTAATGCCCTAGTTAGCAAAACAGTATTACCAGAGGAGAAGCTTCATAAAATTAAATTTACAACTCTTAAAGCCTTTTTGGCAATACTGTTGCAGTGAGCTTTGGCGCTTAGATCATTCAATATGAGAACTCCAAGGTCATTGATAAAGTGAGGGTTATCAATAAGGTCATATCCGCCTAGATTGTATTTGGTTTATGGATTTTTTTTACCAATGTGTAGGACAGAGCATCTGTTGGTAGATATTTGGAGTTGCCAATTGTTAGACTATTCAGACACATAATCAAGGTCTTTTTTTTTTTTTTTAACCTAAATCTGTCTCTTATGTCCTCATACAAAGCAAATACTATGTTTCAGTTTCCAAGCAGCTCCCATTGGCTGACCTGTTGCCATGTCTAATCCAGACAGTCCCCATTGGGTGATCTGTTACCATGCTTTATTCAAACAGTCCCATTGGCTGACCTGTTACCATGTATATTCCAGCCAGTCTCCAATGGCTGACCTGTTGCCAGGTGTGGTATTTTACTGGTTCGGACTGGTTCTATAGAACTAGTTGTTATGATTCTGTGCAGTTCAGAGAATTGGCAAATTGTGCCCCTGGGTGGCCCCTGCCCTCCCCACCCAGTCAGTCCTTATCATGCATGTGTGACATCACACACATGCCTGACATCAATGACTGTGTTCTCCCCACCCTTATGGTATTTCTTTCCCTCCCTCCTGACAATCAGCTGTTCCGATGATCAGCTGTGGCAGGTCCCCCTTGCTGTCTTACTGCTTTGCCCAGGAGGCTTCCCTGTGGCCCAGGAGGCAAAAAAGAGGGGTGGCATTTCTGGATCCCTTCATAAATGGATTAGGGCGTTCCTGTCAAATAGGCAACAAATAGTAAAAATAGGGAGCACTATATCAAACCCTGCTCCAGTTAACAGTGGTGTCCCCCAAGGCAGCATTCTAGGACCCACACTCTTTGTATTCTGTATAAATGACCTTTGCAATCACCTTATAAGCATCTGCATCCTCTTTGCGGATGACGTAAAACTATGCAACACCACTGACAATGCTACTGTTCTTCAAAGCGACCTTGATTATGTGTCTGAATGGTCAAAGAATTGGCAACTCCAAATCTCGACCAACAAATGCTCTGTCCTACACATTGATTAAAAAATCAGTACACCAAATAGAAACTAGGCAGATAGCTGTGATTACATATGTTACAATCTTAAACAGTCTTATTTTGTCTTTAAATAATAGTTTAAGTCTTTTAAAAAATTAGTACACTGTTCAAAACTGGAGTGGACAATGCTTACAGATAAAATGAACTAGTATCGGAATGTATCTGTAACTTTGGCTTCAAACCCTATTTCATACTAACACATTCAGCCTTAGGCAAGCTTTAGATCACTACTAAAGAGTCACATGCCACAAGGGATAAAAGGCAGTAAACATGGTTTAGTTAATCTCTGAGATTGCAAAACTATATTTTTTAAACAACACAAGGTGTAGTTTTGAAAACTGGAAATTATGCATTCTGAAGAAATATTATTTTGGCTTCTTGTTTGTGTTGATCTTGTGAGAGAAACTTAGTAATTCTTCTTAATGATTCTTGTTTGTTTTAAGATTTTGCATTTTTTTTTACCAATACAAGTTTGTTGGGATATTATCATTAAAATATCTCTTATGGACCTTTTAAGGAAAAAATGAATAGGAATTTTGATCTTCAAACATTTATTGCTGTAAATGAGAAACAAAGATGCTCTAATGATAACAGATTTACAGCTACTATCACTATGTTATTACCATCAGTATTAATATTTGGATTTTATAACTGGATTAGAGGCTGTTGTTTAAAGAGGGGGAAAAACTTGTGGCACATATAAATTCCCCTCCTAATTTCATGTATTTATTGATTGGATTTCTATTGTACCTTTTTGTTTCCTAATCAAGATGGCTTACATTAATAAGCAATATATAAATTGTTGTTGTCAGTCGCAAAGTCATGTCCAATCCATCATGATTCCATGAACAATGTTCTTCCAGGCCTTTCCATTCTAATATATAAATAAACAAATACAAATAAAAACATTAGTATAATGAAAATTAAACATTAAAATAAATTAATGATATAAAGCTTGGTGCTTTTACCATCTTCTTCAATATTGGGAGAGTAGAGGCAAAACACATCTAGAGTGACTTCTACAGCATGGAAGATGCAGGAAAAGGCCTTTTTACCAGAGTTTCTACCAGAAGGGGTCTTCTAAAAGGCACTTCTTGGTCATCTAAATAATGGGCATGTTCATAATAGGAAGTCAATTCTGCAAATAATCAAAACCCAAGTCAAATTATTAAGAGCTTTAAAGGTCAGTACCAACATCATGACTTATGTCCAGAAAGCAATTATTAGAGTACATATTTTTCAACAAAGTCACAAGATAATCCTATATTTATCAGTCAGCAGTCTAGTTATCACATTTTATATCAACAATTTCAGAACTTTTTAAGAGTAGCCCACATAAAGTGTATTGGGATTGTCAAAGTGGTTTATAATTCAGTTGTGATTTTCACTGAGTACTTGCTTTAAAAAAGTTGGCTTCAAATCCATTGTTTAACCCTCATCTTGCTGAAAATCTGTGAACAAGTTAAACATATTTTATTTAAATATGCTTTTGGTTCCAGCTGACAGTGTGTGGGTGCCCATCTTGAAATTTATTTCAGGTTATTGAGAGAGTCAGAAAGTGTTAAAGAGACTGAGAGAATGCAGTTGGATTTTAATTGCAATTTAAAAAAATGTTTGGAAGTGTCTAAGTAAATATGGACTAAGTGTAAACAAGAAGTGATTGTGATTAAATAATTTGGGAGCACTCTGAAGTGCAGGAATTCTGTAAAAAGTATATTAGAAATTTGTACATGAATGATAGTAAAAGGAAGTTAAAAATGTGAGAACAGAATGTGTATTAAGATAGATAAATGTTACGCATATAATGGCAAGTAGTAAGTAGTAAAAAGTGCATTGAGAGGAATGAATACTGTTAAACAAATTGAAAGTACAATAGCATCCTTTTACTCATTTGGTGTGTGAAACCAAAAACTGGGTTTGTCTGGAGAAATAAAATAAATTGAATGTTACGTGAATAGATTTCTTAGAAGTGCACAAATAGAAAGATACAGAACAGTGGCTTCCAACCTTTTGGGCACCAGGGACTGGTTCTTTGGAGAGAGGTTTTTCCATGGATCGGAGGGGGCATGGTTTCATATGCTACCTGTATCCCACAGATGGGGCTTCATTTGTTTGCATGGCTCAGTTTCTTTCATGCCATGGCCCAATGCCAGTACATGGACTTAGGAGTCTCCTGGTATTTTATTTATTTGTCAATTGCTTACAAGATAATAGGTATAAGTAAAAACATAGTTACGAATACATGGATACATATAAGAAAAGTAAAAAAATAAAAGAAACAATAGGACAGGGACAGTAGGCACATTGATGGGCTTATGCACGCCCCCTACAGACCTCTTAGGAAAGGGGTGAGGTCAATAGTAGACAGTCTAAGGTTAAAGTTTTTGAGGTTTGGGGAAGAAACCACAGAGTCAGGTAGAGTATTCCAGACATTGACCACTCTGCTGAAGTCGTATTTCGTGCAATCAAGTTTGGTGCAATTAACTTTGAGTTTGTATCTGTTGTTTGCTCTTGTGTTGTTATGGTTGAAGCTGAAGTATTCATTGACAGGTAGGACATTGCAATGTATGATTTTATATACTATACTTAGATCGGACCAAAGGCGGCATAGTTGTAGGTTTTCTAGATCTAGAATTTCAAGTCTGGTGGCATAAGGTATTCTGCAACGAGTAGAGGAGTGGAGAACTCTTCTTGTGAAATATTTCTGGACTTTCTCAACTGTGTTAATATCAGATATGTAATGTGGGTTCCAGACTGATGAGCTGTATTCGAATATTGGTCTATACTAAATGGGCTTGGTATGAACCAATGTAAATTGGATTTATCTATGTTTTCTCTTCTTTTTCTTATGCCATGTATAAGAATACACAATTGTATGTATTTAAGTTTGTTTAACAGCATACATTTAGTATATTCTGACCATTACTATTTTAATTTCCTATGCTTTGCACAATGCCACTTATGCCCCCCCCCCCAAAAAAATAGAGTGAATATGTCATATTATTTGGCTGGTTTCATAAGTCCAGTGAACCCAGCATGTTTCATTAGTTTGGGATTCAGGCACACTCTGCAAGCCTAGAAAATGGGTCAATTAGTAGCTAAATTAAGCATGTTATGTAAACCCAACCAATCTATTATAAACTACAATGAAATAAACACTGGGGTTGAAGGGAAGGAGGTCAAACTAAAATAATGTAAATATATGTTTTTGCAAGCACATGAAAGAATTTTTATCACCCTAGCAGAACTTGAAAAAGCTTGGTGGTTTCCATGGCCACAATGTCATTTCAGAACTGTGTTTATACTCATTTGAAAATTCAGTTGCCAGCCATACATGCAATCAGCTCTGATGATTTTCTAACCATGCTACAAAACTATTAAATTCAAAACTTGATTTCATTTGGCATAGGATAGTAGGGGAGTGGATGTTACCTTGGTAGTCAATTGTACAACAGAGTTTTGAGCAGGCTGAAAGAGGCAGCAGGGGGTACTTATCAAAGAGTATCAATCTTACTGCAGGTTGTAAATATTGAAATTATATTACCAGCTGGCTGTAATATAAACAGGGCTGTGTGTTCTTTGTGTTTAGGGAGGGAAAGCTTTATGTTTCAAGAAAAGCTGAATTTAAAAACTGCATAAACAATTTTAGCAAAGGGCATACTTTCCCTCCTTTATTTTCCTTAAAACTCTAATTTTGCTATTATGACTAAAGCCTAGGAACAAGAAAAGATGCTAAAAACTAAGTCATGCATTTTTTTCAGTTGACTACCCAGCAACCACCTGTTTATTATTGGCAGTTTTCTGAATGTTAACATTCACATTGCTATTTGAAATACTGCTTCTACATTTTACCAGTTTGTAGGCACTGTTTCATTTTCTTGAACTAGTTTTCTGGTAGTAAGTAAAGGTGGGCAGGAGGTTGAAATGTTGACTCATAGGAATCTGGGATTATTCTGATGGAATCTCTGGTGAATTTCAATGGACCACTGCTGATATATGAACCACAATGTGAACATGAATGAATGAATTCTCTATTGGCCAATTGTGATTAGACACACAAGGAATTTGTCTTGGTGCATATGCTCTCAGTATACATAAAAAGAAAAGATACATTCCTCAAGAATCATAAAGTGCAACATTTAATGAAAGTTATAGGATATAAATAAGCAATCAAATCATACTAGGAAACAGTCAATATAAATCGTAAGGATACAAGCAACAAAATTACAGTCACATAGTCAGAAGTGGGAGGAGATGGGTGATAGGAATGATGAGAACATTAATAGAATATAATTATTTATTGGCCAAGTGATTGGATACACAAGGAATTTGTCTTGATGCAAATGCTTTCAGTGTACATAAAAAAAAGATACATTCATCAAGAGTCAAGAATCATCAGGTACAACACTTAATGATAGTTATAGGGTATAAATAAGCAATCAAATCATACTAGGAAACAGTCAATATAAATCGTAAGGATACAAACAACAAAGTTACAGTCATACAGTCACAAGTGGGAGAGGATGGGTGATAAGGAGTGATGAGAAGATTAATAGTAATAGTAATGCAGACTTTGTAAATAGTTGGGCAGTGTTGTGGGAATTATTTGTTTAGTAGAGTGATGGCTTTTGGAAAAAAAACTGTCCTTGTGTCTGGTTGTTCTGGTGTGCAGTGCTCTATAGCAGGGATCCCCAACCTTTTCGACGCCGCGGACCGGTACCGGCATCAGCTGGGCGCCGCGGCCTGGTACCAGCATCAACTGGGCGCCGCCATCTTTTTTGACGAAAAAAGTGCTTCCGGCGACCTCACCGAAGCACTTTTTCGTCAAAAAGATGGCGGCGCCAGCGCTTCCGGTGAGCTTTTCGGGTAGAAATGGCTTTCTACCCGGAAAAGCTCACCGAAGCGCTGGCGCCATCATCTTTTTGATGAAAAAGTGCTTCCGTGAGCTTTCTACCCGGAAAAGCTCACCGGAAGCACTTTTTACCAAAAAGATGGCGGCGCCCAGCAACCAGCGCCCGGTAAGAGTTGTTCCGCAGACCGATACCGGTCCACGGACCGGCGGTTGGGGACCCCTGCTCTATAGTGTCGTTTTGAGGGTAGGAATTGAAACAGTTTATGTCCGAGATGTGAGGGGTCTGTAAATATTTTCACAGCCTTCTTTTTGACTCGTGCAGTATACAGGTCCTCATTTGAAGGCAGGTTGATAGTAATTGTTTTTTCTGCAGTCCTAATTAGTCTCTGGAGTCTGTGTCTGTCCTGTTGGGTTGCAGAACCAAACCAGACAGTTATAGAGGTGCAGATGACAGACTCAATAATTCCTCTGTAGAACTGTATCAGCAGCTCCTTGGGCAGTTTGAGCTTTCTGAGTTGGTGCAGAAAGAACATTCTTTGTTGGGCTTTTTTGATGACATTTTTGATGTTAGGTGTCCATTTTAGGCCTTTTGAAATGATAGAATCTAGAAATTTGAAGGTTTCTACTGTTGATACTATGTTGTCGAGGTGGTAGTATGTAAGAGGTGGTAGTATGTGAGGGGTTCTCCTAAAGACTACCACCATTTCTATGGTTTTGAGTGTGTTCAGTTCCAGATTGTTCCAGTCACACCATGAGGCAAGTTGTGCAACCTCCTGTCTGTATACAGATTCATCGTTGTCTCAAATGAGAACAATCACTGTTGTATCATCTGCAAACTTCAGTATTTTAACAGATGGGTTGTTTGAGATGCAGTCATTGGTATATATGGAGAAGTGAAGTGGAGAGAGAACACAGCTTTGGGGGGGCCCTGTGCTAATTGTACAGGTATTGGATGTGATTCTGCCTAGCTTCCCTGCTGCTTCCTGTCTGTTAGGAAGCTTATGATCCACTTAAAAGTGTGTTCAGATACCACTAGCTGGTTTAGTTTAGTTAGAAGAATGTCTTGAATGATGGTATGAACTAAAGTTTACAAGGAGGATCGTTGTGTAGGTCTTTGGAGATTCAAGATGTTGTAGGATGTAGTGCAGAGCCATACTAACAGAATCATCTTTTGATCTATTTGCTCGGTATGCAAATTGCAGGAGGTCTAACATGGATCCGTGATGGTTTTCAGGTGGGACAGCACAAGCCTTTCAAAGGTTTTCATAACTACAGATGTTAGAGCAACTGGTCTGTAGTCATTCAGTTCCTTAATGGAGGGATTCTTTGGCACTGGGATGATAGTAGAGTGTTTGAAGCAAGAAGGAACATAGCACATCTATCTTTTTTTTCCTTTTTCCTTTTTTTGTGTGTGTGTTGTGTATGTGTTTGACATTTTGGTTGTATAATCAATAAAGTTTGTTTTTAAAAAAAGATCTTGCACTTCTTTTTCTGTGATCATCAGGGGTTGTGAACCCAATGGGTTAGGGTCAGTTGTGGGAGGTTTGGCTGTTGTTGGTGTGTCTGAGATGGGGGTTGTGGAGACAGGTGGCTATAGTTTCCTTTCAAACCTGCAGTAAAACACATTTGTGTCATCTGCCAGTTGTTAATTTCCTTCAGCCTGGGAAGGAGGTTTGCCATAGCCGGTGATATTTTAAAGAGTTTTTCACATGTTTGATGGTTCATTTGTTGAGATCTGATTCCTTAACTTTTCAGAGTAGCTTTTTTTTGCTACTATGATCTCACTTGTTAGACATTTCTGGCCTGATTGTACAGCATTTTTTCACCTTTTCTGTAGGCTTCTGTTTGGAAAAACGTAGCTGCTTAAGTTTACTTGTGAACCAAGATTTATTGTTACTGTATATTCACAAGTTCCTGGTCAGTACACATAGGTCTTCACAGAAGCTGACATATGATGTTACAGTATTTGTGAGTTCATCTAAGTCTGCAGAGATATCTTCGAAAACATTCCACTCAGTACAATCAACGCAAGCCGGTAGCTTTAGTTTTGCCTCCTCAGTCCAAGTCCTCACTGATTTAATTGTTGGTTTTGTGGTTTTAAGTCTTTGTAGCAGGTACAAGGTGAATCATTCAGATTGGGAGCTATTTCTGATTTATATGTCCATTTGAGAGCATTTTTTAAAAAATAGGAATAAATTTTACAATAAACAAGTTGACAAGGGTAGATATGTATAGTTATTTTAAGATGGAATGTATTGGGCATGCAACTGCTAAAATCTGTATTTAGGTTGGAATTGATATAAAACAATGTTTCTCAACCTTGGCAACTTTAAGAAGTCTGGACTTCAACTTCCAGAATTCTCCAGCCAGCAAAGATGGCTGGGGAATTCTGGGAATTGAAGTCCACTCAGCCTCAAGTTGTTGATGTTGAGAAACACTGACCTAAAGGAAGAAAACAGACAGATTAAACTTAGTGTTCAAGTAATATGAATACAAGTTTCTCATGCTTTGTTTTTTTTTCTTAAAAGAAAAAAGATAAAACAAGTGTGACCCTTACCATTTGAACTCCCAGTTTAACCATACCATTATTCTATCCCATGTTGAAAATTGTTCTCCCCTGGATTTCTATGGCAGATAAGCTTTCTTTAGGGTCATTGGCAATTTTTCTCTCAGGTAGTAAACGGGAGAGGAATTTATTTATTTATTTATTATATTCATATTCTGTTACATATCATGTTTCTTGGCAGTTCACAGTGGTAATGAAATGCAGCAATAAAACATCACAATTAATTAAAATTAAGTTAAAATCAAAATTATATGATCCAATTGTGACAATAATAACAACTTACCCCGAAGCCCTCTGAAATTATTTGGTTTTAACTAGATTCCAGAAGGCTATAACCAATAGGTTCAGTTTTGGCTTCAAGGGAAGGTTGTTTCAGATTATTAGGACCATCATGAGAAACAAACTCCATGGGGCTCAGCTTATTTGCAGGAATGAAAATATTAATCAATTTCTCCAGCAAAAGATATTTTGGATTAATAATTTCTAAAGCATTTTTCCCAGTGGACTTCAAAGACAATCTCATGTATGATAGTACCACCAGCATGGTGATGAGTCATTGTATGTCATGATGAAAGCATGAAACACATTTACAAGGCAACCTTTCCATATGAGGTAATAACTGGATATCAAGCAAAGGATTTCCTGGTCATAGTGTCCATTTGCCCCTCTAACAGCAGATGTGAATTTAGGAGTCCCCTATTATCTCAGGTATAGTATGAAATTCTAGAGGAGAGACCACTGAGCTAATAAAGCCATGATAGGCAAATTCTATGATACTAGGCCTTAAATTTGACTTGTTTTTCCAAAAAAACGATGTGAACAACCTCCAGACATCAAGTCAATTCACCCATGACATATCCAGCTGGAGTTGGAGTGGCAAATTTTAACAGAATATATCAGCATGCTAATAACTCATCACAAATTCAAATGATTTCTCTTAGTAACTTCATGTAAATACTAAAAGCAGCAGGGAAAGATTGATCTTTATAATATCCTACATGTGAGTGGTCATCAGACCAACCACTCTTCCCATTCCAATGATTACATCTGGCCATTAAGAAAGGAGAACAACCATCTGGCCCAGTGGTGGGATTCACATTTTTTTAACTACCGGTTCTGTAAGCATGGCTTGATGGGCATGGCAGGGGAAGGATAATGTAAAATCTCCAGTAAGAGGTGGTATTTGCAGGTTCTCCGAACTACTCAAAATTGTCCTGCCGCCAGACTATCATGACATTGACGTAGGCTAAGGCCATGAAGAGGACCTCCAGGCACATAAATGCAATCACGGAACTGCAACAAGTCCCCAATATATGCCCAAGGAGCCTCTTGTCTCCCATTCTCATCCCATTCTCGACGTCTTCACCAATCTTGCCACCCTCACCACCTTTGACATCTTCAACATCTCCACCACAGTCACTATTGGTGAAGCATCTTGTGCTGCCAGCAAGTGTGTTCGTGCCTGGTGTGGGAGCGGTGGAGATCCCAGCTTTGGTCGACTCAGGGGCCACAGCCAATTTCATGGATGCTCATTTTGTCAAGCAGTGGTTCATTCCTCAGCAACAGGTATCCCCACCAGTAATGGTGGAGACGATTGATGGTCGGCTCCTTCATTCGGGACCTGTGGTTGCTGCAACTAAACCCCTTTGCATGAGTATTGGGCAGCATGTGGAGGAAACCGTGTTTTACGTTGCCGTAGTGCCTCATTTTCTGGTGGTGCTGGGTTTGGAGTGGTTACAGGCCCATGATCCACAGATTGTCTGGTCGTCTGGAGCTGTGCAGTTCCTTGATAGGAAGTGTGCCAACCATTGCTTGCGCTCCTGTGCAGGGAGTGTGGCTACGCCCGTGGACCTGGATCTACCTGCGGAGTTGGTGGACTTTGCTGATGAGTTTGGGGAGAAGGAGGCGGATCAGTTGCCTCCGCATCAGGCGTATGACTGTCCAATTGACTTGTTGCCCGATGCAAAATTGCCAGTGGGTTGGATATATTTCCTGTTGGAACCGGAGTTGGCTGCGTTGCAGGATTTTATTGACAAGAACCTCTGGAAATGGTTTATCCGGCCTTCTACTTCCCCATTGGCTGCACCGGTGCTTTTTGTGAAAAAGAAATTGGGGGAGCTACGTTTGTGTTGTGATTACCGCAAGTTGAATACAATCACAGTGAGGAATCGGTACCCGCTTCCCCTCATCCCTGAATTGATTGAGCGGCTTCGTCAAGCTAAGATCTTTACGAAGTTGGACTTGCATGGGGCCTACAATCTGGTTTGCATTCGTGCAGGGGACAAGTGGAAAACAGATTTCTGGATGAGGTATAGGCATTTTGAGTATACTGTGATGCCTTTTGGATTAACCAATGCCCCAGCTGTGTTGATGCATTTTCTGTGATTTGTTGGATCAATTCGTGGTCATTTATTTAGATGACATTTTGATTTATTCAGACTCCCTGCAGGAACATTGGCAGCATGTGCGGCTGGTGTTGCAACGTTTGCGTGATAACCACCTGTTTGCTAAACATGAGAAGTGTCAGTTTGCACACACCACGATTGACTTCTTGGGACATCGTATTTCACCTGCTGGGGTGGAAATGGACCCGGAAAAAATACAATTGTTGCAGGAGTGGGAACCTCCACAGCGGGTTAAGGATGTACAACGACTGTTGGGGTTTGTGAACTACTACCGCACATTTATTCCCCTCTTTGCTGCTTTGACTGCTCCCCTTTCTAACCTGCTCAAGAAGGGGGAGAAGTTCCATTGGGGTCCTGAGGAGCTATGGGTCATCACATTTTGACTCCTGCCACCCCTTCAACTTATTTTTGCTTTTTGTGGGGTGACCATGGATCAGCTCAGAGTAGAGATTGCCCAGTTAACCCAGCAAGTGGCTCTTTTGACTGCACAGGTGGCACAAATGCAAGCTGCCCGGCCATGCCTAAAATGCCCAGTGGCAGTGCCAGATAAATTTGATGGTTCACTGGCCCAATTTCCAGCATTTTTTGGGCAGTGCCAGCTTTACATGAGCCTTCGGTCTGAGGACTTTCCCACTGACTGGGATAAGGTGGGGTTTTTGATTAGTTTGTTGTCAGGCTCTGCAGCACATTGGGCGATGCCTCTGCTGACCCAGCCCAACCAGGTGTTGGACAATTACGCCAAGTTTTGCCATCAGTTTCAGGCCATGTTTGAGGACCCTGTTCAAAGTCAAACAGCAAACAGACGTTTGAGAGAGTTGAAGCAGGGGCGTGGCTCACTCATGGATTATATTGCTAGTTTTCGGGTGGTTGCTCAGGATGTACAATGGAATGAGGCAGCAGTATTAGACCAGTTCCCAAAGGGTTTGTCGTCGGAGCTGTACATGGCTCCTGGATGAGTTGGTGCGCACTGAATGCCCTCAAACCCTTCAGGAGCTCATGCATTTGTGTCTTCGTATCGATGCTAGACTTCAGCAGCAACAGGTGCGATGACAGACAGAGACCGTATCTGTTTCCAGCAAGATGGCGCCCTTGGTGGAAGTGCCTTTGGAGGAACCCATGCAGTTGGGGGCTGGCCGCCCACACCTGACTCAAGTAGAAAAGAATAGACGTCATTGTGATGGTTTATGCCTCTATTGTGGCAATCGAGGCCATTTTGCGGCCAAGTGTCCTGTTAAGACATCCACAGCAGCGATACCTGTGGTGAAGGGAAATGAGCATTGCTCGGCCTACAGGGGTCTGCAGGTCGGGGTGTAAAGTCCAGTTCACAATGAAGGCACGGTCATCTGAAGGACTCTTTGGTGGTTCTGGCTCTTCTGCTCTTCCTGTGCTGGACGAGGGACCTGACTGCCTCCCAGGGAGGGAGTGGATTCTCCATCATTGTGCTGAGAAGAAGCTCTTTCTCCAGCATGTCGATTGGAGAATCCATGGATGGGACATACCAAAGCCTGGTGTCCCTATGGGTGGGGATTGTTGTGATCCTGAGTCCCCCTAGCTACATGCACTCGCTGAAGCACCCACTTCCCAAAGGCAGCCTCAGCCAAGGCAAAAGTGTCCAACTTATAGTGGCACAGAAAGGGAGATGGTGAGGACCATGTCGCCGCCCTGCAGATCTCTTTGATTGAAGCTTGCATTGCCCACGCGGCTGTGGTTGCAGTGCTTTGAGTAGAATTGTCTGGAGACCGGAATGGATTGTGTCTCATAGGCCTTTGCAATACACTCCCTTATCCAACAGCCAATGGTCAATGAAATGACCTTTAAACCTCCCTGGCAAGGATAGCAAAGATGTTCAAGAATAAATTGGAGAACTGTTGGAAGTGTCATCAGATACCTGGATTATATTACCATATGTGGTGGACTTGTGTGGAAGCCAAGAGATACTGGACTAAAATTCATACATGGCTGGAAAAAATGACAAAACAGCATATAGACTTGAAACCAGAAATATTTTTATTGGGTATCTTACCTGAAGGATACAGTAAAGAACTGACATATTTGATTATAAATGTTTTGACAGCAGCTAGAATTGTATTTGCTAAAAACTGGAAAAGCAGGAAAATGCCGATAGAAGAAGACGTGATTATGAAAATAATGGAATGTGCAGAAATGAGTAAATTGACATTAGCAATTAGAGAGCAAGAAGATAAAGAGTATTATAAAATTTGGGATTTATTTTATCAATTGTTAGAAAAGAGAACAGGGAAATAGGATATAATACAATATAAATACAATGATAGAGTAAAGATAAGATAATGTAATATAATGAATTATAAATGGAGTGAATGATATTATGAACTGAGATATCTTAGAAACTGAAATTTGCTTGAAAAGGATGATATAGTTTATAAGTAAAGTCCAATAAGTAATTAATAACAATATAACATGCATATTCATGTAAAATAAATTTTAATAATGTAATTAGAAGGGAAGGACTATTGATATTGAGCACAAGAAGTTTTATACCGACCGACACACTGTACAATGGAAAGAAGGTTTTATGTTTTGTGTTTATGTTTATGTTTGTTGTTAAAAAAATAAAAAAATTACAAAAAAAGAAGTGACCTTTAAACCTAAAGAGAAAGGTTGGAACAAGACAAACAGCGATTCGGATTTACAGTGATGCAAAGTCCACTTTATGTATCTACATAGAGCCCTCCTTACATCCAGAGTGTGCCATCTCTGTTCCAGCAGATGGGAAGGGCCTGGACAGAAGTTTGGCAACACTATCTACTGGGACTGGTGGAACCAAGTGTTGATCTTGGGGATGAAGGAGGGATCCAGAAATAGAACCACCCTGTCTGTGTGGAAGGTACAGAGTTCCTCTCTTACGGAGAGAGCAGCCAATTCTGAGATTTGCCTGGCCAATGTGATGGCAACTAAAAAGGTGACCTTGAAAGACAGGAATTGCGGACTCGTAGACCTAAGAGGTTTGAAAGGTGGAAAGGTAAGGGCATGTAAAACTTTAGATGTCCCAAATTGGATACCTGTGTACAACAAGTGGCTTTAAATTAACCGTTCCCCTTAAAAAGGAGCCCACTACCAGATGGTGCACTATGGATTCCAAGTCCCCATAAATCAATATTGAAGACAAGGCAGCCACCTGTCTTTGGATAGTGTTAGGGGCTAAACCCTTGTCTAGACCCTCTTGCAAAAAGTCCAGGAGCTGAGGGATGAAAACTGACTTTTCTTCAGCTCTGGATGGTTTTTTTTAGAATAGATAACCTTGGCTTTAATCTTGTCAGCTGCATCCTAGCTGGCTGATCTACCTCTTCTGGAGCTGGTCTTCCTGCTGGGTGCAGATGAAGAGGCTTCTTGCTGTCAGCCAGCAGAAACTGTTCAGCCATTATGACAGCTTTCTTAGTCCAGTAGAGGCGCTGTTCTACCTGCAAAGAGAAAAAAAGGGCTACTGCCTGTTTGAATGGCAGTTGCTCCTTTTAAAATGGGGCTAAGGTGCAATGGGCTCTGTGGCAGCAAGCCAGCACACAACTCCTGTAGCCATGCTTCTCTCTAGGCTGTCTGAATAATGGAGAGCTGATTGGGTGGATTTTAACAGCCGAGGGTCCCTTGAGAGGACTGGCAGTCAGCCAGCGACTGAAAAATAAGTGGATCACGAAGAAACCACTAAGCCACAAGATCAGAGTTAAAAAGCCTGAAAAACAGCTGAGAAGTGGCTGTGGCGCTTCAAACAGTGGCACCTGGGCTAGTGGCGCCTCAGGCTAGTAGCAGGCTGTCCTCGCGGGGGAAAATGCTCCCTTCAAAGCAGCGAGGCTGGCGGCTAACTGTGGCTACAGAAAAACAACAATCCAAGAAAAAAACAAAAAAAAAGCCTCCATAGTGCTTTAAAAGCACTGCGAATCAAATTTCACAGCAGAAAACCTTTAACTTGGAATTTCCAGCATTTCTGACTGAAGAAATATGAGCCAATCTTTTGCTACAACTTCTTAGGGCAAGACTGAGTCGTGAACTGAGGAAAGTGACAGTTGACAAGGGGCGTGGTAAAAGATTAAGGACTCAAGTCTCCTAACAGAAAGGCATGTGTCAACCCATTCATGGATTCTCCAATTGATGTGCTGGAGAAAGGCCTTCCCCCGCAACTTCCTCTGCTATAGAGTAAGAAGTTCTGGAAGTGGCCTTTCAGATTGCTACTTCTTTTGGCTGAAAAAGGTGTATAAAATGGTTTGTGCCTGATATATGCAAGGCTGGATGTTACTGTTCTGTGGATAGAGCAAGTTATCCTCCATCTTTTCCTTATCAGGCACTTGGTTAAGGAAAGGCTTGCATCTGAGAGCTAATGTCAGAGAATACTGTTCTAGGCTAAATGGATTCATGTCGAATGTAAGAACATTACATCATGTAAGGTAAATAATATAAAGGAATGAAAATTGAACACAACCTATCATATTAATGATGTTGGACCATGTTGGGAAAATGGTAGTAAGAGAGAAAAATAATTTGAGAACACTAATGTTCAGGTGTGTCCAAAGTCAGGTGTGGAAAAAACCACTTGCTGGCAGTTTCTATCTGAGAAATGCTGGAGAATATGTTTCTGCTAGTGAGTTTAAGCTATGTTTTAATCTCAGTCAGAAGTTGGATACTTCTCCATTGTGGTGGAGGTAGCATTCAGGATTGGGTAATCAGTCACCGCTTGCTGATTGGACTGAGTCTGTCAAATCTTTGAGGACACTTCCCCTGTTGCTAGGGACGTCCCAGAAAATTGACTCAGTCAGCTAGCTGGACGACGTGTTAATTTCTTCTCCTAAAAGAACCACATTTAAATCAATTTAATTGGAAAAATAGAGAAAAAAAAATCACCACTTCAAATATTGGTCACTGAATGGTTTTGATGATAATATAGTGAATCTTCTACCCCGCCCCCCCACATTAATATGATATAAAGTCCAATAAGGCAACTAAAAGGCACTACCCATCAATGCTTTTCAACTTTATCCTCCACATTTGACTGTGAGACTCAAAACCAGTTGGAAGGAACATGCCCGCTGTCAAGAATATGGCTTCAAGCTGTTGTCATGGCAACTGTCTCTGTCCAGTAGGATAACAAAGGCTCTGATAGTCCCCAGCCCCTACTCAGTCACTTTTACGGCTTCAGCGCTACTAATTCCAAAGCCTCTTACACCAGATGTCTATGCAACCGCTATAAGAGAAATGCCAAATGAAAAAAAAAGTTTTCATGTTTTACTTTCAGCAAATGGCAAGCAGGCATGAGATCAGATAGCTGATTTAAGATGGTTAGCCAAGAAAGCAATAAAATTGAAGAAGGTTGCCTTTGATTACTTATATCATGTCAGAATGTGGAACATGAAAGGGTTAAGAGTATGCAAGATAATCTGATCGTTCTCCTTGGGCATCTTAACATGGTAAGAATTATAAAAATTAGTTTGGAGAAACAGTGATTCAGAAATGGAAAGGAAGTGCAATAAGGAGGCACATTCTCTCCATATTGCAAAAACGTGCGGTACATATATTTTGACAGAATTGGATAGCTACCATCAATTCAATATTGAAAGAATAACCAATTGAAATTTTAGAAAAAGCAGAACAGTGGCTGTAAACCAATGGAAAAGTTAATAGAAAAAAAAAAACAGTATACCATCCAGTTTTAGAAATCTGTATTCATAAAGATTTGCCATGACATTCAGAAAGACCTCTCTATCAGCAGTGCCATGAGCGAATTAATTGACTTTCCAACGAGCTCTGAAGAGCAATGAAATATTTTCCAGATCTGTTTGCCTGATGAAGATTGAATACTTCTTTCCAAGATAAATCTTGTCATAATGTAATTAGCAGAATGTTGCACAAGCAATGATTGTATAATTAACTTCTTTATTACATACTTTTTACATTTCTATTCACAACACATTTACGTGTGTGTGTGTGTGTGTGTGTGTGTGTGTTTTAATGGCCTTAAGGAAAATAATATCTGAATTAATATATAGATTAAAAATATTTGAAAGCATCTGATTAAATATCATTTAAAAATATTTTAGATTATAGTTATGGTCTCAAGCATTCACCTAATAGTATTGAGGCTAAAAAGATAATTTGCATGTGTTCATGCTCTCACAGATTTTGTGACTTAATTGCAGTTCATGCAAATGTCTATTTTTATTCAACAGATTTCCCAAATATTGTTTGCAATGCACCAAGATATAAGATGCAGCAAAAGAAGGGTGTTTGCTTTTCGTGATAGGTTTCTGAAGTAAGTTAAAGATAAACTATGAATTGTCAGTGCTTGACTATAAGTATGTGAGTGTGCTTGAGCAGTTGTAAAATGCTGTTCTTTCTGTGGTACAGATATGACTCAAGACAGAAAAAACAGCTTCCGCATCACAGGCAAAGCTTCATAAATGGATTAACATCTGCTGCAAAAAACGTTCAGTTGCTTCATTACATGAAGCTGGGAAAAGGTTTTGCTGGCCACAGAGTCTGCCATTGAACAAGCAGAAGTCATGTTTCCAGGAGAACTCCCAGACTGTAGATCTGCTTTTTCAGGGGAAGTATGGCACTTTTCCCCCAGAACAAAAATTATAGCTAAGGTTTCTGGACAACTACATCAATCTCTTTTCTTGGATTCAATATGAATTTATTCATATCTCTTACATCCCTCAGATTTCAGGTGAGGACATCTCCAACGTTGCCCAGAGTAGAAAAATATAACTGGGCTCATCTATGTATTACCATCTCTGGCTGGCCCCACCTACCTGCCCCCGCCGTCGCTCATTCCTGCCCTAAATTACCTTGTTTTTTATCTCATCTGATTCGCACAGCAGAGTGGATTGCCACGCCTCAGATGAGCTAAAAAAAAACCCAGCTCATCTCACCGCACTGACACCAAGGGCAGTCTTTCAGTGCTGGGCTGTGCCTGCGCGAAGCGCGCTCTCATACAGCCAATTGCACCACCGGCTGGCCCCGCCCAACCTGGCCCACTCTGACCACTCCCCTATATATCTTGCCTTTACAGCCCACCTAATCTCCGTGCCTCACCTGCTCACTAAAAGTAAGCAATTCATGCCACCTTCTCACCGTTCGCCTTGGCTGGGTCGGGGAACGCACCATTCCCTGGCCTTGACCCAGGCCTTGCATGCTTGCATGCTGCCACCCTCCTGTGGCCTCAAATTATGGCGCCGTGGGCCAAAGCAATTTATTCGGCCTGCAGCCTGTCACACTAGGCCGAAGGGCCATGGGGTAGACGGTGTGGGTGCAGAAGGGCTGAAATGGTTTGGGTCCCAGACGGTTCTTCTTACCTTTAAGAAGATCCATCCAGAAAGCACTGCAGCAGAAATCTTGCAGCCCCTTCTTCCATCCCTTCCCGCCGAGGCTTTGCTCGTGAGGATGCTCCATGTGCTCTCTGGGTCAGCAGTTGCTTTTTTCCACTGCTGTTCTTGATGGGAGAGCAGATTGCAATTTAGCAGCTATGAGCCACTGCTTAGGGTCCTCTAAGTCCCATCCAGAAAGTGTTGAGAAACAGCATTCAACATGGCTGCTGCTTCTCTGTGCCGCAGGCCCACAGCACTTTCCAGATGGGACTTAGAGGACCCAAAGTGGTGGCTCACAGTTGCTAAATTGCAGTCTGCTTTCTCAGAAAGAGCAGCAGTGGAGAGAAGTAGTCGCTGTCCTGGAGAACAGAAATGGAGGGGAGCAGGAGGTGCTGAAAACCTGTTTGGTCGAGCCTCGCCTTGTGGTAAAAGCTGTGCATGTGCGAAAGCAGTGTGTGCACGCATACGCGTACACTCACATTCTTGGCGATCTGGTGGTGGGATTATTTGAATCCCACCATTGAATATCAGATCCCAAATTGATGGATGAACTCTCCTAGCAGTTGTATATATAAATTAAACAATATGGAGGTGCTGAAGCATCTTATTTTGGAAGAGCCACATACTTTACTATTCTTCTCCTATGAACGCTAACTGGAGATCATTAAGAAGAAGTAGAACTATTGCAAAATAGAATCTCCCACACCCAATCATTGCAAACTCAATGGATGTTGGTCTCAATGAAGCTGAGATGTACACACTTCTTCCCATCCAGATCAAGATCAAGATAATTTACTGGAGCAAGTAATACTATTTCAGTCCAGTATCCAGGTCTGAAAATATCTTGACAGGTTCAAGATAATTTGTTTTGTTCAGGATTCACTGTAATGGATGCTTTACTATCTTCTCCAAGAACTCCTGTAAATAGAGAAGGTCAAACACTGCACAATGGTTGTACAAAATCAATGGATCCAGAGATGGCTTCTTCAAGAGAGGTCAAGCAATGGGTAAAATCTCCATAATCAGAGAAGGAATAATCACACACTGTAGAACAAGTCCCCATTTCTCCCCACTAGGGATTCTGAAAAAAAAAGTAGAAATATTATCTTACTATCACAGTGTAGGTTCAGTTCTGGACTTAAGCCGGTTCCTGGTCACACCTTTTGTTCGATGCCCCTGTGTTAATTTTTTTAGAAGTCTTATACATTTACCCATATTATGGACCACAATCAATCCTAAGTGGTTCATAAAACATTTTTTAAAAAATCCAAACAACCTCAATAAAAACTCCTGGTGCCCCAGGGCAATACTTCTCTGTATATCAACTTTCATCTTGATGAACTCCAGCCTCATTCAACCCCAACATTTGTGCAACAGAACCTTTTTGAAGGCCAGGAAGGTGGGACATTATAGTAATGAATCTCAAGGGCGGAGACATTTCTTTTGTTGCTACATTTCCCCAAGTTTTTCATTAAACTAAAGAATGTCCTAGAACTGACATCCAGAGAGATGTTGCTTGGATACTCTCATCCAATGGCCTCAATACTTCTGCATTCCATTCAGTGAGATTCAAGAGAGAGATGTTTATTGTTTTTCCTGGTGAAAACTCCAACTGCCTGCAGGAAGCCCAATGGATCCATAAGATATTTGGGGCAAGCTATCCTAATTTATAGATACTTTGGGAGGGCTGGCGGGGCTGTTCCATGGTCCTATTGCCCCCGCCCCCCCTGCTTTCTTCCTTTTCCCGCCGCCCGCTGCTGACTGGAGCTTGCTGGATCATTCAGTTCATCCAAGACCAGGTGTGTGTGTGTGTGTGTGTGTGTGTGTGAGAGAGAGAGAGAGAGAGAGAGAGAGAGAGAGAGAGAAGAGAAAGAAAGAAAGAAAGAAAGAAGGAAAGAGCAAGAAAGATCAAGAGAGAAAGAAAGGGAGAGAAAGGAAGAAAGAGAGAGAGAAAGAAAGGAAGGAAGGGAGAGAAAGAAAGAGCAAGAAAGAAAGAGGGAGAGAAAGGAAGAAAGAATGGAAGAGGAAGGAAGAGAAAGAAAGAAAGAAAGAGGAAGGGAGAGAAAGAAAGGAAGGAAGGAAAGGATAGAAAGAAAGAAAAGAAAGAAAAAGAGGGAGAGAAAAAGAAAGAAAGAGAAAAGAAAGAAAGAGCAAGAAAGAAAGAGAGGAAGAGAGAGAAAGAAAGAGACAAAGAAAGAAAGGAAGAAATAGAAAGGAAGGGAGAGAGTCTGTAGTGTGTATGTATGTGTGTATGTGTGTGTGTGTGTGTGTGAGAGAGAGAGAGAGAAGAAAAGAGAGCAAGAAAAAAAGGGAGAGAAAGAAAGAAAGAAAAAGAAATAGGAAGAAAGAAAGAAAGAAAGAAAGAAAGAAAGAAAGAAAGAAAGAAAGAAAGAAAGAAAGAAAGAAAGAAAGAAAGAAAGAGGAAGGAAGGGGGGAGAGAAAACCCTGTGCTATTATTTTTAATTGTTCCATTATTTATCATATATTAATATTTTACACTGTCCCTACACCTAGACTGATTTTACTGCCTTTCTTTTGCCCAGGTATTTTTCAGGGTTTACATGTCTATAGTCCAGAGCATAAATACATGTGTGTTTAACAGAGTTGAAAGGGACTATGGAGGTCTTCTAGTCCAATGCCCTGCTCAGGCAGGAAAATGGAGGATGCCAATAGAGGTCCTGGGAAAGGTAACAGAATAACATTTAGAAGGACCTTGGGGAAAACCCTATACCAATTCAGAGAAATGGCTGTCCAGTCTTTTCTTAAAAACCTCCAGTGTTAGGGCTTCCGGTTTTGCCAGGCTTCGGTGGCGGCGGGGTTTTGCGATCTCCGCGATCCCTGTCGCGCTAGCCGTCTTGGTGCCTCCGATCCCGACGGGTCTGGAGGATAAGGCTGCCCCGTAGAGGCAGCCGAAGACAGGGGGGATCCGGATAGGGGGTTGGGGTTTTCGCAGACCCCTTCCCCACCCGGCATAACCCCCTTTTCTCAAGGCGGTGGAGCGGCGGTCAGCAATGGCCGCCACAAAGAAGCCGGCAGCTGGATAAGATTGTGCTGGAGGAAGAAGGAGACAGTTTTGAAGCGAAAGTTTTTTGGCTGAACTGGGACTATAAGATACATTTAATATCCTGAAAATCCTGTTTTTTTGAAAGATACTTTGTTTCTAGAAGAGATTTACAAGTGGCGAGTGAAAGTGTTGAAAGAGAAAGTTTACTCTCCTTCCACATGGAATTAACAAATGGATATTGAAAATCCTGCTATTTTATAGAAGGTAAAAATTTAAAGCTTTCTGTTATAAGTGGGAAGGGAGAGGACAAAAGGAAAATTTATATTAAGATTTTGTTGGAGGAGATGCCTGGAAGATTCTGAGATTGGAAGTTAATTGCAATAAGACTTTAAAATACAGATTGGTTTTTTTTCCCCCTTTTCAATCAATATTACCCCAGGAAGAAAAAGTGTGAAGGGAAGAACTTTGTGCTCTGTTTGGATTGTTTGATGACTTTGGGACTTTGGGAATTGTTTTAAGCCTTGAATTATCTTGGTTGTTTTAAGAAGAAGAAGAAGGGGAAAAAAGGGAAAAAAATGACTTTATCTGTTGATGAGCTGAGAGAATAAAGAAAGAAGGAAAAGACGCTGTGAGAGAAATTTTTCGCTTTTTAGAAATGGCGCTTGCTACTTACCAGCAAACACAACAATTGATGGAGGAAGCAGAAGAAGAAGAAGAAGCCATCTTTAACGAATCTACAAAGTTGATTAAGAAAGGAAGGAGAAAGAGAGGAAGGAAAAAGGACATAAGACTTAAAAAAAACATCCAAGAAAGAGAAAAATAAGATGCAAAATCAATACAATGTTAGAAAGCAAAAGAAAAGAGAAATACAACAGAGAGGGAAAGTTAAGGGGGGTAAAAAGACCAGATGGGATAAGATAGGAAGAAAGGGGGAAAAAGCCACAAAGGTATGAAACAAGATGTGAAAAAGAAATTTTTTTTTAGGGATAAAGGGTAATATAACTTTGTTTTAAAAGGATTCTACAAGGTACATAAGATAGTATTGTAGTATTTGTATTAGAAATAGAAAATTAGAATCTTATAAGACTTGAGTAAAGATTAAAACATTAAAGGTTTAATAATGGTAGAATTTAAGATTTAATAAAATATTAAAAGGAATGTTTAAAATATTTAGTTTAAGTATAGAGTTTAATTGACTATTGTGTGGATGTTAGTATGAACATATTATTGTAGTATTTGTTTCTGAAATAGATAATTGAAATGTTATGAGATTTAATGTTTAATTATATATTTAATTACTTTATGGATTTACTATTTTCTTTCTCTAAGTAGTATGTACTAAGCAGAATCAGATAGGGAACTAGGTGTTACCTTAAATGTTAATTTAGGGGTGCGATGGAAAGGCATCATACTTCGATTAGTGATTTCAGGATAAATCCTTTTTTCTTACTATAGGGAATGAGATAAATAGATAATTGGAAAAGAATGGACAAAAGATACAAATATAATGATTCAGATTAAGATGAAATAAATAAAATAGAATTAAGAGTGGAAAGCAGGGAGAAGTTATAATGAAGATATAGAATGGTAAATAAGATAGGTAATGGCATATAAGATGAACATGAATTTAATTGAAGTCCATACAAAGAGAGGTAATCCGGGGCCAAGCTACTTTTTTGAAAAAGAAGTTTTATTTTTTGTGTTTTGTGTGTGTATGTTCATTTGAGATTTAATAAAACCTTGGAGGAAAGCGAGAGGAGAATAATTGCAAACAAGACGGAGGGAAATATGAATAGGATGACTAAGTGCAAAGAGAAGTAATGAGAAATCTGTTAAAAGATATTTAAGTGGAAATGGGATATATTAGAATCATATTGTATAAAACAATGTTTTATCTGCCTTGTAAAAATTTATAATGGAAAGAGGTTTAATGTCTACAAGGTTTAATGATGTTTTGTTTGTCTTTAAAAATTAATAAAATTTGTTTCAAAAAAAACAACCTCCAGTGTTGGAGCACCCAGAACTTCTGGAGACAAGCAGTTCCACTGGTTAATTGCTGTCACTGTCAGGAAGCTTTTCCTTACTCTTAGTTTGCTTCTCTTTTTGTTTAGTTTCCATCCATTGCTTCTTGTTTGCCTTCTGGTGCTTTGGAAAATACATTGCCCCCCCTCTTTCTGGCAGCCCCTTAAAATCCTGTTGCCTATCACACTCTTGGGCAAAGCATGTGAGCCATTTCCTCCTTTCAGTGGTCCATGAAAGTACATCTATAGTACGTAGATAATAAAGTCCAAAAAAGGTGAACAACATTTTTACAGAACTATAAGTTGAGGCTGGGTATGACAAGGAATGGCTGGGAGGGGAGGGGCCAGGCGAGGCACCCCTTGATGTGAATGACATTGAGTTGGTCATGCCTACCCAATCACATGACCACCAAGCCACACCCAGCCAGTCATGTTACTACTAAGCCATGCCCAGCCAGCAAGCCACACCCACCCAGTCACATGACCACCAAGCCACACCCACAAATTAAGGCACGCCCACAGAACCGATTGTTAAGAAATTTGAATCCCACCTCTGCTGATTAGAAACAACGGCATGACAAAGCAGCAATGATGCTGCACTGGAATATTTGCACAAAAGTATCACAAAAAACATTTGCTTTTCTTATCAACGTTGTTGATAAATCTAGATCATAGACATTGCACTATCTGCAAACAGCAAACAGAAGAGAAAGAATTGGAGGAATATGAAGACCTGCAAGTACAAGTAGAGTGATTGTGACAAGAGAAAGCAAAGATAGTAGAAAGTAATAGGCAAATTGGGTATAATTCCAAATCATCTGGGGTACCACTTGAACATCATTGACATTAATAAAATCACCATCAGTGAATTGTAAAAGGTATCTTTACTTGATACAGCTCACATCCTGGGATGATATTATTAAATAACAACATCTGCCTATCTCAGGTATTCATGATCTCATGATACATGGTGCAACAAACCATAATTTGTTAAATTATATGCTGCCTGACTCTAAGTGTCTCTTCCAGAAATATATAGGACAACAAACTGACTAGAAATGAATCATGTAATAAAATCAATCAATCTTCATTCAGAATAGAGAACTCAGGATCAAGTAATCATAATGTGGAAAGAATAATTACAGAAGAAATTGATAAACAAATCAAAGCAATCTGCAGAATTCCTCATTTCTGTAAATATGGAATAATGAATAGAATGTAGATGCAGGTTTTTAGTGTTCGCAAAAGCAAAACAAGAAAAATCAGGATAATTATAGGGGAAATAATTTGATCTCAAATGTTATTTTGAAATTTTGATTTAGTCTATTTCCTTTCAAAATGCAAAGATGATAGTTTTTTGTAAAACTTTCATTTTCAATAACAATAAAACTCAGAAACAAATACCGTGTTTCTCCAACAATACGGCCTCCACCAATAGGAAGGCCCAGCATGTTTTTTGGGCATAAAATCAAATTAAGCCCCTCCACCCAAATTTAGGCCTATTTTAAAATATGCAAAATAAGGGGAAGGGCGGGAGACTTGCCATTAGGAGCGCCGGCGGGCCGGAATTCCTCGCCACCAGCCGCTCCTAACGGGCGATCATGGCCAAGCACAGAGAGCTCCCTACTCCCACCTTTGCTGCAGACACCTTTGGCACCCGCCGCTGTTGCTTTCCCTTCTGCCCATTACGCCGCCACGTTTGGAGCTGCCGCTTCGTGTTTGGAGTGCCGTTGCCATTTGGAGCTCCAAACGCGGAAGTGGCAGCTCCAAACATGACGGCGGGCGATCTTTTTATTTTGGTCCGCGAAGTTCAAAGCGAGCAAGAGAGGGAGACTGTGATGCCTCCATCCGAGATGGCAACCTCACTAGTGGATCACAACGTGGCTGGAAGCCCGAATCGGCGGGATACGATGGCGATCTTTTTGGAGCGAGAGGAAAGGGAGAGAAGAGTTGCGAGGCGTAATTTGCAGGAGGAAGTGGGTGTACCCCACGGCAGGGAGCCCAAAGAAGAAGGGCTGGTAGGCAACGGAGCGTCCCGTAGCTCCGGAAGCAGCCTAGAGACGCGCCCGGGAAGAGGCGCAGATGCTGCCTTGTAGTCCCCAAGCCAACTGCGTGCGCCGCCTTTAGTTATGTGCGCTCCACGCTTTGGGCATCTCCGTGTGATCGCGACCCTGTCCTTTCCACCTGGCACCCTTGCTGCTTTCTGGCTCTTTAGCAACCAGCTTCGTGTTTGGAGCACTGCCGCTGTTTGGAGCTCCAAACGGCGGCGGAAGCTCCAAACATGACAGTGGGCGATCTTTTTATTTTGGTCCGCGCGAAGTTCAGAGCGAGCATGAGAGGGAGACCGCGATGCCTTGCTAAAGAGCCAGAAAGCAGCAAGGGCGCCAGGTGGAAAGGACAGGGTCGCGATCACACGGAGATGCCCAAAGCGCGGAGCGCACATAACTAAAGGCGGCACATGCAGTTGGCTTGGGGACTACAAGGCAGCATCTGCGCCTCTTCCGGGCGCGTCTCTAGGCTGCTTCCGGAGCTACGGACGCTCTCCGCTGCCTACCAGCCCTTCTTCCTTGGGCTCCTGCCATGGGGTACACCCACTTCCTCCTGCAAATTACGCCGCAACTCTTCTCTCCTTTCCTCTCGCTCCAAAAAGATCGCCATCGTATCCCGCCGATTCGGGCTTCCAGCCACGTTGTGATCCACTAGTGAGGTTGCCATCTCGGATGGAGGCATCACAGTCTCCCTCTCTTGCTCGCTTTGAACTTCGCGCGACCAAAATAAAAAGATTGCTCCGCCGTCATGTTTGAGCTGCCACTTCCGCTTGGAGCTCCAAATGGCGACGGCACTCCAAACACGGAAGCGGCAGCTCTAAACGTGGCGGTAATGGGCAGAAGGGAAAGCAACAGCGGCGGGTGCCAAAGGTGTCTGCAGCAAAGGTGGGAGTAGGGAGCTCTCTGTGCTTGGCCATGATCGCCCGTTAGGAGCGGCTGGTGGCGAGGATGCAAGGGGGAATTAATCACCCCGAAAAGACGGCCTAGCCGTTTTTTCGGGGCTCAAAAAAAAATAAGGCCCGGCCTTATTATGTGAGAAACACGGTACTAAATTATGTATTATATCTGCCAGAACCAGTTTGTGTAAGAACATGCATACTTAAGACTGACAGGGGTCATATAATTCAAAAGGAAAATATAAATTTACTGAATGGAATTCCAGAAAAAAAATGTGACATAGATATTGACACCATGACTTTTGAAAATTAAGAAATGGCTGAAAAAATATAATTAGCTTACAAATTAAAATGCTAGTATCCAACAATGTTTTGAAAATGGCTGGATAGTATTGGATTTTGAGTTTCCAGTGTTGTTATTCCTCTTTCTCCTGTCTATCAACAATTAGCTACTACATGATGTCATTGTTGTAGGATCAGACTTATGATCTTGTATTAGAGCATGTGTAAAATGCTTTTCCTTTATTTCTTTCTCTCCTAACACACAGGAAGAATGTGGATTTCACTTACAACAGGTGGTTGTACAATATCCAAATCTGACCTCTGGCACTTTTGTTTTTAGAAGTCAACCTTTGTCTCTTGACACTGACAGTGAAAGAAATCTCTATGATCGTAGCCACATTTCTCCCATTGTTAAGTATGTCTATTAGCACATGTGTCCTTTCTTAAACCAGGGGCCCATTTTACAGATATGCATTGTATATTAAAGAAAACAATTTCCACATTCATTTTCATCAGTGTTCAGACAATTGGTATTTATATACTTAAAATAACATTTAGTCAGGAGTGGGATTCAAATAATTTAACAACCAGCTCTCTGCCCTAATGACTGACTGGGTAGGCATGTCCGGGTGTCACTTATCATACCCAACCCCGCCTCCCAGCCACTCGCCTCAAAGGCCTCAACAAGATATAATTCCCTCTCTGTTATTTACTACTACTGAACATCCAAAATACACTATTTAATCCTATGTATATATGCCATATGTGTACATACACATTGCATAGTATAGAATGTGTATAGGCACACAAAAGGATACATTAAGTACTATACATACTGTATGTGTATGTACACACACAGAGAGAGCTCTTCTAAAACTATACACGTGCAACACCACACACCCAGACTCCACTTTCTGCCGTACATTTAACTATAACTTCTGCTCTAATGACATTAGATACATTTTCAGATTTACTTTCCTAGCCTGCATATGACCATTAGAGCCAGGAGATGTCATGGGCATTGCCAGGGAACTCTGGGCAATGAAGGGGGTGTCAGTCAGCGGCAGCAATGGGCAACCAAAAGCACATGGCTGGGGCCTACACAGTCGCCCTACCCCTCACCTTAATGAAGCCAAAATCCTCAGCATACTAGCAGAAGCACTGGCAACACATAGTTGCCATCATGCCGGTTGGAGGACACATGGCTGCGAGAGCAAGAAAGGCCAGGCGAACTGGACTTAGATATTTCCCGGATCCCCTCATCCCAGAACCACCAACCTCACACTCCCCTCTCTGCTAGCAGCTTCCCCCTTCTCCCTCCCCCTCCCAGTTGCTGGGTGATCCCATGTTTCCTGCCACTGCTGTTCCAGAGGACGGGGGCAGCTGGGAGGCCAAGCACTCGCACAACCTGACAGGGCGGACGGGCAGGTGGGAGAGGGGCAATCCAGGTGGTGCAACCTCACAGCTTCTGGCCACCCCCATCTGCTGTCAGCTACGGCAGGCAAGTCTGGGCGAAGATGTGTGCTGGGGGAGGGAGCTGAGTAGCAGAGGCTCATCTTCCTCTCTGCCACCAGCTGTGGCTGGAAGGGAAGAGCAGGCAGGGATTGGGGGCATGGCCAATTGGGAAACCCGAAATGCTGGGTGAAATGAGGTGGGGCCTGCGAGGCACACCCGGCTTTAAGTTCCCAGCCCTTTTCTTTCTAAAACTTCCCAAAAGAGAGAGGGAAGGAAGGCTCCCATCCAGCCCCTTTGTCCCTGTACATGACAGCAATTTACCAGGCAAGTGATAAATTAGGCAGGTGAAGGCAGGCAAGGAACCAGAGAGCAGCTGGGATGAAGGCAGGAAACTGGGGAAGGAGCTGGAAAGCAGCTAGGGGCTGGACACCATGTGGTAGGCCAGGAGTGAAGGCAGGCAAGCAGGGTAGGATCCAGAGGGCAGCTGGGGTAAAGGCAGGCAAGGAGAGAAGGAGCCGGAAAGCAGCTGGGGTGAAGGTAGGCAAGCGGGGAAGGAGCTGGAAAGCAGCTAGGGGCATGGGCACCATGTGGTAAGCCATGAGCGAAGGCAGGCAAGCAAGGAAGGATCTGGAGGGCAGCTGGGACATGGGCGTGAGTCTAGGCTACCTACCGGGTATCATCGAAGGCTGACAAGCAAGATAACCAAGTCGCCAAAGCAGACGAGGCCAGAAAAGAAGTGGCCGTAAGAGGTGGGGGCAGGGCGGTGGGGACGGGTGGGGAGGGCAGCCAATGATGGGATTTGCCAGTTCATTGAACTGTGCAGAATTTTAACAACCGGTTCGCCTGAACCAGTGCGAACTGGCTGAAGCCTACCTCTGCACTTAGTCTGAAAAATCTGAAAGAATTTAATCAAATTGAATATCAGCAATATTTTAGCATGGCACTTCTGAGCATACTAAGAATACAAATTTAGCTAGCAAGTATGCTTCAATAAGCAGTAGTTTTTCATTGTTTTATTATCCACTGCCAAGAGTTAGATGCAAGAGGAAATAGAAAGACTGAGCAAGATGGAAGAGGAAGTGGGTTAGACTGTTGGTGCTAGTAAAATGTTTACACAATGCGATTTAGATCTTACTTTTTGGAGGAGGTTTCTTTTTCACCATTAATCTTTTTGGTTTCTTTGTAACCAATCATATACCTTTCCCTGAATGATATTTTGTTGCTTCATTATAAATACAACTTACTACCTTTGTTAAAAAATCTTTCCCGTGGAATATTACTGTCTATGAGTATGTCCATGAATGCCTGATCTGGCTATGCAAACTTATCTATAAAGTGGTTGGAGTACGTTTTGCTTGAGCAGGCAAAACAAACCTCATCTTAAAAATGGAGAGAAAAGTTGTAATTTGAAAAGTTCCTGTACAGATTTTTCTTCAATAAAGAATGGGACTTTGGAAATAATCTGGTTTGTAAGAGAAAGTATCTGGCATCAACTTCTTTGAACCCGAGATGTACTAAATATAAAAATCAAAGTGTGACAAGAATTGGCTCCATCTCATTTGTCTAGGTGAAAGCGGCTTGGCCTGTTGCAGGGTGTGTAGATTCTGGTGTTCTGTCTATGGGAAACCATACCTCTTCCAGAAAGCATCTCCAATGTTGGAATGCAGAATTAATAGCCAGGAGGTCTTTATTGAAAATGTCATAGTTCTTTTCTGGGGTGGTCAAGGCTCTGGAGAAGAAAGCACAAGGCAAGAGACTGTTTTCTTCTTCCCTCACTTGTACAAGAATAGTTCCGATAGCAACCCTTGAAGTGTCTGTTTAAACCACAGATTTATTTTATGGGTCTAGATGCAGAAGGAGGAACTGGTGGACAAAAAAACTGCTTTAACTCTTTGAATGCTGTCTGGGGTGTAATCCAAGAAAGTTAAACTTCTTTCTTTGTCCATTGGGTAAGGGGTTTGATTTTGTGAACAAAACAGGGTTTAAGCTTTTTATAGAAATTAGTGAAGCCCTGGAAGTATTGGATGTCTTGGGCTGTGTGTGGAGAGAGGGGTTGCCCAACTAGCAGAGCCTGGACTTTTGGGGGTTCATCTTGATCCGTTTGTGGAAATATGGTACTCCAAAAAGTCCAGCTGTTGCCGATCCAAGGTACATTTTTCTGGCTTGGCAAAGAGATGGATGTCTCTTAATTTACAAAGAACAATATGTACATGAACTTTGTGCTGAGCCTCATTTTCAGAATAGACTAAACTGTCATTCAGATAGACAACTACAAATTTGTCAATAAAATCTGAAAAGTCCTGGTTCATAAATTTGGAAAATACATCTTCCTGCCTTTAAGAGCCCAAATGTATTCAAACTTGACATAGCTGGTGTCTAAGGCAATTAAATATTCATGGCCCTTTTTGATTCTAATAAGTATTGCAAAGGTCGAGTCTCTTAAAAATACATATTTTTACAGCCTATTTAAGACAGCTGGAATTAAGGGCAGAGCTGTTCTATAGACCAACCTTGTGGCAGTAAAGGTGGGTAGGTTCCAGTACTTCTTTCCCATCCCTTATTGTGTCTGCAGAGAACTGCCTAGTTGCCCTATTTAGGGGGACCAGAGCTCTTTTTGGGTAAGGGGACTCAGGGTGCATCTATAAGGCTAAAGGAAAGATTTGTACAGCATCTGTCAGTCAAAATTGCTGGTCTATTTTGGATTTGTTAAATACTGGTCTTGTAGAGGTGCCTGGGGTGTATACCAGCAATATTATCTGGGGGGGGGGGGGTTTGGACCTGTTAGAACTGATGAAGTGGATAGAATTCTTATGATTCTGAACTTGGCAACCTGCTTATTAGAACCATGCTTCTCCTGACTGGCAAAAGCTTCTTGGAAGGTGACAGTCTATGGTTAGTTTTTGGCAGTGTATTTTTTCTTTGAGAGACAGATTGGTTAAAGAAGTCTTGTCTCATGGAGCCATCAGTAGACCTCACCATACTGGAAAATTTTCACCCAATCTCCAACCTTTCCTTTTTATTCACTCATGCCCTATCACCTCCTACATGGATTAATGTGATGCACTCTCTATGGAATTGCCTTTAAAGAGCATCCAGAATCTTCACTTGATGCAAAATGCAGCAATGTAGGCAGTTATATAGATTGGCATATATTACACTTCTACTTTGTAAGCTATATTGGTTGCCAGTTTGCTTCTGAGTTCAGTTCAATATACAATGACCTACAAAAGCTCTACAAAGCATGAGGGAACACTTCTCAAATCCAGATTTACAGGTCCAGCAGGAAGGGCCATGTTCATGTTCTATCCATGAAGGAATTACATCTGGTGGATTATTTTGCTGTTTCATCTGCCTTTTGGAATATCATTTTCCTTGAGATCAGATTGGCCTTGATTGCTGGCTTTCTGGATTATGGCCTTGCCATTTTATCTGGGGATCTTGTAACATCATTGCCCAGAAGAACATTGATTGCCCTCTCCCCTCTTTGGAAGAGCTTTATAGCTTCCACTGCTTTAAGAAATTTCAAAACATTCTCAAAGATCCATCTCATCCTGGGCACCCTGTTTTTGAACTATTACCATCTGGCAGATGGTACAGGATAATAAAACCAAGGACAAATAAGCTGAAAAACAGCTTCTATCCCAGGACAATAACTATATTGAATTCTACTGTATAGTACAATATTAATGCAATATCAGATTTTCAGTTCAATTATATAGAATGTGAAGGATGTGTGTTTGTGTTTTATTTTTTATAGTAATAATGTACACTGAAGATGACATTTAATTTCATTGTGCAAGGTGCAATGACAATAAAGTAAACTAAATTAAACATGGATGTGGGATATATGAAATGACTGCATTATTAGGGAATGAGTTCTCCTGCAGATCATGTCTTTCACATTTTGTCTTTAATGGTTTGTTTTGGCCATTTTTTTGGCTTGTGTATACCTCTCACAGTCATGTGTCAGGGGTGTCAAACTCAACTGCATCGCGGGCCATATCATGATATATTGGGATTGGTTTTGCTCTTGAGGAGCCGGAGTGGGCATGGCCTGTGCGGGTCCTATCCTGCCTGTGGGCCACGTGTTTGACACCCCTGATGTATGTGAAATGGACAGCTATATAAATTTACCAAATAAATAAAGTTTGAGATATATTTGATCAGTGAATCTCATCAAATATATTACCTTTCGGGTAAGTGCGCTTGAGATTGTGATTTTATTTTATTTCAAAATGACCGACTTAGTTCAGCACAATACTTGTTTTACAGCTGTCTTTCGCAGTACTCTTTTCAAACTTGGACACTGTCCTCTTTGTAAAAAAATTACCAGTCTACATGGACAGATTACCTATCTACAATCTTTAATCTGTGCTCTCCAAGCAGAAATTAGGCGACCAATCCAGCCATCTACCGAGCTGCTGTGCTACCAGCCTCCACTACCACAAAGATCCTACAGGAAAAGGGCAGTATGGACAACCGTGGGATCTGGCAGGGTGAGAGCTGTGGACCATAAATGCAAAGCATAACAGATACAGTGCCCTTGCTGACCTTAATAGGAACACTAAAGTGACAGGTCAAGGTAGTTGTGATAACGATAACTTAAGTAAGTCGGGGATCATGGTCCTAGAAGAAGAACTTACTTTGGAAAGGAGAAAGTGTGAATCAGGTATTATGCACCAGTCACACAAGAAGGGCAAGGCATCCAAAAGAGAAGCCATCTTCTGGTTGGGGACTCAATTGTAAGGGATGTAAATTTAGGAAAGAATACTGAGGTTTTGAAAGAGGTCAGATGTCTACCAGGTGCTACTGCCAGCAGAGAGAAGAAGCGTATTCTTAACATAGTCAAGAATGCCAGCAAGGGCTGTGCTGTTGATGCTATTATACATCTTGGTACAAATGACCTGTCCCAGAAGGATGTACTTTCTGTTCAGAAAGACTTCCAGAGCTTGGGGTATGAACTTGGTAATATGGACTGTAGGGTTATCTTTTCAGAGGTTCTACCAGTATACAAGGAACAAAAAGGGAAAGGGCAGTGTGTAGCAGAGTTTAATGTGTGGCTAAAGGAATGGTGTAAAAGGGAAGGCTTTGGTTTTATTAGTCATGATGTCTGCAGCTGGTCCAATGAAAAACTGTACAAAAGAGATGGTTTGCATCCATCAAAGAAAGGGACTGAGTTACTTGGCATTAAATTTGCAGATTTCCTCAATAAACATTTAAACTGAACAGCAGGGACAGAGAATTAATGGATTCAGAACATCTCTGTCCCCAGCAACCTAAAACTAATAAGGATACCAGTGCATGCAAAATAGATGTTTGTGCAGGTAAGATTATCAACCTTGATGCCAACCAAAACCAAGCATTTAATAGTGAGCGCCATACCATGTGCGCTAATCAAACAGGTGGCAAGAAAGTAGGGACAGGCAGGCACAACACAGGTTATGTAGACAGTAAACACAGTGTCAGACATAAAGATCTCAAGTGCCTATATACAAATGCACAAAGTCTGTGGAACAAACAGGGTGAACTCGAACTACGAATACGTGAAGGTAAATATGATATAGTTGGAATAACAGAAACTTGGTGGGATGAAACCCATGACTGGAACATACTGGTAGAAGGATACAAACTATTCAAAAACAACAGACCCCATAAAAGAGGAGGTGAAGTTGCACTGTATGTAAAGGACCACTATATTGCTACAGAAATGCATGAAACCAAAGATGAAAACCTCCTAGAAGGCATATAGGTCAATATAAAAGAAAAAAAGAATGACATGGCCATAGGTGTATAGGTGAAGCAGAAAGAATAGATGTCCTTTTTGCCAGCCAACTAACAAGCATATGCAGGAAACACACAACAATAGTAATGGGAGACTTCAATTATCCTGATATCAATTGGAAAACTAATTCTGCACCAAGTGAGAAATCAAATAAGTTCCTAACCAACCTAGCAGACAACTTTGTTGTCCAAAAGGTAGAGAGTGAAACTAGAGAGACAGCCATACTGGACTTAACTCTTACAAACAGAGAAGATGTGATAGAGGGAGTTGAAACTGCAGGAACCTTGGGTGAGAGTGACCATGTCATACTAGAATTCAACATAACACACACACAAGCCACAGAACATAATGACACCAGAGTCTTGGATTTTAAAAGAGCTGATTTCAATAAACTCAGAGAAAACTTGGGAAAGACTCCATGGATGAAAATCCTAAAGGGGAAAACAACTCAAGAATCTTGGGAAACTCTAAAAAGTATGATCATAGAAGCCCAGACCAGCACAATAACACTGAGAAAGAAAAACAAGAAATCCAAGAAGAAACCAGCATGGCTATACAAAGATCTCTCTGGCAAATTGAAAGAAAAAAAGGACAAGTACAAAAAATGGAAAGAAGGACAAACAACTAAGGCAGAATATCAGCAGATAGCCAGAATCTGCAAAGACGAAGTTAGGATAGCAAAGGCTCAGAACGAACAAAGACTTGCAACAAAAGTCAAAGATAATAAAAAAAGTTTCTTCCAACATATAAATAACAAGAAAAAAATCAAGGAAACAGTCGGTCCACTAAAGAGAGAAGGAAGGAAGGAAGTAACAGGCAACAGAGAGAAAACTGAACTGCTTAACTCATTTTTTGCATCTGTCTTCACGCAAAAAGAAACTATAGTTCAACCCACCAAAAACATAACTGTAAAAGACAGACCAGAAATAAAAGTTAAAATAAGCAAAAAAATAGTAAGAGAACACCTGTCTGATCTTGATGAAAACAAATCACTGGGGCCTGATGGATTACATCCCAGAGTTTTAAAGGAGCTGGCAGAGGTCATCTCAGAACCACTGCACCATATCTTTCAAAAATCCTGGCGCACCAGGGAACTACCGTGTTTCTCATATAATAAGGCCGGGTCTTACTTTTTTTTGAGCCCCGAAAAAATGGCTAGGCTGTCTTTTCGGGGGTGACTTAATTCCCCCCCTTGCATCTTTGGGCAGGCGGGCGGGCGGGCAGCGACGGCTTGAATGTTGACCTCGGCATTGGTGGGGCACTTCATATCGGGGTCAATGCAGGCAGCACCATATCTGGGTGTGCAACAAAAGTACTTCCTAATGGCAAGCCCCTCCATCATTCCCCCCCATTTTGCATGTTTTAATATAGGGCTTAATTTGGGGGGGAGGGGCTTAATTTCATTTCATGCCTATAAAACATGCTGGGACTTCCTATTGGGGGAGGCCGTATTGTTGGAGAAACAGGGTACCAGAGGACTGGAAAAGAGCTGATGTAGTTCCCATCTTCAAAAAAGGAAAAAAAACAGACCCAGGAAACTATAGACCAATCAGCCTAACATCAATACCCGGGAAGATACTGGAAAAGGTAATAAAAAAACAGATCTGCCAACATCTAGAAACAAGTAAAGTAATAACTAGCAGTCAGCACGGGTTTGTTAAAAACAGATCATGCCAAACCAATCTTATTTCATTCTTCAACACAGTGACTAAATTAGTAGATCAGCAAAATACTGCAGACATAATACACTGCTCAAAAAATAAACACAATGTAACTCCAAGTCAATCACACTTCTGTGAAATCAAACTGTCCACTTAGGTAGCAACACTGATTGACAATCAATTTCACATGCTGTTGTGCAGATGGAATAGACAACAGGTGGAAAGCATAGACAGTTAGCAAGACATCCCCAATAAAGGAGTGGTTCTGCAGGTGGTGACCACAGACCACTTCTCAGTTCCTATGCTTTCTGGCTGATGGTTTGGTCACTTTTGAATGCTGGCGGTGCTTTCACTCTAGTGGTAGAATGAGACGGAGTCTACAACCGACACAAGTGGCTCAGGTAGTACAGCTCATCCAGGATGGCACATCAATGCGAGCTGTGGCAAGAAGGTTTACTGTGTCTGTCAGCATAGTGTCCATGGAGGCACTACCAGGAGACAGTACATCAGGAGACGTGGAGGAGGCCATAGGAAGGCAACAACCCAGCATCAGGACCACTACCTCTGCCTTTATGCAAGGAGGGACAGGAGGAGCACTGCCAGAGCCCTGCAAAATGACCTCCAGCGGGCCACAAATGTGCATGTGGCTGCTCAAACGGTCCGAGACAGACTCCATGAGGGTGGTATGAGGACCCAACGTCCACAGGTGGGGGTTGTACTTACAGCCCAACACCGTGCAGGACGTTTGGAATTTGCCAGAGAACACCAAGATTGGCAAATTCGCCACTGGCGCCCCGTGCTCTTCACAGATGAAAGCAGGTTCACACTGAGCACATGTGACAGATGTGACAGGGTCTGGAGACGCTGTGGAGAACGTTCTGCTGCCTGCAACATCCTCCAGCACGACCGGTTTGGCAGTGGGCCAGTAATGGTGTGGGGTGGCATTTCTTTAGGGGGCCGCACAGCCCTCCATGTGCTCACCAGAGGTAGCCTGACTGCCATTAGGTACCGAGATGAGACCATATGCTGGTGTGGTTGGCCTTGGGTTGCTCCTAATGCAAGACAATGCCAGACCTCATGTGGCTGGAGTGTGTCAGCAGTTCCTGCAAGATGAAGGCATTGATGCTATGGACTGGCCTGCCCATTCCCCAGACCTGAATCCAATTGAGCACATCTGGTACATCATGTCTCACTCCATCCACCAACGCCACTTTGCACCACAGACTGTCCAGGAGTTGGGGGATGCTTTAGTCCAGGTGTGGGAGGAGATCCCTCAGGAGACCATCCGCCACCTCACCAGGAGCATGCCCAGGTGTTGTAGGGAGGTCATACAGGCACGTGGAGGCCACACACAGTACTGAGCCTCATTTTGACGTTTTAAGAACAATACATCAAAGTTTGATCAGCTTGTAGTGTTTTTTTCTACTTTAATTTTGAGTGTAATTCCAAATCCAGACCTCCATGGGTTGCTAAATTTGATTTCCATTGATAATTTTTGTGTGATTTTGTTGTCAGCACATTCAGCTATGTAATGAACAAAGTATTTAATAAGAATATTTCATTCATTCAGATCTAGGATGTCTTATTTTTGTGTTCCCTTTATTTTTTTGAGCAGTGTATATTTAGATTTCAGCAAGGCATTCAACAAAGTAGACCACAACCTACTTCTTAGTAAGCTAGAAAAAAGTGGAATAGATAGCACCACCACTAGATGGACTCGCAACTGGCTGGCAAACCGTACTCAACGAGTAGTCCTTAATGGGTCTAAGTCTACATGGAGGGAAGTAAGCAGTGGGGTGCCACAAGGTTCTGTCTTAGGCCCAGTACTCTTTAATATTTTAATTTATAACTTAGATGAGGGAATAGAAGGGGAACTTACCAAATTTGCAGATGATACTAAGCTGGCAGGAATAGCTAACACCCAAGAAGATAGGCTCAAGATCCAGATGGATCTTGACAGACTAGAACACTGAGCCATATCTAATAAAATGAAATTCAATATAGAGAAAAGTAAAGTCCTACACTTAGGCAAGAAAAACCAAAAGTACACATATAGACTGGGTGAAACCAGGTTCAATAGCAGTAACTATGAGAGGGATCTTGGAGTGTTAGTGGACAACCAGCTAAATATGAGCCAGCAGTGTGCAGCAGCAGCCAAAAAAGCTAATGCAATCCTAAGTTGTATTAATAGAGGGATACAGTCAAGATCAATGGAAGTACTAATACCACTCTATAAAGTCTTAGTAAGACCACAACATCCAGTTTTGTTCATCACATTATAAAAAAGATGTTGAGACTCTAGAAAAAGTACAGAGAAGAGCAACCAGGATGATTAGGGGACCGGAGGCTAAAGCATCCAACGAATGGTTGCAGGAACTGGGCTTGGCTAGTCTAGCGGTCTTCCAATATTTGAGGGGCTGCCACAGGGAGGAAGGGGTCAAGCTATTTTCTAAAGCGCCTGTAGGCCAGACAAGGAATAATGGATGGAAACTGAACAAGGAGAGATTCAACCTAGAAATAAGGAGAAACTTTCTGACAGTGAGAACAATCAACCAATGGAACAGCTTGCCCTTGGAAGTTGTGGAAGCGCCATCACTTGAGACTTTCAAGAAGAGATTGGACTGCCATTTGTCAGAAATGGTGTAGGGTCTCCTGCTTGGGTGGGGGGTTGGACTAGATGACCTACAAGGTCCCTTCCAACTCTGATTATCTGTTATCTGTATTCATAAATTAAGAGAAGCTTGTTGGTATGGAGAGCTGTAGAGGCCTTCTTTATCTTAGCATTGTTGTTGTAGAGACCAAGCCAATCTCAGAAGAATCTGATGTTAATCCTGAAATTCTTAGCAAAAATCTTCCTCTACATTTTATGTTTCTTTGTGCCACTGCTTTTAAAATTGTGGGAGAATAACCCCCTGATTTCATTGAGGAATACAACTATGGAGTGTTCTTCTGTATCAGCTCTTTTGCAGCATTGGATTCCCTAGACTACAACTCCCGTACCTTACCTTAGGGAAGAGATGTAGCACAGCACCATTTTGAAACCCAAGTTGGAGAAGATGCAGCTTCAGGAAAACCTAGTGCTATTAAATGAGAAACAATAATTGAACTTTAATATTTGATATATGAACATTGATATTTGTGTTCATTTTAAACGTGAAATAATGCTGTGTTATTTTTTTATTTCAATTTTGTTATTTTCACTGTGGTTGCTTCATTTCATTTCTATGAGACTATGTAGTAAAGATGGAAAATCTGTTTTTTTGTTTAATTGCCTCAGACAAGTATGCTGCCATAGTAGTATGACTAGCTTAAAGCTTGAAGAAAGTAAAATAACATATGTAACTCTTTATTTATCCATGGTGAGTAATTCCAAGGACAGTTGTTTAAGCGTCTGTTTCTTTGTAAAGAATGGAGGCCAGGGCTGGGGCTTATCTTTCAATCTGTTATTTACAAATTTATTTATTGAATAGACAAACACCCACACAGTCTAGCACAGTGTCTATAGCCAGTTTGTAAAGTAGAAGCAATTTCCTCCCAAAGAGCATACAATGGCACCTTCTTCCCTCCCATTTCAACCTTTAATCACTATAATTTTCACAGATCTATTTCCAATAATTTCTAATGTGTTAAGTAGTGGCCACCATCTAACTTATCTTCATTCAATAAATATTTTAGATATTCAAATTATAGAGCAAACATCTTTAATTAGCTTTAAAATAGAGTATGGAAGTTATGGTTATTGTGGTTGAATTTTAATACCCATCAGCTCCAATAAGTATGATCAGAGATAGTAAGAACTGAAGCCTAACAATACTGTATCTTCAGGACTATTTATGCCATAACTATTCTAGAAATTTCAACAGATCATCAGTATTGCTATTAATTATCTCATTCTCATCCCTTAATATGCCGTATTAATACATATAGCACAGCAGTATTTCTCTTACCAGGTGTTCTCTAATAGAGACTTTAAAGTAATAAGGATGTTTTCCCCCCCTCTTACAACTTGTTTGAGTACTGATTCTAAACCTTTATTGTAAGTAATTTGCTTTCCTTATCTGATTTTGTTTTACTCTATGGGCAGATTTTCTATGGCCCATAACATTTCTGAAGTATGCAGAAATATGCTTTGTATAGGTGGATGAAGAATAGCTGGATGAGAAACTTTGTTACCAAACTACAGTAACCGGCTAGTGGCAAAATTCCCTTTACATTATACACTTAAGAAGCTGAATTTCCACACAAGCCCTTTTTTGTGTTTGACTTCTGGGTAATTATATCTGCATGCAGTTTGTTCTTCCATGTTTGGACTGATGCACTCAGTAAAAATGTTCAAATTTTCTTCTTTACACATACTTTGGGAAAGAGAAGGTGGCCAAAACAATTTAAAATATATGTATAAGAAGATGTTTGGAGGGAGCAACATCTGCTCAGTAATTAATGCAAAAATCAATAATGATCCTGCACCAATCAGCGTGTGTAGGCAATTTACTAGGATGAAGATTTTGTTTTAAAGATCACTTTTTATTTAATGTGATTTGTCAAACCTGGAATGAGAAATATTGATTGGCTTTGGTAGCACTGGATCACTGGATCTCTCTCTCTCTCCTTCCTCCTCCCACCCCCACAATTCAGCTAATGGTTACAAAGTTGGCTAGTACCTTTATCTTATCAATAACATTCCTCTTTACTAAAAACCTTCCTTAGCAACTTGGTACCAGGGACTTGTCCATTACCTTTATGGTTAAGCCTTCCTGAGCATGAGACAGATAGCCTGCTCACATTGGTGTCCTTTCACAGTCTGCTCAACCAAAGGCTAACCATCCCAGTGGATGCAAAGTATCATCCTCAAAAACTATTGTTATTATAATAAATGATAAGCAATATCTGAATAACAGATAATTTATCAATATATAAATAAACCTGGGTTAAGGCTAAATGAATCATCTTATCAATTGTTATGTAGATAGTTGATTGTGCATGTTCCTCTATTACAGGTAGTCCTTGACTTATAACCAGGGGTGGGATTCAACCTGGTCGCATTGGTTCTATAGAACCGGTTGTTACAATTCTGCGTAGTTCAGAGAACTGGCAAATCTCATCATTGTCTGGCCCTGCCCTCCTCTCCCCACCCAGTCACTCCTTACCTGGCATGTGCGCCATCCAACTTGCCTGCTAAGTTGCTATTTTTCCTCCCCCCCACCATCAGCTGTTCCAACTATCAGCTGTGCCAGGAGATTTAGATTAGCTAGAAAGCAGGAAATCGTTGGATTTCTTGCTTTCTAGCTAATCTAAAAGCAGAGCTGAACCTTCCTAGCTTCTATTTTTCAGTGCAGACTCAGGTAGCAGATTGTAGAATGGGAGATCTCTGAGTGAATCTGTGATTCTTGGAGCAATTAAACTACCTGCCTGCTTTGCCTGATTTTGGGTAAAAGTTGCTCATTTTTAATAAAAAATTCAATATTTACATACAAGCCATGCCCAACCAGTCACGTGACCATCAAACCATGCCCAGTCAAGAAGCCATGCCCATCCAGTCACATGACCATCAAGCCACACCCACAAAATCAGTTAAGACATTTGAATCCCACCCCTGCTTATAACCATTTATTTAGTGACCTTTTGAAGTTACAGTGGCACTGAAAAAAAATGACATGACCATTTTTCATACTTACAGCCTTTGCAGCAATCCCCATAGTCATGTGATCAAAATTTGGATGATTCATAACTGGCTCTTATTTATTATGATTGCAGTGTCTCAGGTTCATGTGATCATCTTTTGCACCTTCTGACAAGCAAAGTCAACAAGGAAGCCAGATTCCCTTAACATCTTTGTTACTAATGTAACAAAGTGCAGTGATTCATTTAACAACTGTGACAAGAAAGGTCATAACATGAGGCAAAATTCATTTAACATCTGTCTTGCTTAACGTCAGAAATTTTAGGCACAGTTACGGTCATAAGTTGAGGACTAGCTGTATTTCTCAGCTTTAGTATTCACTAATTTAATTGTTGCTTAGTGAATATTTTCTATTGATATCTGGTATGGTTTCTGAATGTGGTATTTCAATTTATTGTTTCAAAATACTATTAACTATCTCAAGAATATTTCCAGATACACAGTAGAAATGTTTTATATTGTAAGTAACCCATAACTATCCCTGAATCACAGTGCTTCCAAAAGAGAAAGAAAAGTTTTATTGGGTTGTGCCTATCAACTTCTGTTTAGTAGACATTAATCTGAGTTTGGAAATGGCATAGCATTTATACTTATCTAAGTTTCAATTTGTGATTTGACTAAAGATATTAATCATGCATATCAGTAATGTATGTATGTATGCACACACACACAAACACACACACACACACACACACACACAAAAACCAGGCTTCTAGCCTGCTGTTTTCAATATGACTGAACAGTGAAGTTAATCAACTGTTTGGGATTACAGTAAACAATGATTCAGCAGGGAAGGGACAATATTGCAATCAATTACATTAAGGTGAATGCTAGGCTTTCATCAACTTCAATGCTAGTTCCCTCCATCAGCGCTTCAAACTTTCCTTGCAGGATAAAAAGACAAAGAAAAATGCGTATTTGTGACAGAAAAAGATATTATTCCATTTGATAGCTCATCTACAAACTCTAAGCAAGAGTGGCTGTTGCTGTTTTTCCTTTGTACCCAATCTATTGTAATACCATTGGCTGTGCTCCAGCAGCAGAGCAGGCAAAGTTATTTGATCCTGTTTTAAGTAAGAATACTGTTTTAAGTAATATATAACTATATAACTATATATATAACTATATAACTATATAACTATATATATATATAACTAAATATAAATATAACTATAACTATAACTATAACTATATATTAATTGTAAGGGGTGGGATTCAAATTTTTTAACAACCAGTTCTGTGGGCATGGCTTAATTGGTGGGTGTGGCTTGGTGGTCATTTGACTGGGTGGACATGGCTTGGTGGTCATGTTATTGGCTGGGCATGGCCAACTCAATATCACTCACATCGAGGCATACATCTCCTCGCCTGGCCTTTCATGACTGTGGGGATGCTGCAACAGTCGTGAGTGTGAAAAATGGTCATAAGTCACTTTTTTCAGTGCCATTGTAACTTTGAATGGTCACTCAACACAAGCAAAGTACCAGCAAAGGAGGGGGAAAAACCCCCAGAGAAGTTCCTGAGAGAAGGAAGTCTAGTCGTGCCAAGAATGTAATAAGGGTTAACGGAGAGGCAGTTTCTATAAGCAACACCAGAATGCTTCCTTCCTGCCTTCCTCACAGGATTAGGCCAGTAATTTCTTCTAACAACCAGTTCTCCGAACTGCTTAGAATGTTAACAACCGGTTCTAGCAAATAGGTGTGAACTGGTAGAATCCCACCCCTGTATATTGTTATATATTGTTATAATATATACCGTGTTTCTCACAAAATAAGGCCGGGCCTTATTTTTTTTTGACCCCTGAAAAAACAGCTAGGCCATTTTTTCGGGGGTGACTTACTTCCCCCCCCTTGCATCCTCAGGTGGGTGGGCAGTGACAGCTTGGATGTTGACCTCGGCATTGGTGGGGCACTTCGTATCGGGAGACCTTCCGCCACCATTGCTTTCCCTTCTCCCTTGCTGCTGCGGCATTTAGAGCAACGCCATAGTGTTTGGCGCAGCCACGTGCGGCCAGCCAGGGCTACTCCCTGCAACCAGAGCCTGGCAGAGACACTCAGCTTCAGGTGCTCCTGTCGCCGCCTTCCCTTTGCCTTCGAAGGTAAAGCCAATTATTTTAAAAACTATGCCCCACTACAACAAAGACTCCCCTGCCCGATAGGGCAGCCCAACCCCACGTGGGGAGGTGAATCTCCTGGGGCCGCAACGTAGGATCGGCCCATCTCGGAAGAAGCGCCCAGCCACCATCCCTGCCTGGTACCAGGCAGAGCGCGAAGAGCTCTGCCTGGGGCACCCAGCGCAGCTGACAGGCGGGCCCTCCTTCCCGGCAGCAGAGCTCTCACCAAGGCAGTGAGCGCCTCCCTGCTGGACCCTCTGCTCATCCCGCCAGGGCCGCGCCAGAGCCGTGCGGGCTGGGCAGAGCCAGGAAAGCGAGCCGCAGGTGCGCGCCCACCTGCCAAGCAAAAGAGCTGGGCCGACCTGAGCTTGGCTTCCTTCTCAAGTCCCTCCAGCACGAACCCAAAGGGGCCACCAGGAAAGGCTGCCCGAGGCAGTGATAACGCCCACCCATCCACGGACAGGGAGGCGAGGTGATGTCACTGACTCGGCGGGGCTCAGCTAGGAGGAGGACGTGGCTCAGGCCGTCGCCTTGCCTCCCTGTCCACGGATGGGTGGGCACTATCACTGCCTCGGGCGGCCTCTCCTGGTGGCTCCTTTGGGTTCGGCCTGGAGGGACTTGGGAAGGAAGCCAAGCTTGGGACGGCCCGGCTCTTTCACTTGGCAGGCGGGCGCACACCCACGGCTTGCTTTTCTGGCTCTGCCCAGCCCACACAGCTCTGGCGAGGCCCTGACGGGATGAGCAGAGGGTCCAACGGGAAGGCGCTCACTCCCTTGGCGAGAGCTCAACTGCCGGGCAGGAGGGCCTGCCTGTCGGCTGTGCTGGGCGCTCCAGGCAAAGCTCTTCGCACTCTGCCCGGCGCCAGGCAGGGATGGCAGCTGGGTGCTTCTCCTGGGGTGGGCCAATCCTGCGCTGCGGCCCCGGGAGATTCACCTTCCCACGTGGGGTTGGGCTGCCCTCTCGGGCAGGGGAGGCTTTGTCGTATCGGTAGTAGGGCGTCATTTTAAAAAGAATTGGCTTTGCCTTCGAAGGGGAAGGGAAGGCGGCGACAGGAGCGCCTGAAGCCAAGTGTATCTGCCGGGCTCCGGTTGCAGGGAGGAGCCCTGAATGGCTGTGCATGGCTGCGCCAAACACCGTGGTGTTGCTCTAAATGCCGCGGCAGCAAGGGAGAAGGGAAAGCAACCGTGGAGGAAGGTCTCCTGATACGAAGTGCCCCACCAATGCCAAAGTCAACGCAGGCAGCACCATATCTGGGTATGCAACAAAAGTACTTCCTAACGGCAAGCCCCCCCACCATTCCCCCCCATTTCGCATGTTTAATATAGGCCTTAATTTTGGGGGAGTGGCTTAATTTGATTTTATGCCGATAAAACATGCTGGGCCTTCCTATTGGTGGTGGCCGTATTGTTGGAGAAATATGGTATATGTATATTACTATAAACAGTATACAATATACACACACATATAAACACACACATACATACTGCATATACTATATATACTGTATACACACATATATAATGTATATTCTGTATTCATACACACACACATACACACACACACAGATCATATCAGCAATATATGGCAAGTTGATCATCTATATGGCAAGTTGAAGTGATAGCAGACTTCATTTTCATAGGCTCAAAAATTCAAATAGTGACCATAGCCATGAAATCAATAGACATCTGTTGCTTGAAGAAATAATATGACAGAAGGAAAAAAATACTGAAGTTCAAAGACAACATAATGATAAAGGTTCTTATTGTCAAGGCCATGGTTTGCCATCTGTTACAAGATATTACTATAAAAGCAGACTTGTCAAAGAAAAAAAACTATTGCCGTAGTTTTGAAGAAAACTGTTGAGCTTACCTTCGACTGCAAGACTAATTAAAAGCTAAAGAAAATAAAATCAATCTTCATGCTTTTAAGTATTAACAATGAAGCTAAATCTTAAATATTTGGGATACGTAATGTAAAGGCAGGAGCCATTGAAGAAGTCCTTGATGCTTTGGAAAAAAATTAAAAGCAATTAAAAAGCAAAGGCTGGCAGAAGACACAGTGGCCAGATATGATCACAGATAACAATAGAAAAGAGTAGAATAGAACAGAAAGAGAACAGAACAAAACAGAATATTCTTTATTGGCCAACAATGATTGGTGACAATGATTGGTGACAAGGATGCAATTAAAAGAACTTAGGTAGTTACTGATATAGCATTCTGACAAAATGCTGTTCTTGGGTCATAAAGAACCAGAAGTAACTGAACAAAAAGAGCAGCGTTGTTTTCATGTGGAAAATTGTTTTTAGTTTTGTTTCTATCTTCTGGTCCACTTTGTTCTCTTTCTTTGATATATGTCTTTTTTCTTTGCTAGAGGTAGTCCTTGAGTTTGAAGGCAGTTGGGATTGGGATAGCTGTAGCTAAGTGATATGGTCATAAAAGTACAATGTCACTTGACTGTACTGCTTCACAACAGCAATCCCAGCAGTCCCTGTTGCCATTGTAACCTCAGGACTCCTGGGGGTTAAATTAGAAGGAGTACCAAGTTAGGAATGCAGGGGTGCCATGGAATGGGAGAGCCAGTGAAGGCCTTGTGCAAGTCAGAGGAGTCTGGGGAAGGGACTGGGAGGCCCAGCACAGGCCACAGATGTTGCATGTGACCTTCTCTGCTGGCTTCCTCATTAATCAATTTTGTGGGAAGCCAACAGGGAACATTGGCAACAGTGATCATATGACTGTAGCTCCTTGCAGTGCTGTAATTGTGAGCTGGGTACCTGAGCTCCTGGATTGTGATCACATGACTGTGAGATGCTATGATATCCAAAATGTCAAGGATAAGTGGTACATTCTTTTTTCTTTTTTGGATGCCATAGCTATGAATGGTTGCTCAACGATAGATGTAAGTACTACTGTACTTGTTTTCTCTTAATTTTTTTTTTTATAAACAAGTTTTATTAATTTCAAAAACAAACAAATCATCATCAACCATTACATATTTGAACCTTTTTCCATTATAAATTTTACAAGTCAGATAAACCTTATCTTATACAATACAGTTCTATTTTAAACCATTTCTAAATAAGCATAAAAACATCTCTTGTCCTCTATTTCTTTCTGACTTGATTATCGTCATTCTCTTTCTGTGTTTCTAGAAGGTTTCACCAATACTTCTCAAAAACATAAACAAACACAAACAAACATATAAAAAATCTTTTAGTAAAGTAACTTGGCCCCCGGTACCTCTCTTTATATGGGCTTTAATTATATTCATGCTCATCTTGTATCTTCTATATATACTTCTCCACATTTCACTCTTCATAATTCTATCTTATTCAATCCATCTTAATTTAAATCATTATATTTATATCTTTTGCCCATCCTTTATTATCCCTCTATCTCATTCCTTATAATGAAAAAAAAAAAATTCTCCTGAAATCTCTAATCAGAGTATGATGCCTTTCTATCCTCTCCCTAAATATTAGATTAACATTTAAAATAACACCTAATACCCAATCTGATTCTGCTTGGTACATTCTATCTATTAATTTTTACTTTTAATAACAATAAAAACAGAGTAATAAATCGAAAATGTTTAAATACATAGTATCCTCCTAAATACGTAGTTGAATAATAAATCTAAATAATAAATCTTATAGCATTCTCATTGCCTTTCCCTTCAATATTTTATTACGTTTTAAAAATCAATCATTATTAAACATTTCAACATTTTAATTTCTTATTAACTCTTAAGCCATTCTAATTTTCTATTTCTAATACAAATATTACAATACCGTCTTATGTACCTTGCAAAATCTTTTTTAAGAAAATTTATACTTCACCTTTATCCCTAAAAAGATTCCTCTTTTCCCATCCAATTTTAAAACTTTGTGGCTTTTCTCCGCCTTTCCCCTTTCTTTCTTCCCCCACCAGATCTTCCTACCCCCCTTCTTCTAACCTCTGTCTTGCTGGCATCCCTTCTCTGTTGTATTCCCTTTTTCTCTTGTTTGTTATCATTGTATTTATTTTGCATCATATTTTTCTCTTTCTTAAATGTTTTTTAGATCTTAAGTCCTTCATTTTCCTCGCTTTCTTCCTTCCTTCTTTCTTAGATAAATTTTGGGATTCATTAAAGATGGTGTCTTCGTCTTCTTCTTGTTGTTGTTCCATCTGTCGCATTGTCTGTTCATAGTTAACCAGCGCCATTTCTAAAAATAGAAAAGCTTTTTCCATACCATCTTTACAGGCTGCTTTTGTTTGCTCATATTCATCCCTCAGTTCCTCAAAGGAGAAAGCCATTATAAATCTTTTCTTTTCTTTTTCCTTTTTCTTCTCACTCCAACCAAAATATTCCAAAAGAAAAATAAGACAATCCCAAAGTCCACAATCCTCAATCAATCCAAGCCAAGCCAAAATTTCCTCTTTCTCTTCCAGGGGTAGTATCAGACAAAGGAAAAAAAAATCCAAATCTGTGTTTTGAAGCCTTATTAAAATTTTATTTCTGTCTCCAAATCCTTAAGGCATCTCCTCCAACAAAATCCAACCAGATAAATATATTTTTGTCCTCTCCCTTCCGACTTATCCCATAAAGCTAGTTTAACCTGAAAAAAAAACAGGTTTCTCAATATCCATTTGTTAATTCCGTCGGGAGGGAGAGTAAACTTTCCTTTCAGCACCTCAGAATTGCCGCTTACTTTCTCTTGTGGAAAAAATCATCCAAAAAGCCATCACTTCCAGGAATTAAATTAAATATATCTCAGAGTCCTGGACCGACCAAGAAGACTTTCACTTTTAAAAACTTTCTCCTCTTCCTCCTGCGCATACTTGCCCAGCTGCCGGCTTCTTTGTGGCGGCCATTACGGACCGCCGCTACGCCGTCTTGGTAAAAGGGGGTTCTGCCGGCCAGGGAGGGGGTCTGCAACACCCCCAAACCCTTTTCCGGATCCCCCTACCTTCAGCTGCCCCTGCAGGGCAGCCTTGCTCCGCAGCCTTCGGATCGGAGCCCCAAAAGCGGCTAGCGCGGCAGGGATCACGCAGCTTCGCGAATCCCTACCGCTCGCAAAGCCGACAAACCGGAAATCCTTGTTTTCTCTTAATTTTTAAAGTTGTAATGCACCAGGGTTTATTATTAATCAAATTTAGACAATGGCATTTCACTGTCTGAATGACTCTGGGCAATTTACAGTTATTGTGCTCTTAGGTGACCTCAAAATTGAATGGATGGATGGATGAATGAATAGGTTGCACGTTAAGATAGTCTTACCAGTGTTGGCTTCAAATGATACACATCTGACAGACTCAGTAGAACCTTCCTATCCCACTGTCTTTTTTTGTCTTTTTCCATTTGGTTTCTATCCACCCAGAGGGAGTAGAACTGACCAACAAAAACTTGTTTGCTGTTCACAATGTTTGTTCAGTCAGTCAGGGAAAATTAGTAGATACTGATTCAGGGCCAAGCAACAACAGAACTTTGGAGCTTCCAGTTAGCAGCACTCAAAGGTATAAGTAACAAACTCAATTATCATAAAAGTTGAATCAGTACCATGAGAAGCTAAAGCACAAGATAGGTAAACACAGATAGCTAAAATATTGAGCTGGAAATTGGAATCCTAGTTCATGAGAAGTCCACGCAGTTAACCAGATGTAGTGGTTAAATTTTCAGACAGAGCCTGGATGGGATAGAATGGGATAATAGAGTTGGAAAGGACCTTGGAGGTTTTCTACTCCAACTCTATACTTCAGCTTCTCAATACTTCAGCTTCAACCATAACAACACAAGAGCACACAATAGATACAAACTCAAAGTTAACCGCACCAAACTTGATTGCAGGAAATACGACTTCAGCAATAGAGTGGTCAATGTCTGGAATACTCTACCCGACTCTGTAGTTTCTTCCCCAAACCCCAAAAACTTTAACCTTAGACTGTCTACTATTGACCTCACCCCTTTCCTAAGAGGTCTGTAGGGGGCGTGCATAAGCTCACCAACGTGCCTACTGTCCCTGTCCTATTGTTTCTCTTATTCTTCTTTTATTTTTCTTATATGTATCCATTTCATGTATTCACAACTATGTGTACACTTATACTTATTATCTTGTAAACAATTGGCAAATCAAATAAAAAAATAAAAAAATAAAAAAATAAAAAAAACTCTCGGCTTAGGCAGGAAACCTTACACCACTTCATACAAATGGTCATCCACTCTCTTCTTAAAAACTCAGTGTTGGAGTATTTGCAACTTCTGGAGGCAATTTGTTCCACTGATTAATTGTTCTGTCAGGAAATTTCTGCTTAGTTCTAGGTTGCTTCTATCCTTGATTAGTTTCCACCCATTGCTTCTTGCTATTGTATCCTCAATTGCTTTGGAGAATAGCTGGACTCCCTCTTCTTTATGGCAGCCCCTAAGATATTAGAAGACTGCTATTATGTCACCACTAGTCCTTTTTTCCATCAAACTAGACATACCCAGTTCCAGCAATCGTTCTTTATATGTTTTAGCCTCCAGTTCCCTAATCATCTTTGTTGCTCTTCTCTACATTCTTTCTAGAGTCTCAACATCTTTTTTACATCGTGGCAACCAAAACTGAATGCAGTATTCCAAATGTGGCTTTACCAAGGCATTATAAAGTGGTATTAACACTTCATGTGATCGTCTGTCCCTCTGTTATGCAGCCTATGTTTGTCTATAAATAGGGTGCAAATAGGGTGGGGTACCATTTTATTGTTATGGGAATAGTTACTGAAAAGCCTGCCTACCATTAATTGTCCTAATTCTATAAAGCCTGCCTACCATTAATTGTCCTAATTCTATAAAGTATAAAAATATATGTTTGTCTTTCTCCTGAAATTAATAAATGATTTTAAGCAAACAACCATTCTCTCAGCGAACCGTTTGCAGTTGGGGAAAACTGTCAGTGGTGATCACTGCGGTGCTTCATCTGATCTGATATATCCTTTGGGCAGTTATGTCTCAATGTAGAGACTATATTGTGTGAGGGGGAAAAAAGGCATAAGCATTGAAGTGATGCCAGACACTTTATATTTCATGTTTGATGCTTATTTGTGGTAGTTGGGGTCTTTTCAAAGATTGCATAGTTCTTGCAATGGGCTTCAAGAGTTTAATGGAGGTTGAACTCTGGAAATTATGTCAGAGAAAAAACTGTAGTAGCTTTGCAATGTTTCTTTTGAATTTACAGGATGGGGCTGCTCACCATTGCCAAAACCCTCTATTTTGTTCCACACCTGAGATTTCCCCTTCCATTCAGAAATACCTGGCTTTTTCCCCACTATCCTTTTCTATATTTATATTTATAACCTGAAAAAAATTAACAAAATGAACTGAAGAGGAAAGGCAGAAGGGGGTCAGGGATTGTTTTAATTTGAAAAGTGGTGGGCTAATGCCATTTAAGCTCAAAGAGGCCAGAAGGAATGTAGCAAATAATAAATGAATGCTCTCAAGTGGACCAAGTAGAGGCAAATAATTATGTTACTGTTATTTATGTCTACCATAGAAAGCTACAAGTTTATTTGGTATGTGTAGAAGCTTATATAGTCCTCCCCTTTCCATTATCATTCCTGTTATCAAAGCAAACAGGATGCTGGTATTTCTCTAGGCCCTGCCTGATCCAGGTGACTAGCTCCATATGACCTTGGTTTCATCCCTGATGCAGGATATTATTTTGAGATCATCCTGTACTTTAAAATTGCCCAAGTTAATAGTCTCTTTGTCTGAGCTATTAAACAACGTCTATTCTGAAGCTGCAGAAGATCTATCAATCGGAAGCTGAAGAAGATCTCGGTGCATGACAAAATCTATTTTTCTTGTTATTATTATCACTCTACTATGCAGAAATGGAAATCTGAATAGATTTTAGTTGCTGCATATTTAAAGAACTCCACATTGATTGATGAGGGCAGCAATTACCCAATGCATCTCCTTTTGAAGGGTATCTTGGAAGAGGCAATGATGATGCACCACACATTATAATGTCATTGCTGTAGCAGATTAATGGCAGGGAGCACTGCTTTGAAATAGGCAAGTTGCTGCAAGCCGTTTTGGATGACACTGCAGGCCTCAAGCCAAATACTTGGTGCTCTACAGTGGGAAGATTAATTTGACTCTACATTCCAGTTATATGGAGGAAAAGGAGACCAGGAAGTTCTAAGTTACTGTTATTTTTAAATGATCAAGTAAACCATCTCTGCTATTTATAACTGTTGAATTGCAAGGACAATATGGAGACTTGTCACTGTAGGTGGATGAGATAAGATTTATCAGTTAGTTACTCCTCCTAAGGGTCCTGATCCTTTCAGACTTTCAGCTTATTAAGATGTTTGATAATATATAGTGAACTTTTTCGCAAAATGCCTGCTGAGGTTGCATGTCCATTCACAAAATATCCGTCAAGGGGGACATAACTATTTACAAACATCACCTTATCAGAGTATTACCTGCCATAATCTCTTATCTCCATTCCACATAAAATTCCATACTATCCCTGCTTAACGTATTCTAGGTAGCTGGCTCATGGCCAATCTGTACCATTTGTTTACAATTTTATCTCCATAGGAAATGTATGTGACCTCTTTGGAGTTCAGAGATATTTTTGTAAATAAATATAATGCTGGTGGGTGGTTCTTTGCTTTGCAATGTGCCGGGGCTTCCAATTTCTAAAATTATGTTTTTAATATAAAGAACTAGGAAGGGCAAGACATTGGTAAGTACCAATGGCACTACTTTGGAATATAAACCTTCCCCTTCTTCCCATAAAGGCTGAGAGAATTCTGTCATGATAACTGTCCTTGAACACCTTACTTTACATCAGAATGTCCAAATTCTGCTTGCTTATTGGGAAAGAAATTAGACCTGTCTTCCTACCAAGGCATAGGAGTTGGGAAGTTATTGAAGTCTGTGTGACTTATTCCCAGTTGCAACGTATGGCTGTGAAAGTTGGACCATAAGGAAGGCTGAGCACCAAAGAATTGAGGCCTTTGAACTATGGTGCTGGAGAAGACTCCTGTGAGTCCCTTGGACTGCAAGCGATCAAAACCGGTCAGTCCTAGAAGAGATCAACCCTGACTGCTCTTTAGAAGGACAGATCCTGAAGATGAAACTCAAATATTTTGGCCACCTAATGAGAAGGAAGGACTCACTAGAGGAGAGCCTAATGCTGGGAAAGATTGAGGGCAATAGAAGAAGGGGACAACAGAGAATGAGGTGGCTGGATGAAGTCACTAAAGCAGTAGGCTTGAGCTTAAATGGACTCCAGAAGATGGTAGAGGACAGGAAGGCCTGGAGGAATGTAGTCCATGGAGTTGTGATGGGCCGGACATGACTTCGCAATGAACAACAACAACAATCTGGCTCATAAGTTTCCACTTTGAGTTGCCATTTTTCTTTGATTATGTGTTGTGTTCTTTTCTAGTTATTTATACTGTTATTTTCAAATCTGGAAACGTTGCTAGCTTCTCAGAGTTTCTTGAGTGAGGTGGATGGCTTGTCTATCTGTGTATCTCTCTCTCTCTCTCTCTCTCTCTCTCTCTCTCTCTCTCTCTCTATCTATCTATCTATCTATCTATCATCGGCAAGGGTATCCATAACAGATAAAAAAGGATAACATCTGTGATGGCATTATTATACTATGTATGTACAACAGGGTTGAATTTTACATCTGATCTTCCCCCAAGTATCCCTCAAGCCAATGAACAACTCCTTTCTCTAATGTATTTAAGAAAACTGAGTAAGAGTATAATATTAGATCCAGAATTCCATCTTTGCCCTACAATACAGACATTCCATTTTTCACCTTTTAATTTCCTTATATTTCTCCTTCTGTCATTTAAATTTTTATCAAATTCTCCTTCTGTCTAAACTAATTTTCCAATTCTCTCTGCATCTGAACTTTTTGTGATACATTGTCTTGGTTACTGAAGGAGGAAGTTACAAATAATAATACTATATTTAAAAATGCATGCAATCATGCATCTAGTTACAAAGTTGAAATATTAGTTTATTCAGATTCATATCATAGAGGAACAATAAGTTGGTTTCAGACAAAGTAGATCCACTACTGAATATTCTATTCAGATTAGTTTTACAGCACTTGAGATTGAAGTTGCTTTATTGAACACAAAAGCAAAGAGATAAAAATGAAAATAAAAACTATTTTTCAGTGTTCCAACTTTGCTTGGAGTTGAAATAACCAAATTTCAGTGTTTCAGAGAAATCCTTATTTGGCAGTGTGAGTAATACAAGCTGTGTTGTGCCTAAGAAAAACATTTTCATTGATGTTAATGGGTAGTTACAAAACTAGAAATGTCCATGAATCTTGTAATGGGTGTTTTGCAAAGTGACTGAAAGCTTTTACATTAGTGACAAAGAACATTTTCCAAAACATTCATCATTTACAAATAGGCATTAATGTTGGCAGTAACAACCCAAAATTCTGGTCTTGACTGAAACACATAGCTGTTAACTTTAGAAAGATGATGAGTTTCAATTCCTAATAAAATCCCAAATCCTCCCAGCTAGGGGGCCAGGTATTTTGCAGGAATATTATAGTTCAATGTTAGATTGGGGAGAAAAGGAATTGACTATATGTATCCTCCACTGTCATCTACTTTTAAATCTAAGCTTGGAATGAGTGTTGGTGGCTTAGATAAAGGAATTCTGTGTTTCCATGGTGATGGACCAGAGATTTTTGACCAGACTGCAGACAAAATTGGAGGAGGTTAACAACAGCCTTTGACTGAAACAGGATTAGCTTAATTTATAACTATAGTTAAACCTACATTATTTTATAGTCCTACTCAGTTTCAGACATGGCTCTGCTCCACTCCCTGTAGCATTAAAAACAGTCTCCAAATCAAATGTCTTAATTAACCTGGCATTTAGAATATATATAGACTAAATACTGCATACTATCTGAATTTTTAGTGAGTGGAACTGAGATTATGTGGGAATGGAGATTTTACAGTATCCTTCCCGTGCCACTCCCACCAAGCCACGCCCACCAAGCCACGCCCATCAAGTGAAGTATGATCTGATAGGCCCTAGCTTATTATTATGTTTCCTATTATGATTTATGCTACCCTATGACTACTTCTAAGTGTTATGCCTATGATTCTTTTATGTATGTATCTTGAGAGCATATTATGCACAAAAGAAATTCCTTGTAGGTCCAACTTGGCTAAAAATTATATTCTGTTCTATTCTATTCTATTCTATTCTATTCTATTCTATTCTATTCTATTCTATTCTATTCTATTCTATTCTATTCTATTCTAGCCCTAGCCCTAGCCCTAGCCCTAGCCCTAGCCCCATTCTACCTAAATTTGATTTGTTTGACTAACCCATAGAAGAGAAATAGATTTGCTTTATGGGAGATGTACAATATCTCTCTTAATATTAATACTGCAGATAAAGAAAACAATCATATGCTCTTTACATAAACATCCGAGGACATTTTTCAAGAAAATTTTCTTTAATTTGTTTTGTTTAATATGCCTAAGTTATTTTCTAATATCTTCTTTTTGGAAATAAATGTTTGGAAAGTTATACATTGAACAACTATTGGATATCCTTTTATTATTAATAAAGGAGCACTGTGTGACAATTACTTTAAAACCTTTATGCTAAAGCCTCATATTGAACATTTTCTCCAAGAATAAGAAGATGATAAGAGCATCTCCAGAGGTTTTAAATTATGTCACCCATCAGTCCCAGCTAACATGGAATGTTGGCAGTTGCAAACTTACATATCTGATAAGGACTAGGTTTACCATCATGTAATATCTGATTTCAGTACTTAAAACACAGAACAGAACAGAATAACAAAATAGCAGGTTTGGAAGGGACCTTACAGATCTTCTAATCCAACCCTTTGCCCAAGCAAGACACCTTATACCAGCAATCCCCAACCTTTCTGGCCTAGTAGACCAGTGGGGTGGGGGGCAGGGAAGGGATAGGGAATGGTTACATGCAAGTAGCGGATGAACCCATGTGTGGAGCTGCGTTTGCACATGAACCTGCTGCTGACACAAATGGAGCTGTGCACGTATGCACTCTTTCCCACTGCTTGCGCAAGGGATGCTGCTGCACACATCTGCTGACCTTCCTCTTCTATGGCCTGGTTCTGAATGAGCCAGGGGTTGGGACCCCTGCCTTATGCCATTCTAGACAAGTGGCTGTCCAGTCTCTTCTTAAAAGCCTCTGGTGATGGAACACCCACAACTTCTGAAGGAAAGCTGTTCAACTGGTTAATTGTTCTCATTGTTAGGAAAGTTCTTAGATCTAGGTTGCTTCTCTCCTTGATTAGTTTCCATCCATTGTTTCTTGTCTTGCCTTCGTTAGAAAATAGGTTGATCCCACTCTTCTTTGTGGCAGCCCCTCAAATACTGGAACACTGCTATCATGTCACACCTGTCCCTTTTTTTCACTACCCTAAACCAGGGGTGTCAAACTTGATTTTGTTGAAGGCTGCATCAGGGTTGTGTTTGACTTTGCGTGGGCTAGGGTGGGCATGGCCAGAGTGGGCATGGCCGGAATGGGCATGGCCAGCTTGACCATGTTGGAGGTGTCTGTGGTGGCCTGAGTGCTATTGCTAGTGAAAAATGGCTCCCGAGCTCCATTTCTGGCTGCAATGGCCTCCTGCAACCCTTTGCCAGAGAAAATGGAGCTTGCGAGGGCTGCATGCAGCCCATCTGAGCTCCATTTTCCCTGGCAGAGGCACCATGGGCTGGTCCTTCACTATTTCCAGGGCAGCCCCATGGGCCAGATCTAAGCAACCCGTGGGTCGGATCGGGCCCACAGGCCTTGAGTTTCATAGCCCTGCCCTAGACAAACCCAATTCCTACAATCATTCTTTATATGTTTAAGATAGGGTCCTGTGTTCAGGTCTGTCAATATCCATCTGGAACTTGAGCCTATCTTCTGCAGTGTTGCCTATTCCTGACAGTTTAGTGTCATCTGCACATTTGATGAGTTTCCCTTTTAATTCCTGATCCAAATCATTTATGAAGATGCTGAAGAATACTGGATCTAAAATGGAACTTGGGGCATGTCATCCTTCCATGTAGATGTAATTCCATTGGGGACCACACATTGAATATGATTTGGCAGCCAGTTACAAATCCATTTGGTAGTAATGCTGTCTGTCCAACTTTTTTTTTTAACTTACTAAGAAGTAGGTTTTGGTCTACTTTGTCAAATATCTTACTGAAGTCTAAGTATACGTTGTATACTGCATTTCGCTGGTCCACTAATTTAGTTACTTTGTTAAAGAGTGAAATAATATTTGCTTGGCATAATCTGTGTTGGCTTCTAATTATAATTTTGATCGTTTCTATGGTAGGTGTCCATAGATCTGCTGCTCAATTATCTTTTCCAGAATTTACCCAGGCTGATTGATCTGTAGTTAGCTGGCGTTGTTTTCCACTCTCTGCTTTTTAGAAGATGGGAACCACATCAACTCTTTGTTCCCCGGTACTTCAGGATCTTTGAAAGATAGCCAACAATTTCAGAATTCTAGGATGTAATTCGTCAGGTCCCTGTGATTTGAACTTATGTAGAGTGGACAGGTGTTCTCTTACCATTTTTTTTTTTTTTGCTTATTTTAATTTGTATTTCTAGTCTGTCTTTTACAGTTATGTTTTTGATAGGTTGGACCATATTTTTGTGTGAAGACAGATGTAAAAGAGGATATTAATCTACTAGAACATCTTTGGATAATTTATACTCGGTCAGAAAGGGTCATCATTCAAAAATGGCAATACCATTCCTTCCCTTTCTTTCATTTAGTTTTGCATTCGAGACTATTTAGAATAATCAAGGCAAGCTTTTACTATGGAAAAGTTATGAAAACTCAATTGCTTTTACAAATAATTCTCACTTAATGACCCTAATTTGGACTGACGTTTCTGTTGCCAAGAGAAGCAATCATTAGGCAAAACATCATATAACCACTGTTTAGAGACAGCAGTTCTGATGATCCCAGCTGCAGGTGTTAGGTGATGCATATGTTAACGTCTCACTTTTTCTCTTGGAGCTCAAGGCAGCTAACATCAGAAAAGCCTTTATTTTATCTCCACAGTGATAACCCTGTAAAATGACTGGACACACACAAAAAACATGACTGATGCAGTTACTTAATGAATTAATATGGTTGATCATGGGCTGGAACCAGGGGTAGGATTCAATCGGTGGTTACTGCCAGTTGAGTGACTACGTTTTGCGTGCGTGTGTAAAGAACCTTAAGATGTGCCGCCCAGACAGCTGAAAAGCGCTGTGTGCTGGTGCACAGCATTTGAAAAACTACTTTTTTCCTGCTTTTTCAACCTCAGCTGTGCCACGCAAAGCAGCTGAGGTTGAAAAAGCAGGAAATAAAGGACAGGTAAGAGCCTCGGCAGGCAGGTGGGCCAAACAGCAGCAGACACAGAACCAGTTCTGTGTCAGTTGCTCTTCAGAGCTACCAGTTCTATAGAACTGGGCAGAACCAGTAACATCCCACTCCTGGCTGGAACCCAAGTTTTCCCAGTCCTAATGCAATACTTTGGTACTAATTCTATAGATTTTACAAATAATTTCCTTGTTCGGATTTTTTAAAAACCTTCCTGGATTTTGTACTATGTCATTGACTACAGGCAATCCTTGACTCACAACAATTCATTTAGTGACCGTTCAAAGTCACAATGGCACTGAATAAAGTAACATGACCATTTTTCACAGTTTTGCAGCATCCCCATGGTCATATGATCCAAAATTAGAAGCTGGGCATCTGATTCATATTTATGATGGTTTTAGTGTCCCTGGGATCATGTGATCACTTTTTGCAACCTCCTGACATGCAAAGCCAATGGGGAAGCTATATGTACTTAACAACTCTGGGTTATTAAATTAACAAGTTTGGTGATTCACTTAACAACTGCGGCAGGAAAGGTAGTAAAATGGGGTAATGATATAATGAAACGGGGTAATGATCTCCAAAACACTAGTAAATGAAAAGACCCAGCAGCCCCAGATGAAAAAGTGTAAGAACTGTAATAGCCACTAAGTAGAATTCTTTGAAGCCTGGCACTCAGACAAACCAGCTGTCAACAAGCACATAAATAATCAAAAAATCAGAAAGGAAATGAAAATACCAAAACACTAAGCCAACAACCAAGAAGTAAACAATACCTCAATCAAGGAACTCTAACTTCAACAATGAAGCTTATAGTAAACAAATGTAACCATCAAGAACATTTCCACTAACACTGACAGGACAAGGCACCAGTATATAAAATCACAGCAAATCCCACTCTTTTCTGGCACTGATGATGTTATCTAGTTTATAGTGAAATGTCTGCAAGAAAACTGTTTCAAGCTCAGAGGATATCCCATACTCCCCCATAGGAGGCATTCGTTGAAAACAAAAAAATGCAAGACTGAGCATCGTATTTAAATATATATTATATAGAGATTTATAATAGTTATATTTTTAAATATGCTACACTGAAAATTGGGTACAGATTTATAATTAGTTGACCTCCAAAAAAAGAAAATAAAATAGAAAATAAAATAAATTCTTCTATTGGATTGAATATGCTGAATAAATGATTTTGGTTCAAAAGAATTTTTTTTAATAAAAGAAGGGATCATTAAGGGAAAATTATATTTGTTAGTGAATGAATGAGTGAATGAATGAATGAATGAATGAACTCTTTATTAGCCAAGTGTGATTAGACACACAAGGAATTTGTCTTGGTGCATATGCTCTCAGTGTACATAAAAAGAAAATACACATTCATCAAGAATCATAAGGTACAACACTTATGATAGTCATAGGGTACAAATAAGCAATCAAATCATATTAGGAAACAATATACATCATAAAGATTTTTTATAAGAATATAGAGATGAATGTGTAATTAATATTAGAATTGTTTTCTTATGGTGAATGAATAACAGAATAACAGAAGGGATTTTGGAGGTCTTCTAATCCAACACTCTGTCCAGCAGGAGACCCTCTACTATTCCAGACAAGTGGATGTCCAATCTCTTCTTAAAAGCCTCCAGTGATGGATCATCCACATCTTCTGAAGGCAAGCTTTTCCACTGGTTGATTGTTTTCACTGTTAGGAAATATCTCCTTAGTTTTAGGTTGCTTCTCTCCCTGATTAGTTTCTATCCATTATTTCTTGTCTTGCCTTCTTTGGAAAATAGGTTGACCCTTTTTTCTTTGTGGTAGCCCCTCAAGTATTGGAACACTACTATCATGTCACCCCTAGTCTTTCTTTTAACTAGACTAAGCAAACCCAATTCCCGCAACTCTTCTTCGTATTATTTAGCCTCCAGCCCCCTAATTACCTTTATTGCTCTTTTCTGAATTTTTTTTTGAGTCTCTACATATTTTTTTATAATACGGTGACCAAAAATAGTTGAAGTATTCTATGTGTAGTCTTACTACAGCCTTATAAATTTGTACTAACACTTCACATGATCTGGATTCTATCCCTCTATTAACGTAGCCTAGGACTGTGCTGGTTTTCTTTTTTGACTGCATACTGCTGACTCATATTTAAATGATTGTCCACTAGGATTCCAAGATCCCTCTCACAGTTATTGCTATTGCTAATCTGGATTTATATATAAATATTTTTATATGTATAACACCTTACTTTTCTCTATGTTGAATTGCATTTTGTTGGTTAGGGCCCAGTGTTCAAGTCTGCCAGGATTATTTTGGATCTTATGCGTATCACCTGGCATATTGGCTACTTCTACCAGATTATTGTCATCTGCAGATTTGATGAGTTCACCTTCTACTTCCTCATCTAAATCATTTATGAAGATATTGAAAAAGTACTGGGCCTAGAACAGAAACTTGAGATACTCCACTGCTTATTTCTCTCCATGTAGATGTAGTTCCATTAAATCCATCTGGTAGTGATGTGTCTATACCACATTTTTGTAGTTTACCTTACTGCAATCCATCTATACTATGCCCACTGCATTTCACTAGTCTACTGATTTAATCACTTCCTCAAATAATGAAATAAGATTTGTTTGGTATGATCTGCTTTTGACAAACCCATTTTGGCTTCTGATTATAATTTACTTCTACATGTTTGCAGATCTGTTACTTGATTATCTTTTCCAGGATCTTCTCAGGTATTGATGTCAGGTTGATTGGTTTGTAGTTTCCTGGATCTATCTCCCCCCCCCCTTTTGAAGATCTAGGAAGCACATCACAATAGTAATGGGGACCTTAACTACCCTGACATCATTTGGGAAACAAATTGCACTAAGTGGAATATCAAACAGTTTCCTGACAAACCTTTGTCTCCAAAAGGGTTGAAAAGTAAACTAGGGGGTCAGCCATATTGTACTTAATGCACACTAACAGAGATGAAATGAACCAGGGGTGAGATTCTACCAGTTCGCACCTATTCGCTAGAACCGGTTGTTAACATTCTAAGCAGTTCAGAGAACCGGTTGTTAGAAGAAATTACTAGCCTATTCCTGTAAGGAAGGCAGGAAGGAAACATTCTGGTGTTGCTTACAGAAACTGCCTCTCCATTAACCCTTATTACATTCTTGGCAGGACTAGACTTCCTGTCTCAGGAATGTCTCTGGAGTTTTTTCCCCTTCCTTTGCTGATACTTTGCTTGTGTGGAGTTACAGTGGCAGTGAAAAAAGTGACTTATGACCATTTTTCACACTTACGATGGTGCAGCATCCCCACTGTCATGAGAGGCCTGGCGAGGAGATGCGTGCCTCGATGTGAGTGATGTTGAGTTGGCCACATCCAGCCAATAACATGACTATCAAGCCATGTCCATCCAGTCACATGACCACCAAGCCATGCCCACCACCTAAGCCATGCCCACAGAACCGGTTGTTAAAAAATTTGAATCCCACCCCTGAAATGACAGTGTTGAAATTTAAGTTGCAGGAATCTTGCAGGGTGGGTGGGTGATCATGCAATGTTGGAATTCAACATTATGTAAATACAAGCAATAGAACAAAATCAAACTGGAGTTTTGGACTTTAAGAGAGCTGATTTGAATAAACTTAGAATTTGGGAAGGATTCCATAGATGAGAATCCTCAAGGGGAAAACAACCCAAGAAGCTTGGGAAATTTTGAAAAGTGAGATTATAAAAGCCCAGTCTAGCACAATTCCAGTGAAGAAGAAGAAGAAGAAATCTCAACAGAAACCAGTGTGGCTGTACAAAGAACTCTCTGATGAATTGGAAGACAAAAAGGACAAGTATAAAAAGTGGAATCAGAAGCACATAATTAAGGCAGAATATCAGCAAGTCTCCTGTAAAAATAAAATCAGGAAAGCTAAGGCTCAAAATGAACTAAGGCTTCTGACAAAAGTCAAAAATAACAAAAAAGATTCTTTGAGCATGTAAAAAACAAGAAAAAAGAAAATGAAATAATTAGTCCATTAATAGGAGAAGATGGCAAGAAGGTGATGAGCAACAGAGAGAAATCAGAACTGCTTAATTCATTTTTTCAATCTGTATTTACACAAAAGGAAAAAAAGCCCAACCTTTCAAAAATAGTATTATTAAAAAAAAACAATCTACAAGGTAAAATACAAGTTAAAATAGGCAAGAAAACACTAAGAGAACATCTGTCCATCATAGACAAGTTCAAATCACCATGACCAGATGGATTACACTCCAAGGTTCTGAAGGAGCTGGTAGACATGATCTCAGAACTACAAAGCCATATCTTTCAAAGATCCTGGAGCACTGGGGAACTACCAGAGGATTGGAAAAATGGCTGATGTAGTTCCCATCTTCAAAAAAGGAAAAAAAATCCAGGATCCAGGAAACTACAGACCTATTAGCCTGACACCAATAACTGAAAAGATTCTGGAAAAAATAATCAAACAATGAATCTATGAGCACCTATAGGCAAACAAAGTCAGAACCAAAAGCCAACATAAGTTTGTCAAAAACAGATCATGCCAGACAAATCTTATTACATTGTTTGACAAAGTGACAAAATTAGTTGACCAAAGGAATGCTGTCAATATAATTTATTTGGACTTCAGTAAGGCATTTGATAAAGTAGACCATAACCTACTACTAGGTAAAGTAGAAAAATGTGTATTAGACAGCATCAGCACCAGATGGATACATAACTGGCTGACAAATTGCACTCAACGTGTAGTCCTCAATGGAACTGCATCTGCATGGAAATAAATACAGTGGAACCTCGGGTCATGATCATAATCTGTTCCAGGACTTTGGTCGCAATCCAATTAGGTCATGAACAGAAGCAAGACTGACTGTGCATGTGCCTACAATTCTGTATATGTGCAGAAGGGAAAATTGCCATGGCAGGGAAAATCACTATGGCAATATTTGATTGGCACCTGAGGATCTGTTCGTGACCAGAAGCAACAATTTTCCCAAATTTTTGGTCATCACCCGATTTGGTTACAAACAGAAGTGTTTGTGACCCGAGGTTCCACTTTATTCAATGGGCTATCCTAAGGCTCTGTCTTAGGCCCAGTATTTTCAATAGCTTTATCAATGATTTAGATGAAGGGATTCATGGGGAACTCATCAAATTTGCAGACAACACCAACCTGGAAGGAATAGCCAACACTCCATAAGATAGCGCTAGGGTTAGGCTGAAAATCCAGATGGATCTTGACATACTTAAACACTGGCCCTATCTAAGAAAATAAAATTCAATGGAGAAAAAAGTAAGGGAATACATTTAGGCAAGAAAAAACAAAAGCACAGGTTCAAAATAGGTGAAACATGGCCAAATAGTAGTAACTATGAGGGGGATATTGGAATCCTAGTGGACAGTCACTTAAATATGAGCCAGCAGTGTGCTGTAACAGCTAAGAAAACCAACACAGTCCTAGGCTATATTAACAGAGGGGTACAATCAAGACCACATGAAGTGTTAATATCATTTAATAATGCCTTGGTAAGATTGAAGGGGAGGCGATGGCTCAGTGGCTAAAATGCTGAGCTTGTTGATCAGAAAGGTCAGCAGTACGGTGGTTCGAATCCCTAGCATCGCATAATGGAGTGAGCTCCTGTTACTTGTCCCAGTTTCTGCCAACCTAGCAGTTTGAAAGTAAAGTATAAAAGTAAAATGTAAATAAATAAATAAATAATAAATAAATAAATAAAATATAAATAAAAATAAAGTAAAAAAATAGGGACCACTTTGGTGGGAAAGTAACAGTGTTCCGTGTGCCTTCGGCGTTTAGTCATGTCAGCCACAGGACCATGGAGACATTTTCGGATAGCGCTGGCCCTTCAGCTTTGTAACAGAGATGAGCACTGCCCCCTAGAGCCGGAAATGACTAGCATGTATGTGCGAGGGGGACCTTTACCTAAGACCACACTTTGAACACTGCATCAAGTTTTGATTATCAAAATGTAACAAAAGATGTTGAGACTCTAGAAAGATTACAGAGAAGAACAAATATGATTAGGGGCCAGGTGGCTAAAACATATAAAGAATGATTGCTGGAATGGGGTATGTAGTTTAATTAGTGATATGATAACAGTATTCCAATATCTAAGGGGCTGTCACAAAGAAGAGGTGGCCAACCTATTCTTCAAAGTATCTGAAGGCAGAACAAGAAACAATGGATGAAAACTAATCAAGGAGAGAATGAACCTAAAGCTAAGGAGAAATTTCCTGATAGTTAGAGTAATTAATCAGTGAAAATTTGCTCCAGAAGTTGTTCCAACACTGGAAATTTTAAAGAAGAGATTAAGAAGAGAGTGGACAACCATTTGTCTGAAATAATATAGGTTTTTTTTTTTTTTTTGCCTGAACAGGGGATTGGACTAGAAGACCTCCAAGCATCCACTCCAATTCTGTTATTCAAGCATTCATCTTTTTCAGTCTTCTGGTCTCTGGTTCTACAGGATTTTTGAAAGATATATTGCAGTGGTTCCTTGAGAACTGTGGATATCAGGTCCTAGTGATTTGAATGGATATCAGGTCCTAGTGATTTGAATGGATATCAGGTCCTAGTGATTTGAATTCGTCTAGAGTAGACAGGTGTTCTCTTACCATTTTCTTGCCTATTTTAATGTTATTCCTAGTCAGTCTTTTATGGTTATGTTTTTGGTAGGTAGAGGAAACATGGGACTTTCTTAGGACCACATCAATGAGACCAAATAACACACAGCGATGAAACAAATGTAAAAACATCAAATTGTAAGTGGGAATAGAAAGCAATGGCTCCAACGTGCTCGCTGATCCAACTATTTAATAAACCATCAAACTGGTAAATATTTAAATGTTGTGTGCTGTGTATTGGACTCAGTGGAATTTGTCTAATTGATTCATGAACAGTTTTTTTTTTACATTATTATTTTAGCTGGCCAATCCTTATTTTGTGCAGACTAGCTAATTTTCAAGATTGGTAGTAAATTGGTTTACACAAAAAGAAATAATAGCTGGGGGGGGAAAAAAATCCTCTCTAGAATTTTAAAATCTTTGGTGAACTCATCAGCCATATTTTAACAATTATTACCTTTTTCCAATACTTTCTATTTAACATAAGACTATTTAGAAACATTCAGCTGTTCCTGTTCAGGTCTTATGATTTGTGCAGAATTAATTTAGAATACCCATTTTTAGCCATTTCTTAAAATGGGCCAATTTACTCCAAAGTTATGTTTGCTGGAAGTAAATTGCATTAACTCAAATCTGTCCTATTAAAAAGGGATTAATTTGTGTTACAGCATTTGTCCACTAGATGGTAGAAAAAGACCAGCAAATATCTGAAGAGCTTATAGAATATGCCAGAAATGAAAGAGTTTGGAGATCAGGGCTGTGCAAAATATTTGAAAGACGTGGTTCACCAACCTTTTAGAAAGAACAGAGCACATCTCATTGAAGCATGAAATAATTTAAATTCTTTGCAGGGCTTGTGCAGCTGCTTTGAAAACTGATCCCAATTGTGTCTGCTTTTCTCCCCCACTGCTGGTTCCAGATGAAATATTGTGTATGCACATTTTGTCTCACAGATTGGCAACCAGGGAAAGCTTTTGAAGCAGTAGTGCAGTGCAATTCAATCCTTTAAAGAGAGGTTTTTAATGCTGCGTTAATGTTGAGGTTTTTTTTTTTTTTGCAAAGAACCTCCTTTATTGCTTTATAATGCCCTATTACAAATGGTATGTACCTCTAGAATCATAAGACTAGAAGGGATCTTGAAGATCTTCTAGTCCAAGTCCCAAGATGTGCTAATATCATTCCAGATAAATGGATGTGTCCAATCCATTGTTGACAGAAGTTCATTTCTCATGATAACTTTTATCTTTTAAATATTTTTTATTAAAGTTTTACAAATTTTAAAAAGAAACACAAATCACGTTTACAATTTTTGCAATTCGTTGTAGCATCGGTTTTTCCCATCTTCCCTTATTCATATCTGTATACATTGTATGCTTGGATCGACAACAGGAGTAATAGATAATGTATAAATATGAACAATGCATATATATATATATATATATATATATATATATATATATATATATATATATATATATATATATATATATATATATATATATTTTTTCTTAAGTTTTGGTACTTACATGTATGGTATTCAGTTTTGTTTCGGGTATTTTCCCACGTCATTATAGTTGTGCTTTTAAAGTTGTGGCAATGTTTGGCGGAATCTCATTTGCCATTATCAGGCTTCTGTATTGTGTAATACAGAATATTACTACAGATATTACTACTATTATTACTAGAATATTAATACAGAATATTATCACAATACAGAAGCCTGATGATGGCAGATGAGATTTTGCCGAAACTTTGCTACAACTTTAAAATCACAACTATAATGACGTGGGAAAATACCCGAACAAAGCTGAATACCATACATATAAATACCCGCGAAAACTTAAGAAAACACACACACACATCTATCTATCTATCTATCTATCTATCTATCTATCTATCTATCTATCTATCTATCTATCTATCTATCTATCTATCAATCTATCCATCCAGCTAGCTATCTAGCTAGCTAGCTATGTCTCACGATAATGTTTCATACCTGCTGGCTTATTGCAGTAGGCTTGATCCTACTGCAAATTTAATCATGAATAACTATTAAAATCAATAGAATTTGGGTAATTTGAAAAATCGTTTTTTCTCTTAAGAACAGTGCAGACATTTTTACAGGCTTTCTATTATTACAATTACTACTTATGGGAAATTTTAAAGCCATTATGAAATCAAAATACTGTTGAAAATAATGTGGGCACTCCATTTAATCAACCCTCCCGCCCCCAGAATCCCAGGTCTTGGAGATTAGCATAAAGAATAATCCTCATCCCCTCCTTCACATCTGGTAAATTAAAATAAAACATTCCCATCCACTCCCTTGTTTCATGCCAAGCACATTCATTATTATATATAAAAACACAGATTTATTTTTTTTTAAAAAAATAGCAATGTAAGGCTATCTGGCCCTTGCATGTAGTTTTCACTGGTATGATAATATTTTTTTAAATTGAAAAACTGCATTTATGAAATTTAACAGAATAACAGAATATTTATTACCTTTATGAAATACAAAGGATATTCTGAGCAGTGGGTGGTCACTAAGCTCAGCTTGAATGTATCAAGTATAGTTCTCTGCTTGCTATATGACAAAGATTCTTGCCTTCAGAAGATGAAGTTTATAGTTGGTCAACTATATTATATGGAGCTCCTACTCTTTTAATGTGTACAGGCTCCTTGTTTTACTTTTCCATTTGTTTTGAGCTTTGTTGCTTCGTTTGTTCTTTCTCTGGCTCCCGAAGCAGCCTATAAAGACAGATGTAATCTTGCTTGGCTTTCGGACAGTACCTAAAGAAAATTAAAACCAAAGTTAAGTTCAGCCATTTGGGGACGAGGATGATGGATAATTGAATAGGGCCGTGGCAGTAGCCTTAGTATAAAGATGGCAGTCCTTTAGGTTTTCCAATACTATGTACTGCTTGATGCAAACATCTCTATAGCTAGGTCTTCATCTTATGGGACATACAGAGATATATGGGTGGAGGAGTTATATGTACAAGAAGGGAAAATGGGGTTGGGAGTAATCCTACTGGCTATTTTCATATAATAATGATTAGCTTAAAGATAGCTTGCTGAATTTTTGTGCTTGTGCAGGATGCTGACCCATAACTATAGAGGCTATTTGTACAATGCATTTGGCTAGTTCTTATTCCATTATATATAAATAGAATTGAGGATATAAAATAACTGCCCTGCTTAGATCAGAATTAGCTTCCCTTTGTTGTTGTTTTTTTTCCAGAAATTCTTTTTGTGTCATTAAGCCACATTAGGAAGCCGAAACGGTGTCCAGACACAGATTGCGGTCTAGTTTCACAAAGGTAATAATCCATTTTGTGCATAAGCTATGTCCGTGGTTGATTTTGCATATACTCAGTGATAGATTGTGGATTCTAATAGATTTTAGCAGAACAGCCATATATTCTTAAAAGAAAAAATTATTCAATACTTTAGGAGGTGCTGCTAAGAATTAAAATTAAAACTGGGGACTTTATATGCAAAGCATATAAAGCATATGTGTATTCTGCCTGTAAACTATTGTTCTACCTTCTTAAGGTGAAGTATAAATAGAGGAAATTAGGGATAATGTTAAACCTTATTTCAGTTATCTTGCTGCCAGAAACTCCAAGATCCATACAGTTTAAGTAAGAAAATTAACATTTTACATTTTAAAAAGTTAAAAATATTTGAGCTGACAAGACATTAAACTTGCAGGGGGGCAACCTGTTAGAAGCCATTGAAATTATATTTCAAAGCCAGCTGCTGATAAAAGCTTTTTTTAGATAAATGTTTTTACATGTATCTTCAAAGCTGTGAAACTAAGACACATTTGGGGGGTGGAAAGTAAAATCTACTGTTGAAAAGCCTTCTTCTAGTTTCTTTAAGAGATCTTTTCCCAGAAGAATTGAGAATAAAAATATCTTATTTTTAGATCTACATGGAGAAGGTAAATCTTAAAACACTCAAGTAGTTTAGTGTTGGCAACAAAGATACTATCATATCTTCACTTTAAAAATGCACATAATCGTTTAATGGCAGCAAAGAGATAAAAAAATGTCAAAGCCTCTGGTGCCATCTAATGTCTGTCCCACCCTGTGTGGCCTAGGTAATAGTAGACTCCAGTTGAGCCTGATCACAAAGGAAACGAGGGATAGAAGGCCTCATCTTGGCACAGAAAGAGCGGGAAAGAAATGAAGGGAATGAATGGAAGATAAAAAAACAAGGAAGCATTATAAAGAAAATGAAATGAAAATAAAATTATTTTCATTATGAGTGGTACTATTGTAATTTTTGGTCTTAAACTCTAAAATGTCATGGAACAAAGCTGTTATATAAAGATAAGAATGAGTCAAGACTGTTACAGAACCAGAATGGAAAATTCATGAAAGTAGGGAGGGGGAATTCAGTTTTCATAGAGCTGTATAGCTTTCAAAGTCAACCATTAATTTCAGACATATGGGACCATACTGTTATGGTACAGAACATAGCATTTATACGATGGACAAATAAGCTTTTCCTGGAATCTGGAGCTTTAGTAATGGTCTGATATTCTTTTATTTTATTTATTTGATTTGATTTGTCAATCACTTACAAGATAATAGATATAAGAATAAATGTAAGCATGAATACAGAAATAGGTATGAATAATTGGGGACAATAGGACAGGGGCGGTAGGCACGATGGTGTGCTTATGCATGTAAAATTTCTTCAAATGCTTTACAAACAGTCTTCACAAGACTTGCTCTCAACACAGATTGCCAGGAGTTGCATTTGAGTGTAGTGAATGGGAAGAAATCCTATTTGCATGGAGGTCAAACATGAAAGAAATAAAAAAAAACCTTAAACCTGATATGTTAATCAAATTTAATCTGTCCATTTAGATAGTGGGCAAATACTGTCTAAAGTAAGAAAATAAAATGTTAAACATGATATCTTTCTACTCCTACTCAGGAAGGAACAGGAAGATATCTTTTCTCGGGTAAGCTTATTTTTTTTAATGAACAGTTTTATTTTGGGGTGGTTTTTTTATGTTGTTTCTATCACAGGAGGAGTGGGACATAACACCTTGACTACTTTAGAACTAGGACAACAAAGCTATAATACTTTGGAATCCAGGACTGGACATCCAGGAAATATCTATCATTTAGTGAAAATTAAATAATGGATATGAAATGATAGGAAACTTCATTTTTATTTTGTTCTGCTGCATATATGTGACTGTGGGGAGAAATTTAAAGGTTTTCTCAAGGGAGCGAATCTAGTCCATCACATTCTATGCATGTGTGCACTGAATGTGCCCTATTACATCAAGCAACAGCTGGAAGCCATGGCTACCTCTTAAAAATAAGAAAATATAAGAGAAACATAAGAAAAGCCTGTTTGGATCAGGTTTATCCCGCTTAACATTCTGTATCATGTGGTCAGCTGTTGCTTGTATTTGACAATCCAAAGATAGTTATATTCCATTGTTATTCTCCTCCCCCTCACAACTAGTACTGTACATGGTATTCTGTTTATGATTTGGGAGGTAATAAACAGCTATTAATACCGTATTTGCCGGCGTATAAGACGACTGGGCGTATAAGACGACCCCCCAACATTTCCACTCAAAATATAGAGTTTGTTATATACTCGCCGTATAAGACTACCCCCTCTTCCACACACCTTCCACTTTTGCACTTTTTTTTTTTTTGCACTTTTCTGCTTTGGACAATTTTGAAATGAGCTAATCCAATTTTGAACCAAGAATATGCAAATAGCTATGGAGTTTAGAAATGAGTTTTAAAAATATTTTTCATTGCTTACCATTAAGCGTAAAATATGTTGTAAATAAAATGAGAACACAGGAAACGTTCTCTTCTCAATACAGCTGATCTCTCTCTCTCTCTCTCTCTCTCTCTCTCTCTCTCTCTCTCTCTCTCTCTCTCACACACACACACACACACACACACACACACACACCAAAAACCCGGACACTGAAAAGGCTGCCAAGGAACAGTATATTCAATGCCTTCTCTTTAATCAAGAAACAAGGAATTCCTTAGAATCTTTTTTTTTTTCCCCCAAGTGGCCCTCTTTAAAAAAAAATATGGAGGTAACACTTTCATTCAAAAAGTCTTCCAGTATCTGGAGTCGCTCAGACATATTGAAGTGAGGCAGGAGAGTAAGTGAAATTTGAAATGATCCAGCTACCGTTTTCTTCCCCTCCCGCCCGAAGGCCATTATCTCCACGTCAAAACGAACGAGGGAGGCAAAGAAGCCAAACACGCTAAAAGGATCTCTTTATTTTCCTACACAAGGTCACACCTACTTTTCCGCATTCAAAGGACAACCTCTCCTCACCACCAACACACACACACACACACACCAATACCCGCAAACAATGTTCTGGGCATTAATCACCATTGCTACATTAACCTGGTAAATTTATACCCTGCCTCCCCCAGTGTTGCTTTGACGGCAGGATTTCACACAGCGGGCGCTCGCTCGCTCTCTTCTCCGCTCTCCCACCGTTCGCACATGTTGGAAGCACCGTAAAACCTGATAACCCACCCGGGGCTCCCCCCATCCTTAACCTACAGCCGCCCGCATGCAAAACCTGCGTGCAAAAAGAAAAAGTACGCCGCACGTGAGGATCTTCGAATCCTCTCCTCCCCACACCGCTAAGGAAGGAAGAGGGGGAAAGGTTGCAGCGCGTGGCGAGTGACACCCGCCACACACACACACACACACACACACACACCGCTCCCCCCCAGCCTCCCTCCCGGCTGCAACTCAAGCTCGAAGTGGGAGTCGGAGTCCTCCTGGCGTATAAGACGACCCCCCCCACTTGGAGGCATGTTTTTCAGGGCAAAAAAGTCGTCTTATACGCCGGCAAATACGGTAGCTATTGAATACCTGGTCTTTCATGAAATGTCCTTTTAAAACCATCCAAAATGTCTGCTGTTATTTCAAACAGTAAATTCCATTACATTTAATAGAATTTTTTTTTCTATTTTTCTTAATACTTCCCATATTTATTTTCAATGGGTGACTTGGAGTTTATTCATTGTAAAACAAGGAAATAAATCTCTTTATATCTGGATTATCTATGCCATGTATGATTTTATATCATGTGCCCTCTTATTCTTTTTCATTTCAAGTTAAAAAGGATCAATTAGTTTAGACCTAGCCCTAACCTGTTCAAAACACTAATCATTGTAATTGCTTTTTCTTATTTAAACCTTTTCTAGTTATACAATGCTCTTTCTCAAATGCAGTGACCAGAGCTGGTCAGCAATATTTTTTTATTGCTCGTGTTTCCTTTTAAAAAATAGTATTTTATTAAATTATTAATAAAGAAGCAATGTCTAAAGCTTTCATTAGTATCATCCTGAAATATCAATTTCTTAGTCAACAGCTACTCAGTATTGTTTCTGTTGAGCTCAACCTATTTTTCCCCATCTAGACACAGGTGATGATTGGTCCATGATTAAAGTACAAAATTGGGTATCATCAATCAAATCAGGAAACTAACTCCAAAGGAAGACTAAACTATACTTTACTAAGATAGGCTACAGTAGTAAAATCATGCATGATTTCCTGTGTTTTTCCTCCTCTCACAACTGGAGGGAGGGAGAATCGGTCTGAGTATTTTTCTAATACTTTCCTGGGTTTATAGCAAGCTTCAGCACTTGTTGTTGTCCTAAAGACTTCTGAATATTTTCTCCAAGATAACTTCCAGGGCTGTCTACATGGATGATGCCTCCCAACAATTCATGTAGATGTTAAACGAAATAAGGGAGTGAGTAGAGTATTGGAGGACCTGAAGGCATGATCTCCAGTCTCCTACAAGGTCTGACTGAAATTGTTCAAATAGGAAGGATTGGAACCAGGGGTGGGATTCTACCAGTTCGGGCCAGTTTGGGTGAATCCCTTGCTCCGAAGATCAGGTGGCAGCAAACCGGTTCGCTGCGACCAGCATGTGGGCCCGCTCGCCCATCCCTGCTCTTTCCTATGCTTTATTTCCTTTTTTTAGAGCACAGCTGATTTGCACAGCAGAACTGCTGCGCCTCAGCTGTTTTGTTCACAGGGACTGCAGTAGAAGGTATTAGAGCTTTATAAATGCAGAGCGCGTGCATGGAGAGTGCATTTGGCACACATGTGCCCAAAGCACTTGTGTGTGCAAAGCATTCAATCACTGAACCGGTTGTTATACCGGTGGAATCCCACCCCTGATTGGAACCAGTGCAAAATGATGTATATTATACATTATATAAATATGAGGTCTGTGTCCCTTCTAAAACATCCTACCTTGAAAACTTCATTCTCCATTGTGGCTTTAATGGAACAAATATTTATCCTGAACTAGGAGCAAATTGCACTGATCACAAACCAAAGGGATTTGCATGGTTGTTGTTTTTTGTTCCTTTGAATCAGTCTTGATTCCAGGTGACTGACTGGACAAATCACTGCAGTTTTCTTGGCAAAATTTCAGAAGTGATTTGTCATTGCCTTTTTCTTCTTAGGGCTGAGAAACAATGAATGGCTCAAGATCACCCAGATGTGTTTGTGTCCAAGGCAGGACTAGTACTCACACTCTCTCGGTTTCTAGCCTTAACTACTACACCACTACTTGTCCTCATGCAAACCCAGTACATATATCCAAAAGGGAGATGGACATACCTATATTTGGTATAGTATACTAGATAACCCAATGTATCTAACTGATGACTGATTGGCTACTGACTGCATGTCTATATATATATTCATTGGGAATTGTTAGACAGATAATTTCCTTAATATATCAGGGAGGCAGTGGCAGGCAGCCTCCTTGCTATGCTTCATAATACCTTAGTTCATCTCATTTCACTGCAATTCTTAAAGAAGAGTAACAATCAGCTAGGATTCCCTTGTGCTCAGAGAAGCATTGTCTGAGGTAGTGATATTTTGTCAGCTGGGGCTTCTCTGTGCTTTAGTATCAGCGAGTGAAAGGACCACCAGGGGATACTGTGTGACCTGTTTGGTTAATGTCATTGAAGATAGTAGTTAGTCATTCTGTTATTTTCTTCTTTGCTGCCATTGTACAGCACATTGCTGTACAATGATGTGCAGAGTGAAGCTGCTTTAGGTTCAGCCTTAATCTTGCTGTTTCAAGAGGGAAGCTTCAGTGTTGTTTCTTGTTTTAGTGAAATGCCTAGTTTGAAGGTTGTAAGGATCCAATGAAAATTAGAAACAGAGGATGCAATATACATCATTTTCTTCCTACACAAACACAGTCCTCTTTCAATCAGTGTTACACTGGAACAGTTTTTGATAAAATTTGACCAACCAGAGCTAAATTTTCCACAAGAGCTGGATATAATGTCAGAACAAGGACATTTTCAAGCAAGTTTTCAATCTTTGAATTTGAGTGGGGGGATTTTTTTTTTTTGGCAAACATTTGAGTTTTTAATATTGTTCTTATGAGAAAATTTTAGCCTACATTTTAAAGTTCAAATCTTTAGAGGGTGTTCAATCTGATATGATTAAAAGCATGAATTGATATGTAATAAAATAAAAATTTCCAGAAACAAATGGGATATGCAAGTAATCACATGATCACAACATGCAACTAGATTAAAATATTTATAATTAAAATTGAATAGTGATTCAATGAAGCTGATAAAGCACCTGTGTAATATGGTCATAACACCAGAAGTTATCACAAGGTTTTGCTAGAAGAAATATAATTTAGCTCTGGTTGCTTATATATGACTGTTGCCTAGGCAATGTCTGTATGTAGAATGAGGAATGATTAAGAGAAAATAATGGTTTATTTTCCTTGCACAAAAAATAACATATTAATCATCTCTTACCTCTATGTCCAGATCTGCTTTGAGTCCTCCTATCTGGTTTTCTGAAATAAGAACAATCGTGCAATATTAGAAATGTATTGCTAAATACCATCAGAGGTTTTCCTCTTTTCTCTGTTAAGTCAACAAACAGAATGCGCCCCCCCACTTTTTCTGGTTTTATGATTCATGGTAAGATTCAATCACAAACTATATAAAGAGAAGGGACGTGATGGCTCGGTGGCTAAGACGATGAGCTTGTCAATCAGAAAGGTCAGCAATTCAGCAGTTTGAATCCCTAGCGCCACTTAATAGAGTGAGCTCCCATTACTGGTCCCAGCTTCTGCCAACCTGGCAGTTTGAAAGCATGTAAAAATGCAAGTAGAAAAATAGGGACCACCTTTAATGGGAAGGTAACAGCGTTCCGTGCGCCTTTGGCATTTAGTCATGAAGGCCACATGACCACGGAAATGTCTTTGGACAGCTCTGGCTCTTCAGCTTTGAAATGGAGATGAGCACTACCAGTAGAGTCAGGAATGACTAGCACATATGTGCAGGGGAACCTTTACTTTTTTGTATAAAGAGAAAATAAAAAATAAAATTGACAACCATCTGCACCATTGCAATAAAAAGTAAAATATAGTGCACTAAATAAAAATAACTGGCCTTGCTAACCTTCTCTTATTAGTTCTTTCAAATGTGAATGTTAAATACAAAATAAAGAGACGTTAGGTAAATGAACATCTTAAGAGTTTCTGTTTGTATTGCAATTACAGGTAGTTTTTGACAAACGATTTAGTGGCCATTGGAAGTTATAACAGCACTGAAAAAAGGGACTTGTGAACATTTTTCACGCTTATGACCATTGCAGCATCCTCATGGTCAGATGATCAAAATGTGGATGCTTGGCAACTGTTACATATTTATAATGGTTGCAGGGTCCTGGGGTCATGTGATCACCTTTGGCAACCTTTAGACAAGCAAAGTCAATGGGGAAGCCAAATTCACTAAACTGTTACCAACTTAACAACTTAATAACCACTGTTTGCTTTGGCGCATCACAGCTATATTTCAAAGAAGAGGGACTTCCCCATTTATGGAGGAGACTAGTGTATGATTGATACATTATGCTATAGAAATTATCTACAAGGCACTTCAGATGTATTTTGGAAATGTGAAAATATGGTAGGACATTTATCATGCTTGATGGACATATAAAAAGTTTTTAAAAATGGATCCAAATGCATACTTCGATACAGAAGATTCAAAGATTATGATTCAATCGAAGACATTTCCAATATCTGATCACACACAGTAGCAAGATTACTTGTATGCATGGAGATGGAAAGTCTCCCATCATGGAGGAATGGTTGTGAAGTAGACAGATTTTCTGAAATAGATAAATTAGCTTCTTTGATTAGGGAAAAGACATTGAGTGCTGACTGGAAGTCTCTTATGAGCCTTTTGAGTAAAAATGGAAAAAAATAAACCTGTGATTTATGATTTTGATGCTTAGACAGGATCTATTATAGAAAAAAGTAATATGATGTAATTTTAGAAAGAGAGGTTAAAATATTTACCACTGCTTTATTTATATTTATATTTACAGTATTTATCACTGCTGTGAAAGATACAGGAATTCATTTCTTTAACTTTTTTTGTTTCTTTTCTAATTTCTTTAACTTTTTCCCTTTTCTTAACACTTTTTCCCCTTTTGATTTCTTTTTCTTTTTTCTTCCCTATTTACTATTAGCTTTTATCTTCCTATTTAAAAGTTTAAATATAAATTATACATTAAAAAAGACATTGCATTCTCCTTCAGTAGCCTGGGAATATTATAATAGCCTGCGGAACTGTCAGTATTGCAGCCGTTGCAAAATCTCACCTACCCCTTTAGAAGTATATTTGTTAGAGTCAGAAACCATGCACCAATGGAACTTGGCATCACATTACCAGCAGCCAATAAATGGAGTTTTGGTGAGCAATCTCAGAACAATATTTGAATAAATGTGTGTATATTATGTGGAGATCTCTGAAATGCGTTAAGGGGCACTGTTCCATAGTATGTCTCTCTATCTGCTTTTGAGTACCACAGCTACATTTCGAAGAGCCTTCCCCATTTATGGAGGAAACTAGTGTACCTGAAATGTTAAGTCCCAATTCCATGGTGGCCTCATAGCTCCATAGAGTGGGGGAAGAGCTGAAAGGCTCTGAGGAGGGAGATTGAATAATATAATAATATAACCCACTACCTCTATTTAACTTTCACATACCTGTTAATATCCAAGTTTTCTTTTTCACCACCAGCACCAGGATTCTTTATTTTCTCTCTCTCTAGCTTTTTTGCAATGTTCTTCTCTTCTGAGGTTGTATGACAGAAGGCCTCATGAATATTCTCTATTTTGAGAGGTGGTGATTTGATTTCAGGAGTGGGAGAGCTCTTAGAAAGTACAGCAGTTGGATCATTTTCTTTTTTTGTTTCCTTTGCCTGCGTGGTGGGGTTTTGAATGACAGGACAAATACTCTTCTTATTCTTTGTCTTTGTCTTTTTTTTAGGTTCGTATTGAGATTCTCTCTGAGGAGATGGGTTCTGAGGAGAGGAATATTTGGAGATTGAATTTTAATTTTCCTTTGCTATAATTCTGTAAAGTCGAGTTAACAATTTGTAAGTTTAAGACTAGCATAGCCTATCACTTTAACCTGAGATTAAGGTAAGGGTTTAATTTATTCTTCTGCAGGGAGAACTGAAGAATTAAGACTTTATGAACTTCAGCTGCCAACTTCTGTACAGTATATACAAGACAGAGGGTATGGATTTAAAATGTCCTCTGCCTCAGGTGTTGAATGAGATAGTATTGTTTCACTTTATGTCTTTGCAGCCCTCAGAAGTCTCACAGTATTTTTCAAGTAGGGTCAACACTCTTTCTGATGGAGAGTTGAGGAAGGTTAAACTGTGCAAATAATGTATAAACTAAACTAAACTAAGGTTAAAGTGTGAAATGAATGTAACATACTCAATGTGTAGTCCTCAATGGAACCACATCCACATGGATGGAACTAAGCAGTGGGTTACCCCAAGGTTCATTTTAGACCCAGTACTCCTTCAATATCTTCATAAATGATTTAGATGAGAGAATTGAAGGAAAAATCATCAAATTTGCAGATGACACTAAGATGGCAGGATTAGACAATACCCCAGAACACATGTTCAAAATCCAAAAAGATCTTGACAGACTTGAGCACTGGGCCCTATCTAACAAAATAAAATTTAATATAAATAAAATTAAGGTTCTACACTTAAGTAAGAAAAACCAATTGTATAGGTATAGACTAGGTGAATCTTGGCTTAATCCCACCGTGAGAGGGATCTTGGAGTTCTAGTGGACAGTCACTTAAATATGAGCCAACAGTGTGCAGCCACCGCCAAAAAAGCCAGTGCACTTGTAGGATGCCTTAGTAGATGGATAGAATCAAAATCACATGAAGTTCTGACATTGCTTTACAAAGCCTTAGTAAGGACACACTTGGAAAACTGCATTCAGTTTTGGTCACAATAGAGAAAAGATGTTGAGACTCTGGAAAGAGTGTAGTGAAGAGCAACAAAAATGATTAGGGAGCTGGAGGCTAAAACATATAAAGAAGGGTTTCTGGAATTGGGTATGTTTAGTTTAATAAAAAGAAGGACTGGGGGGACATGATAGCAGAGTTCCAATATTTGAGGGATTCCTACAAAGACAAAGGGGCCAGACTATTTTCCACAGCACCAAAAGGTAAGACAAGAAACAAGGGTTGAAAACTAAGCAAGGTGAGAAGCAATCTATAAATAAGGAGAAATTTCCTAACAGTGAGAGTAATTAACCAATGAAATAGCTTCCCCTCAGAAGTTGTGGGTACTCCATTAGAGAAGGCTTTCAAAAAGAGACTGGACAACCATTTGTCTGAAATTATATAGGATCTCCTGCTTGAGCATGGAGTTGGGCTAGAAGTCCTCCAAGATCCCTTCCAACTTGATTATTCTATGTTCCATCTAAATTCGAGTAACATCTCAGCATAGCCTATGACTTTAACCTGAGATTAAGGCAAAGGATTTAATTCACTCTTCTGCAGGATGAATTGCAGTTTCTGATTTCAGCTGCCAACTCCTGATTATATAAACACAGAGAGAATGGATTTAAAATGTCCTTTGCCTCTGCCTCAGGTATTGAATAAGATAGTATTGTGTCACTTTGTCTTTGCAGCTCCCAAAAATCTCACAGTATTTTTCAAGGAGGGTCAACACTCTTTCTGCTGGTTTTGGGGAGTTGAGGAAGGTTAAAGTGTGCAGTTAATGTCTTGAGCCTTGCAGGAATTGAAGGCATCCATTTAATCTTCTAACATTTTTACTCCCCATTTTGAGTTGTTTATTTCTAAGTTGAGTGGGTTTAGGGAGAAAAGTAAATGCTACAATACTGCATCCCTTTAAATTAAGACCATAAAATTTGACTCAGATGACACTATATTATTACTGGTTAAAGAATATGTGATTCCTGCAAGAAACAAAAACAATTTATTGCCACAAGAAGGTTACAGATAGCGATCCACAATCAGGACCAATAACTCAGTTATGAAGTGGTCAGTGAGAGAAACCACAACTGTGCTTATGGTCTTCAACTTTCCTTTGCTTTCCTTTATAGATCTGGAAAGGTCATAAATATGAGGATTAGTCATAAAGTTACTTTTTCATCACTGTTGTAACTGTGAATGACTGCTAAACAAGGCAATCACTAACTAGGATTACCTGTATTGTTTTTTGCCTTAGACAGAGAACTTAGCTCAGCCCATCCTTTTGTTCCTAGCAATATATTAGAGCAGTATATCTCTCACCTTCAATATTACTGTCACTTAAGAGCATAGGAAGCATCCTGCTAGAACAAGTCGAAGATCTATGTAGTCCAGAATTTTGTGGAAAACAGTGATATGATGCATTCAGAAAATTCATAAGCATGACAAAAAGGAGATAGCCTTCCACTATCGTTCTTTTGCAACTGGTCTTTAGAGTATATTTATTCTGCTACTTAATTGTTTTGCAAGCAGAGATTGTCTTGCAGTATGGGAAGTAACACTGCATATTAAGGGAGAGAAAAAGATAAAGAGCAGTTGACTTGTGTGGATATGCAAATTTGGCTGGCCTTGAGATCTTTGCTCAAAATCAGATACATTCCTGGAGTAATTAACCAATTCAAATAGTACCAGAGGGGATCTCACTTTAGGTTTCAGAGATGGAATTAGAGGTGCGCCATGCTTCTTCAATTGTTTGTTTTCCAGCTTCTGCTGGCTGAATTTTTTTTTTGAAGATGGCCGTAGTATTTGCACAAGCTTGACCCAGCCAACGAAAAGGTCTTGCTGCTGATGTGGTGGGGGATACATCTGAAGGTAGTAGGTGCGGCCAGTCACTAGTTTAAGTCGCAGCTGCTTCTTTTCCAAGTTGTGGATTGTGAGCTTGACCAAGGACAAAGGGAATAACCTATGTGATACAAAACGGTTTTGAAACACTGAAGGCTTTTAGATGCAACGTGCCTCAAGATAGTATCTGAAAGGTTCACATCTAGGAAAGCACTTCATGTTTCCTTATTAATTATAGTCAACTGGTTCATCTTTATATTTTAATACAGGGGTCTTCAAACTCGACAGATTTAAGACTTGTGGACTTCAACTCCCAGAATTCCTCCTCCAGTTATGTTAGCTCAGGAATTCTGGGAATTGAAGTCCACAAGTCTTAAATCTGTTGAGTTTGAAGACCCTGGTTTTAACAGATGGGTCTTGATATGGATCAGTATCTTGTGCTGCTCCTTTTAAGCTTCAATTTTTTAGGGTGTAAACTAGATGACCTTGATGGAGAGAGAGAGAATCTGTTGCTTAGACAAAATTTGCTGAAACATTTTAAAATCCTCAACAAGATAATATTCAGTAGTAGTTCAGGCTGGTGTCTATCTAATTCACTGAAACATAAGAAGGACAAGGAGATACGGAACACCAATATAAGAGATATATTTCAGTATTCTGAGTTAAACACTGATGATATTACCTAGTATGGTAATGAAAGGACTGCAAAAAAGCATCAAGCTCACAAAGCACATGTACTCCATGGATACAAAACAATTATACTTTCAAGATTCCATTATCATATTCAGTCTCAATAAATGTGTTTTAGCCTCCTGGTTAATTAGCTGATTTTATATAGCATTCGTTATAGAAGTTAACATCAATCTTGCAACTCTCATTGTTTCTCTACATCCTCCTCCTCCTTATAATCCAGTAAATTAGGGATACATAGCTTCCAAAAGTTATCTTGCTGTAGAACTTAAAAAATGATTCCGCCCCTTGTGCCTAAGCTGCAGATCCTACTTATTTTCTTATTCCATTCAATATATAGTTTTACCAGGGTATACAGTGTTTTGAAAAAGGTATGTGCAAAATTTTAGGCAACTGTTTTATGAAAATTACATTTGGCTTCCTAATATTTTTTTTGCTTTGGAGCTCCCTTGTTCCAAAAGTCTGCAGTTGCTAAAAGGAGTTTGGATTAGAGTTCAGAATTAATTCTACACTCTCCTATTATTTGGTCATAAAGGCAAAAATACTGTAAATTACAGAATAATAAAGAGTTAATTTTCTTCAGCTAGAGCAATTAAGGAATGAAACAAATCATGCCTTTAACCTTTTAGAATATTTACAATTCATAAAGCAAATTTGTCTTGAATTTCTATAAAGAGAAATTGCTCTATTATCATTCCATCAAATCCAAATGTGTATTGTGTTAACACATCATAATTGTATAACAATATTATACCAATCTAATGGTAGATATCTAACCCAATGCTGAATATAGATTAAGGGATTATTGATTCGGATTAAGTACTCATTCCAGTCATATTGTATATTAAAAGTGGGTATTTTGTACTGGCTCATGACTAAAGCAAAATCACTTTTGTTGTTGTTTTTGTGAAAAAAGAAAGAAGTCCTCCTTATTGAGCAATCTAGTTATGAGTTTGTGGAAGAACATTAGGAGCAAGGAGGAGCTCAGCAGGCCAGATGATAAGATTTTGATGGACAGTTCAGAAGTTACTATCTTAGAATGAACATTTTAATCTGGAAATGACTGTGACTCACCTTTTTAGTTCCAAATTCCCTGAGAATATGGATGTGGATTGTGAAATATCTTCTTCAGATGAGATAATATGGCTTGCCAGAAGCAGGGTATTAGGGATCGGTAGCGTGGGAATGGTGGAAGTAACTCCAAGTTTAATTATTTTCTTCCTATTATGGACGTCACTTGGATTACCTTCCTTATTGATCTAAGTCACATGATAAAGATTTTTGATATTAATATTACATTATATTTCAATATATTATAGATATATTAAAATAAGTCATTATAGTCATTACATATAAAATATTTAATCCTTAAAGATTTATATTTATTTATGTAATTTATCTACCTCCTCAATCCAGATAGACTCTAGGTAGTTTAAAGAATCTCTTTGCAACCCACCAACTATTATCAAATGATCCATGCTACTAGAAAAAGATGTGAAAATGAAAGCAAACTTGTTTTGATAAATGTGTGACAGCACAAAGGAGATTGTAAAAACAGATTAAGGTGGGTTGACAACCAGATAATAGAAGTTAAAAAAAAAAAGATGATGGCTTGTAAAGTATACACAGTGGGGAGTGGACTGATTATCAAACAATGCCAATTTTAATGATGTTGGTATGTAGATATATAAATTTTTATTAAAGCAGGTTTTTACACAGAATAAGAACAGTACAAAGGTTTAAATTAAAGATAAGACAAATAGGAAAAGTAATGAAAAGTGAACAAGAAATGAAAAAGAAATAGAAAAGAAAAGAAACAAGAATAATACTTTCATTATTTTAAACAGTGATTATAGGTACATTTATATTTTACTTTAACATGATTTTTGAAAACTTATTATCCCTTCCCTTTATTGCTTTTTAAATAGCTTTATTTCTGTCCAGATATTACTCAATCTCTCAGCCAATAGATAGAGAAACATACCTTAATTGAGGGGAACTGTTTGATACTATTATTATTAAGATTTAATTTTCATTTCTATTCACAATCTATTCACAATCTAGAACTGGTAATAACTTAATAGTTCAAATGCTAACCAAGGACCGAAGAATTGTTTTTTTTAAATTATTATTGTTGTTGTTGTTGTTGTTGATTTAATCTTTAATTCGATTCACAGTCAGGGACTGGTAAAACTTATCAGTTCAAATCCTAACCAAGCATCTAAGAGCTGTTAAAGTAATGTATGAATATATAGGCAGTTCCGAGTAAGATAGTTTTTTGCAAAGTCAGAATATTCAGGTCTGATAAATTGAAAATTTCCATATATCTAGGCAACCCTTTGGGTATTGTTCCAAGGCCTCTTATTACTATTAGTACAACCATTGATTTCTTCCTCCACAATTGCTCAGCTTCAATTTGTAGACTGCGGTATTTTGTTATTTTTTCTAGGTGTTTCTCTTCAATTCGTGCATTATCTGGTATTGTAATATCAATGAACCAAACTTTTTTCTTTTCCACAATAGTGATGTCAGGCATGTTTTGGGCCAAATGTCTATCTGTTTGGATTCTGAAAGTACCACAGAATCTTGACCTGTTCATTTTCAAGAACTTAGTCAATTTGGTTCCAAGTAATTTTTGCTGCATTCAAATTATTGTTGGTATTATTATTGTTATCATCACAGAGTTAGCCAGATATTCAGATTGGATTTGGTATTTTTATCTACCTATCAAATCCTTATCAATCTGGATGTTTGATGGTATTAGAGATATTGTCCCAGTTGGAATTGCACCCAAAACACCTATTACTGTTGATGCTACCCTTGTTTGCCTTTGGCACAGTCATTCTATTTCTATTTGTAGGTTTTTGTATTTTGTTATCTTCTCAAATTCTTTCTTTTCTTTTCTGCTGTCTCCAGACACTCCACATTCACTATCCAGACTTGTTTGTATTTCTTATTGACGATTGTTAAATCTGTCTGTTTGAATTCTAAAGTCCTGGAGTAATTTAACTTCCTCATTTTCTAATAAGCCAGTGATCATGGTCCTAGAAGAAGAACTTATTTTGGAAAGTGTGAATCAGGTATTACGCATCAGTCACACAAGAAGAACATGGCATCCAAACAGAGAAGCCACCTTCTGGTTGGGGACTCAATTGTAAGGGATGTAAATTTAGGAAAGGATACTAAGGTTTTGAAAGAGGTCAGGTGTCTACCAGGTGCTACTGCCAGCAGGGACAAGAAGCGTATTCTTAAGATAGTCAAGAATGCCAGCGAGGACTGTGATGTTGATGCTATTATACATCTTGGTACAAATGATCTGTCCCAGAAGGATGTACTTTCTATTCAGAAAGACTTCCAGAGCTTGGGGTATGAACTTAGTAATATGGACTGTAGGTTCTACCAGTATACAAGGAACAAAAAGGGAAAGGGCAGCACGTAGCAGAGTTTAATGTGTGGCTAAGGGAGTGGTGTAAAAGGGAAGGCTTTGGTTTTATTAGTCATGATATCTGCAGCTGGTCCAATGAAAAACTGTACAAAAGAGATGGTTTGCATCCATCAAAGAAAGGGACTGAGTTACCTGGCGTTAAATTCGCAGATTTCCTGGATAAACATTTAAACTGAACAGCAGGGACAGAGAATTAATGGATTCAGAACATCTCTGTCCCCAGCAACCTAAAACTGATAAGGATACCAGTGCATGCAAAATAGATGTTTGTGCAGATAGGATTATCAACCTTGATGCCAACAAAAACCAAGCATTTAATAGTGAGTGCCATACCATGTGCACTAATCAAACAGGTGGCAAGAAAGTAGGGACAGGTGGGCACAACACAGGTTATGTAGACAGTAAACACAGTGTCAGACATAAAGATCTCAAGTGCCTATATACAAATGCACAAAGTCTGTGGAACAAACAGGGTGAACTTGAACTACGAATACATGAAGATAAATATGATATAGTTGGAATAATAGAAACTTGGTGGGATGAAACCCATGACTGGGACATACTGGTAGAAGGATACAAACTATTTAAAAAAAAACAGCCCCCATAAAAGAGGAGGTGAAGTTGCATTGTATGTAAAGGACCACTATATTGCTACAGAAATGCATGAAACCAAAGATGAAAACCTCCTAGAAGGCATATAGGTCAATATAAAAGAAAAAAAGAATGACATGGGCCATAGGTGTATATTATAGGCCACCCAATCAAGCAGAAAATGTCCTTTTTGCCAGCCAACTAACAAACATATGCAGGAAACACAAACAATAGTAATGGAAGACTTCAATTATCCTGATATCAATTGGAAAACTAATTCTGCACCAAATGAGAAATCAAATAAGGTCCTAACCAACCTAGCTGACAACTTTGTTGTCCAAAAGGTAGAGGGTGAAACTAGAGGAACAGCCATACTGAACTTAATTCTTACAAACAGAGAAGAAGTGATAGAGGGAGTTGAAACTGCAGGAACCTTGGGTGAAAGTGACCATGTCATACTAGAATTCAACATAACACAAACACAAGCCACAGAACATAATGACACCAGAGTCTTGGATTTTAAAAGAGCTGATTTCAATAAACTCAGAGAACTTGGGAAAGATTCCATGGATGAAAATCCTAAAGGGGAAAACAACTCAAGGATCTTGGGAAACTCTAAAAAGTATGATCATAGAAGCCCAGAGCAGCACAATACCACTGAGAAAGAAAAACAAGAAATCCAAGAAGAAACCAGCATGGCTGCACAAAGATCTCTCTGACAAATTGAAAGAAAAAAAGGACAAGTACAAAAAAATGGAAAGAAGGACATACAACTAAGGCAGAATATAAGCAGATTGCCAGAATCTGCAAAGACGAAGTCAGGATAGCAAAGGCTCAGAACGAACAAAGACTTGCAACAAAAGTCAAAGATAATAAAAAAAGTTTCTTCCAACATATAAATAACAAGAAAAAAATCAAGGAAACAGTCGGTCCACTAAAGAGAGAAGATGGCAAGGAAGTAACAGGCAACAGAGAGAAAGCAGAACTGCTTAACTCATTCTTTGCATCCGTCTTCACGCAAAAGAAACTATAGCTCAACTCACCAAAAACATAACTGTAAAAGACAGACCAGAAATAAAAGTTAAAATAAGCAAAAAAATAGTAAGAGAACACCTGTCTGATCTTGATGAAAACAAATAGCTGAGGCCTGACGGATTATATCCCAGAGTTTTAAAGGAGCTGGCAGAGGTCATCTCAGAACCACTGCACCATATCTTTCAAAAATCCTGGAGCACCGGGGAACTACCAGAGGACTGGAAAAGAGCTGATGTGGTTCCCATCTTCAAAAAAAGGAAAAAAACAGACCCAGGAAACTATAGACCAATCAGCCTAACATCAATACCAAGATATTGGAAAAGATAATAAAAAAACAGATCTGCCAACATCTAGAAACAAGTAAAGTAATAACTAGCAGTCAGCACGGGTTTGTTAAAAACAGATCATGCCAAACCAATCTTATTTCATTCTTCAACACAGTAACTAAATTAGTAGACCAGCAAAATACTGTGGACATAATATATTTAGATTTCAGCAAGGCATTTGATAAAGTAGACCACAACCTACTTCTTAGTAAGCTAGAAAAAAGTGGAATAGATAGCACCACCACTAGATGGATTCGCAACTGGCTGGCAAACCGTACTCAACAAGTAGTCCTTAATGGGTCTAAGTCTACATGGAGGGAAGTAAGCAGTGGGGTGCCACAAGGTTCCGTCTTAGGCCCAGTACTCTTCAATATTTTCATTAATGACTCAGATGAGGGAATAGAAGGGAAACTTACCAAATTTGCAGATGATACTGAGCTGGCAGGAATAGCTAACACCCAAGAAGATAGGCTTAAGATCCAGATGGATTTTGACAGACTAGAACACTGGGCCATATCTAACAAAATGAAATTCAATGTAGAGAAAAGTAAAGTCCTACATTTAGACAAGAAAAACCAAAAGTACACACATAGACTGGGTGAAACCAGGCTCAATAGCAGTAACTGTGAGAGGGATCTTGGAGTCTTAGTGGAGAACCAGCTAAATATGAGCCAGCAGTGTGCAGAAGCAGCCCAAAAAGCTAATGCAATCCTAAATTGTATTAACAGAGGGATACAGTCAAGATCAAGGGAAGTACTAATACCACTCTATAAAGCCTTAGTAAGACCACACCTAGAGTACTGCATCTAGTTTTGTTCACCACATTATAAAAAAGATGTTGAGACTCTAGAAAAAGTACAGAGAAGAGCAACCAGGATGATTAGAGGACTGGAGGCCAAAACATACAACGAACGGTTGCAGGAACTGGGCTTGGCTAGTCTAGTAAAGAGAAGGACCAAGGGAGACATGATAGTGGTCTTCCAATATTTGAGGGGCTGCCACAGGGAGGAAGCGGTCAAGCTATTTTCTAAAGCTCCTATAGGCCAGACAAGGAATAATGGATGGAAACTGAACAAGGAGAGATTTAACCTGGAATCGAGGAGAAACTTTCTGACAGTGAGAACAATCAACCAATGGAACAGCTTGCCCTTGGAAGTTGTGGGAACACCATCACTTGAGACTTTCAAGAAGAGATTGGACTGCCATTTGTCAGAAATGGTGTAGGGTCTCCCGCTTGGGTGGGGATTGGACTAGATGGCCTACAAGATCCCTTCCAACTCTGATTATCTGTTATCTGTTATCCGTTAAGACTTTCTCTATTTTATCTTTCCACCAGTTCCTGCTTGGGGAGGCAAATGATATTTCTTGCAGATTTTTCAATGTACCATCATTGTCATCATCATCATCATCATCATGCACGCGCAAAATGTAAAATCACAGAACTGGTAGTTACACTGGTCGGATCCCACCCCTGACTAAGTGGGATTATTCTAAGCAATATATCTGTTAAAATTAATTATCACATATTGATTGGTATTATTGTGGATATATTTTAACATACTACTGATTATTGGATATTAGATTGGATTTATTTTTAGATTGGCTTTACTATTAATATAAATATTTGGACAAGTAATAGAGTTATAAAACTGATATAAGGGGAAAAATTATTAAGTAAATATTGCAGAATGATGTGTTAGTGTTAGAGTTAAAAATTAAAAACTGGAGGGAACTGGAGGGATTTGAAAGGGAAGAAAAAAACTGGAAGAGGTGGTGGAAAAAGAATATTATAGCAGAGATATTTAGTATGACAAGTAATACAAATATACCTAAACTGGGAGCTGGAAAAAAACATTGACAACAACCTCAATGGCCAGTCCCTCCACACAGAGAGCTATAGACGAAATGTTACCAAGGGAGAGATCAAACTCGATAAAATACCTACAAGGACTAATGCTGAATATGCAGGAAATGCTATCTAAAAACCATGAAGACCTGAAAACAGAGATAGGATCAGTAAGATCTGAATTAAAAGAAAAAATCCAAATTATAGATGAAAAATTTGAGTGCTACCAACAAGAGATGAGGAAAAACCAAGAAAAAATAGTAGAAATAGAATCTAGAATGGATAAATAGGAGAAAAAAGTGGAAGACCTGATGGATAAGCTGATACAAGCAAATAAAGAGCTGGAATCTATGGTAATTCTACTGGAAGCAGAAAAAGCAGCTCTCTATCTGAGATTGCAAAATATTAAGGAGGAAGAAGAAGATTTGCCAGATGTAATGGGTGAGATAATTGCGAAAATATTGAAAACGGAAAAAGAAGAAATTGCTATGGAAATAGACAAGACGTGTAGAGTGCAAACGAACTATGCAAGAAGCCACAGTCTTCCTAGACAAGTTCATGTTCGACTGATTAAGAAGTCGATGCACAGTGAAATATTACACAGAATGAGAGATGATCCAGTAGAACATAACAGAAAACAAATAACTGTTCTTAAACAGGTGCTGAGAAGAGTTAGGGACTTGAGGAGACCTTACCACTTTCTGACAACAAAGCTAATAAAATATAACATCAGTTTTAGATGGTTGATGCCGGAGGGAATTGATGCAGGAGAAGAGACATTGACTAGACACAATTTACAAAGCGGAAGATTTCTATGATCAACAATTTGCTAATGAAGGAGAGACAGCAGTGGAAGAAGAGGAAGGAAGGAAAGACTTGGCTGAGGAAAGAGGAGCAGAGGTAGAAAATAAGGAAGGAAATTAACCAGACAACAAGGAGAGGAGATATGGAAGAAGAAAGGCAGAAACATATGAAAGACACTATTCAGAATCCAGGGAAATGAGAGCAACAAGAAATACGAGACAAAGAAATTGAAAAAAAAAGAGAGAAATGTGAGGTAATTTTGATGAACATTAATGGCCTAAATTCCCCAGCGAAAAGGAAGAAAATATTTCATAATTTACAAAAATTGAATGCAGATATAATAGCAATACAAAAGGTGCATATAATAAGAAAAACAAAAATACTTGCTAGATAATAGAAAACTAGGAAGTGCTTTTATGTCATTAGATAAGCAAAGGAAAAGAGGGGTGGTGTTATACATAAAGGACTGGATTTTGGTTAAAGAAACTTTAAAGATAAAGATGGTAGGATATTGATGGTAGAGATAGAATTAGAAAATAAAAATATTCTTTTGATAGAGAGTTATGCTCCAAATGCCCATAAGAACACTTCTTTCAAAAATTATATAATAATATTAAAGAAATGCATTATGAAGAGATTTGCATCTTAGGTGATTTTAATGCAATTATAGACAAAGCAAAAGACTATAAAGGTGAAATTACGAACATAACAAGAATAAAGGTATTACCAACTTTTTTTCATAATTTGGCAACAGAGGTTAAGATTTATGATGCATGGAGAGAACATCATCCAAATAAGAAACAATTCATGTTTTACTCAAACAGACATCAGTCTTGGCCAAGACTGGATACAGTATGGATGCTTAAGAAGCTTATTTCAGAAATAATTGAAATAGAAATTGAACTGAGCTCGTGGGCGGATCATAATTACATCAGGTTTAGCTGGATCCCAAGATGGACCTTACAAAGAATGATCCTAAAGGAGGAAGAATTTAAAATTAAATTGGAAAAGGAAATGAAACTCTTCTTTGAGGAAAATAAAGAAGACACATCTCTACAAAACACCTAGGATACAGCTAAAGCAGTTATGAGAGGAGTGGCAATAAATTATATGGCGAATAAAAACAAGAAAAAGAAGATACAGCAAAAAGCATTAGAAATGGAATATGAAAACTTGGAGATGAAACTACAAGAAGAACCAAAATTGAAAGAGATAAAAATAAGAATGGACTTAATAAAACATGAAATAAATTTGCTGGAAAAAGAAGATTTAGCCCCACAACTGAAAAGAATAAAACAAAATGTATTTGAGAACGCCAATAAACCAGGAAGATGGCTAGCCTGGAAATTGAAAAAACAAGTGGAGAAAAGATGGATCACTAAGCTATAAAACGAACAGGGGGAAATATGTTATCAAGAAGAAATGAAAAGGAATATAGCCCAGAAATTTTATGAGGACTTATATAAAGAAGAAGAACACGTAACAGAAGAAAAAGTGATAAAATGTTTTAAGAAAGCGAATCTTCCGAGAATATCGGAAGAAGAAAAAAGCCTAATGAATAGAAGTATAAATCTTGAAGAAGTGACCTGGGCAATAAATAAACAAAAAAATAACAAGGCGGCTGGCCCAGATGCACTTCCTGCTGAATTATACAGAACTCAACAAGAAATATTAGGCAACAGATTACTTAAATTATTTAACAAAGTCCTGGATAAGGCAAAGATTCCGGAATCATGGAAGGAAGCAAAGATTACGATTATTCCAAAAGAAAAAAATGATCAAAGATAGAAAATTACAGGCCAATATCTCTATTAAATGTGGACTATAAAATTTTCATAACTATAATAGCCGAAAGATTCAAGAAAATACTAAATAAATTTATATACACAGACCAAAATGGCTTCCTTCCACATAGACATCTTAGCAATAATATTAGGACAATTTTAGACATCATAGAGTATTATGAAGAGTCTAGTGGACAACAGGTAGCATTATTATTCCTGGATGCTAAAAAGGCCTTTGACAATGTAAAATGGAGTTTCATTCCACAACAAATTAAGTATATGGATTTTGGGCAAAATTCCTAAATGTAGTATCAGCAATATATAATAAAGAACAAGCTAGGATTTTGATAAATGACCATACAGCAAATAAATTTGAGATAAAATTAGAGAAAAACTTTTTTGATCAATTGGAAAAGGTAATATCAAAATTTATATGGCAGGAAAAAAAGCCCAGAATTAGACTGAAATTGTTGCAGGACACTACTGAAAGAGGAGGATTCAGTCTACCAGACTGGGAAATATATTACAGAGCAGCCATTCTGACCTGGGTTAAAGATTGGATAAGTATTAAAAATAAAAGAATATTAACATTAGAAGGATATAATCCACAGGCAGGGTGGCAAGCCTTTTTGTGGCAGGACAAACACCAAATTCATGGCTATTTTCTTTTTTTAAAAAAAATTATTAATTTTATTCTAGAAAAAACATTTATTTGACATACATTTAAAACAAACAAATCAACATATATATGTATGTATGTATGTATACGTTTTCGTAGATTTTCACAGGTACAGGTATGCAGATCTTGGCGTGATCAGATCTTTTCCCGTGTAAGATTGAGAGTATCTTGGCAATGTTTTGACGAGGTCCCACTCACCATCTTCAGGCTGGCTTTGTGCTTGTGCGAGCAAAGTGTGATCTGAGAGAGACGGCAGCTCAGATCATGCTTTGCTCACACAAGCATGAAGCCGAAAGCACCAGCCTGAAGATGGTGAGTGGGACCTCGTCGAAACATCACCAATATACTCTCAATATTACACGGAAAAGACCCGAACACGCCAAGACCTGCATATATATATATATATATATATATGTGTGTGTGTGTGTGTGTGTGTGTGTGTGTGTGTGTGTGTGTGTATATATATGTATGTATATATATATATATATATATATGTGTGTGTGTGTGTGTGTGTGTGTGTGTATGTATATACACACACACACACACACACACACACACACACACACATACACATACATACATACATACATACATATATACATATTACAGCATATATTGAGCAATGATTAAAAAAAATTCCTTTATCATTGACGTGATCTGCCTTGTTACAATAACTCCTTTGTTCTTTTAATGTTTTAATTTCTCTATATAGTTTGTGATTAAATGCACATCTTCTGTCTTTTCCATAACTTATCCAAATATCAAATATTACCTTTTCTTTAACCACTTACCAAATGTTCCATATTTCATAATAGTCACTATCTTCTTTATTTTTTAACAGTTTGGTTAGGCTATCCATCTCAGCAGATTCATATATTTTTTTAATTACCATATCCTCTGAAGTAATGGAAGACAGTTTCCAGTTTTGTGCATAGGTTATTCTGGCTGCAGTTATGATATGCAAAATTAAATATTAATATTTTTTCTCCATGTTTGAATCTATCATACTTAGCAGAAAGGTTTCGGGTTCAAGTTTTAAATTTTGTTTTGTTATATTTAAAATCCAATTTCTAATATTTCTCCAAAATTTCTGAGCACATGGGCAAGTCCACCACATGTGAAAATATGTTCTTTGTGCATTTCCAACAATTGGGTGGAAGGTTGGGGAACATCTTACCAGTCTCGCAGGAGGTAGGTGCCAGTGATGAACCATTTAATATAAGTTTTCTTTGTACGAGACTGACATGGTTAATTTGTAATTTGTTTGCCAAATGTGCTCCCACTTATCTAATTCAATACTATGACCCACGTTTTTAGCCCAAATTATCATAGATTCTGTAACTATTTCTTCTTTTAATGTGTAGTCCAAAAGATATTTGTATGTTTTACTAGTTGTTTTCTTTTCCTCTCCTAGCCATATTTTATCTAATTCTTGTGGAGTCATATTAAAGCCAAATTGTTCTCTATCTTTTTTTATAATGGGATTGTATTTGTGCAATGGCTATTTTCAAAGGCATAAAATTAGGCAGACCTTACTAAACATATGGAATAAAACTAAATGCCAATTCTATGTTGAAATGCCAACTTGGCTATTTACATTAGAAACGTTAATGTACCCACATTTATTGCGACAAGGACAGGTCATTACATATGAGGACATATTAGATGAGAAGGGTAAGTTAAAAACAAGACAGGAGTTGAAGGATTTGGGATTTGAGATAGAATGGTGGGCCTATTTACAATTACAGTTAAGGTATAGTAAAGATATGAAAGAATAGGGTATTAGTAGACGGAAAACAGAATTAGATAAAATATTATTAGGGACGGATGAGAAACTGATTTAAAATTTTTACAAAGTATTATTGGAATGTAAATTGAAAGAGGAAAAGGTGAAAGAAACGATGTTGGCCTGGTTGAAAGATTTTGGATATGGTATACATTTGGAAGATTGGCAAATTTTATGGAACAGGAATAAGAAAATTACTTTGGCGGCATCATATAAAGAAAATTGACATAAAATGTTTTACTGATGGCATATCCCACCATCAAAATTAGGAAAAATGTACCTGAAATGCTGGAAATGTAACAAAGAAATCAGAACATACTACCATGTATGGTGGAAATGTGAAAAAAGTCCAAATATATTGGCTGAAAATTAGAAACTGGTTAGAAGAGATGTGTAAAATTAAAATAGAGTTTAGACCTGAAATTTTTCTATGGGGAATCAATGTTGGAAAATATAATAAGGAGATAATATACCTAATAGTTCATGTTACTACTGCTGTGAGACTAGCTCTTACCCAAAGATGGAAAGAAAACGATATGCCAGAAGAGATGGAAATAATTAGAAAAATTTGGTCGTGCGCTAAAATGGATAGAGTAACTCAAGAATTAAAAGATAAGACTGAATCTGATTATTATAAAATTTGGGAGAAGTTTTACCACATAAGAAAGGAGTAATTGTAACAAAGATGATTCATATTTATGTACATATGTAAATTTGTATTTTTTGTTATGTATGCGCCATGTTCATTGTTTTTAATGTTTTTTGTTTGTTGTTCATTAATAAAATTTGTAAAAATTAAAAAAAAAGAAATTTTGTGCAAAGACTGATGACACAGTGGAAGACACAGTTGCATGTCAATGATGAGAAACTGGGAGAGGTTAATACCAAGAGGAAAATCTCAAGGAGATTCACTATCACCATTACTATTTGTCATTGCACTGTTTCCTCTGTCAACAATACTGAATAACTCAAGTCATGGCTATCAAACATCAAAAACATCTGCCAGACTATTCCACCTCCTTTACGATCTGAAGCTGTATTGAAAATATCAACTAAAATAGAATCACTGCTCCACACTGTCTGTATATATGGCCAAGATATTGCAATGGAGTTTGGATTGGACAAATGTGCTACACTCACTATCAAACAAGGAAAAATAGGAAGGAATCAAGATGCCCCACAAAAGAATAGTAGAGTCTGGATGAAGGTGATTACTACAAACACCTGAGTATCCTTCAAGCTAACATCAAGCACACTGAAGTTCAAGAAAAAGATTAGAGATGAATACATCAAAAGAGTGCAAAAGATCTTAAACTCCAAACTCAATAGAGGAAATAACATCAAGGCAATCAACACTTGGGCAATTCCAGTCATTAGATACACAGCTGGAATAGTAGATTGGATTCAAGCAGAACTAAAAGCAATGGTCAGAAAGAAAAATAATGACTATGAATCATGCCCTTCATTGACAGACTTCACCTACCAAGGCAAATAGGTGGGTGTGGAGTTTTGCAAGTACACCAGATGGTTGAAGAAGAAAAAGTGGCTTTGAAAGAATATCTGAAGGACAATGAAGAAGATGCACTGAAGTTACTATACCAGAAAGGCTTACTAACTAGTGGAGAGACCAAACTGACCTACAAGACAGACCAAATGAAGAACAGAAGGGAGACATGGGAAGACGAAATACTACATCACCAGTACAGTGATGTAGTATTTGAAAAAAAACAAAAAACCAGCAGGAAAAGCAGATAGCAGACAAGACCTGGCAATGGATAAGAGCAGGAAAGTTGAAGAAAGAGACCAAGGGACTAATTCTGGTTGTGCCGCCTATGCAAAGAAGCTAAAGAAACAGTGGACCACCTGCTAAGCTGCTCCAAGAAGATTGCATAGACTGACTACAAGCAGTGGCATGACAAAGTAGCAACCATGGTGCATTGGAAGATCTGCAAGAAATATCATCTGCCTGCAAGCAAAAACTGGTGGGACCATAAAAAAGAAATAGTCATAGAAAATGAGGAAATTAAATTGCTCTGGGACTTTAAAATTTGAACAGACAGGGACCTGCCACATAACACCCCAGATTTAAGAATTGTCGATAAGAAAGACAAAAAAGTCTGGATAGTAAATGTGGCAGTGCCTGGAGACAGCAGAATACTGTAGAAAAGAAAGAACTGGGGAAGATAACAAAATGCAAAGACCTACAAACAGAAATAGAACGAGTGTGACAAAGGCAAACAAGGATAGTATCAATAATAATAGGTGCCTTGGGTGCAATTCCAAAACAACTGGTGCAATTCCAGAAAAACTGCAATTCCACTTGAACACTATTGGCATTGACAAATTCACCACTAGTCAATTGCAAAAGGTGGCTTTACTGATAATAGCTTCCACACTGTGACAATATCTATAACACCATTAAACATCCAAATCTGCCTGTCCCAGCTCCTTGGTAAGGATTTGATAGGTAGACAAAAATGCCAAATCTAGTCTGAACATCTGGCTGACCGTGCAATGATCAATAACAATAATAATAATCACGCTACTTGATCTGCCTGTATACTCAGATGTTAACTTAGCAGTTCTTGGTTAGGACTTGAGCTGTTAAGGTTTTACCAGTTCCAGACTGTGAATCAAATTGATGATTAACAACAACAGCAAACAGAACTAAGCAGGAAGAGGCTCTCTTTCTACTTAATGACCCCCAGTTTCCTTCTGACCATGCCTCGGAAGCTGCCTGTCCATGTTTATTTTAAATATACATTTCCTAATTGATTCCACTATTTATTTTCAAACACAGATTTAGTAGAATCAAGGTACACTTCATTTTGTCTGATCCAATCCCATGAAAAGATGGTGGAAAATATGTTATATATTTCAGTCCAGACTCATCTGACTCTGGACTGAAACCAGACTTAATTATGCTTAGATTATTAATACATTTCACTGATTGCAATAACTTTGTTCTAAGCGGATAAATAATGCATTCATTCTGTTTGATTTTAACTCTCAAAATGAGCTCCTTAGAACTGAAAAATGGAAATATTTACAAGTGACTGGAAAGACCTATATGGAACTAAAAGACCAGAGGATCACATTTTGTTTGATGGTTTCCAAATTGTATTGGTTTGTAATAATCACAAGCAACTAATTTATCTTTATCTGGGATAAAAGATAAAGTATAACTTTCAAGCAGGATTATGTTTTAAGAGTCTTTTCTTGTTAGAAATTAAATTATTTCCCTAACTATATAAGCTGTTACCTTTGACTCATTTCACCTCCTTTTTCCCAAGCTTTCTATGAGAGAGAAAGTACTCACTTGGAAGAAATCACTTTCAAATATGTTGGAATACTGAAACATGTCATATTCCCCCTGCCGTAATAAGCATTCAAGTGTCTTCATTCTTCTGTAAAACAACAACAACTTCTTTATGCAAGTTGTTTCAGGTCCAACACCTCAAAACTGTTAGAGCTGTAAGGGGAAAAATGCCATTCAGAAATGTGGCTAATCTGATATCCAGATGTGAATATTTACTTGCAAAACCTGAAATTAATTTAAGGCAATAAAATTTTGAGTTATATGTGAAACACTTTGAAGTGCAAATGAAAGTCGTTTTTCAAAATTTCTTTTGAGTTCAAACTGGGATGTTTTGCATATCTTGGAACATTTTGAATTAAAAACTTTTCATAGGTATTGAAGTACATAAATTATAATTTGAAAGTATCATATTTACCTATTGTTTAATTAATGTCATAATGATTTTATGTAGAAAACTTAAATTTGCCATGAAAAAACTTCCTTTCCATAACACTGTTGAGAACTCTTCACTCAATAAGTTAAAAAAAAGCATAATTTCTTTGTAGGGATACTTATGTTTTATGCGGTAGAGTTGGAATTGTTTATTTCATGCATTTGTATTTTCCCTCAGGGAAAAAAAAAATAAACAGAGCCATTCAGAACAGTAAATTTAGATCTGCATTGCAGGATCATCCCAGAATGCTTTAGATTTGCTGCCCTAGGGAACAAAAGATACTTTCCCTCCTCCTGCTGTCATTTCAAATTCCCAGATCAGCCTGAAGCTGGTTCCTTATTGTACTAGTATTATATTCTCTCTCTCTTTCTCCCTCTTTCTCTCTCTCACACACACATATACATATACATATACACATACACACACACACACACACACACACACACACATACATATGTGCGTGCACGCGCATGCACGCACGCACGCACACACACACAGTCCAGATTTTCTTATTAAAGGAGTTTGTAACATAAGGGACACCTGCTATCAAGTAAATTACTTGGTGCTCAGGTAACTGTCCATTGTTAAGCAGTTGTTTCATTTGAAAAATACATGAAATAAAATAGGTTCTCCTTAGTCGGGCTTAGCATACTAAGGCCCTCAGCTTCATAACTGCTTTCTTTTCAGCAGTGTTGGGCTCACCTCCATGAGATTCTCTGGTTTCCACATTCTCCCATTAAGAGTTGCTTAGAATCTCCCAAGTGAGTAAGTAGTTTTGCAACTACCACAGTAGCCCCATATCACTTTTATAGAATATAGGAAAAGAGACCTTGTATAATGGGATTTATCTAGCAGCGCCCCCTAAATAGCAGCCTGCTACATGCTGCTGACTTATCTTAGATGTGTCATTCAGCTAGCAGGAAAATATCTGGGGTTTTCCCCCCCGCAGTCAGGGAAGCTGTTGCTAAATGTATTTCAAGACTGCACTTTTAGCAATTGTATTTTTTTACTGTGGGCTTTTTCTTCAAAACTGTTTCGTTACAATTAATATGTGATTATTTTTTAATGTAATTTCATAAGACTACTTTTTTGTTGGAAAGTTAGGGTAGAACTCCAATTTTGAATTTTACAACCGAGTAACTATATCTATCCTGGAAGTTCATTTTGATTTCATGTCCATTTAAACTGTGGGGCTGCCTTGCAAACAGCGAAGGACCAGCCAGTAGTGTCTCTACCAGTGAAAATGAGCTCCGTTTTTGCTGGCAGAGGGTTGCAAGGAGGCCATCGCAGCCAAAAAAGGGGGTGAGGAGCCTGTTTTTTCTGACAGAGCTCTTGGGCCACCATAGGCACCCCCCACCATGAGTGACATCAAGATGGCCACACCCACCCCGCCCACACCCACCCCGCACCCCTAAGGTTAAACACAACCCTGCTGCGGCCCTCAATGAAATCAAATTTGACACCCCTGTTATAAATGTTAAACATAACTTAGCTTTCTTTTGAAAATGCAATAGACCTGATTTTAAAAACAAGTTAACACTCTCTTGAGAAAATGCTGGTCTAGAACTGTACTATTGGTTAACTTAAACTGAGAAAGAAAGCTGAGTTTCACCAAATTTGTTTTGCTACCAGTGAGCATGTAAGTTTTCTTCTGTTTTGCTGTAAAGGAGCCCACATAATACCCTATTTGCAGGTTTATCATATGTAAGGGTATTATTTTGCCTCCTCCAAAAGCTACTCCTGGATCCTTCATGACCTTTGATCTTGTTGAGGATCCAAACTGTGTCAAGGACCTTGGACTACTCATCTCTAATGATCTAAGTGCTAGAGCCCACTATAACTACATAGTCAAAAAGGCATTAAGAGTTGTTAACCTAATCCTACGTAGCTTCTTCTCTGGTAATATCACACTACTAACTTGAGCATACAAAACATTTGCTAGACCTATACTTGAATATAGCTCATCAGTCTGGAACCATATCATGTATCTGATATTAACACCATTGAAAAAGTCCAGAAATATTTCACAAGAAGAGTTCTCTGCTCCTCTACTCATTGCAGAATACCTTATGCCATCAGACTTGAAACTCTAGACCTAGAAAACCTAGAACTACGCCGCCTCCAGTCCGATCTAAATATAGCATATAAAATCATACATTGCAATGTCCTACCTGCAAATGAATACTTCAGCTTCAATCATAACAATACACAATAGATACAAACTCAAGGTTAACCGTACCAAACTTGACTGCAGAAAATACAACTTCAGCAACAGAGTGGTCAATGTTTGGAACACTCTACCTGACTCTGTGGTTTCTTCCCCAAACCCCAAAAACTTTAACCTTAGACTGTCTACTATTGATCTCACCCCCTTCCTAAGAGGCTTGTAGGGAGCTGTCATGCCCCTGGTGGAGACTGATTCTGAGGAAGAGGAGGAACAGCCAACAGGGAGTGGGAGTGTGGCTCCAGAGGTGGTGGAGAAGGCTGGGGAAGGGCAGAGGCTGGCTGAGCAGTCAGAAGAGGATCCAGGTCCATCCCCTATCCATCCTAAGTCACGCAGGGAGGAGAGGATCAGGGAAAAGCGAGATCTACTCAAGAGGAGATTACCATGATCCTCCTCGTGGCTTGCAGGTGGGAGCTATGTATATAAATTTGTAACTGCACAGTTAGAATTTGCAGGAGTCAATTTTAGTGTTCACCTTGCAAGAGGTTTATCTGTGCTGGTGTTCTTCCCATGGACTCTCCTCAATTATTTTTCTGGAGTTTATGATTAGTTATCTTGGCTTGCTTCGGAACTCTCATCAATGCAATTTGTTTTGGTTTTCTGTTTGCCTCATTAGTTACTTTTGTGACTTTAAACTGTGCCAAATAAAACAGTGAAGTTAAGTTGAAGGCCTTACCGGACTTTAATATATGTTTTGGTTTTGGGGTTATTTTGAGAGACTACGGGTCATCACAGGGGCGTGCATAAGCGCACCAATTGTACCTACTGTCCCTGTCCTATTGTTTCTTTTTATTTTTCTTATAAGTATCTATCTCTTGTATTCAAAACTATGTTTATTGTGATACTTGTATCTTGTAAGCGATTGACAAATCAAATAAATACTAAATACTTTCCTCTGCACCTATTAACCCAATTCATAGGTAACAATCACTATGGAGAGGTAGAGGGTGATGTGGGAGGGAGCGCTCCTCAATGGTTGGATTCAAACTTTTTTACTACTGGTTCTGTGAGTGTGGCTTGGTGGGCATGGTGTGGCTTGATGGGTGTGGCTTGGTGGGCATGGCAGGGGAAAGATACTGTAAAATCTCCACTCCCTCCCCACCCCACTAACCTGCTTTCCATCTCCGTTCTCCTGTGCAGGTCAACAAAAGAAGACCCAGCCAATCAGCTGGGACTCAGGAGGCAGAGAATAGATTGGAGCGGGGCCAGTTAGAGGTGGTATTTGCCAGTTTTCCGAACTACTAAAAAGTTCCACTACCAGTTCTCCAGAACTGGTCAGAACCTGCTGAATACCACCTCTGGCGGTCCTGATCTTTCTGCTTGACACTGCTGCTTCCTTCTGTGTTATCCTGGATACTGTCTCCTTGCTTATAACTTGTCATTCAGGCTATTTCTAGGGTTAGGGCTCTTTCAAAGCAGCAATAAATTTATGTTCAGAAATATCCTAGCAGATCACAAGTGGACTACACCTCAATTTTTCTAAAATGGGCAACTTGACCAATAGCTAAACCTGCCATTCAAAGCATCATCTACACTTACCCAGAAAAGCCATTGGTTCTTCCCCACCCACTACTAAGAATAAATAAAGTCAGACGAATCTATCAATCATTTTCCTTAACTTGTTCACATTAAGTTGTAAGGACATCACATTTTTCTGCCTCATTGCTGAGGCATAGAGAACTTGGGCTTCGGGACAATAAAATTTATGTTTACTGCTAACCCAAGGGCTAGTGGGTTACAATTTAATGTAGATTCTCTAGCTGTGGTTTGTACTGAGTTTTTTTTAATGAAATCATTCATAATTTCATGTTTAGGAATCCCTGTCTCTTTCTCTAAATAACTATAATTCCTAAAGATGGATGTTGTCTGTAGTATGTCTTTTTAATGAGACATAATGTACTAGTTTACTTGATAAATTTTATGACTGAGCAAAATTTTGTATATACAGTAGGTATTCCATGAAGAGAAAGGCAAGCCTTTTAATACTTGAGATATATTTATATATATGTGCTGAGGTCATAAATTAAACGGTCTTTTGTAGTATTAACTTGATGTATGTGATTTTAGCAACCTGCAATTTTGAAAGAAATTTTTATTTATGTAGCCTCTGCCTGCTATTGTCTTAATGTCTTTATTTTGGGCCAAGGATCATCATATTAAATGTTTAAATCTCTTTTTATTGTCTCTTTTTATTTATTGAGTTTAAATAATCAATGATTCTTAATCAGTGATTAAATGAAAAAAAAAAAAAGAACTCTGATCAAGCAGAGGTGTGCCTGTGTGAATATACAAAGTACCTTTTGTTCATACCTGAATTATCACAGTCAGCTCCCCCCAAGGTGGGATTAGAAGGTTCAGATTCCAAATAGACATAGTATTTTAAGCAGCTTTTAGTCACTGCATGTTTTCTGTTTCTAAACTTGTTCTTAGTGGTAACAACCTACTACACCTACCTGTGCTCTTTGAATTTATGCTGGGTTACCTTATCACCCAGCTGCTGACACACAAGAGGCCCTGGTTCATTGACCCCCTACTTTGTCACATAGAAGTTGTTTTATGACATCACAAATGTCTTTACTATCATTTTAGTTAGGCATTTTTTCCTGGCTTGCAAGTGAAGAATTAGGACATTGAGATATTATGGACAAATAGAATTTAACTTAGTTTATTGCAGTTTTTCTGTCCAGAGAAATATAATGATAAAACTCAAAATTCAGCAATAATATTATAATAATTTGAAATGTGATGAAAATTTTAGATCCCAATGTATAGATTTCATTCATAGAAATCACTCAAATGTAGGACTTTAGTGACTATGGGCTTGAGTGTACTTTATAATAAGACTGGTGCCTTCTGGACTGCCTTATCTAGGGAAACAATACAGATCAGTGATGGCAAACCCTTTAGAGATCAAGTGCCCAAACTGCAGCCCAAAACTCACTTATTTATCGTAAAGTGGCAACATGGCAATTTAACCTGAATACTGAGGTGTTACTACCTAAAATAATAATCAGCTAATTGTTCTCAGAAAAACATGATAAATGTACTTTTATGCCCCTTCATTTTTTCTGCTTTTGAAATATTATGTTTAGCAACAATAAAAAAGAAAAACTTTTGTAATATCATTTCTTGGTTTTTCTCTTCATTTTCTTATCCCATTTTTTTCTGTATTTTTTTTACTTCTTTTCTTGTTAGAATAAAATAGTTTTTATTTCTATTATTGAAAGAGACATTGCCTTCCTCATAATTAAATACCCATCAAGTAATTTATCTGGAAGAAAACTGTATTACCATAAAATGTCCTGTCCAGGACAGAAGAAGGGACAATCTGAACCTAGATTCCTTTGGTTACAAGTCAAAAAAATCCAATTATCTTTGGACAGGAAATTCAAAACAAGAAAGAGGGAAGGGGAAAGCTATTGGTACATGGCCCATATCTTGCAGGAAAACACAAGGTTAGGGATGCTTTGAATCCAATATATATAGATAACTTTTTTGATTTTGCTTCTTTGTGTGATGAGTGGTTCCAATAAAGAAATATGCTTATTCCCCCCCCATCCCCAAAACCTTTCTCCCAAGGACCCTGCAAATACTATGATTGACTAGGACTGAAAAGTACAACATGGGTAGTTACCAATTTATACTTTTCGCTTCTCTGCCCTATGCTTCTCTGCGGCCACCACCGTGGCTATTTAGCAGGGGTGGCCTTGGCTATGCCAGGCAGCTTTGTTTTTTTTTGTTTTTGTCCACCGCGATCGGTGAGGGAAAGAAAGGCAGAGGAAAAGCCACACGTGGCTGGGCGTGCTTGGCGGCAGGAGGAAGTGCAGTGCGATGGGGCTGTTTTGTTTGCCACCGATGGAGCCACTGACAGACTGACCAACTAAGCTGAGCCCAGTGTAGGGGAAACTGCGGGGTTAGTTTGGCCAGGCAAATTATCCCCCCCTCCCATACTATCAAAGTGGATGCTGGGCACTGCACTGCAATGTAGAAATGGGAAATGGAGCAGCCAGCCTGAGGGAAGAAGGAGCAGGGAGAAGACGGCCACTCCATTGCCGATTTTCACCATTGCAGCATCATGTGCCATTGAGCTTTTCCCACCCACCACCACTGCCCAGATGCCTTTGCTTCCCCCAAGCAGGAGGAGCAGTTGGGAGAAGAGTGGGCCACTCCATTGTTCATTTTGCCATTGCAGTGCCGCACCACAGAGCTTCCCCCACCCACCACCGCCCAGGATCTCGCTTCCCCCAATCATTTCTTTGCCTACCTGCTTTCCAACTCTGTCATTTTCTCTGTCGTGTTTTTCCCCATCATATGCTGGGAAACAAATGTTTGAGTTCACTCAGTCAATTCCAACTTCCCAACTTTTCTTTCACAAGAAGTTGGAATTGATTGAGTGAACTTTTTTTTAGTCCCACAAACTTTTGTTTCCCTGCAAGTGACAGCGAGAAACACAATGGAGCTGGGCTAGGGCAATGACACACATGCCTATAGAGAGGGCTTTGCATGCCACCTCTGGCACACATGCCATAGGTTCGCCACCATGAATATAGATTCTAGACCTGAAAATGCAACATACTATAATAGATATATAAAAAATGGAATTTTAAAATATAGTAGTTTTTTTTGATGGAATAAACAATGCCAACCTTTCCAAATTATCTTCTAATGTATTCCAAAAAGTACACATGGCAACACTGTTTTTGCTGGTTATTATTGCTGCAGGCTGTGGGAAAAAACTCAAATAGCTGGTGCAATTAATGCAATATAAATAATCAGTCAATATCTTCCTATGTTCACATTTCTATTTTGAACAAGTTTAGTGATCTTCAAAGGCTGATGTGACCAGTCATCCTGATGTATCCAGCATAGCAATAATTATTCTTCTCATCCATTCTTTTTATGAAATTTGTGATTTTATAGATTATCTGTACAAATCACTCTTACTGTCTCTTGCCAACATCTCTCCCATGCCCCAATCTTCCAGCTCTAAGTACTTTAGCCTTTTTAGGCAGCAGCTTTCTTTTCCTAAATTTGTTGCACTTTTTTATGGTTTTCCTCATTGTACTTTATCTTTCTGAAGACTTTTAGAAATATAGAAGTTTTCTTAATGTAGCTAAACCATTATGTTTTGTTGCTTCCATCTATTAGATGTGGTGGTGCAGTGATTAGAATGCAATATTTGCGGGCTAATTCTGCTATCTTCCAGGGGTTCAATTCTCATGGGCTCAAGATTAACCTAGTGTTTCATCCTTCCGAGATCAGTATATGAGGTATATGAGGACCCAGATTGTTGGGGGCAATGTCTGAATCTCTAAACCGCTTAGAGAGATTTGTAAAACTCTGTGAAGCGGTATATAAGTCTAAGTGCTATTCCTATTATCCATTTTGTTTCATCTTAGCCATATTGATGAGCTGCCTGAATATTCTAAAGAGGCCATTTAAATGGCAGGTTTAGCTCATTTAGCGGTCACATGAATTCAACAGCCAGGCAGCTAGCATTTTTTATTTGGTATTTGAGCAAGCAATTAGTTTCTACCCACACATTTCTGAGACAAAGCAACACCAACAACAATAACAACAACACATCATCCCTGTATTTTTAAAAATTGTTTCATAGCCCTGGTTCATTTTAGTGGGATTTTCACAGCAGCCTATGAATATAAGTAGATCAGAATGTTAATATGTTTGCCTCATGCTAGATGTATATGCATACTGTAAATTGCACAATTTATATGCTGATGTTTTGACACATGTTGTCATTTGCCTTCCTTCCACCCAGCTAATATGTGCCACAAGACCTCCACAAACAGTTTGAAAAACATGACAAGGGTGAGTTGAAGGTAAGGCTTAGTTGCTCAGAACATCATGTACAATATTTAATGCACGAAAGATCTAAATGTCTGCCCACGATACTTTTGGGGCTTGCAATCATGGTGATAGTCATTACAGTTGTCCAAGTCTTCGGGGACAAACTAGCTCAGAATTTCAAGGAAATCTAGATCCACAATTGCCAGCATTTGGTGGCTAGCCGGGAGCCCGAGATTTCATTGAATAGCAGCACTATGTCACTTTGAAGAAGGCAGATCCAAACTACCTCATGGTGATCAGAGAGTGCTTCAATGTTCATCCTATTCTTTGAGCTAGATATGTTTTGGCCTAGAAGAGAGTATGTCACTGAATAACTGAAATGCGGAGCAAACTGCCAAAGCCTCAGATAATGCTGTTAATAGCAAAAAAAAAAGAAGATAATTCCATATCCTTGTTTGATTCTAAGTCTGTAATTTTGCATTTTCAATTCATTAACTCCATCAATACACAATAGTTCTTCACTTCAAATGCACTAACGTAATTTGCTTGCTGTTAAATTTTCTGCTTGGCTATTGATATGTAGTGGTTGGAAGTATCAGTGGATTACTCAGATCAGTATCTACATAGACACAGCATGATGGGGCATGCATAGAAATAAACCTCCGAGTAGTCAGCAAAAAGCAGCTTGTTTTCAAACTACAACCAGTAATAAAAGGATAATAGTTTGCTTGATCACTCCAGAGAAGATCTTCTGTGTTTTTTTTGTAATATTTATCCTATTGTATCTGTCTTGTTCTGATACATATTACAGAAATTATAAATAAATGAACATAGCAATCACTAATTTAGAAAAACTATACTTATACAAACTTTGTAATCAGATTTTAATTTAGAGCTGCTTAGTGCACATAGAAGTGCATACAGTATCCCAAATCCCAGAGATGCTCCTGTCTCTAAACCTGTATTGGATTCTTGGAGGACTCAGTCAGGGAGACATATTAATAGCAAATTAGTGTAGACATAGGCATATATATAGCTTCCCAAGTGGTGCTGTGCTGACTTATGGTGGTTGTGGTGATGCTGTTCCTGGGAGGGACAGACGAAGAATGCTGGGAATATGTGGTGGAATCTGGCAAAGAGACAAATCAGTCTTGAGTCTTTAGTATGCAGAAAAAGAAACACAGAAAGGATCCTCCCAAATTCTTCCAGCACTCATCTGATAGTTGTGCAGAGTACGCTTTAATCTGGCAAAATTCTGGTCTATAGACAAACAACAATAAAGTAACTACTTGAGCTGTTCCATTTTTTTGTTTCCCCGTGCACAATAGAGTGTATGCCGTGGATATACTGTATATCCCAATAGAGTCACTTAAAGTATGAAGGTCATCCCAACTTTCTGACTAATCATAATTTATATTGGGCAGCAATGATATAGCAAAATGCTGGATGATCACTTAAGTGCCACTGGCAAAGTTTTCAACTCATTCTGTGCAGAAATAGGCAATAGGTAAACCATTCTTGGTTTTTTTGGTTTACACTGCACTGTGGAATATCAGTCCTTAGATGAGACAAGGGAAACAATGCCAGAGTCACTGAGAGTCAAGAGCATATAGGTTTAATAAATTATGGCTTGTTGCAGTCAGCCAGAAATTCAGTCTATATTTGGCATTTTTGTCCATATTGAATGCTTCCCAAGAATCTGGGATAGGCAGATATGGATGTTTGATGGTGTATTATTACTTTTTGTAAAGCTATATTAACAGAATATTGCCAAACTGAATTTGCTTCCTCTTCCCTCTCTTTATCTTGTCTCAAAGGAGGTTGTTTCAACATTTACCCATGTTGCATTCTTGCCCCAGATTCAGAGCTCTTATCTTAGTAGTGGCTTTTTCTCCTGTACTATAAGACTTATAAGTCTTATAAGACTTCTAAATAGAAATATAAAATGATTGATGATATAATGCTGGATGATGGGCCTCTCAAGTCAGATGGTATTCAATAACAATTGAGGAAGAGCTGAGGACCTTTTGGAATACTAATGGTGTTTATGTTATGGCTAGAATAATGTCTTTGGGACATCTAGTTGCTGACATTGCCATACAGGAAAAGAAATTCTGAAGCTCTAAAGACAGAAGTGGGTACATGAAATGTATGAACCATGAACACAAGAAAGCTCAACATAGTGAAAGATGAAGTAAAGAACTACAAATTGAGATGGATTGGGACTGACCACTATCAGTCATAGGATTACATTGTTTATTACTCAGGACATCAAAAACAAAGAAAAATAATATTGCTTTTATAGTTAGAAGGCGTATAAGAATAATAATTAGTTACAGTGTAATTAATGACCAAATAATATTAATCAGACTTTGTGGACAACCCTTTAACATGACCATTATCATTGTTTATACTCTAACTACTAACACACGAACTACTGATGCAAAAAGAAGGAGTTTTATGATAAAGTTAAATTTGAAACTGAAAGCATATGCAAGTAACATGTGCTGCTTATGATTAGACACTGTAATGCCAAATTTGGAAGCATTAAAGAGGAAAATGTGACTAGTCAGTATGACTTTGGGGACTAAAATGAAGCAAGAAACTAATGTATCAGTTTTGGCCAATGCAATGATTTGTTCATAGCTAACATTCTTCAAACAATGAAAATGATCCTTGTATACATGGACATCATCAGAAAGAATGCACAGAAATAACAATGGTTATGTTGGTTTTAAAAGGAGGTGGAACAGCTCAATTATGTTATCAGATGCTAATTGGAAAACAGATCATGAACTGCTAGTGTGTGGATTCTGAGTTAAGCCAAAGAAGAAGAAGAAGAAAATCTTTTGAAGTAGACCAGATTTGAATAATAAAGTTATGTAACTACTTTATTGTAAGGTTGCACTAACAGAATCTTACAACTCTGAATGTGCCTTTGCCTTCTTACCATTCTCTTAAAGAGAACTAGGGAGGGTCAAGTCTGAGATGTTTTCTCAAATTCCATTTCTATGTTGGACTCAAATTTCTGTATCTGTTTTTTTGGCTGTAGTTATTCCTCTTCTTTTTCAAGGTTATTCTCACAGCCTATTTCAGATCTTGAAGTTATCATTTTCAAGGAGAATCTAAGCAATCATTTGAAGCCCAGTTGTTGATAGAAGTGTGGAGTGAACATAAATACATTCATTAAGGATGAATGTGAAAAGAGTCTGCCAAATATGAAGAAATAGAAGAAAGCAAAATGGATGTCAAAAGAAAATTGGAAATTGCCAAGAAGAGAAGAGATACTAAAACGATGACAGACACAAATGTTAGAGAGGGACTTAAAGAACTTTTAAAAAACTGTTAGACAAGTAGAATTAGGAAAAGAAAACTTAAGCAAGCAGATTGAGGATAATAACAGAGATGGGGAAAAAGGGAAAGTATTTCAAAAGATCTCTGGTCTATGAGCACAGAAGGAGCTTCCCGTTCAACTTGGTATGCCAAAGGATACATATGGACAAATACTGTAGTAACTGACTCAAAAGTGATAAAAGAAAAATAGAAAGATGAAGAGTATTCCAAAATATTGTCCATTAGGGATGTGAACATGTGGAGTATCTTAGAAGATATATTCCCTACTCGTATGAGAAGATGAATTTAGATCAGTACTCTGGATATTTATGAAGTTGGACAGCTACACAAAGTGATAGAATATTCATATTAATATGGTAAGCAATGGAAGAAAAGTCACTAGAATTTTAACCAAGTATAATGGTATGTGGGAATGACCTTGAGGGATGAATTCCTTGCCAAAGGAATGGTTGGGCAAGAGGGGAAGGCGTCCCCAAGTGTTTTAATGGTCAGAAAAAGAAACTTAGTGTTGTAGTCTACCAGCAGCCTGCAGAGACGGCAGCAGAATTGGACAGTGGGGAAGAACATGGACCAGTCCGGGAGTCTGTGGAGGACCCGGATGATGGTCCTGCATCTGATACAGAGATGGGGCCAGGGAGTTATGTGCTGACTCTGGAGCCTCCAGAATCTGACAGCAGCGAGGCAGAGGAACAAGTGGGAGCCTGTTCCCAGTGCGCATGTTCCCAGAGCAAGAGCAGTTAAGACAAAAGGGGCTACTTGGTAGTAAGGCTTGGAGGTGATTGCCCCTCCCATAAGATATAAAGAAAGTGCAAAGGGACAGGAATCTTTGCAGGAAGCAACGTTGCTCGCTCTGGTTGGTTTGGAACCTGAAAGTTCTGTGGTGAATTTGTGCTCCATTTGGTTTTGGAAGACTAATTGGTACTTTAGTCATTGGCAGCACTTCAAGAAAGATAAAGGTGCATTCTTATCAGACTTCTCTCGAAGAACTTTAGCAGACTTCCATGGGACTATTTATAACTGGTTGAGACTCAATACAGGCTGTTGAACTAAAATAAAAGAGTTTTAGATTTTATGTGTGTTTGTTGGTGTCTCAGGAAGCCTTGGTCAGAATACTTAGGAAGAACGTGCCCTAAATGTCAGGTGGTTAAAAGTAACTGTGGAAGATTTGTACTTTTAGACTTGCAAGATTCTGTTATGTAGTTTTACAGTAAGTTGAATTAGCACATCTGGCTCTGTTTTCTGTCTGGTTTACCTAGGCGGGCTGACTCAAAGTTATGTCAGCAAATCTGGAGAACGATATAGATTGGAAGAGATCAACCTATAATCTAAAACACATGCCAGATATTCAGACTGGTTTTAGAAAAGACTAAATAGCACAAAACATTATTAGCTGATATATGATAAATAATTAAGAAAACCAAATAATACCAAAAAGAAGTAGATAAGTGTTTCATTGATTATAGAAAGGCTTTTGATTGTGTTAATCATGTCAAATTGTGGAATGCACTCAGAAAAATGGAAATTCCAGGACATCTAATTGTTCTCATATGAAACCTACATGTTGATCAGAAAGCCACATTATAGATGGATTGGCAACATGGACTGTCTCTAGGTTGGCAAAGGAATGTAAAGGTTTGATATCTTCTTCCTATTTGTGGAAGCAAAATTCAAAGCTATGTTAAAAAAAGATGAATGTGGCTTTCAAATTGGAAGAAAAAACATGAATAGTCTGTTCTAGGATAATGACACTGCCCATACAACCAAAGATTTGAAAGCTCTAGTAATAAAAGTCAAGAAGCACAGTGTGAAAAATGGGGTGAAAATTAAATATGTATAAAAAGCAAACTCATGATAACACATACAAGTATTGGATTAGAAACCACAATGAAATATTGAGATTATGGATTACTTCTGCCTTTTAGGATCAATCATCAACAGTAAAAGAACAGGCAGTCAAGAAATACTCCGTAGTCTAGCACTTGGCAGAGCAGATAAAGGCTTTGAAAAATATATTCAAATGGAATGTCTCTATACTGTACCTACAAAAATCAGAATCATGCAAGCAATGGTATTTCCTGTGATAACCTATGGAAGCAAAACTTGGATTTGAAGAAACAGGATAGGAAGATTATTGATTTTTCTCAATGTCAGTGTTGGATAAAATTCCAACAGTCAAGAAAATAAATAAATGGATCATTAAACAAAACCCAGAGTTCTCATTCAAGACATAAATGATCAGGCTGAAGTTATCCTACTTTGGACACATTTTGTGAAGACCTAGTTCTCTGGAGAAGTTGGGAAAGGTAAAAAGAAAGAGGATGCCTAACAGCAAGGAATCAGTTGCAGTGATAACAGGTATACCATTGAAAGATCTGAAGGGAGAAATTGTCATAAGAAAATATATCTATGTGATCTCTAAGAGTTGACAATGACTTAATGATACATAATCAAATGTAGATAGCCCCAGTTTTGGCATGTCCTAATCAGTATTTGGTAAAGCATCTGGACCCAGAATATCAGGAACTGAACACTGTCTTTGGACAAAAGAACAATCAACCTTCCAAAGAGTTTAGCATCCATTTATTTCTACAGTATATTGTATAAAACTGAAGACAAATGCCCTGCATAGGAAAAGTACAAGAACCTCTACAAACATAAAAAAAAGAGGCCTAGATGATCTCTTTCTTTCCAACTATTGTCTCTAAAATTAATAAACTAAAGTTATTTGATAAGAAAATAAATAGTTAATTCAGTAGTATAAGTAGCGGTATTTATTTTAAATGCTATGTCTTTCCTTGTTTTAGTATATTTCCTTTTCCTGTCATGAACTCATTTGTATTGTTGGAAGAAATATCCATCTGGGTTTAGTTCCAAGTGGGGAGAAAGACACTGGAAACATGGAGGCTGTTTGGAAAGATGGTTTAATGTGGACAGGACCACATGCCTTAGAGCTCTTGAGCAAAGAAAAAGGGAAGAGCTGCTGAGAGTCCCTGGGTTTTATACCCTCTCTGGCTTTGAACTTCCTGGGGCACAGGAAGAGTATCCTGATTGGTTGCTGTCTGAGGTCAGAGCTAGCTTTGTAGGTGGTCTGTGTGCTATGTTTGTTTGAAACTTGGTGAATGGTACAATGAAGGGCAATTGAGTGGCTCTGCCTGAAGGAGGTAGATCTTTGTTATGTAGAATAGACTGCCCTAGGCCTTAATGGTCCATTAACAAAGGTGGGAGAGCTGAGTTTCTGCCTCTCTGAGTTTCTACTTCTCTTTTAGGGGAAATATTCTGCCTTTTTAATATATCCTAAAGTATTTTATTTTTCTACGACAGGGGTGGGTTTTAACTTCTAACAGTATATTTAGCTTAATAATTTTAGTGCATAAGTACATAAGTACCCCTCTGTTACAGGATTGGCATAAAGGTTGTTCAGTTCTGAATTACTAGGATTATGGCAAGATTATCCAATGCCCTTCCTTTTCTGCATATTTAGGCCCAGGATGAAGAAGCTCTGGGATGGGCTAAGAATGCTTCTAGTGGTCTGAATGTTCATCTGATTAATAGTAGGTGAACTTCTTGATATTTTACTGGGGTACCTGATATTATACTTTTTTATTTTTTATTTTAATTTTTATAACAAAAAACAACAAATAAAACCTTCTTTCAGTTATACAGTGTGTTGGCTGGGTACATACATCATATGCACAATATTTATATACATTTCTTCTTGAGTTTACATTCATATTATATTCTAATCAACATTATATATCATGTTATATTATTATTACATTGTCATTAGATATTTTTTATTTCAGTTTCCAGCTATCCTTAAAAGCAAATCCCAACTCTTACGAGATTATATTCATATTATAGCTTATTCAGAAATGATCAATTACAGTATGTCATTATTAAAATATCCTTTAATTTCTTACTCTACTTTCTTTTTTTTTTTTTTTTAAAACAAGTTTTATTAAAAGTTTCAACAACAAACAAATCATTACATATTAAATCTTTCCCTGTCTTTCTACAATAATTTCCCCAATATTCTCATAAAACACAAACAAACACAAACAAACATAAAAAATCTTTTAGTAAAGTACCTTGGCCCCAGTTACCTCTCTTTGCATGGGCTAAAATAATAGCGCATATCACTCTTCACAATTCTATCTTATTTAATCCATCTTAATTAACTCATTAAATTTGTATCTTTTGCCCATTCATTATCCCTCTATCTCTTCTTATAATGAAAAAAATTTCTCCTGAAATCACTAATCAGAGTATGATGCCTTTCTATCCTCCCCCTAAGTTAGTAAAATTAACATTCAACATAACAAATACCCAATTTGGTTCTGCTTGGTACATTCTATCCACCAAAAATATTTAAATACATTGTATCCTCCTTTCCTTCGATATTTTATTACATTTTAAAAATCAATCATTATTAAAAACTTCAACATTTTAATTTCTTATTAAATCTTAAACCATTCTAATTTACTATTTCAAATATAAATGTTACAATACCATCTTCTGTACCTTAGCAGAATCTTTCTTACAGAAATTTATATTTCATCCTTTGTCTCTAAAAAAATCCCTCTTCTCCCATCCAATTTTAAAGCTTTGAGGCTTTTCTCCGCCTTTCCCTTTCTTTCTTCCCCCACCAAATCTTCCTACCCCCTTCTTCTTCTAACCTCTGCCTTGCTGGGATCCCTTCTCTGTTGTGTTCCCTTTTTCTCTTGTTTGTTATCATTATATTTACTTTGCATCATATTTTTCTCTTTCTCAAATGTTTTTTAGATCTTAAGTCCTTCATTTTCCTTGCTCTCTTCATTCCTTCTTCCTTAGGTAAGTTTTGGGATTCAATGAAGATGGCGTCTTCGCTCTTCCTTGTTGTTCTTCTTCCGTTTCCATCTGTTCCATTGTCTGTTGGTAATTGACCAGCGCCATTTCTAGAAATAGAAAAGCTTTTTCCATGCCATCTTTGCAGGCTGCTTTTGTTTGCTCATATTCATCCCTCAGGTCTTCAAAAAGGAAAGCCATTATAAATAAATCTTTTCTTTTCTTTATTCCTCTTTCTTCTTACACCAACCAAATATTCCGAGAGAAAGGCAAAACAATCCCAAAATCCACAATCCTCAATAAATCCAAGCAAGCCAAAATTCCCCCTTCCTCTTCCAGGGGTGGTATCAAACAAATAAAAAAAGAGTCCAAATCTATATTTTAAAGCCTTATTAAGATTATATTTCTGTCCTCAAGTCTTCAAGGCATCTCCTCCAACAAGATCCAAATTTATATATTTTCTTTATCCTCTCCTTCCGGCTTAATTCCGTCGGGAGGGAGAGTAATCTTTCCTTTCAGCACCTCAAAATAGCCGCTTTTTTTTTCTCTTGTGGAAAAAGTCATCAAAAACCCTCTTTTCCAGGAATTAAATTAGATAAATCTCAAAGCCCTGGGTCGACCAAGAAGAACTTTCACTTTCAATAACTTTCTCTTCTTCCTCCTGCGCATACTTGCCCGGCTGTCAACTTCTTTGTGGCGGCCATTGCGGACCGCCGCTGCACCGTCCTGGTAAAAGGGGTTCAGCCGGCCAGGAGGGGTCTGCAACACCCCAAACCCTTCCTCCGGATCCCCTTACCTTCAGCTACCCCTGCAGGGCAGCCTTGCTCCGCACCCGTCCGGTCGGAGCCCCAAAACGGCTAGCGCGGCAGGGATCGCGCAGCTTCGCGAATCCCTACCGCTCGCGAAGCCGACAAACCGGAAACTCCCAATTTCTTACTCTACTTTCTAACCATCCATAAAATAAATCCCAAATCTTATAATACTCCTTTTCTTCTTGCTCTCTAACTGCTAATGTTAGTCTACTCATTTCTGCACATTCCATTATTTTCTTAATCACCTCCTCTTCCATCAGAATTTTCTCATTTTTCCAGTTTTGAGCAAATACAATTCTAGCTGCTGTTAATACATTAAAAATCAAGCATGTTATTTTTTTACTATAACTTTCAGGCAAAATCTCCAATAAAAATATCTTAGGCTTTAAATCTATGTGTTGTTTTATCATTTTTTCCAACCATGTGTGTATTTTAGTCCAGTATCTTTTAGCATGTCCACCACATATGGTAATATGATCCAGGTATCTGATGACATTTCCAACATTTCATCAATTTCTTTAAACATCTTTGCCAATTTTGCTGGGGGCAGATGCCACCTATAAAATAAATTCTCTTTATAGACCGTTGACATTGTTAATTTATAATTTCTACTCCATTAATTTCTGCCATTTATCCAAGTCTATCCCATATCCAAAATTTCTTCCCAAGCAATCATCCTTTCTTTAACTTGTTCTTCTAATTTCACTCCTAATAAATAGCCATATAGTTTTAAAATCATCTTTTCTTCAGTACCTGTTAAGATTTTATCTAATTCAGTCAATTCTTTATAAAACCTATCTATCTTTATATCTTTTTCATATATCGAATGTATTTGTATATATGAATACCAATTCATATTAATCCCTTGTTCATCTAATTCTTGTTTTGTTTTGAGCTCACTCTTTTCATTTAAAACATCATTATATCTAACAATATGTTCCATTTAAAAAAAAAACATTTGGATACACAAATGCCTCCCTTGTTGATAACCAGACTGGTATTTCCAAGTAATGTTGTTCCCTTATTTTCTCCCATGTTGACAATAAGGCATCTCGAACATAGTGTCTCCGGAAGTATTCATGTGCCTTGCTTTTCTTATACCATAAAAATGCATGTCACTCCAATTGTAGGTCATGCCCTTCCAATATTAACAGCCTAGTATTTTTTAAAACAATCCATTCTTTCATCCACACCAATACTATGGCCTGATAATATAATACCCAATTGGATAGTCCAAAACCTCCTCTCATTCTAGTATGTTGTAACAGTTTTAATTTAATCCTTGTCTTTTTTCCCTGCCATATATATTTCAACATCATTTGAAATTCCTCAAAATATTCTTTCCCTAACTTTATTGGAATTGTGTGGAATAAGTATAATATTCTTGGTAATATATTCATTTTAATTGTTGATATTCCCCCTGTCAAGGATAGTTATAAGTATTTCTGCTTTTCTAAGTCTGTCACAATCTGTTGTTTTAGTCTATAGTAATTATCCTCCTTCAGTGTTCCACACCTTGCTGTCAATTATATCCCCAAATATTTCACTTTTTTTTGGTGATCTGGATATTTAATCTGTCCATTAGTTCTTTTCTTTGTTTTTCCGTTATGTTCTTCACTAAATCTTAGTTTTTTCTTTATCTATTTTCAGTCCTGCAACCTCCCCATATTCTTCTATCTTTTCTATCAACTTAGGACTTGTTTCTAATGGTTCTTCTAATATAAAAAAAATATAAAGATCATCTGCAAATGCCTGTAATTTATACTCCTCATTTTTTATCTTCATTCCCTTCATTCCCTTGTTTTTTCTAATGTTTCTGTTTAGTACTTCCAAGGTCAATACAAATAGCAGTGGTGACAGAGGACATCCTTGTCTAGTTCCTTTTTTTGGTATTAATATTATCCGTCAAATCTCCATTTATCATTACTTTTGCTGATTGTTTATAATATATTGTCTCAATCATTTTAATAAACATTTCCCCAAAGCCATCTCTTCCATTTGCACCAACATGAATTGCCAATTTACATTATCAAATGCTTTTCATGCATCTAAAAAAACCAGTGCCATTTGTTTCTCTGTGTAAAATAATTTTAGTATCTTTTAAATCTTTCTGCCATTATTGAGGCAAATATTTTATAGTCTGCATTCAACAGGGATATAGTTTTTTATTTGTTGTAAATCAGTATCTTCTTTTGGTATAAGAGTAATATATGCCTCTGTCCATGAATTAGATATTTATCAATACCTTATTCATTACACTGTAGTGCTAAAAGATTCCTGTAATGTCTTATATAGTTCTGCTGGTACCCATCTGGTCCAGAGCTTTTCCAGTATTTTGTCTGATTATCACCGCTGTCATTTCCATCATTGTTATTTTCCCTTCTAACATTAACTTAGTTTCATCTGGTATTTTGGGTAGTTCTGCTTCTTGTTGGAACCTGATATTATACTTGAAGATAAGTTCAGATATGGAGGTTTTAAAATATCTTCCTCCTTGTCCTAATTTTAACAATCACACACTTTTGTGATCAGGAAACAAAAATCACTTCTGTAAATATAAGAAAAAACTTAATTGGTCATTCCAAATATATCTGGTATTATTATCTCATATAAGAACATTGCTGCCTTTGACTTCTATGAATGAAAGAAATTGATAGCTTCATGGGACACAACTACTACACAGAAGGCAAGAATTCCTTGAATCAATAAGGTTAGTGTCCCATCACAATTAACCATTTTAAAATCCTATGGAATTTGATAGGTAAAATTCCATAGGATATAATTGCAATCTGTAGGATTTTGAATCCATATAATTGAATAGCCCATTTTAACTGGACTGTAAACTCCCCATTTTAATTGTTTGGCTCTTTTAGTCAAGGAAATGGATAAATTGCCTCTAAGTTAATTTCCTTCGGCCTTATACTCTGTACATCTTGGGATCCCCCATGCAGTGCATGAAAGAGAAGTTTCACAGATTTCATCTTGTAAATGATTCATATGCTGAAAGGAAGAACAAGCCCAATGGGGCCAGCTGTTCTGCAGAAAGTTCACGCTGAGAAGGAAAATAAGACATGGGAGGAGTTACCTTGACAAACTTTGAATTGCCTCCCCATCCCCTCCAATTTTTCATGGACTGCCTGCAACAACTACCTTTATAATTAGATGCTTCTTGCCTGCTGGGCCCTCCACAGAGATCAAACACTTCTCTTCCCACCAACACTTGAACAACCTTGTGTCTGCACGGAATACAAAGCACCGTTTAAACAGCTGTGGTTCACACTTAGCATGAAGAGTTTCTGGAAACATGACCTTTCTGTGGAACTAGTAATTGAAGGGACATTCCTTGGGAAATATGAAAAGCTTCAGCTTGTAAAAAATAATCAAATGACATTCCTTCTTGAAATGCTTGGTTTCAAGAAAAAATGAGAAGCTTTATAAGAAATATAAATGGTTTAAAAACTAGGGCTGGGAAACATTTTTTCCTCTCTGTTAGGAGGCAAATTCCTTCATAGCTGTCTGATATTAGACACATGCTAGTTCCTATCTTACCCTATCTACTGAACTTCTTTTAGAGGTTTTCATCATTCACTATTACAGTTAGTCCAAACTGTTTGCCTTCAAAAGTACAATAGGCTATGGCAAATTCTCAATGTATACTGTCTCCTTCTTTACCGAATTTATTGAATATTGTATGCATTCAACAAAAACATATAATAGGTGACAGTGTGGGGAATTAATTCTGATTGTAAAAAAGGGGTGTCTTCATTTTGTTTGAATATAAGCATCATTTGGTCTTTGAAATCATAATATAGGCATGAGCTATATTAGATAAGGGACTGTTTTCAAGAATCTATTTTCAGCTGCAAATGAAAATGAGTCCTTGAGCACATACAGGAAGAGAATATAATGTGGTACAGATTTTATTACATATGAAGCAGTGAATGAAAGGGATACTGAATATGTGTAGAAGGCTATTTCCTTATCACTAAGCAGTCACCATTAACCTTTAAACGTCTTAGAATGAATTATTTATTATGGTTCTCCCACTTTCATTTTAAACTCAAGTTGCTTCCCTCACAGTGCTGACTTGTTACTCTGAAGCACAAAAGATGAAGCTGCCTAGGCTCAGAGACTTTTATTTGTGTTATGGACCATCAACTTAATCGCTATCAAACAGCAAAGCCCAAGGAACAGTTTCCTTCTCTCCTTCAATTTATAGACATTATCCTCACTGGACACCATTTACTGAATTTGCTCATTGAGCCAATCTGCTTTGTAAGACCAACATAAATTAATTCTGCCATTGGAAAAGAAAAAAAAGACTTAAAAAAAGAAGAAGCCATTTAGTGCTCCAAATACCCGGGACAAAAAGTGGATGGAGATACCGAACAAAGTTAAGACGAAAGCACCAATTGCGCATGTGAGAATGTGTCAGTGAATGGTAATTTGATACCTCAAGACTGGGCAAATCTGTAAACACCAGTGAAAACAATATAGTAGTCTTTGATCTGTGACTGATTACTTAAGGACCACTCAGAGTTACAACAGGTTTCTATAGGGCAACTTCTGACCCAGATTTGAAGTTTTGATGGCCTCTCCACCCCCAATCATATCACTTTTCAGGTGCTCAGCAATTGTCTCCTATTTACAGCTATTGCAGTATATTGTGGTCATATGACTGCAATTTATGATGGTTTGTTTTTTTTGCTGAAAATCAATGTTTACATCCAGTTTCTGACAAAAAACAACAATTTCACAACCATGGTGATTCACTTAATGATCGTTGCATAAAAGGTCATACAATTTGGTACAGTCACATAGTGAACTGCTTAATGACTGACATGACTTACAACTATAATTCTGGGCTCAATTATAGTTTTAAGTCAAGGACTACCTGTATTGGGTTCAATCTTACTCACTCACTCACTTTTGAACCAATTCAGGTTTCTGAACTAATTTCAAACATGCCACATAGCATAGTACTTTGTGAAAGATTAATAGAGTATAGTTAAATTATTCTTGACTAGTTTAACAGATCAGTTTAAACTTGTAAGAGGAAATCCAGATAACTGAAACCTCTTTGTCTGTGGTGACAGTGTTGGATTGAAAAGCATCCTGAGACTATGAACAGATCAGAGTGCAAACTCACTGGAACAGTTGAACTGCAGTCTCCCAGGCAGCATGAGGGATTTGAGGAAATAGGGGATGAAGTGTTGAATGTTGATTTAGAAAAGGCATCTAGTTGCTGAGAGATATGAGACATTTCAGAGAGACCTCCTTTATTAGCTCACTATAACTGCGGCTAACAGTTTTCAAGGTTCTGCATTTACCACAGACTGGCATTAACAACATTTTAACATCTTTCTGAAATCTGTATTGTTTTTGCTTCCTTGATTTTTGCCAACTGCAGTATATGATGCAGTATATAATGCACATTTTTGCCAACTGCAGTATATGACCTGCATACAGTTACTACTAATTGTGTCATGATTTTGTATGAGCTAAGTCTCAGTTTTCTAGCCCTTATCTAATTAATTACCATACAGGTACCAAGAAAATTCAGATGCCACCTACATATATTTCATGCCACAGTTCTAAGCAATGACTAGTGGCTTTGTGTAGATATTGCTGAACAACAGGAAGATGAATAGAAGACTGTAGAATTTTGTAATATAAATGTCAAGTGATAGAATAGTACTCCCTCAGCATCATCCCAGGAATTAGTAATCTATATTGCAGTAGCTCTTCAACCAACCCAGGCAAAGTGTTGAAGGGTTGGTAGCCTTAAAAGTTATTCTAGAGAATTAACATTCCCATGGGGTACTATAGTAGTTTCAAATCCACATGAGGCATAAAATGTTTGATAATCACTTTCATATAATGTCTAGAAGTGAAATTGGCAGGTAGCCCCTCTTCAGCAACTGGTGTTGAAGAAGAAAGTTGGAAATCAGTTTGGAGGTCCAGGTGATATTTCTTTGGTGATTCCTGATAAAGTTTCTCATAAATCTCCATGGACCACTTTGCCTTAACATTTTTTATAGAACAAAGCTGAGAAAGAGGTTCCTGAGATGAGAGATTGCAAAGAGAAAAAGAACACACACACACACCACCTTCTTAATAAGAAACAAACATTTTATGAATATGCAGGTTTGGCTTCAGTATGTTTTTCTAATATAGGTTCCTGAAGTAATCACTGAAGCTTCAGTTACCTCTATATATAATATTTAGTCTTTATGCGGTATTTTCCACTGTATAATCAGCAGTTGGGACTCAGTTTGACAGCCCTTGAGAGTTTTCCTTGCAAGATTTATTTATTTATTTATTAAATTTATCTGCCATCTGGCTGCTCAAAGTGACACAAACATTGTTCTGAAGCAAAAATGCTTCCATTAGTTCCTTTATTAGAATAAATAATTTAAAGAATAGATGAAGCCTAACAGTGTTGCTTTCAATCTCTCTTGATCTTTTAGCTCCTATATATGTCTCCCTTAGGGTAAAGAAAGGATGAAAACAAACAACTTAATGATAAAACCTTCAAAGGCAGATAAGACATGGGAATGAATTTCTGACTCTCTTTGTTTAGCTGAAATAGACCAGATATTACTGCCATCAGGAGCTGGAGAGGAGGAAGAAACTGGTTGGCTTAGTTAATCCTTTACCCAGTTTTACTTCACTTGAAATGCATCATTCTTTTCAGTTACTTCCCCTGTATCTCTTATAACAGAAAGCAATCAAGTAAAATCCATTTGGAAAAAAAAGTGGAAGGGAAAAAAACAGTCTTTCATTCCTTCCAGTTCTCTTACCTTCTTTTTGTTTCCCGAACTTAAAATAAATTGTGAAACTTCAGAACTCTTTCAAAACTTCAGAACATTACTGTGCCACATGCTATGAAGTTTATACATAAAAACACTAAGCCAAAATAAAATGATTCTCATTATAGATTAAGTATGGCCTTCTAATAGAGTGTGAAGAATAGAATAGAATAGATTTTTTTTAAATTTGCCAAGTGTGATTGGACAAACAGGGAATTGTCTTCGGTGCATAAGATCTCAGTGTACATAAAAGATATAAGCGATAACTCATGATCATAGTCATTGTAAATACATTCATTATGAATCATAAGATACAACACTTAGTGATAGTTATAGGATACTAAATAAGCAATCAACATAAATCATACTAGGAAACCAAATAATATAAATCATAAAGATATAAGCAACAAAGTTATACTCATAAGTAGAAAAGGAAATAGGTAATAGGAAGGATGAGAAGAATAATAGCAATATAGTCTTAGTAAATAGTTTGACTGTATTGTGGGAATTACTTGTTTAGTGATGGCATGGAGGGAAAAGCTGTCCTTGTGTATAATTGTTCTGGTGTACAATGCCCTATAATGTCATTTTGAGGATAGAAGTTGAAACAATTTATGTCCAGGATGTAAGGGGTCTGTAGATATTTTCACAGGCCTCTTTTTGACTTGTGCAGTATACAAGTTCTCAATGGAGGGCAAGTTAGTAGCAATTGTTTTTTTCTGCAGTTCTAATTACCTGTTGAAGTCTGTGTCTATCTTGTGTGGTTGCAGAGCCAAACCAAACCAGACGCAGAAAGCTTTTTTTGATGACGTTTTTGATGTTGGGTGTCCATTTTAAGTCTTGAGATGTTATAGAACCAAGAAACTTAAGGACTCTACTGTTGAACTGTTTTGTCTAGTATTTAAGAGGTGGTAGTATAGGAAGGTTTATTCTAAAGTCTACCATAATTTCTATTGTTTTGAGTGTATTTAGTTCAAGATTGTTCATCAATAACATTCATCAATATTATTTCAATGAATGATCTGAGTCATTTCCATTTGATTTGAAGAGTAAACATATGCATAGAGGACATTCTTATGTCCCCAATTGAACAGCAGGATGCCCTGGTAACTGCTTTCTTTCTGTCATATCTTTATGAATTTGCTTTTTTTCATCTTCACAACCAAGATAATGCTCTACATCCAGACACTGAGCTAGGATGGAAGGAACCTTAGCAAGTGTAATTGTAGACTCAGTGAGGTATTCTGATTATAATATTGTGGAATGCTCTCGGTTATGTTTCTGCTGCTTTTACTGAATGCCATTGTGATCCACCAAAGTTATAGGTCACCATATAACTCTCCTAAATATATAACTGGTGCACATACCTGGTCTTATATTCACTTCTCTTTTAGTTGTCCACAACAAGCCCAATCTATACCCAAGCTCTATTTCCCAGCCCAGCAATTGTCAAAAAGCAGGACTGCCCTTGAGATCTGGTTTCAAGGTTGATGGAAGGGGAGGAGCTGTATCTTCTAAATGTCTCCCTTATATCTGACATTTGTTCCATGCTAAGTTTAATTTCCTTCAGGAGTTCCCAGCTTCTTTTCTTCAGAAACATAGCCATTGGTTTTAATTATTAATCTCAGAGAAACAGAAATTTATTTAAATATGTTGCTGGCCCAAGAAAGATCAGAGATGATTTACTCTGTTTAGTAACTGGTCTTAAAACAGAAAAAATGTATTATTAGGATTTGTGTATTTAGTTATGTCTTTTATAAACCCATATTTATGCTTCTATTCTTGTGCTATAGCTGGTGAGGATGAGGAAATTCTGTGGGATTCATAACCAAGTTCTATCTTTCAAATGGAAAAGGGTTATCTGTTCCTAGCTGTTCTTTTACTTCCCATTATGCTTTTCTCTCCACCACTGAATACCCATAGGTAGACAAGCTAGGAGGCTAAATGAGATAGAGTGTAAGATGCAAATGTGTTGTTGATAGAGGTCACTTTCTCCTGCAATGAAAAATGATTCTAATTAACCCCCTTTATTATGAATTCCTTACAACAGCTGAAGGCTATAAAGGGACTTGGTTTCCATTCAATCATGGAACTTCAGCAGCAGAAAGTCAAGGCTGGGGCAGGATTAAGAGAAATAGAGAGGGTTTTCTTCCTTCAACCAGGAATGGGGAAAAATGAAAAGTTGTGTTCTTAAGCTTGGATATTTCACAATTATTCACACTGCTTCATAGCTGAAATGAGGACATATATTAAGAACTGACATTTTAAAGCCAAAATATCCTAACTATCTATACAGACATTTAAACACTCATCAGCAAATCTGATTTGCTCCTTTCCTAAATTAATTATTCACAAATAATGTTTCCAAACTGAAAGACAGCTTTCAGTAACCCTTTAAGGAACTGGTTACCAAGGAGGATTGGTATAGGATTAGCACCGCTACCCTTTAAAACTAAAAAGTTGCTAAAGAAACAGCAATAAAGTAAAAGTTCATAGTGATCATAGCAATTGTAATGACCATGATGATTGTAATCAGTGACAGCAGCATGAAGATGTCAAACTATGACAACATTAGAATAAAGCCGAATGGCTGATGTTAGATCGATACTCAGGACAAAATTTACAATACAAATCACAACATGGAATGTTCGATCTCTATGTCAATGTGGGAAACTTGCACAAGTACATGGAAATTTGACAACTATGGTCTGCATATTCTGCATATTAATGAGAATGGATTGGGGATTGGGAGTGATAGACTTACCAGTGATGAGAAGATGGTTTTATTTTCTGAACATCAAGATTGACATGAATATGGAGTGACTTTGATACTAAGCAAGCAAGCAAGCAAAGCAAAGCAAAATATTGATAGGCTGGGAAGTTATTATCCCCCCCTGCCCCCATATAATTGTTGCTAGGTTTCAATCAAGACATGTAAAAACAACTATTATCCAAGCCTATGCACCAACTGAAGAAAAAAATAATGCATAAAATGATACATTTTATGATCAGTTACAAAGCACGATAGATGAAACCCCAGGCTTTGACCTGAAATTACTATTTAGAGATTTACTTTTCAGATTAGTTGTGTTAGAGATGACTTGAAATATAATATGTGCCCTGATCCTGGTGAATGATTATTATTGTTCTCTAGTACAAATGATTTATGCATTCAAAATACATACTTTGTACATAAGAATTTTCATAAGAAGACATAGAGATCACCTGGTGTGTACCAAAGAATGAGACTGACTACATATGTGTTAGAAAACAGTGGAGGTCTTCCTTGTAAGATGTACATGTCTACTGAGGAGCAGATATTGCATCTGATCATTACCTCTTGATGTCGCCAGTTTGTTTTTGCCTGAAAAAACTATAGACACAAAACCAATTTGTTCACTAGCTATTGAAAGACTAAAAGAGTAGAGAAAAATACAGTTAGTTAAAAAAGAGTTCCAAATATAATCACAAATCAGTTTCAGATTTTGCAAAATATTGACAATTCTGAAGCACATTGGAAACTCTTAAAAACAATTAACAGTCGAGATAGGGGAACAAACAATCGGCTGAAGAAAAGGAATCCAAAAAGAACAGTGAATCAAAAACAGAATGTGGCAGCTAATTGATGAACAGTAAAAAGCAAAATACCAATTACATCAAGCAAAAACACCTAAGGAGAAGATAGCAGCAACAAGACAATATAAAAACTTGGAACGTAGAGTTAAACATATCTGCAAAGCAGATAGAAAAGACTGGATGGAATGAAAAACAGCTAAGGCACAAGATGCATCAGAAAGGAACAATGTCAAGATGCTATATGTCCTTGCCTGGGAACTAATGGGAATAAGAACCAACGCCAATTCCCCAATTAAAGATAAATATGGGATCAAGATCATTATTATGCTTAATAAAGAAGAACAAGAAAAATACATTTTAGTGACGTATTGAACCAACCTTGTCCATAAACAACTGCTGATATTGCCAACATTGTACAACTAGAGGAACTTAATATCAATATGGAGCCAATTACAATTATTGAAGTTCAAAATATAATACAGTTGTTAAAAATGGCACAGCAGTTGGTTTAGAATAGATATCCACAGAGCTCCTAAAACATGGTGGAGATAGTTGGGTACAAGAGCTCATTTTTTAAATTATTATTTATTATTATTTATATGTTGCTGCTCAGAATGCATATCAGAAGACTGGAGGTGGGGAGTAATCATTTAAGTACCAAAGAAAGGGAACATGAGTGATTGTAACAACTGGAGGGGCATAATGTTGCTATCAGTCCCTGGAAAAGTTATCTGCCCTTTGTTGTTGCTAAGGGGACTTCAGTACCTGCGTGAAGAACAAGCAGGATTCAGGAAAGGATGGTCTTGTAAAAACCAGATCCTGCCTTATGAAAATCATCAAACAGAATTTAAAATTCCAGAAGCCAATAGTAACCAATTTTATTGATATTACTTGATTTGTCAAGAATCACTATGGGATATTGTAATAACCTGTGGTATTCCTCAACATTTTATCAACATCTTTAAGAACCTGTATTATAAGTCTATCTGCTGTGTATGAAAGGAATGAGGAAACCAGTCTTCTTTAACATCAATACAGGAATAAGACAGGGATGTATACTATCACCATTCTTGTTTCTCCTCCATGGAGATTGTTATCCATAGAGCAGTAGATTTCCCTACTTTCGCATCCCATAGGCAACAGCCCTTCTAACAAATTTAGATTTTGCAGATGACATCATGTTGCTTGGTCAAACAAATGGTGCTTGCAAGAAATGATCATAAATTTAGATAATAAGGCCAACAAGATGTATAAATATGAGAAGACCAAGTTTATGCAAGTCAGAAGTGCTCAGGATAATATACCTATAACAACAGACCATTGTCAAGTTATAGAACAAGTCCAACAATTTACATATCTTTCAATGGAGGTAGAGATAATATCTATCAATGGAGGTAGAGATAAGGACATTTGCTATCAAATTGGAATGACAACAGTCATATTTCAACACATGCACCCAATTTGGTCTATGATAGCTGTATTATCATAAAGACAAATTTCTTCAAGAGTATTGTTATACCAACTGCAATATATGCTTGTGAAAACATGGAAATGTACAACCAAGATGATTAAACAGTTAAATGTTTTCCAACAGTGCTGCTTGAGAAGAATCTTCCGTGTCTCAAATCGTGACCATATCATTAATGAAGAGTACTACAAAGATCAGATTTATTACACTTACTGAGAAATATGAACAAAGGAATGTGAATGAATGAAACAGAAAACAAGGCTGCTCTCAGAAAACCTGGTGCCAAACATTTAAGGAAGATCTTAAGATTACTTTATTATTGTCCCTTGGGACAATGTCGAAGATGCAGCAAATGATCAAAATTGCTAGAAAACACTTGCTGTCCAATGTACTCCGAACATGGTCTAATGATGATGATGATAACTCTGGTTACCAAAGATCAACTTTCAATCCTAGATGTGGACTTGCAGAAAAATAGCTGCTTTGCCAGTTTTGTGCATGCGCATTAGATAAACCTGACAAGAAAAAAATGAGGTAAAAATGGCTGGTGACTTCTTATGTATGTACACACTCTAGTTCACAATATCTTTTTTTTAAATTCTTGTTAAGATTGGAATTCTGAAAAAGGATTAATATATGGACTGAGCATAAGGAGAAAGAGAAAAAGATAACACAAGGTAGTGAAATACGAATGATTATATTTTGATGTTAAATTAAGGACATCATAACAACAAGGTTTATATTACACAATCTCACATAGTTCCAACTCAACAACTTGCGCTGATAAGCTGTGGAATCAAAGAGAGCTTTGACAAATGAATGTCTCACAACACTGTCTTTTTGTGGAGAACTTAAAGGAAGAGTGGAAAACTATTGGCCTTCACTTTATGTTGAAAGACCAGTGCAGTCTAAGCTGCATCAACAGAAGGATACTATACCAATCACAGGAACTGATAGCACTACTTTATATTGCACTTAGTGAGACCTCTTTTGGAATACTGCATTCAGTTGTGGTCACTGTGATACAGGAAAGATACTGAGGCCCTAGAAAGAGTCTAGAGAAAAGTAACAAAGATGATAAGAAGGGTAAATGTTAAGGGAACAGTTAAAGGAACTAGGTATGTTTAGTCTAATGAAGAGAAGGCTTAAAGGAAACCTGAAAGCATTCTTCTAATACTTCAAGGGCTGCCATAGGAAACAAGGGTTCAATTTATTCTCCATAGCACCTGAGGACAGGACAAGAAACAATGGATGGAAGCTCATCAGAAGGAGATCTAACGTGTAAATAAGAAGTAAGAATGATTAATCAATGGTGAAGCTTGTCTCCTGGAGTTGTGGCTTGTTCCATTGCTGATGATTTTCCAGAAAAGATTGGATTGCCATTTGTCTGGGAGGGCGTGAGGATTCCTGTCTTGGACAAGGGATTGGACTAGAAGATCTCCATATCTTCTAGCCCTATGATTCTGTGATACATTTGATGATTCCTGATGGTTGACTAGGAGTTGGAGTCCTACACCTTTAGAAGGTATCTCAACCTAAGGCTGTCTCCTTTTCCCCAGTAGCTTTTTCCTTTTTCTTTTTGTGGTGATGTATACAGTTCAGTATTACAAATGGAAAGGAATTAGTTTCTTGGAAAATTAATCAGGAACTTCAAGCCAAAACTTACTACTTTTGGATGTCTCGCTTTGAAATTCTGTGATTAGTCATTCTGATTCAGGGCATGTCAGGATTTATATCTGGATTTTATAAGAATATAAGTATTCTAAGTTGTTGGAGCAGTTAAATTAACAACCATAAGACATGTCCTTCTAGGTGTGAAGGAGCATGAACCTTAAAGGTTGCAACTCTGTTATTATTTATGGTGAACATTAATTTGATGGTACAATTGTTATGTCAGGATTCCGACTGCATGCCAGGGATGCTTCGTGAGTTGACATGTTACTTTACTACCACACTGAGTTAGCAATCCATTTGTTTTTAAAATTTGACTATTGATAACTAGTATTTATTACCATTGCTATGGCTCTTTCCCAGTTGTCCTTCAAGGGACATATTGAGCTCAATTGTTATCTAGAAATAAATTTAAAATTCATATATTGACTGATAGACATTTACCCTAGAAAGCAACAGCTGGAACTAAACTGGAACTAGGCAAATTATAATGTGCATCATGACTACCTACCATTGATGATATAAGAATGATTGAACACAGATTCCAATTCTGGAGTCCTTTGAATTTTCCCTTTTATGTGTTTATTTTTATTTGGATAATTTAGATAGATAATTTTCTTGAGTGAGCCAAAGTAAGCCATGATAGATTGTTCGATTTTGTCTTAATGCTATGGATGAAGCCACCCACAGCTCATAGCACAATATGTTTTATTAATAACAATTGCTTATTCAGTAAACTATGGAAAAACAGAGATAAATTGCTTTATGTAGTTTCCTGTTAACAGGAGCTTCCTCAAGTACAAAAGTACATGCCTCAAGTACAAAAAAGCCATAATCACTTAAAATCACCTAGCCAATCTAGGCCAGCCCTTTCTCCAAGGCATTCTTTGGAGAAGTTAAAAAAAATCAAGATGATTGCTTCGATCATCATCCTGTTTTTATTTAACCTTCTCTATGAATGTTCCAATTTTGTGATAGTATAATCAAATATTTGCTACCCTTTCTATGGCCCAGGATCAACATTCTGTGGCCCAAGATGATTGAATGGTGGGGGCGAGGAAATAACAGCAACATTATTGATGGTCATTTTTAGGAACAATTTCAATTCTGTAGCAATTATGTAGATAAAATATTTAATTCTGGAGCAGGAGTATGCTAACCCTAGTAGGGAGACAGATTTGCCATTGTGCCTTGTACAAGTTTACAGTAATGAGTGTTCTTGACTCTATATCTAGCATTGCCTAATCTTATTTCCATTATTACTATAGGATGCTTTTATTATGTTTCAGGATATTATTATGTCATATTATTGAATCATCTCATTTCAAGCCACCTTGTAAATATTAGGGCAGAGTTTTTCAATCTTGGTAGCTTGAAGATGTGTGGAGTTCAGGTGGATACAAAGGCGGATACAGACAATTGGAAAGAAGGACAAATATTAAGGTGGATGAGGCCACACTAACTATTGAACTTACTTGGCAAATTACAGTGCAAATTACAGTGCAAACAAATGTATTTAGACCTACGTTTATATGAAATTACTTTTTCCGGGATCAGAAACAAATGTATTTAGACCTACGTTTATATGAAATTACTTTTTCCGGGATCAGAAAAACCTTTTTCCAACATATTTTTCCAACAAATCTTTATTTTTTAAGAACATGTGCTAGTGATAACAAAGAATCAACAATGCTTTTGCAATTTCATCCCAGAAACATATGATGAATCACGTGGTGTACAGAATACATTGATCATAGATCTGAAGGGACTGGATTGAAATCAATTGCTAGAATCAGGAAATAATGTAAATCTAGGCTGTTGAGTCTGTCAAGTGACAAGGGAAAGAATGAAGCACACAATTTACAAAGTCACAATACATGAAAGTTTAATGACTTCTGCTGTGAAAATAGTAATAAAAAAACATTCTCAAAAAGCCAGATTTTATTTGACTTTAAGATTTTTCTGGCTCAATGGAGGAGATAAGGACAAAAAGCATGACATATCCTTCTTTTGCCACATGTCTGGTAACTCTATTCAGGAGGAATATGATCTATGCATGCCCAGTTTGATAACAATTTGTTTGTTACAAGATTGTAACAAACTCTACCTTCAGAAAAAAAAATGGTGGAGCAGGTTTGCAAAAGAATTCAAAGCAAACTGCTTGTTCAGCGTCTGAAGCTCAATAGAATGTTTTCTTATTCCTTTTGAAATCCAAAACCCTTCAGGCTCTCCTTCCTTCAGAAAACATTAAGGAGTGTTTTTTTCACCTGGGGCCTAACAAAATGTCTCTGTCAGCTTCTCCTTCAAATACAGGAAGAATAGATCAGTGGTGGGCCCATTTGATAGGAATTGTTTGTTTTGGTTGTGATATAAGTGTTCCCCATTAACCTATGTTTGCTGCCTATTTTGTTTGCTTTTTGAGATGGTATATTTTTAATTATACATTGTCCAAAGTCAGTTATGAATTCAGGTGATCTTATAAATTGAAAGTGTTGTGTATAGACATTTGCATACTCGAAATACTACGTTCCAATTGGACTACCACTGCCGCCTAGCGATTGGTGGTTAACAACTGTTATGATTGGTCCGCCAAATGGCGGGAGGTTTAAAACGATGCCATTGGTCGCGAGCCGCGAGCAACTGCTATAAAAGAGGCTGCCACAGCTCAAGTTTAGTTGAAGTTACTGACAGTTAATAAAGAGCTGAATTCAACTCCGGTCTCGAGTCTGTCTTTGTTCCACGACAGAACAGAAAGTATAAATATATTGTTATTTACTATTAAACAATCACTCTAACATAGACCTCCCCAAGCCAGGAGAACCAATCCTTTTTTCAAAATAGCTTTATTATGAATTTCTCTTTTGTCAGTAACTTACTTAGCTCTGTCAGTAGTTTCCAACCTTATGTATGTTGATACAAGTTTCCTATTAGTTGCTAGTTACTAGTGTGCCACATGAAATAAATTAAATCCCAAAAGCTGCATTTTGTTAAAATCACAAGAAGAAACAGCTTATTACATTTCAACATAATTGTCTTTTCCCAGCTGGGAGTTGAGTGGTTAACTAATTCAGAAGTGTTTACCGGTGGTGAGGACAGATCATATTTATATTCTGGCAGTAATTAGCTTACTGGGATGTAAAAACTGAGTTTTCCTCCAACTTTATTCAGAAGGAAAAATCTATCTTTGTCTTAGTCTTAGTATTTTAAAATTGGCTGATACATAAGCACTTTTGTCACTTTTAAAAGGAAAGAGTTATAAATAGCAAGTACATAAATAACAATATTATATGCCAATTGAAGCTATCAATATTTTTTAAAGGAAAGTATATGACTGGGAGTTAGAGGAACTTGGGCAGGAATGCAGGGTTTGTACTCTTCTCCTTTTAGATTCAGCTAAATATAATCAAGGATTTTATTTGGTCTACATTTTTAAACAAAAAGTCCAAAGTTGATTATCGGGACTAGCTTCATATTAAAGTTGTTGGAGAGAAAGGTTGGGACTAATCTGCAATTGCCTACTCAATCAAGGTTATGAAATCAATACTCAGTCTCCAGATAGTTTGTTTTTTTTAACAATAATTTTTATTGTTCTTTTTCACCTTTTACAACTATAGATCTTAATTGTAACAGTACTGTGTCCTCATTATTATACAAATTATTATACAAACCAATCTCACATAAATATCTACATTTATATATCTTTATATACATTCATATACATTTATCTATAATTTTCTTATCTTCTTTATCCTTGTTTCTATTGTTCAACCATTTATACCATTTATCCCAAATTTTGTAATACTCCGACTCTTCTTTATCTTTTAATTTTAATGTCAATTTTTCCATTTCAGCACAATCTAGAATTTTTTGAATTACTAATTCCTCTGAGGGCATGTTAATTTGTTTCCAACATTGTGCATATGCTATCCTTGTTGCTGTCAAAATATGTAGTAAAATATATTTAATCTATTTAATATTTAATTTAATTTAATTATTCCCAACAGAAACAACACCAGTTTAAATTCTGTTCAATCTTCCACTATTTCTTTTATCCAAATTTTCCTAGTTTGGGATATTCTAGGTAGTTCTTACCTTGTTTTTGATGCATACTTCCTGCAGGCACACTACATCTACTTTTTGTTTCACTAATTTTATCAGTGTTCGCTTTCTTTTAGCCAGCGAATTTAATCTGTTAATATTTATTGATATTAATTTGATTTCTTCTCCCATTCTTCTATTTGTCTACTTTTCTTTGTCTTCTATTAGCCTTTAGGTCTCTTTGTATTCTTGGTCTTGGTCGTGCCCCTTTTTCTTCCTGTTGTTCTTTTTCTTCCTTCCTTCTTTCTTCCTGTTCTCCTTCTTTTGTTTCTTGTTGTTGCTCTTCCTGGCTTCCAGACTCTAATTCTTCTCTGCTACTCTATTCTTCTTCTACTCCCACAAGTTGATCATATAACTCTTGTGCTTCTCTAGGTTGTCCATTTTGATTTTCTTCTCTTGCCAAGACACTAGCATCCCTTCTGGAACTAAACACCTGAATAATATATTCCTTTAGTCAGTAGTGTCGCCAAGAGGTTCTCTCACCCTTCTTGGAATCTGTTTCAGAGTTAGTATCTCCTTTTGTTTGTACATCATTGGTTCCACCCTCATTATTTTATAAATTATATCTCTTACCTTTTTTTTCACGAACCTTATATGCACTTATATGCACTTCTCAGGAATCTGTGCCTTCTGGCATAATTAGTATGCACTCTGTATACATCATCCAATTCATTCAAAATTTCGTGCTTATCTCTTTGCAGAGCTTCCGCTATTATTTCAGCCATTATCATTTCTAGGTCTTCTTCTTTTGACTCTGCAACATTTTAAAATCTAAGATAAAAGACTGTATGGTCCATCTCCAAATGGATGAGAGAATCCTCCAAGTCTTTGTTTAATTCTATCATCCTCCGATCCACCAGCTCAAGTTTCTTCTCAGTTTGTTCTGTTTTTGTTTCCACAGCTTTTATTGTTTATTCATTTTTTTCTATTGCTTGTTGAATTGAGCCCATTTTCTCATCTAATTTGTGTATATCGCTTGTCATTTCACCCATCTCTGTTTTCATTTCACCATGGTTTTTAGACATTTTTTCTTGAAGTTTAATCATTGTTTCCTGAGGGTTGTTAAGAGGGTTGGTGTCATGTTTTGTGAATTTGATGTTGTATTTTGTTTTTCCATGGTAAGCATCCCTTCAATAGATCTTTGGGTTGCTGGAGAAGCAATTGACACTGATGGGGTTGCTGTTGTTTTTTTCCAGCCTTCAGTGTTGTGGTGATACTCATTATTTCTTTTAGGATTTTATTCTGTTCTTTCAAAATTCTATATACATTCCCCAAATTAACATTCAGTGATTTAAATACTATTAATAGGATATACACATAGCATATTTTATAAAGCAATCAATTAATTATATTTCTTACTTGATGTTGATATATAATTATCAATATTCACTATATAATTTAAGAAAAATATAAATCACATTTATTATCCACTCTAATATCAGAATTTAACTAATATAATATAAATTAATAGTATATGAGTTATAAATCAGGGGTCCCCAACCACCGGTCCGCGGACCGGTACCGGTCCGCAGAACAAGTCCTACTGGGCCGCTGAGCTTGCTGGGCGCCGCCATCTTTTTGATGAAAAAGTGCTTCCGGTGAGCTTTTCCGGGTAGAAAGCTCACCGGAAGCACGCTTTCATCAAAAAATATGGCGGCCAGCGCTTCCGTGAGCTTTTCCGGGTAGAAAGCTCACCGGAAGCACGCTTTCATCAAAAAGATGGCGGCGCCAGCGCTTCCGGTGAGCTTTTCCGGTAGAAAGCTCACCGAAGCACGTTTTCATCAAAAAAGATGGCGGCGCCAGCGCTTCCGGTGAGCTTTTCCGGGTAGAAAGCTCACCGGAAGCACTTTTTCATCAAAAAAAGATGGCGGCGCCCAGCTGATGCCGGTACCAGGCCACGGTGCCCAGCTGATGCCGGTACCGGCTGCGGCGTAAAAGGTTGGGGATCACTGAGTTATATGATATAATTTACTAACTTAAACACTTATCTATTTATATTCCTATATTCTTTATCCTAAAATTGATCAATCAACAAGTTAAACTTACACACCCTATTTCAAAAATATGACAAATTCATTAAGATGTTTTCTATCTATATAAATATGTATATAAAATATATGTAAATAAGTACTATAAATAAATAAGTTTTTTTCAAATATCTTAATTTCTTATTTGTAAAAAAAATGTCAATTCTTAATTATAGTATAAAATTATTTCATTAAGCACCTCAGTTAATTATTTTTATCATTAGTTAGTCTTTCATTGTCAGTTAAACCTTTACTGCACAGCACAGGTTGTTCTATTCTATGTACACTCAGCAGTCTCTGTTGCATCACTCACTTCTTCTGCTCTTTTTCTGCTCCCCTCTGTCTTTATTGCCACTGGAGGAGAAGCAGTCAGTTCCCCAAGTTCCTTACACTCCACCTCACTGTTCTTTGGGTTTCCCTCCTCTTCCATGAGTCCTTCCAAGACCTGTGTGTCCTCCGAGGGGCCTTCAAACGTGTAAATTCAGGGCTAAGGAATGGAGCCCATTCTTCTTTCCCTGCACCATCACGATGTCACACTGGAAGTCCTCCAGATAGTTTATTTGTAATGGTCTGAAAAGACTGGTCAGTTACACAAAGGATGCATTAGCAATACCCCCAAGATTAAAGATAATCTCCCATCACCAAATACAGAGTATATTTATTTTACAGGGCAAACAAATTATTGTTACAAGATACAAGCAGATGCCAAGCAACTCCATATTCAGCTACAGATGAATTCATGGTAAGATGCATACATGGATATTGTATTACATTTTAGAAAAAAATGCATTATACATTTTCTAATGTTTACTGTTCTGTGTACAGGGTTGTACTGCATGTCATTGTATAGTATAGCATAGTCTTCATAGCAAATATAAGCAACTCTTATTTTCCTATAAACTTCAACTTTCCTATGCTTATATTATACAGTGAAGTGCTCAAAATCCAAAATCAATATGTGCACCTATATGCCTGCTTATCTGCTTGGCACTGCATGTCAATATATACATTTCAAGTTAAATAGCATGACAGAACAAACTTACAAAAGCGCTGAACTGAAAAAAAAATCTGACTCAGCTTTGCTAAAGCTTGAATTCCAGGCATCTGTAGAAGACTATCCTGCTTGGCATTTTGTTTGGATGTTTGTTTGTTTCCTTTGGTTTCTTTGATATAAATTATACCAGAAAATTTTACTATGTTGCAATAAAATAAAGCTGTATAATTAGAATATCATACCCTGAAACACAGGGGTGGGATTCAAATTTTTTAACAACTGGTTCTGTGGGCGTGGCTTAGTTGGTGGGTGTGGCTTGGTGGTCATGTGACTGGGTGGTCATGGCTTGGTGGCCATGTTATTGGCTGGGCGTGGCCAACTCAATATCACTCACATCGAGGCACGCATCTCCTCACCTGGCCTCTCATGACTGTGGGGAAGCTGCAACAGTTGTAAGTGTGAAGAATAAGTCACTTTTTTCAGTGCCATTGTAACTTTGAATGGTCACTCCATACAAGCAAAGTACCAGCAAAGGAAGGAAAAAAACTCCAGAGAAGTTCTTGAGACAGGAAGTCTAGTCCTGCCAAGAATGTAATAAAGGTTAACGGAGAGGCAGTTTCTGTAAGCAACACCAGAATGATTCCTTCCTGCGTTCCTTACAGCAGTGGTCCCCAACCTTTTTTGTGCCAGGGACCAGTTTCACGCAGAAACACTTTTTCAAGGACCGGAGGGGGGGGGAGTCTGAGTTTGGTTGTTTGCTTGCAGACGTTTCATTATCTGACTAGGTAACATCTGATGTTATTACCTAGTCGGGTAATAAAACGTCTGCCAGCAAACCACCAAGTTCAGGGAACGCCAATGCCTCCTCATTGCAACCCTGAGCGACAGATAGTCCCTGCAGGACGGCTGAGAAGCCCCGCCTCTCGGCCTTGCCTTCCTCAGCCCCATCCCTCAGGTGTCTCCCTCCCTCCCTCAGCCTCATCCCTCAGGTGTCTGCCTCGTTCCTCTCTCAGTCGCTCTCTCGCTCCTCCACCAGCCCAGGAAGAAACTGCTTCAAAGAAGCCGGCAGGGTGGCTTTTCCTGTCGGCGCAGCTCTTCCGAAGCGCCCGTTCACCCCCACCCCGCCGCCCATGGTTCAATCCAGTGCTCCGTTCTGCCTGCCTGCCTTCGTTTCTGGTGGTTTCGGAGTGCAGCTCCTCCGAGCGCCCGTTCACCCCCGCCCCGTCCCGCCACCCGCGGTTCAATCCAGTGCTCCATTCTGCCTGCCTGCCTGCCTGCCTTGGTTTCTGGTAGTTTCGGAGCAGCTTTGGCTGAGTAAAAGAGGCGAATAGTTATTATTCTCAGCCGAAGCTGCTCCGAAACTACCAGAAACCAAGGCAGGCAGGCAGGCAGAACAGAATGGATTGAACCTGGATTGATTGGCGGCGGGGTGGGGGTGAACGGGCGCTTCGGGGAAGCTGCGCCGACAGGAAAAGCCACCCTGCCGGCTCCTTTGAAGCAGTTTCTTCCTGGGCTGGTGGAGGAGCGAGAGAGCGACTGAGAGAGGAACGAGGCGGGAGGAAACCGAAGCCACTGAGCTGGAGAGCAGGACAGGCTTTGGTTGCTTCCTCCCTCCCCTTCTTTCATTTGTGTCCTTGATCCCTGATCCCAGCAGCATTCACAGAAGGGGAAGAAAGCCGCCATTTTTTTTCTTTGCGGCCCGGTACAGAGTGATCCACGGACCGGTACCGGTCCGCGGCCCGGTGGTTGGGGACCCCTGCCTTACAGGATTAGGCCAGTAATTTCTTCTAACAACCGGTTCTCCGAACTGCTTAGAATGTTAACAACCGGTTCTAGTGAATAGGTGCGAACTGGTAGAATCCCACCCCTGCTGAAACACAAGATAATTCATTAAAACATTGTTTTAATTAATTCAGGGGATATCTTGGATAGAATGAATTATAATGTTTAAAACAGAGTGTACAGCTTCTGTGTGGCTTAGGACTGTATGCAACTTTTAAAGACATGGATCAGCATTCCAAATGTGATGGAGCAAGGAGCAAAAAGTGGATGTGGCTCAAAAAGGAGTGTCTGGCTTTTGAAAAAAATGAAATCATTATTAATTTTAAAGCTCTCCTTGCAGTTCCCCTGCAGTAAGATTAATTTAAACAGCAGGATTAGCTAATAAACGTTTATAATTTCAATTTAAATATTTAAAATCTAGCTTCCTTTTCTTCCAGATCTAAAACATCATCTTAATTTAAAATGCCAAAATGAATAAAAATGTCATATATGAGCCTAGGGGACAATAAGGTAAGCATCAGCTGAGTTTCTCTAGGAAAGATATCATTTAACTGGGACATTCTTCATATAAGAATTCTCATGTTTGCTTGTATTATATTATTGCTTGGAAATATATAACTTATCTAAAATTGCAAGTCATGATGTAATTGGTTTGGTTTAGAATATTGTGAAGACCCTATAGACAGTGGCATATTTAAGAAACCATGGTTAAAAACACCATGGCTTATTCATATGGGAACCAGATATTAATAGAAATTGTTAGAAGTTGCAGGTTGATGTGAGAGAAAGGGTTGATGTGAAAGAAAGCATTAAGATCTCTAGTTGATGGTTTTATGGTGAGATTAGAGAAACGAGCATATCCAGCGTTGTCCCCTGTGATGAATGAAGCTGTATTTTTGTCATCATGATGGGGCATTCGATTGGTGTGGAACCTTCTCAGATTTTTGATTTCCCTGACCTCAGTACAAGGACATTCTCTGTTCAGCAATTATCTTTGAAGGTGCCATCCCATATAAGTTGTTCTCCTTTCCTGCTTCCTCAGGAAAAAAAAATTCAAATATTTGTAAATAGTATTTTTTGCACATCTTCTCTAAACTAGTAAGGACTTCTTAGCTTGATAGTTTAGATCTTCATAGCACTTAAGACACATTAACTAATTATCATCATAGCAGCTGTCAAATCAGGATGCCTCATCTCAATTTCTTTCATCAAGACAGAGAAAGGGGAGAAATTGTGAATTGCTGCTCTCTTCATCCTTTTTCAAATATCTGGGAGAATTTGCTCAGAGCTTCATTATAAAATGAAAAGCAGTGCCTTAAAAAAAGAAGAAAAAGAACATCAGGGACGTTGGAGTTTGGATGGCTGTTGTTGTCCAATTCTATAGAGACAAAGGATAGTTTAAAGACAAGGTGAGAAATTTGTTTTCCCTCAAAAAGGAGCACAACTCAGTTGAGTCAGAGCTTCATTTGACTTGGTGTCTTATGGAACAATAGAAGTATGCTAAACTCCACAATGTGCTTGAAAGATATTTGGGAAGAAATCAAAAGGCTGTTTCTTCTTTATTTGCATTGGCAGATCCAGAAAATAAAGGACAATATAATCCACTGTCCTGAACTTATTGTCTCGTCTTTAAGAATCTCACATTGCTAAAATACATGTAAAATAATAGTATAAAGTCACACAATACATTCATTTAAATCCTATAAAAATAATTTGCAATGATGTTGGTGAAATTCAGTTTAAATAAATTGATTTATACTTTACAGAAATCACAAATACAGGTAGTCCTCGACCTATGACCACACGAGCCCAAAATTTCTATTGCTAAGTGAGAAATTTTTAAGTGAGTTTTGTAAGTGAATCACTGCACTTGTTAAATTAGTAACACAGTTATTAAATGAATCTGGATTCTCCATTGACTTTACTTGTCAGAAGGTTGCAGAAAGTGACCACGTGACCCGCAACACTGCAATTTTCAGAAGTACAAGTCAGTTGCCAAGCATCTGAATTTTGATCACATGATCACGGGTATGCTGAAATGTGAGTTGTAAATGTGAAAAATGGACATAAATCGATTTTTTGCAGTGATGTAACTTTGAATGGTCATTTAATGAACTGTTGTAAACTAAGGACTACTTGTAATTATAAATGGAGAGCTAACAAAACTATGTGCAATACAAAAAGAAGTAATACAAGGTTGCCCATTGTCCCTTCTCCTGTTTATTTTGGTTCTTCAAGTACTGAATAAAGACATAAGACAAGAAGAGAGGATTCTAAGAGTAAAGATTAGATTGTAAAGATTAGAGTAAAGATTGCAAATAAGACTAGATCCACACGTGAAGGCCCAATTAAACTGATTTATTTATAAAAAGCTATGCACAGAAATAATCTCAAGTAATAGTCATCACTTGCTTGGAGCTAAATTAGAATTTCAGTGGAAATTGAGTGGGGCTGAACTTACTGCACTGTATGGATTCTAGGCTGATTATCTTTGCTCTCTGGTTCTGCCAATCTTTCTCCTACAGAGTCTTATAAATTAAGAGCTTCCACAGATGATTTAGTGCTGTCTCTAGAAGATCCTTTATAGGGAATTGAAATATTATTAGTTAAATTAAAATAATGTGGTACATTAGGAGGTTTTAAGATTAATAAACACAAAGATGTTAACAAAAATATGAAAATGCAAAATCAAACAAAATTGATGAATGAATTTTAAAATTGAGAAAAAAAATTAAAATGACAGCCATAGTACATACAACAGGAATTGTATAATATTTCAAAATAACTGTGTTAAGGCATGGATGTCAGATGTACCATATTGAAAATTTGGAATAGATACAAATCCAAATTCTGCCCAAAAACATCTTTATGGCTATAAACATCCTTATGGCCTCCCTCTCCATTTTTTAAATTGGGCCACAGTGATTGACTTTTTGTATTAACTTTGTTTTTTGTTGATATAGTTTTTATCCTTCATGACTGTAAGCTTCCCAGACTTATCTTTTTGGGCAGCCAATATATTGTATAAATAAGTAAATAAATACATAAATAAGTAAAGAATAATAGTTGATACACCATATCTTTAGATAATATGCATCTCAGCATATTATCATTAAATCAAAATGCCATTTTCCTTTTTCATATCTTTTCTGTACCTATTTGTCTTACAGAAAATAATTTCTAACTGTATCTATTGTTAGAGACAATAAGTTGCTGGAAAAGTCTTCAGTTTCAATGTTACAATAAGCCTTTCTTTCTAGCGCTGCCATATTGGATTCCTGGAAATTTCTGCCATGTTTGAGACTGCTAAACTGAGGGAGACTATACTTCTATCAGAATAACTGTCATTGAAGATCATAGAGGTGAATGGATTTAATTGTTTTGACTGAATTCTTAAATCAGGTGGAGGAATGCAAAAGAGAGCACCAGGAAGCCACACATGCACTTATCTCTTATCCTGTATCTCTGTCTCCTCAGGAAATTTCAAGCCAATGTTTCTTTTGTGTGGGGTTTTTTTTTTGTCTCTTTTTAAAAAAAAATTTGGATTTTTGTTTTACCCTTTTTTTTAAATAAAATGAATTTTTACACACACACACACACACACACACACACACACAGACACAGACACAGAGTCATCAACTTATGACCACAATGGAGCCCAAAATTTCTATTGTTAAGTGAGACATTTGTTAAATGAATTTTGCCCCATTTTATTATCTTTCTTGCCCCATTTGTTAAGTGAATCACTGCAGCTGATATGTTAGTAACCAGGTTGTTAAGTGAATCTGGTTTCTCAATTGACTTTGCTTGTCAGAAGGTCACATTAGTTGATCACAGGACCTTGGGACACTTCAACCGTCATAAATACGAACCAATTGCCAAGCATCTGAATTTTGATTACGTGATTATGGGCATGCTGCAAAGGTCGTAACTGAGAGAAATGCTCATAAGTCATTTTTCCAGTGCCGTTATAACTTTGAATACTCACTATATGAACTGTTGTAAGTCAAGGACTACACACACATGCATGTGCACATGTGCGAGTGCGCGCGCGCACACACACACATTTCAAGACAGATGTGAGGATCTCATTGCGGCAACATAAGAAGTAGTTAGATAGTTAGCTTCCTTAGATATCGAATTATAACATCTGTCCCATCGTGATTCTATGATGCCATATTATGGCAATTTTATTATGTTTTTATCTTAATTTAACATTTCATCTCTTATCTTATATTGTCCACATATCATTCATATATATATGGATTCCAGAAGATGATAGAGGACAAGAAGGCCTGGAGGAACATTGTCCATGGGGTCATGATAAGTCGTATATTTGTATATTATGATTGCATAACTTCTGTAGATGCCATATGCTAAATAAATAAATAACGTCATATTATATAGGGGCAGGGGTGGGATTCTACCAGTTTGCACCTATTCGCTAGAACCGGTTGTTAACATTCTAAGCAGTTCAGAGAACCAGTTGTTAGAAGAAATTGCTGGCCTAATCCTGTAAGGAAGGCAGGAAGGAAACATTCTGGTGTTGCTTACAGAAACTGCCTCTCTGTTAACCTTTATTACATTCTTGGCAGGACTAGATTTCCTGTCTCAGGAACATCTGGAGTTTTTTTCCCCTCCTTTGCTGGTATTTTGTTTGTGTGGAGTGACCATTCAAAGTTACAATGGCACTGAAAAAAGTGACATGACCATTTTTCACACTTACGACTGTTGCAGCATCCCCACAGTCATGAGAGGCCAGGCAAGAAGATGCGTGCCTCGATGTGAGTGATATTGAGTTGGCCACGCCCAGCCAATATGACCACCAAGCCATGTCCACCCAGTCACATGACCACCAAGCCACACCCACCACCTAACCCACACAAACTTGTATAGGGGGCACAATGGCTCAGCAGTTAAAGACATTGAGCTTGTCAACTGGAAAGCTGGCAACCCAGGTTCAAGATCCAAGCACCATGTGAACTCCCATTCCTGACCCAGTTGCTGCCTACCTAGCAGTTCAAAAACATAGAAATGCAAGTTGGTAGGAAGGTAACAGCATTCTGTGTGCCTTTAGCATATAGCCATGATGGCCGTATGACTATGGAAAATGTCCTTGGACAACACTGGCTCGATTAGCCAAGAAATGGAGATAAGCACTGTACCATAGGGTTGGACATAACTGGACAGGGAAACATTTATCTTTTATCAATGATGTAGACCAGGCCTTGCCCATCTATACTCTGACAATAGAAATCAGCAGTAGCTGCTAAGATGTCACTTTATATTTGATCCTGCTTAGATCTGCCTTGGATTTTGTTTCTTGATATGAACCTGGATAGAATAAAGGGAAATGTTTCTTTAAAAATGTATTGCTGATAGAATTAAATTAAATTTCATTAGCCTTGGCTTTAAAGATTTTTTTTAAAAAAATTATATTCATTTTTAGACATCCAATCAATTTTTGGTTGTCAGATTCTATCAAAGCCTTTTGTTTGTGTATGCATGTGTATATTTGATGGCCATTAAAATTTCCATTTACCAATCTCTTGTCAACAAATCTGAATTTCAGCATCTGCTGCCTTTCACCCTTTCTTCCAGATATTTATATTCTGTTGACTTTTTCTTGGTCAGGTGGCCCATTAACTAACATTACCTGAGGCGTAATATAATTGAGAGGGGACCCACAGGATAGCCATTTTGTTCATAACGAGGACACAGAACAGATAGTGTTTGAACTAAAATTAATCTTGTAAAATAGGAGATGCAGTGAAAGGACTGACACTAAATAAGGCCGTGATTAGCATCAAGGGAAAGCAAGCAATTCAGTACATTGCTTTTGGCTAGTCATTGGGAATCACAAACATTTGCCTAACATGCCAAGTATTTAAAGGGAATCCTGTTGCCAATAGCAGACACACACACACACACACACACACACACACACACACACACACATCCCCTTCTTTATCCCAGATGACCTTAGTTTTATAACCACCTGTTCGTCTCATTCCAGGGTAAGGGATCTTGGTTGTTTCCTAGCAACCAAAATATGTGCTTGGTTACTAACTTTGAAAAATTCATAAAAAGAAAATAATTTCTCTTCTCTGAAGTCTGCTTCCTATCCCAATTATCTGGACATGATCAAACTATCAGATATTTTGATTCAAATCATATTCCTAACAGTATATTATAAGCAGAAATTTTACAACACTGTCTCTTGTCAACATTTAAGATAGAACACTAGATTTATGCTCCCCCCCCTGTATATGCCTTCCAATAAGCTTTTTCTTAAAAAGGATGTTAAAAATCTTTGTTGAACCTCCCCACTTTTTACCCAAGTATGACAATATCATCTTTATTCCCATGGCTCCTTTTCAAACCAGATGCCTATTATTTAGATAATTTGAATTAATTTTGGGTTGTAGTTTTGGATTCTGGTACCTGAGCTATATGTTTTCCCAAATGCACAAGGTTCAGATGTTTAGTGTCTCCATAGCAATTCAATCACACAGAGCTTTCCTATCCTTCTGCCTCATCTTTTTAAAGAAGAGCAAGCTTTGCTGTAGCCCTTAAGCTTCCCTTATGTTCCAGATGCTCTTTCACATTTCCCCCCCTCTTTAATGCCTTCGATGATGACTTAACTAATCTCGCAAGCTCTTTCATGAGCAACCTAATCACATTTGTGCTGCGCATAATATTTTCCAAATCTGATTTCAGAGGGAATGCTATTGATTATTTCTGCCTGCCCAAGATGTCTGAAAGCAGTTCTATAAGCAGAAAGCTGCTTTGCATTCATCACTACCTTACGTTACACTAAGTAAGTGAACCAGGAAGTAGAATTAAAATATGTTCATGCAAAATATGTACATTAGGCAGTAGTGATGCAAGGCTTGCTAAGGCATAGAATGAAAACAGATATTATATTCAAAGTTGAGTCTTTCTTTACCAGCAGTTTGAATCCAACTATTTCTTGCTGTCAGTTCACATGGTAGATATATATTATAATAGATAATGGCAGACTTCAGACTTGTGGGATCTACTTTGCAGGGGAGAATTTCAATAATTTCTCAAGATCTATTTATCAGAACTCCCCAAAACACATGCACAGCATGCCTTTAAGTATATTTTGTCAAAGTCCTATTAGAACATATATTAAAATAACATACAGAACTGCTCATGTGGAAATGTTAAACTATCTATACTTGCCTTTTAATCACAGTTGTTCAATTGCTTTCTTCAGTTATGTTCAATCTTGGAAAGAAGAAGTGATGTTTTTGACAGCTAGTCTTACTGCTCTACTACTTTTACATTTATATTTCATGCTCAGTGTGAGAGGCAATATGGGATGGGTCATTGGAAAAATTATTAGTAAATGGAGCATGCATTTAACTGAACATAGATGTTTCTTCTTTATTTGGAAAACAGCCATCTTCTATTTTTCCTAATCTAAACCTAAAGGATGAGCTGTATCTCTCAAGAGTTGGTACTTAAAAATACATCCTACTTTCAGCAAAAAAAAGGCAAGTAGAAAAGTAAACAGAATTAGGAAAAGAAAAAGAGAGGAAGACAAAGGAAATGTATTCCTCCTTCTCATTTATTAGATTAGTTTATTTGAAAAATAGAAAACTAACAGCAGAAAAAGATCTAGTGATGCATCAAGTCTGCCCTTTAATAGTGCCCCATTAACAATCACACACTGAGAACTATCTCTGAGCCAACTTCCTATCTACTGAACTACCAAGTCTTTTTTTTTTTTTTTTTTAAAACAAGTTTTATTAATTTTTAAAACACACAAATTATCATTATTCATTACATGTTTAAACCTTTTTCCCTTGTAAATTTAACAAGTCAGATAAATTATGATTCTATTTTAAACCATTTCCATATAATATACCAAAACCTCTTATTCAATTTCTCTTTACTTCTCTTTACTCTTATTCAATATCATTATTATTATTTCATCTATTTCTTTCTGACTTAGTTACCATTATTCTCATTCTATATTTCTACAAGTTTTTACCAATTCTCCCCCCAAAAAAGACATATACACACAACACACAAAACATAAAAAAAATATCTTTTTGAAAGTAACTTGGACCCAGGTGTCTCTCTCTTCATGGACTTCAATTATATTCATGCTCATCTTACATATCATTACTTATTTTATTTACCATTCTAAGCCTTCTATATTAACTTCTCCACATATTTCACACTTCTTAATTCTACCTTAATTAATCATCTTAGTTTAAATCATTATATTTGTATCTTTTGTCCATTTTTTATCATCCCTTTGTCTCATCCCTTATGAAAAAAAAAGAAAAATCAGTTTCTCCTGAAATCATTAATCAGAGTATGATGCCTTTCTATCTCCCCCTAAGTTAATCAAATTAATCTTTAAAATAATATCTAATACCCAATCAGATTTTGCTTGGTACATTCTATCTAACTAATACATCCAACACAATTAAGTGCATAATTAGAGAATAAATCCAAATATTAAAAAGAAATACTATAATAAAAATTTTATAATAACATCAATACCATAATTTTATTAAACTCTTTAATTAAAACAATATTCTAAACCTCTCCTATTATTAAGTTTTAAAACCAATCATTTTTAAACATTTTAACATTTTAATCTCTTATCAACTCTTAAACCATTGCAATACTACCATCTCATCTTATGTACCTTGCAAAATCTTTTTTTTTTTTTAAATTATACTTTATCCATTATCCATAAAAAATTCCTTTTTTCCATTTAATTTCAAACCGTTGTAGCTTTTCTCCACCTTTTCCCTTTCTTTCTTTTCCCAACAAACCTTTCTACCCCCCCTTCTTCTAGCCTCTGCCTTACCGGCTTCCCTTCTCTGTCGTATTTCTTTTCCCCTTTGTTTACAATCATCATATTGGTTTTGCACTTTATTTTTCCCTTTCTTAAATGTTTTTTTAGATCTTAAGTCCTTAAATCCTTTAGTTTTCTTCTTTTCTCTTCTTTTCTTTTCTTTCTCTCTTCCTTTTTTCTGGATCAAATTCTGAGATTCATTAAAGATGGCTCCTTCCTTTCTTTCTTGTTCCTCTGCTGTCTTCATCTGTTGTAATTTTTGTTGATAATTAGTAAGCGCCATTTCTAAGAAAAGGAAAGCTTCTTCCACACCATTTCTTAGTTCCTCAACAGAAAGAGCCATTATAAATCTTTTCTTTTCTTTTCTCCTTCTTTCTTCTTACAACAACCAGAATATTCAAAAGAAAATAAAAAAAATAAAACAGTCCCAAAGTTATCAGTCAGTCCAAACCAAGGCAGAGTTCTCACTTTCTCCTTCTGGGGTAATATCAATCAAAGAGAAAGAAAGTCCAAATCTGTTTAAAGTCCTGTTACAATATATTCTAGTCTTCAAATCCTTAAGGCATCTGCTCCAACAAATCTTAGCATACGAATATTTTCTTTTTAATCCTCTCTCTTCCCACTCATCGCTTAAAACCAATTTCCACCTAAAAAAATAGGTTTCTTAATATCCAGTTATTTATTCCGTAGGAAAAGAGGGAAAGCTATCCTTTCAGCACCTTCCAGCAGCCGCTTTTTCCCTCTTCTGGCAGGTATTATTCAGAAAGTCATACTTTTCAGGAATTTTATTAAATATGTCTTAGAGTCCTAGGAGCCAAGAAAAACTTTCTCCTCTCAATCACTTTCTCCACTTCCTCCTGCGCATTCTTACCCGGCTGCCAGCTTCTTTGTGGCGGCCATTACGGACCGCCGCTGCACCGTCCTGGGAAAAGGGGTTCTGCCGGCCAGGAGGGGTCTGCAGCACCCCCAACCCTTCTCCGGATCCCCCTACCTTCAGCTGCCCCTGCAGGCAGCGCCTAGCTCCGTACCCGGCTGGGTCGGAGCCCCAAAAACGGCTAGCGCGGCAGGGATCGCGCAGCTTCGCAAATCCCTGCCGCTCGCGAAGCCGACAAACCGGAAGTCGGGCTGAACTACCAAGTCTTTTAAGTATAAGTCGTAGCCTGTACAACTTTTTTTTAAAAAACAAGTTTTATTAATTTTTCAAAAACAAACAAATCATCATTAACCATTACATACTTAAACCTTTTTCCATTATAAATTTAACAAGTCAGATAAAACCTATAATTCTATTTTAAACCATTTCCATATAAGCATACAAAAACCTCTTATCCAGTTTCTCTTCACTTCTCTTTACTCTTATTCAATTTCATTACTTTTATTTCATCTATTTCTTTCTGACTTGGTTACCATTATTCTCATTCTATATTTCTGCAAGGTTTTATTAATTCTCCCAAAAACATAAACACACAACACACAAGACATAAAGGAAAAAAAAGATCTTTTAGGAAAGTAATTTGGCCCCAGATATCTCTCTCTTCATGGACTTCAATTATATTCATGCTCATCTTACATGTCATTACTTATTTTATTTACCATTCTAAGTCTTCTATATTAGCTTCTCCACACATTTCACTCTTCTTAATTCTATCTTAATTAATCCATCTTAATTTGAGTCATTATATTTGTATCTTTTGTCCATTCTTTATTGTCCCTTTGTCTCGTTCCTTATAATAAAAAAAGAATTTCTGCTGAAATCACTAATCAGAGTATGATGCCTTTCTATCTCCCCCCTAAATTAATCAAATTAACATTTAAAATAACACCCAATACCCAATCCGATTCTGCTTGGTACGTTCTATCTAAATAGTACATCCAAAATAATTAGATACATAGTTAAGCAGTAGATCTAAGTATTGAATCTTATAACATTCCCATTGCCTTTTCCAAAAACAAATGCTATAATAAAAAATTTATAATAACATCAATACCATAATCTTATTAAACTCTTTAATTAAAACTCAATATTCTAAACCTTCCCTTTAATATTGTTAAATTTTAAAACCAATCATTACTAAACATTTCAACATTTTGATCTCTTATCAACTCTTAAACCATTTTAGTTTTCTATTTCTAATACAATGCTACAATATCATCTTATGTACCTTGCAAAATCTTTTTTGAAGAATTTATACTTTACCCTTTATCCCTAAAAAGATTCCTTTTTTCCCATCTAGTTCCAAAACTTTGTGGCTTTTCTCCACCTTTTTCCTTCCTTTCTTCCCCCACCAAACCTTTCTACCCCCTTCTTCTAGCCTCTGCCTTACTGGCTTCCTTCTCTGTTGTGTTCCTTTTTCCTTTTGTTTACTATCATTATATTGATTTTGCACCTTATTTTTCCCCTTCTTAAATATTTTTTTAAATCTTAAGTCCTTCATTTCTCTTCCTTTCCCTCTTTCTTCTTTCTTGGTTAAATTCTGAAATTCATTAAAAATGGCTTCTTCCTCTCCTTCTTCTTCTGCTGTCTTCATCTGTTGTAATGTTTGTTGATAGTTAGCCAGCGCCATTTCTAAGAAAAGGAAGGCTTCTTTCAAACCATCTTTACCATCTTTTTTTTTGCTCATATTCTTTTCTCAGTTCCTCAACAGAAAAAGCCATTATAAACCTTTTCTTTTCTTTTTCCCTTCTTTCTTCTTGCAGCAACCAAGATATTTCAGAGAAAAATAAAACAGTCCCAAAGTTATCAATCAGTCCAAGCCAAGGCAAAGTTCTCACTTTCTCTTCCTGGGGTAGTATCAATCAGAAAAAAAGAAAGTCCAAATCTGTATCTTAAAGTCCTATTGCAATATATTTCAGTCTTCAAATCCTTAAGGCATCTCCTCCAACAAAGTCTTAGCATACAAATATTTTTTTAGTCCTCTCCCTTCTCACTTATCACTTAAAGCCAGTTTTTACCTAAAAAAATAAGTTTCTTAATATCCACTTATTAATTCCGTAGGGAAGGAGAGTAAACTTTCCTTTCAGCACCACCAATTTGCCGCTTATTTTCTCTTCTAGAAGGTATCATTCAGAAAGCCATAATTTCCAGGAGTTTTGTTAAATATATCTCAGAGTTCCGGGAACCAGAAAAACTTTCTCTTTTCAAAAGCTTTCTCCACTTCCTCCTGCGCATTCTTACCCGGCTGCCAGCTTCTTTGTGGCGGCCATTACGGACCGCCGCTGTACCGTCTTGGGAAAAGGGGGCTCTGCCGGCTGGGAAGGGGGTCTGCAACACCCCCAAACCTCACTCCGGATCCTCCTTATCTTCAGCCACCCCTGCAGGGCAGCCTTAGCTCCAGACCCGTCCGGGTTGGAGCACCAAAAACGGCTAGCGCAGCAGGGATCGCGCAGTATCGCGAATCCCTGCCGCTTGCGAAGCCGACAAACCAGAAGTCCCAGCCTGTACAACTTTTTAATGTACTCATTATGTGGAATTGTCTCCCATATATTGCTAAAATTCAGAATATGATGAGAAAGTCTCCTCTTCTGATCACCCCATTCTAAGGATTTCATTACTCTCAAGAGTATCTTTTAGGGAATGATTTGAAAGGTAGTTGAAGTAGATAAATATCTATACATTGCTAAAATGTATCATGCTGCTAAGTTTCTTATTGAGAGGTAGGATTCCAGCACCAGTAACAATTTTTAAGGTTGGTTCTTCACATTGAAAGAGAAAAATTACCTGTTAATCTCGGAAAGTTGAATTTTGAAAGTATTTCTCAAGTCACCATGGTGGAGATCACAGAATTAGTCTATTATGGCTACTAATGCACCATATATATACATTTTTGACATAAATTGTGAATATAACAATCATTTGATGGTATATGTGTGATTGTGCTTTTAGAAAGAAATGTGTAGAAACTCTAATTAAGGTCATCCTGGAATATCTTGGGTCAGACTTCTCTTATGGGCAAAATGTGTCAAAACAGACCATAATTCAAAATCTCAATTTTAAAGAATCTTTTTAGGCGAAGATACATTTTTGAGGTCTCATTTCTTCAGACCTAGTGATTTCCAATGTAGGTAGTCTCTCTCTTTCTCTCCCTCTCTCTCTTTCTCTCTCTCCCTCTCTCTCTCCCTCTCTTTCTCATTTGATAGGTTGATTCTACTCATTTCCATGTCAGTATCTTAATCCCTATTTCAAACTCGCTTACATATTATATTACTCTCATGTCATTAAGCCTGTCTTACTGTGTTTTCCACTCAAATTTGATTTACAAATTACAAGAAAATGATTAACAAAACACCTAAATATACTAAAAATTATCTGGCTTACTGTAGACTCCCTTGCCAAGCTCAGTGCATGTTGGGCCAGGAAAGAGCCTAAGCAATATTAAATAAGAGTTCAAGTATTTTAAGTACAAGGGGCTAGAACTACTATTTCACCTTGTTTCTATTTTTATTTTATCTATGTATCTTCACCATTCAAAAATAATTGTTAAATTTTTTAGCATCATTATACCAAAATAATTTCTTCAGTCTGGTACACCTAGATGCCTTCCTCATAATGGTGTTAATATTGTAAGGAAAAATAACAACAATCCCTTTGAAGATCAACTGTGAATTTATTCTGATACTAAATTACTCATATACTACTGGCCTGCTTGATCTACCATCTTGAAAAGTGGAACTGATAAGCCTTCTAAGTGCAAAATATTTAAAGAGGCATCAAGTGAGAACAGTACACCTTTTACAAAATAATCAATGAAGTTTCTAGGAAAATGACAAAATTTTACACTATTGTTATTGCTGCTGGACATGACTCAGTTAATTTTCATGCTGTAAAATTTGTAATTTATTGTGTTTTTCACTTATACTCAATTCTCACTCTTCTTTTTTCCTTCCTCTTTTAAACCAATTTGATCTATTAGTTAAAAAACCAGTCTAGAAAGTGGGAAATTGTAAATTCCAGTTTAGCCATAAAAGCCAGTTGGGTAATTTTGGGCCAGTCACTCTGTTTCGGCCCAACCCATTTCACAAAGTTGTTGTTCTGGGGGAAATAACAAGAGAAATGTGTGTTTGTATATATGCATATATGAATAGGCAAGGCAAATTTCTTATGTCCAATCACACTTAGCCAATAAAAAATATTCTATTCTGTTCTATTCTGTGCTGTGCTATGCTGTCCTGTTCAGTTCTATTCTTACATATGTATAAATTGGTGGGTTTTACTGTATTACTGTATTACTACACTTTGTCCATGTGTTATTTTTAGTTGCTGGCCTTGGCTATAATAAAGCACATCTATCTACTGCAAAGGCCAAATGCTCAACCTGTTTATTGGCATTCCATTCTGTAAGACTGAGCGGAGCCCAGACCCCCCAAAAATGTGTCAGAGTGATTCCTGAACACTTTAAAAAATTTTTTAAGGCTATGACTGGTGCATCTGTTGAAGCTTAGCCTTGCTATGAATTAGTAGGATGACCCGAGAGACCGAGAAGATTAGATCTTTCCATTTGTGCTCCTTAGAAGTCTTTAGTTTATTTATTAAGCAACATGGAGCAATTAGCCTTGTAGACACCCCTTTAATATACCGATCATTCAAATGTATGCTCCAGTCACCAAGGCAGAAGAAGAGGTTGATTAGTTCTGTGATCAAATTCAATTTCAAATCAACAGAACATGCAGGGAAGGTGTTGCTCGTGATTAGGGATTGGAATACCAAAGTTGGAAACATTTAAAAAGGGAGTGTGGTGGATAATATGGCTAAAGAAACCAAAACTAGGCAGAAACTGACATAAATCAATGATTTATTGAAACCTAATAATAAAATAAGTCTTTTATATATATGGCTACTATACCAAATGGAGTACATATAAATCAAATTGATTATATTATTGCTAAAAGGAAGTGAAGAAGCTCAAGTATAACATCAAAGATATGGCCAGGTCTGACTGTGGAACAGTTTACACATTGCCCATGTGCAGCTTCTATGCTAAGTTAAAGAGGAATAAAGTGTTGTAGTTTCCATGTTATTCAATCTAAGAGAAGCTGGACTGGAAGAAGATAAGCATGGCTTTAGAACTGGAGGAAGAAACATCTTATGGGCTATGCTGATGACATTACTTAATAGCCAAAAATGCAAAGGATCTGCAAAATCTACTAAATAAATATCAAGAAGCTAAATGAAAAAAATTAGAAATATTAAAACTATTTTAATGTTTAAAATTGGAATGCCATTTTAATAGTCTTTTTATAGTTGAAAAGTATCCTGAGCAACATGAGATGGTAAAATGAAGTATAAATCTACCTAAATGGAGCATCTTTATAATAGCCACTGACATGAATAGAAGCCAATTTTGTAATATGTTTACAGAAAAAAGGGCAGACATAAACATTTCTGATTCCATTAAGAAAAAACAAAGTATAGGAAAATGTAGGAATAGCTATTAGACTCCTAAAAGTTTAAATACTTCAGATTAAACTATAAAACTACTTAAAATACTATAAAAATACAAAGGAAAAACATAGATATAAAATAATCCCAATGGAAAATATCAGTAAAAATTAGAATATTGCCAAATTACAACATTTGTAATAAATTAATAACATTCTGTTATTCTGTTATTAATTCTGGAACATTCTGTTCCAGGACTGAATAATTTTTATTCCTGGAAAGTTAAAAAACAACAACAACCAAGTCTTTAGGGCTGTGTGGAGAATGGTGGCCTCTTGCATGTTTATTTTTATTATTGTTTGTATTCAGACACCCTCAGTATGGCTGCTAGTCAGAAATAAGGAGAGTTATTACTGTTTAATGAAATTTGGGAAACGGTAGGTTTCCTATCTCAGTGCTGAGGTTTTTGTCTTAGGCCACAGAGTCAAAATTTCAAATTTCATAATAGCAATAGCAATAGCACTTAGACTTATATACAGCTTTATAGTGCTTTACAGCTCTCTCAAAGTGGTTTACAAAGTCAGCATATTGCCTCCAACAATCTGAGTCCTCATTTTATCCACCTTAGAAGGATGGAAGGCTGTGTCAATCTTGAGCCGTGTGGGATTCGATCTGCCAAATTGCAGTGGGAGTAGCTTGCAGTACTGCACTCTAACCACTGCGCCACCTAGGTACTAACAATTTACAAAAGGTGAACCACCCATCAAGTCTCATGTAAGTATCTGCTTTTCCAGTATCAGAAGCCATATTGTTGAGTTGGAGCAATATAGCAATTTCTATTTCTTAAACTCTGAATTATGTATTCATGGAGTGCATTGCACAGTTCCTGCATCCGCTTGAAGCAAAGCCATAGCCCTCTAGCATTTAGCAGACATTCTGTTGTTTCCTGAGTCACTATAACTGACACAAACTATCAGCTTAAACATGACTTTCAACTGCCTCTTGCTCTTCGAACAAGTTATAATTCAGTCGTGTGGAATGTAAAAACAAATAGTTTACTATTATATAAGCTTTGATGAAATACAGGTTTGGGATAGGCTTTAAGGCATTATGGGACTGTTCCTTTCAGAGTAATATAGTTTCCCCAATGCAATGTATTTTTAGCTTCTTTGTAACAGATACTCAGGAAATACATTAGTCTATTATTTTCTCCTCCATATTGTTCAAATTTTCTTAAATTTTACTGTTACCTTTTATAAAACAGAGAGTCACTACTTTTAAAAGTATTACTTTGATCCTCAAATTCTGGAAAGAAAAAAATTGATAGAATATTAAGATTTTGTAGTATCTGAATACTAACTCATAGAACATATAGAACATAGAATAATAGAATTGAAAGGGACATTGGAAATCTTCTAGTTCAACCCTCTGCTTGAGTAGATTTCAGATAAATGATTGTCTAATCTCCTTTTGAAAGCATCCAGTGATGGATCATCCACAACTTCTGAAGGCAAGCTATTCCATTAGTTGTTTGCTCTCACCATTAAGAAATTTCTCCTTACTTTTATGTTGCTTCTGAGGTTCCAACCATTGTTTCTTGTCTTGTCTTTTGGTGCTTTGGAAAATAGTTTGATCCCCCTTGTCCTTTGTAGGAACCTTTCAAATATTGGAACAATCCTATCATGTCACACCTAATCCTCATTTTCATTAGACTAGACATCCTAATTCTGTAACTAATACTAATATTTCAGGTTGAATATGCTCTGCTTTAAATAAATCACTTTTGACTGAATATAAAGTGGACATTTTAGGAAAACTGCACATTATTGAATTATCTGCCAAACCATACATATTGTAATAACAGTTATATATGCAAGATCAAGCCAATTGATCTAATGAGATTTTAATGCTTTAATGTCAATCTCAATCCAATAGAGGTACCAAAATACATTTATTCAACCCCAAATAAACCCTTACTGGAATAGGTACTGACATTTACTATTTCTTTAGGGCAGTGCCAGTTAATTGTAGACAATAAATGGGAAAAGTGCTGGAGTGGTCATTCTACTTAGAGCTGATTCAGATATCTTTTTTCTGCTCTACTGCCTGCATATACTTTTCCACAGTACCAATAGATTGCCTGCTTTGCACCAAAGAATGTCTAACTAGAGCAATTCTTAGGTTTTATAACTTACCTCTGTGACTTTTTGCTATATCTCTCAGGGCATCTTCTTACCAAGACATAACTGATGTTTACATAATGTTAAAACTACAAAACCCATAATGTTCTGTCACTAGAAGCACTTATCTAGAAAAAAAAATCTCCATGCTATGAGGTGTGATGATACTGCTTTTATCTTTCAGAACATTTTTTTTTAGGTTTTATGGCCAGGAGTTATTTTAGTGGGTCTCCTTATCATTCATATATTATCAGGGCAGGGTGCCTAGGGGAAGAGTTATCAAAATGCAAAGGTCGCATCAGAAACCTAGGAGTACTCATTTCAAAAGATATAAGCCCCAGAGCTCACTGTAACGGCATTGCCAAAAAGACATTAAGAGTTGTTAATCTAATTTTGTGAAGCTTCTTCTCCGGTAACATTGAACTGCAAACCAGGGCATACAAAACCGTTGCCAGACCAATTCTTGAATACAGCTCATCTGCCTGGAATCCACACTGTTTAATGGACATTAATACAATTGAACGAGTCTAGAGGTATTTCACGAGAAGAGTATTCTACTCCCTAGCTTGCAAGAGAATACTTTATGCCACCAGGCTTGAAATTTTGGACCTAGATAACTTAGAACTACACATTCTATAGTCTGACCTAAGCTTAGTACACAAAATTGTCTGCTACAATGTCCTACCTGTCAATGACTACTTCAGCTTCAAGCACAATAACACATGGGCAAACAATCGATACAAACTCAAAGTAAACCACTCCAAACTCAATTGCAGAAAATACAACTTCAGCAATGCCTGGAACTCACTACTGACTCTATTGCTACATCCTCAAACCCCAAAAACTTTAAGCTTAAATTGTCTACCGTGGGCCTCACTTGATTCCTAAGAGGTCTGTAAGGGGGTGTACATAAGCGTACTGGTGTGCTTATCGTCCCTGTCCCACTGTTCCCATTTATTCATACTCAGTTATTATGTATATACTTATATCTGTTTATACTTATCTGTTTATATGTTATGTTCATACTTATACTTGTTTTCTCATACATGCTTGACTAAACTAACTAAATAAAAATAAATAAATAAAAATATGATGTTAAAAAGCAGCAGGCTTAGGTTGCATAGTTCTGGACACCATCTTGTTTGTTTGATTTTTTTCCTTATGGATGCCCTTCTGCTAGTAGCTGGCTAGATTTTGAATGGAACTTGGTATTGTACTTCTTTTAATTGAAGAAACAAGGGTTTAAAAATTCTGCAGTAAGGTAATCAAATTGCAATGATGAAATTGAATTTTACATTTCTACAAATATTCATTATTTATCATTTTTAACCTGAGATTTTGCTACTACTGATCACCTGGCTGGGCAAAAACAGAGCATAAAATTTCTGCCTTCAAAATTCTTTTCAGATTTGTGAGACACATACATTCATTTAGAATCTCTCTGGAATTACCATTGCCAGAATGGCTGTAGTTTAGAGGCAGCACACATGCTTTGAATATAAATGGTCCCAGATTCAATTCTTATTATCTTGAGTTAAAGTGTTCATGTGGTGATGTAAAGGTGCTAGCACTAGAGATGCATTTACAGATAATTATGATCCAAGAAGAGAATAAAAATGCAAGTATATATTCTGATCCATTTATTATAATACCTATAGTACAATATCATGTCAGTGAGAGCATGGGTTAGTATTAAGCATGGATTAGATGCTTACCCAGTGAATGAGGGCCCAACTGTACAGAAACCCACAGCCCCTCAAAGTTTTCTATTTACTTTTGTCAACAATCAATATTTCAGCACAAAACCAGAGACCCATTCTAGCATGATTAAGGTTGGAGCAACTATGCAGGGCTGGAAGAAGTAAGATTCTTCCATATAGCATTTGTGAGTCCTTATTATCACCCAAATATACCTGTGAAAACAAAATCCAAAACCATTATAATGAAGATGCTGCTGTATCATCTGCTTCCTGGCTACTCTTGAATTATCTCCCTGGAGGGATTATGGATCTTCAGTCAGGATAACACATCCAGTGAAAGAGGTTAAAGCAATCTAAACTAATGTGCCATATATAATTATACCAATTATAATTTATTTATTTTATTTATTTATTTATTTTTGTCAATTCCTTACAAGATAATAGGTATAAGTAAAAACATAGTTATGAATACATGGATACATATAAGAAAAATAAAAAAAAATTAAAGAAACAACAGGACAGGGACGGTAGGAACATTGGTGCGCTTATGCATGCCCCCTACAGACCTCTAAGGAAAGGGGTGAGGTCAATAATAGACAGTCTAAGGTTAAAGTTTTTGGGGTTTGGGGAAGAAACCACAGAGTCAGGTAGAGTATTCCAGACATTGACCACTCTGTTGCTGAAGTCATATTTCCTGCAATCAAGTTTGTTGGGATTAACCTTGAGTTTGTATCTATTGTGTGCTCTTGTGTTGTTATGGTTGAAGCTGAAGTATTCATTGACAGGTAGGACATTGCAATGTATAATTTTATATACTATACTTAGATCGGACTGAAGGTGGCGTGGTTCTAGGTTTTCTAGGTCTAGAATTTCAAGTCTGATGGCATAAGGTATTATGTTTGTTGCTGCTCTATTTTTTATATGGTCATTGTGAAGCATATGGAGGAAACACACACTTTCCTGCAAATAGGACAAGAAATGGGAAAGATGTAGTTAAATGGAGCAGTCAACAACATTCCAAACTATGGCTGAACTGTCTGTCCCATATGGATGCACTGAGACTTTTTTTTTTTATCTTTGCATCTCTTGGCCAGATCTGATCCAGTTTGAAACTCCATTTTCTTTGACTGGCTTCTACTTGCACCCAGATTTTGGTGCCATTCTATTCAGGTTTTGGAGAACTTTCCTGTTGATTGAGGCACATTCTGATTTCCTTTATATAATTTATTTCAAATATTCCATTTGGTTAAAAAGAATTATGGAAAGTTCTGAAATTCTAGATTTATAGAATAGACTAATAGTGACCATAAGAAGTGTCTAGTATTTTTTTGGTAATGAAATAACATATTGTATCTATGTGTATGGATTTCTGCTCTCTTAGTGTTACATCTGTCTGTGTTTATTGGAAAGCACAGTGTGAGCTGCAGATGATCTGTTGTGGTCCAATCACCAGGAAGAAAAAAAGATCTTAGACTGAAATAGATGACTGCTAGCCAATTGTCTCTCTCATAGAGATGAACCGTATTTTCTCTCCCCCCCGCCTCCCCCGCATTCCAGCCCTTGTCATGATCAGGCCCATTTTCAAACTGCCACCTTTCTTTTGCTGTTTTTTTCCTTTGCCATAGAAAATTTTGTCCTATTCTGTTAAGTTTTTGGAAAATTATCCTGCTAATGGACGGATAGATATTACCTTGAGGTTTTTTTACATAATGTCTTCCCATTGGGTTGGAAAAAATACTAACGCTTATACAGGATGATTGGGTAATTTTTTCCCAAACAAAAAAAGACAGCTGCACAATACATTTTTTATATGTAGGGTAATTTGGTCTTCTAATTCTTACAGATCTTGCAGAAGTGAATTCTGCCTAGTTTAAAATGTGATAAGCAACTATGTTTCATTTGGGAACCCTAGATATGCCTTGAAGTCCTGCTCAGACAGCTGCTGCTAAATTGATCAATTGTCTAAAATGACCAGGATCTGAAAAGGCAGCTTTAGAGAGAAAAAGCAAGAAAGACAAGCAAGAAAGACAAAGGTCAAGTAAGCCGAGCATATATTGCCGAAAAGTGGTTGTATTAATTTGGGAAGAGGATTGAAAGAGAAATTGAAAAGATATGTTGCCACAAAGATCCAAGTGAAGAAGAGAGATGGTGTAGCACAGTCAAAAAATGTTCTTTGCTATCAGAATTATAACAAGGAAACAATGTCAAAGAGGCAGGCATTAGGATGTTATTATATACATCTGCATTTCAATGACTTAAGAGCCCCATGTGGCAATCTTATCACTCATAACTCCTGCCCCTCCCCCCAAAAACCTTTCTTAAAAGTCAAATATTGGGGTGAAATCGATCCTCAGCAAATAAAGGAGAAAGAAAAATAGGTACTGCTTTAGGCAACTGACAATAAACTTTCAGCTCTCATTGTCACATGCACTGATGGCTTTGAAAGAATTTAGACAGATTTGTGTAGGCTATATCTAATAATTTGTTTTAGCCACAATATGTAACAGCTAATAGTGGAATAGGAGACTTAAAGTCTGAGTAATGTTGATGAACAGAAAGTGTGGCTAAATGGGGACAAATATTTCTTGTGAATTAATTAGGATGGCCTGTTGGGATAGCTGGACATTTGATCATGATTTTCAACAAAGAATGTTTTGCATTTTTAACTTTCTTAGTTATGTGAATCCAATATAGAAGCTAAGGGCAAAGAAAACATAAATATTGCAGAAGGACATGAAAACCTGTTTGGGTTGAATACAAAGTGTTGCACTTTGAATTAATTTGACAGGTTTTTATGTCCCTTTGTGATATGTGTCTTCTTTGCCCTAAACTCTTTTATAAGATTCCATGTGACCAATATAATAAAGGCACTCAATTCACAAATGCACCTTTCCCATGGCATGAGCTTTCTCTAAGGACAGGTAAATCCAATCTAGTCACAAATATTAGGATTATTTCTGATGATCCTTGGAAAAAATAGCTTTTTCTGGCTGAAGATGTGAAAGTTGTAGCCCAGCAATATCTGGAAGGCACCAGGTTGGAGGAGATTCATGTAAACAAAAGGAACAAGATTTTGTTGTCCCAAGTGGAAAACAAATAGTCAAATATTCTACATGTCAGCATGTGTTAACATCGGGATGCAGGGTTTCATTTCTCTCTGCTCCATTGGCCCAATAAATGAAAGAGATGTCAAGAAATCAGTCCCTCTAGTTCAAAGGTCTTCAAACTTGGCAAGTTTAAAACTTGTGGACTTCAACTCCCAGAATTCCTGAGCATGACTGGAGGAGGAATTCTGGAGTTGAAGTCCACAAGTCTTCTTTTTTTTAAAACAAATTTTATTAATTTTCAAAGACAATACACAAACAAACAAAACATAAAACGTAAGAACATAAAACATCTTTTCCAAAAAGTGCTTATTAAGTTTTAACAAAACAAATAAAACATCTTGTTTAAGTACAACATAGTTCCAAATTATCACATTTCCATACAAACACAATTTAATATGCATCTTATCTATTCAGCTTCATATCTTATTACTCTTTTTCCAACTTCTCACTGTTTTTTCCTTTACTTCTATTCAATTTTATTCATTAAACTTATACTTTCATCTGTCTTATGTACGATTTCATATGTTCTCATCCAACGTTCTTAATTCTCAATAAACAAACATAAACAAACAAAACACGTAACATGAAAACATAAAACTTCTCTTTAGAAAGCGGCTTAACCCCGGGTTACATCTCTTTGTACAGATATAAATCAAATTCATGCTCACCTTATATACTATTTCATATCTTAATTAACATTCTATATTTTCTATATGTCTTCTCCCCTCTTTTCAGTCTCTTAATTCTATTTTGTTTACTTCATCTCAATTTAAATCATTATACTTGTATCTTTTGTCCGTTCTTTTTCAATTGTCTATTTATCTTTTCTCTTTAATACAAAATTTTTCCTGTAATCAGTGGTTGAAGTATGATGCCTTTCTATCTTTCCCCCAAATTTAACACTTGAAGTAATACATAATTTCCATTCTGATTCTGCTTAGTACATTCTACGTAACATTTTTAAATAAAAAACATAATAAGCTTATAGTATAGTAAAAACAATGTTCCATAACAAATTAATTAATTAAACTCTATTATTAAATCTTAGACATTTTACACATTCCCTACAATATTCTATTAACACATATAATATTCCAATTTTCTGACTCTATTTCAAATACAAATACTACGATACAATCTTATGTACTTTTGCAGAATCTCTTTTTAAATTGTATTTTACCCTTTGTCTCTAAAAAAACCCTGTTTTTTAACATCTTGTTTTAAGCCTTTGTAACTTCTCTTCCCTTTTTCCCTTCCTTTCTTGTCGAATCTAGCCTGTTTACCCCCCCCATCTCTCAATCTCCGCCCTCTTAGTCTCCCCTCTCTGCTGTATTCCTCTTTTCTGTTGCTTTCTGACATTATATCGATTTTTCACCTTATTTTTCCCTTTCTTGGTTGTTTTTTTAGATCTTGAATTCTCCATTTTCTTTCCCCCTTTTCTCTTTTCTTCATCAACTAAAATTGTTTGTCCATTAAAGATGGCTTCTTCTTCTTCATCCCAGCTTTCTTGTTGCTGTATTTCCTGATAAGTAGAAATCACCATCTCTAAGAAGTGAAAAACAGATCCAGAAGAGCCCTTGCCTTCTTGTTCCTCTTCTTTTAGCTTTTAAATTCCATTTTCAATTCTTCCACAGATAATGCCATTGTGAGATATATATATATATATATATATATATATATATATATATATATATATATATATATATATATATATATATATATATATATATATATATATATATATATATTTGTTTTCTTAAGTTTTCGCTGGTACTTACATGTATGGTGTTCGGCTTGGTTCGGGTATTTTCCCACGCCATTGTAGTTGTTCTTTTAAAGTTGTAGCAACGTTTCAGCAGAATCTCATCTGCCATCATCAGGCTTCTGTATTGTGTCCGTCTGTGAGTCAGACTTTTACAGTGGTTTCAGATTTGAATTTGGGGCAGCCTATTGCTGTGCCAGAATGGTTTTTTCTTCATCCTGATTGGTTGGGAGTCTTGGTCTGTGTTTATTGGTCTCGGAGTTTGCTGTGTTCTGCTTGATTGGTGTCTCTAATATCTTCTGTCTGTTTTTTGGCTCTTTTTGTATCTTGATTGGCTGGCAGCATTGTGTTGCTTTATTGGAGGCCTTTAGTGCAGCTTGGCTTCGGGTAAATGGACGGCTATCATTAGTTAGGAAGCTGGGTTTCATCTGGGTGCCTGGTTGGGATGTGTTTGAGCTGGAGGTATCAGGGGGGATCTGTTTGTGCCCAGGTGTTTGCCTGGCTTGTGGTGTGGAGAATTTTTTGTTTGTGAGTGCAGGCTTCCAAATGATTGACAGCCTGGTGGAATCATCTCTTCTATTCATGCTTTAATATATATATTCATGCTTTAATATATATATTAAACAATCCAAATGTTTTTAGTCTTTCAAAAGATTGTTTGCAAAAGTCCCAAAGACATCAAGCAATCAAAATCAACACAAACTGTTTCATTTAGCACTTTCTTCTTTTAATACTTTTTCTTCCTGGGGTAGAGTTCAATTACACAATTCCAAAATGATTTTTTAGAAGTCTTATTGCAGTCTCTGATCTTATAAGCTCCAAGCAGTCTCCTCCAGCAAAATCTTAGTATAAATCATTTACCTCTCACTTCCCACTTATAGCAAAAAGATTTTGATTTTTAAATATCAATGTTCAGAATTCTTTAATGTCCCCTTGGCTTTAATTTTCAAAATTAGTTACCTTCTGTTGCCAAAACGGGTATTTCCGATTTCCATCTGCTATCTCCGTAGGGAAGGAGAGTGAAGAAAAAAAAAACTTTCCCTTTTCACTTTCATCCAGAGCTTTTTATGATCTTCTTGGGAAACAATGTATCCTTTAGAAAGCTAGATTTCCAGGGTATTCAGATGTTACTTATTGTCCCGGTTCAGCCAAAAACTTTCACTTTCTCAACTTCCTCCTGCACAAACTTGTCCGGCTGAGAGGTTCTTTGTGGCGGCCATTGCTGACCGCTGCTCCACCGCCTTTGGAAAAGGGAGTTAAGCCTGCTGAGGAGGGGGGTTGTGATGCCCCCGGACCCCTGCCCGGATCTCCCCTGTCCTCAGTTATCCCTACGGGATAACTATAGCCTCCAAATCCAGCTGGATCAGAGGCACTCCAGCGGCGAGCGCAGCAGGGATCGCGCACAGTCGCGAATTCCTGCCGCCGCCGAAGCCTGACAAACCGGAAAAGCCTGAAGTCCACAAGTCTTAAAGTTGTCAAGTTTGAAGACCCCTGCTGTAGTTTTTCTATCCATTGTTGATGAGTAATTATTATTATATGCATAATCAGAAGGAAGGGATGATCCCATATCCACAGGGCTGTGAATTCAGCCATCTCTCTTTAGATCCATATGCCCACTGGCTTATTAAACTGAGTCAAGAGTTGTTGTATGAATGGGTTCTACTCAATTCTTCCTTGAGTGAAGGGTGGTGGTGTTCATTCACTGCCTCAAGAAGCCAGCACTTCATTATACTGGAAAATCCAACCTCTCCTTTTGGAGAATGTGGTTGAGAAGATAGTTGTGCAATAGCTTCAGAGAACCTTGGATGAAGCGGATTATGTGGATCTCTTTTAATTAGGATTCAGGGTGTGGAGTAAAAACAGCATTGGTTCTACTTTTGGATCATTTCTGATGTGGATGGGATAGGAATTATGCATCCATCTTTGCTCTGTTTGACTTCTCAGTGGTTTTTGATACTATTGACCATGATGTCCTTTTGGAATGGTTATGGGGATTGAGAGGTAGGGTTTAGAACTGTATTATGTTGGTTCATCTCATTTCTTCAGAGTTGATTCCAGTCAGTGGTGATTGGGGGAAACAGTGAGTCCTTTTTGTGCAGGGTGCCACAGGGTTTGGTGCTATTCAACATCTGCTTGTAGTTGCTGGGTGAGTTCTTCCATCATCAAAGGGTGAGATATCATCACAATGCTGATGATACCCAATTATATACTTTGTCCCAGTGACCTAAGCAATGTTGTTGATGTCTTATCCTGATATCTGGAGGCTGTGAAGGTCTGGATGAGGAACATCAGAATCCTGGCAAGATTAAGAGGTTTTTGAGGTCTACCAGTTCTGGAACTATTTTATCTTTGGTACTCAATATTTGACACAATCAAATAGCTGGATCCAAGCAGTGGGGAATGCACCAAATTCATCAAATCTGTAATCTGAGGATCCTTCTAAACTCACAACTTTTGCTCTTTGCACAACTTTGTTTTGTGTTCAGTTCTAGACTGGGAGAGTCTGTTCATGGCACTCTTGGCCCAATCACCTAGGACATTGTAATGCAGTCTACACAGGGATGCTCTTGAAGAGACTCCATTGCTCCAGAAGCTCCAGCTGGTGCAAAATGTAGAACGGCACGTGTCACAACTTTCCAACTGCATTGATTACCAGTTTGCTTACAGGTCCAATTTAAGAAACTGCTGCTGATCTTTAAAGCTGTTCATGGCATGAGACAGGGTGATTTGAGGGAATTGCCTCACCCCAGTTCATCTGCCTACACATCAGATCCAACAGAAGAGATGTGATGCAAGTTCCTTTTGCCAAAGACCCTCACACTCTCCTGGCATGACCCAGGAAATGGACCCTTTCTGCCATGGGGCTAATTTTATGAAACATTATTCCCCACACCCGAGGTTGGCTCCATCCTTGTTGGTAGTCTACTATTCTCACTTTTCCTTTTAATAACATTTTTAATTATTTGGATTTGTGCATTGCTTTTTATATCACTGTTTTCTGTTGTACATCACCCATAGGAAATTGGAGATTTATAACTAAGAATTTATGAATTAAATCTCACTGACATAGAAATCTGATTGGCTTCTAGTTCAGTTAACCATCATGTTTGATTCTTAGCTCCTAAGAGAAAATGCCCCACTGCTATTTAGTTCAAATCACCTTCTGGGCACTTTGCCAAACTCATTAATATTGTTTACAGTTTGATTAGCAGTTGCATTCTTAGCAATGGTTTTAATTCTTGTAATTACAGAGCTTCCTACTGTGGTCATTGGATAGAAACCAGAGAAAATAGGAGCATATAATAAAATGTCACAAGTTCCCTAACATTCCCCACTCATTTTTTTTCTTTTTACTGACCCTTTATTTTTGTAGTCGCTTAGTTAAGCAGGATGAAATATGTAAGTCTGGCCTGTCAAGCTAACTCAGTCTAATTGCCATTTCCTTTTTGCCCCTAACAAAGTTTTGTGTCTTTTTGTAGTTGCATATTAGCAGCAATTTAACAAAGGTAGCAGGATTTCACCACCACTCCTCCCCAAAATTAGAACTTGCCATATCTCATGAGAATAATGAAAATAAACACAGGGATTGGGATAATTTAAGAAATGAAAAGCTGAAATCATCTTTCCTTACTTTATAACTGGGTAGTTGCAGAAATAATGTTCATACATTACTTGCCTGCTAAGATAGAGTTGGAATCATTGGGCCTAGAAATTAAAAAAAAATACAATTGTAAAAAAAGACCATTTCTTGTGGTCTTCCTTTCCTCTCTTCTTCTCAGTCATTCCTCTGACATCTTTTATTCAAAGCTAAAACTCAATTTTAATTTTCATATTGCATGTCTGTGTTACAATCTATTAGGACACAGGGTGGCAATCTTACTATTGAGTTAGCTTTGTGGAAAGCCTTACTTTGAACTAGCATCATTCCTTATCAGCCAGCAACTGTATGTTGCTAATTTTGTTAATTGAAGCTATTATTGGAGTGATTCCGTTGTATCAAAGACTGGATTACATTCCCAAAGATAAAATGCTTGTGCAAGACATCTATTTGAATAATCATCTTACTTTTAATATATGTAGAAGAAGCCTTAGCAAGATAATAAGTTCTGTGCATTATTAGAAAGAAATGCAGCTATTTACATTGAATAATTTTCCATATATTTTGTAGTAAATACAAAATATCAAGGAAGAAAATGCTTAAAGATTTTCACTTGTCCTTTCAAATATGTTGCATCTTCTTTAAACTCTCAAGCTTGAATTCCTTATATAGACGCTGATTTACATTTTGATATAAAAATTCAAATGGGTATTTGTTTAGATGGAACGAAAATTGGGAGGAATGGTCATAGAAAAAAATAATTATAATTAATCTTTTATAGTTTGCATCTATATTGGGAGCCATAGCAACCCACACCAAATTCTTTTTAAAAATGACAAGCCATTTGGAGATCTTTGGATGGAGCAATTGCAAATATTTTCACTGACTTGAAATTTGCTTGTGAACAGTCCCATTTCTGGTGGGTAATATTTTCTAAAATACATAAGTTACAGTAACTCAGAAAATGCTTCCACTTTTCATTTTTCCACATGAAAAATTTGTGCCTCTCAAATAGCACATTTGTGGGGATAGGAAATGGCAACCATCTGAGTAAATTCTAAGCCTTTTAATTCTTAAATTCTCTTCAATCTAGAGCATAGATATAGCAAAAGTCTATGTATATTCCATTTAAGCTGAACCTCAGTTCTACTCTTTCATAACTTCTACTTGGTTGGTATTTGCTAGAGCAATCTAATGAATATAATAACAGCACTACTCATTCAGTCAAAGGTTGGGTAAATATAAATTCTGCAAATTAATAACATAATTAATTACATATAGTTTTAAAATTGTTTTCTAATATGCTATATCATTGTAATGCATTTTTGTTGTTTAACTTTTATTCTTCTATATATTTGTGGTGATGATGATGGCAATGATGATATTACTATTAAATATAAAATAGAAATTTCAACCAAGCAACATGGGATTGAAAGTACAATTAGAGTGATACATTTAAAGGGATATGAATAGGGTGAAATAGATTTTTCAGCTTTAATGTATTCATGGGAGCTTTAATGTGTGGATGGGAGAGCAGAATACACTGGATCAAAATCTAAGCAACAGTGGAACTTGTCATGCCACAGATAGTAGTAGGTCACAAAGTTCATCATCTGATCATTGTCTATATTGCCTGGGGATGAATTGACACTCATCACTATCTCAAGGATCAGAGATTGCCAATCCCTACCCAAGACAGTTGTCCTCAATGTTAATTAATGAATGGAGTCATTTGAATTGTCTGTCTTAGGCACCATTATTTCTGTGATTGCTTCTAATGCTCATCTGCAAGCCAGATAACTCCAGATTTAGTATTTTTAGTATTTATTTGATTTGTCAATCGCTTACAAGATATAGGTATAAGAATAAATATAGTTTTGAATACATGAGATAGATACTTATAAGAAAAATAAAAAGAAACAATAGGACAGGGACGGTAGGCATGATCGGTGTGCTTATGCACATCCCCCACAGGCCTCTTAGGAAGGGGCTGAGGTCAATAGTAGACAGTCTAAGGTTAAAGTTTTTGGGGTTTGGGGAAGAAACCACAGAGTCAGGTAGAGTATTCCAAGCATTGACCACTTTGTTGCTGAAGTCGTATTTTCTGCAGTCAAGTTTGGTGCGGTTAACCTTGAGTTTATATCTATTGTGTGCTCTTGTATTGTTATGATTGAAGCTGAAGTATTCATTTGCAGATAGGACATTGCAATGTATGATTTTATATACTATATGTAAATCGGATCGGAGGTGGCGTAATTCTAGGTTTTCTAGGTCTAGAGTTTCAAGTCTGGTGGCAAAAGGTATTCTGCAATGAGTAGAGGAGCAGAGAACTCTTCTTGTGAAATATTTCTGGACTTTTTCAATTGTGTTAATATCAGATACATGATATGGATTCCAGACTGATGAGCTGTATTTGAGTATTGGCCTAGCAAATGTTTTGTATGCTCTTGTTAGTAGTGTGATATTACCAGAGAAGAAGCTACGTAGGATTAGGTTAATAACTCTTAATGCCTTTTTGGCTATGTAGTTACAGTGGGCTCTAGCACTTAGATCAGGGGTGGGCAAACTTTTTGGCTCGGAGGCCGCATTGACTTTTAAAATTTGACAGACGGGCCGGGTCAGCACAAAAATTTTGGGAATCCCCCCTTTCCCCCCTTTTCCCTCCTTCCCCCCTCGGAGGCCCCCTGAGTCAGGAGTTGCTACCGGCGCAGCTCCGCGCTGCTCCAGTCCCGCGTTGCCTCGGGAAGGGAAAGGCAAAAAGGAAGAGCCGCGGTGCTTTGCAAGGGTAGCAGCGGCACCGAGGCTCAGGCTCAGCGGCTCCTGGTTTTGCCTTTTCCTTCCCAAGGCAATGCAGGACTGGAGCCGCGCGGAGCTGCGCCGGCGGTAGCAACTCCTGACACCTGAGCCGGACACCTGAGCGGAGCCCGGGCGGAACTGCCTGTTGCTGCTGCCGGAGCACCGCCGGGTCGCCTCCTCCAAGCAGCCCGCCTGCCCGCCGGGCTTCCCCTCCGACGTGCGGCTCGGGGCCAGGCGCGAGCGCCCGTGAGTTAAAACGAAGCCGAAAGTTGCTGGGAAGTTGCTCGGGTGCTGGGAGCAGGCTTTTAAAGTGCCGCCCGAGCAGGACCGCCAAGCCGGGAAACGGGGCACCAAGGCAGGGCAAGGCTCCACCAGCAGCGGCCTAGCTTTAGGTGGCTCCAAGCAGCCCGCTCCAAGCAGCCCGCCCATCCCGCTCAGGCGGAACCCTTCCCGCTCCTTGGCGGGAAGACGCTCCAGCCTGCAAGCTTTGCCTTTGCAAAGTTTAAGCCTGGAAGCCCGGAAAAAAAGGAGGATCGGCGGGACTCACCTTCGGAGAGGTCGCACTCAAGGTGATTTCGAACTCCCAGCCGAGGCCTTTGCAAATTTCTTTTCTTTTCTACCCCTAGATCACTCCGCACTGTTTTGCAGCTTTGGGGGCCACGCGGCACAGGGCAATACGCCACGCCCAGCGATTTTTTTTCAGGGGCGGGCCGGATTGGACAGACCAATGGCAGCAATTTTTTTTCAGGGGCGGGCCGGATTGGACAGACCAATGGCAGCGATTTTTTTTCAGGGGCGGGCCGGATTGGACAGACCAACGGGCCGGATGTGGCCCGCGGGCCGTAGTTTGCCCACCCCTGACTTAGATCATTAGAGATGAGTACTCCAAGGTCCTTGACAACGTTAGGATCCTCAACAAGGTCTTGATTATTTAGCTGGTATTTTATTTTCTGATTATTTTTGCCAATATGTAAGACAGAGCATTTATTTGTTGAGATTTGAAGTTGCCATTTGATTGACCATTCTGATACATAGTCAAGGTCTTTTTGGAGAGTAGTAGTATTGTCTGTGGTGTTGAATAGCTTTACATCATCAGTGAAGAGAAAGCAGTTGCTCTTAATATGATTACAGAGGTCATTTATGTAGAGTATGAAGAGAGTTGGTCCTAAAACACTGCCTTGGGGGACACCACTGTTGACAGGTACAGAATTTGATAGGACGCTCCCAATTCTGACCATTTGTTGTCTGTTTGACAGGAATGCTTCTATCCAGTTATGCAGTTGTCCAGAGATACCGTAAGATTTTAGTTTTAGGAGTAGTTTGTCATGTACCACTGAATCAAAGGCTTTACAGAAGTCTATGTAGATTGCATCTATTGCTTTGCCCTGAGCAAGTTGTGTAGTCCATATGTTTTTGCAGTGTAAGAGTTGCAGATTACAGGATAGTTTTTTTCTGAAACCAAACTGCTTATTAGGGAGTAGGTTGTTTGTCTCTAAGTGGAGGATAATGGATTGGTTAATAATTGATTCCATAATGCAGCATAAAGAGATTGGTCTGTAATTTTCAACTAGGCTGGGGTCTCCCTTTTTGAAGATGGGGATGACTGTGGCTTGTGACCATAGTTTTGGCAAGGAGCTGGTCCTGAAAGATTTTTCAAAGATTATGGTTAGAGGTTCGGCTATGGCAGTGATTAGCTTTTTTAAGAAGTAGGCACATATTCCGTCCGGTCCAATAGATAGAGATGGTTTTATATTGCGTAGTGCTTTTTCAACAATGTCTTCTGTAAAATCAATATGTATTAGATCATTGTAGTTGTCTGTGGTTCGACTAGGAAGTACTGGGCTTGATCCATTGCTGTTTACAAATACTGAGCCAAAGAATGTGTTAAAGAGGTTGGCTTTGATGGTGTCGTCATTGCAGTCTTTGCCATTAGGTCCTTTCAGGGGTGGGATGGACCTTGAGTCTTTTAGTTTGTTGTTTAAAAAATTGTAGAAAGCACGGGTGGAATTGGTGCCTAGAAGGTTTTCCTCTTGTTTAATGTGATAATTAGTGCATTCAGTTTTTATCTGGTGGCATAGATTTTTGTATCGGCTTTTGAAGTTGGCAATGTGACCAGATTTGTTTTTTTGCCAATCAATCTTTTTGGATTGAAGTTTCCTTATTGTTATGGGTAATCTGCTTTTCCTGGTTTTTGGGAGTTGTTATTGGTACATATAGTTTGATGGCTCTTTTGATTTCTAGTAAGAGTATGTTATAATGGTCTTCAACAGTATTGCATCCAGTGAATAGAAATTGCCAATCAAGGGAAGAGAGATCATAAGATCATAGTTGCCTTTTTTGAATTTATAATTGAGGGTTTTGTCGTTGTGATTATTTTTATGTGGATGTATGTTGAGACAAAAGTCAATCATATTGTGGTCACTGTTGGAAAAGGATTATTTAATTTGTATTCCATAAATTGAATTCAAATTATTGCAGAAGATGAGATCAAGGCAGTTGTTAAGTCTAGTATTGTTGGTTACTAGTTGTTCCAGTCCCAGATTTGTTACAGCATTGTAGAAGGTTGCATGTATGAGTTCAGTTATACATTCGTTTAGGATCCAGTTAATATGAGGTAGATTGAAGTCACCAAGAAAGATAAAAGATAAAAATATTTAGTTTTAAAATATTGACACCTGGCAACTGTCAGGAGGATCATTTTGGTTCTGTCTGGGCCAAACAATCCAAGAATACATTGGCAATTCTTTTGTTTATTGATTGTTTTCCTAATTTTTCTTCAAATAAAAGAAGATTGATTAATTGTCAGGAACTGTCCTCTAATGATTTGAGCCTATCTGAAATAATATCCCAGAAATATGATGTATTGAGTAGTGGAAATAAGGAGAGGTCATGGTAATCTATACTGTTAAACAAAAAACAATATTAAATACTTATATTTGTGTTTACATCATTGTCATTGTGTTTGATGAAGAGAAGGGGCATGAAATAAAGGAAATATATGCCTCAAGATTCAATGCTCTGTAGCAGCATTACCAGCTTTCACAGCTGGTATGTACCTCTGCAGATAAGAGTGTATAGAAGGTGATACAAAGAGATTTACTTCACAACTTTAGATAGCCTTTACACATTCCGATGTAAGAAACAGAGCTTTCTGATAAATTTAGTTTCCAAGAAAACTAAGCTCAAGGTAATAAACAACAGAAATAATGTTTAGATTTTCTAACCACTCTTTCTGTTCCATATTACTTTGACCTTAAGCCTTAGGCCATCATTCATTAAGCAGGTGTCTTTCAATTATATTGGGACTACATCTTACCAAATTTCCATCAGAAAAATCATGCTGGTTAGAAAATCCCCAATATGCTGGAAGGAGACAGGTTGGAGATGATTGTCATAGGTTGCTAGTGGTGAAGCTGGCAAGTTGCTTCTTTAATGTTTTATTTAGACAAGGCTAATTTAATGTTTTTCTTTCAAAGTAGGGTCTGTTATGAAGCTCACAAAACACAATATAAAGAATTGTATTCCTGTTACCCAATGGATTTCAGTGACCCTAGGGCAAATTCTATCAACATTCAAGATTGGTAGTCTTTGCCATGACTACTAAATAATTTTACGTTACCCCCTGAGGGATTAAAAAAAGAAGTACCTTCATAGAAAGAATATTCTACTGAAAGAATACTCTTGTTATCCCTCCTTACCATCCACATAAAATCCATCAATCAAAATCAAAACAATAACCACTGATCAGAGAACAAGCACTGAAACATGCATGGATTTTAAAGAGTAAAATTATCTACATATCTTAATAATAAGGATTATGGAATAAGTTAGAAAATAGCTCTTTCCTTATGCGTTATATTAAGTATTAAGTTATGCTGCTGTCCTTCCTTTCTTTTCTAGAATATGGGCTCAGTGATGAGATCATTAACATCAATTTCATAGATTCAATTTTCTTCCCTAAACAAGGTTATTAATTAATTAGTTAAAGTCTCCTGAGTCTCAGTTGCTGTAGCCAACTATTTTGAAAAGCTCCAGTTCTTCTCTAGCTTTTTTTGAAACCTAAGCAATATTTTTTTCAGATTTTTCAAGATACAACACATACTATCATATACTAACAATATGATCAAAAGAAAAGATGGCTGGGTTATCAATATATAGATGAAAGATATAGGTATATATAAAAAAGGTCTGATTTAGATATATGTCTGCAAGCATAAATGTTTAAGCATCCTTATGCTAAAAGCACTGTCATGTATTTGCTTTTGGCATATATCTAGCAATGTGATGGGAATGAATAAATATGTTTTTCCCCCTTATCCTTGATTTTTTTTTTTTTATCCTGGGTCAAATAATGGAGACAGGGAAGGATGGAGAATACTTCAGGGATAAGACAGAGAAATCAAAAAGTGATCTTTAGAAATATTTAAATGTTGAGAGATAGAAGTATCCAGGATCTAAAGGCATCTTAATATTACTAAGGAAAATTGAGTAGCAATTCAACAAGGATCTGAATAAATATGAGACAGTTGAAATCCTTTACACTTTCACCAATCAGTGTGATTGTAGGAAGAGTCATGTCTCCATAAAGACAAATATCTAGATACTATATCTCTCATATCTCTATGGTTGACCACACCAACTGGTTATGCCTGATATTGAATAGCTAAGCAGCATTAGGGCTTGGATGGGAGAATACCAGGAATTTGGGGAAACATATTTTGAAGGTGGCAATGGCAAGTCATTTCATACTATTGCTATGAAAATAATATGGAGGTGTTCATGTAGCCACAAAGAATTACACTTGACTTGAGAGAAAATCCCTTACTTTATTGCTAGAATTAGACTTTGGAAAAATATCAGGGAAATGAAGATTCCCAAATGCAGTGATATATAATACTATCGATGGTGACTTCTAGTTTCCATCAGATGAGATGGTTTTCATAATCTCCTAGGCACCAGGTCTTTTGGGAATATGGAAGCTGACAACTAGTTCTTCCGGAGAGAAGTGTTAGTTGAGGAAGAGAATTCTGTGGATTAAAATTAAAATTATGTAGTCCTAGTATTATGTTCGTTCTGAGTTGAAAGGATTAGCTGATGACATCACCATTGCTCAGGGAACACCTGTAGGGGCTCCTTTCATAACCTTATTATTTTCCCACTGAAGTGTTACCTATTTATCTATTTGCATTTGCATGCTTATGAATTGCTATGTTGGTAGGAGTTGGGACAAATTTATGGGAGCCCATTTCCTCACATAGTTCATGCTTTTGAATTTAGAACTGCTGAAGTATTAACCTTTCATAGTCTCTGACTCAGCGTCCTAATCACATGACCCATGGGGGCCCCTCTAATTATTTAATTAGATCTATGAAAGCAAATGAAAGCCAATAGGACTATTGATCAATTTCTATCAAGAACCTTCTTTTCCTTTTGATATGAGTCACAATAGTGCTTGATCCATTATTTCAGTCTGGGTTATTGCTCAGAATCAGGCACCACATAATTTGAGAGACTTGAGACCATCTTATCCTGCCTTCCCAACTTCATGTTCAGTAGTTGTCATTGAAACAAAAGTTCCATCAACCAAACTTATAATGGAATTATAATGATATCCCAGAATGTTTCAGACAGGGGAAGGATATTCTAGCATCTCTCAGATCTTAGGCTGTATGTAATCTCTGTTTGATACACATAAATATGGTGATTACAATATTTTATTGTAAGCAATTGTGAGACTGTTGTTTCAGAAGAGAATATAAGTATATTTCAACACAGGAGGAGAGAATAAAAACAAGAAAGGAGATAGCTGCTGATAACAAGGGAGAAATATCAGCCAGTGTATGATGGCATGTGCTAACTTTTCACAACCTGATACTTGTCAGTTATGCTGGAACAACAACTCCTATTATTTCAAAGAAAAGGGCAAAAAAAGGGAAATTGTATGAAGCAAGAAGTAATGATTGCAGTATGAAGAAATTACAATTGTGCCCATATTTTTCACCATATTTATTATTAAAGAGAAAGAGGAGAAAGTTGCTGTCATTTTTGTCATCTGCAATGACAGTACTGCTTCTTTGTTTCTGCTGTAATACACTTCATTTAACATCCAATTTTTTTTACTAGCCCGATTGATTTTGTTGTTAATGCAAGTAAGTACTAACAGCGGTAACAAAGTACTATTTTGCATCCACCAGCATGTTGCCCATTTAGTGATGTTCCGGCTAATGCTCCTATCTCTTCTTTTATATCCTTGTTCTTATATATACTTCCTGTTTTTAAGTCATGTAATTTTTGTAATATTTCGAGGGGAACAAATGGAGACAACCAGGAGAATAAGACTAACCAATTTAGTAGTTCAAACATAGGCTCTGAAGAAACAGCCGCGAGCTAACAGAGTGGATAACTGGCAACAGCTGATTCCATCTGACAGCGCCCCTTTTATACTGATCTGTCAGATTGAACAGCTAATCAGTGGCCACACTGCCTCTCGCTTGAATCGCGGACCTGTGTGAGAACTTGCTACACAACAACGTTTATATCTTCTGGCTTTTCATAATATTTTTAGATTTTTATTTTTACTCTGATGTGCTATGTGCTTTTCAATGACTGTATACCACCTCATGCTGGTCAAAGATTTGATTAGATTAGTGCATGATCTATATGGAGACAGATGGGGTTAAAATAGGAGAATGCCAGCCCTTCAAGATAGATCAGACTAGGAATCCAATAATATATAAATCAGTTGACAGTAGGCGACTTTTATTGTAATATTAATAGAATATTTTAAGACTGAATGCATCCTTCCCCACTTTATCTTGGTGAAAACTAGGGAAGGTGTTATCTGAGACATTTACTTGAGTTACATTCCTGCACTGACTCAGTCCTCTTTTATCTGATTTTTGTCTTGGTGGGGGCCCTCAAAGCCATTCCCTCTGATCTCTACATTGAGATGGAAAGCTCAACCCTACTCTACAGAACAGTTTGTCTATCAAGCTGTTTATCAAGATTCTTCTTTCTCCCCACCAGCCCCATATCACATTAGGGAATGCGATTGGTGGATGATTTTCTTTTTGACAGGACATTTCATCAATTGTTTCACCCTACCCTGCCCTGCAGTAACTGTTAAAACAGCACTATTTGCCAGCCTCATTAATATGGCAAAATAGGGACTGACTATCAGGACCCAGCAAATTATGGTGACATACTTTTGTGCTGCTTCATGGAGTAGAAAGAAGCACTTTAAATTACTGTCTGGGTGTGCCCTAGATATAAGTGCAAACAGAACATTTTCTGTTGCCCTCAAGACCACATATTTAAATCTAAAGTTTAGCTAACCTATTTCACTGAGGAAATGATATCCTCAGTGAAGTTATAAGAATTTGTGTTAGATATTTTCCTTATGGTACTTATCTATCATAGGATGAAGATGGATCTGTCTCCCACTGAGAATAAACATTAGTTTTCCTGCTGTAGATATAACTGTGCTTGAGCCAGCCTCTGTTTATTACTGCTATGCTAGATATTAACCTGCAAATCAAGCATAATTTAATGCTTGCAGAAATGACATATTTCATCTGATAAACATGTATGAAGATCATTTTTAAGATGGCTAGATATTGCCACTGATAACACAACATAAGAAACCAAAGGAGTAGTTATTGACAGTTGTTCAAAATGCTGTCTTTGTGGGTCATAGAGAATTGAAATGATTGAGTAGTGACAACAACAAAGGCCAATCTCTGATTATGTATTTGCAGCGTCAAGCAGTTTAGTTAAAGTAATATGAAGGCTGTCCACATTACTGTTTTTTGACCCAATAATGGTTGGATAACACTAGGAAATGCCATAAATGCTAGTGGGCAAATTTCTTGTATCTGTGTAACATTAAAAGCAGGTTTCCCACATCTGTGTCTTCAAGATATGTGGGTTATGCTCTTATTGGTTGAATGACCAATAGCCAGTGGAGATGGTTGTAGCCCAAAGTATCCAAAGGGCACCAAATTGGGAAAACTGACTTAAATTTTGTTTTAAGGATGAGGAAGTGGCCTCATTAATTATTAAAAAGGCTGTCCAGCCAATACTTTCACATTTTTATATCTATCCAGAAAGGGTGGGTGAAGATCCATTTCAGGCTGATCATGCGATTTCCCAGGAAGAAAAGGCAAACTGAAGGACAGCTCCAAAAACCAGATCTGATGACTGAGGAGGAATGAGGAGCTGGCAAGTAGATTAGTTCTTTGGTAATTCCTCTCTGGACAAGAGACATCATCCATATGTACTTCACATAGAAGATAGAGCTCTCCAATAGGTTTAGAGCCCCAGGAGCTAACATCTTGCTCAAATCACACTGGGGATCTTTCAAAGGACACTAAGCTTGCAAACTTCCTTTTCTAATCACTTTCAGCAATTGCTTATTAACTACTTTTCAGCTATTAGGAAGCTTTGGATCAACATATCAATCCTTAGTGAAAAAAGGTTTAAACATAGTCTTTGATGTATGACTATATCTGCTGCTGAACTTATGGCCAGCTTTGCAACATGCCTACCTATCTATCTTCAACTTCACAGCTCTGCAACTTGCTTGCTCCTCAGTCCTACAGACTAACAATATACCAGCCCTTGAGCTGGGCTGTGGAAGTAGTGTGTGCACATACATGCTTCCCCACTTGCTGAACCAGTGGACGAGCGCATGAACAGTGGGTACGCCCATCCACAAATGGAGCTCCACATGTGTACACTTGCCCACCACTCATTCAGAACCATCCCCTTTCCCTGCTGGTCCACACGAAAAGGTTGGAGAACTCTGACCTAAAGTATAGAAGTACAGTGCTATACGGCATTTTCTTTATTTGGCTTCGAAGCCGTCAAATCAGAACCATAGCTTATCTGAGTGAAATTCATCTCCAGAAGAGTAATACTGTATGATCCTGTGGAGTTGCCAGAGGTGGTATTCAGGAGGTTCTGATCAGTTCTGGAGAACCGGTAGTGGAAAATTTGAGTGGTTCGGAGAACCGGCAAATACCATCTCTGGCTGCCCCCCCCCATCTATTCTCTGCCTCCTGAATCCCAGCTAATCAGCTGGGTCTTCTTTTGTTGCCCTGCACAGGAGAGCTGAGCTGGAAAGCAGGTTAGTGGGGTGGGGAGGGAATGGGATTTTACAGAATCCTTCCCCTGCCCTGCCCACCAAGCCACGCCCACCAAGCCACGCCACACCCACAGAACCGGTAGTAAAAAAAATTGAATCCCACCACTGGAAGTAGCATTTCTAAAACTTCCATAAGGATAAGGGTTTCTTGGAAATATCTTTGTTTCTTTTGCTCCTAGAGAGTTAATAACTGTGGGCAATTCAAACTGGATATTGGCACCATATTCCAGAATCTTTCTTATTCTTATAATCAGATAATACTGCAACTTAATAAGAGACAATATATGTGTTTCCTTTCTTTAGATTGCACAACTGATCTTACTAATTGAAGTTTGCTAAACTGACTTAATTGTACCAGCTACTTGGCAGTGACTGTAGCTAAACTTGTCAGAGCATCTTTTGTAATCTTGAAAAATAAATTGTGTACTGTCATTTGCCTCCAAACCACCCAACTCTGAATTTTTATGTGGCTTTAATGAACTAGGATAATTTGTTCTAAAATAAAATATCTTGTTTTGGATTCTGCCACAGGATTAATTTCTGTTACTGGATTCCAGATCATTTGTTTGAAATTGCAGGTTGGAATTTGCATGACTGAATACTCCTAAATCCAAAATAATATCTTGCAATTTGGAATGTGAGATAAAAGGCTACAGTATGTTGGGGGGGGGACGACTTCTTTTTGTGGTATGAGATTTGTCAGTGCAGGGAATTCTTTTGCCTGGAGGAATCTCAATTTGGAGAGTTCCCACCTCATTTGGAAGTAGTAGGGCTCAATCTGCCATTAGAGAGAAAGAGAGATTCTCTAAACTCTACTTGATGGGTCAGAGTGGGGAATGGAATGGAGTAGGTAGCAGGATATTGAAGAATAGTGTGTTTTTAATTTCATTTGGGGCAACAAACCTGGAGGAGAGAAATTTTACCTATTACTCCATGGTTTGAATTTTTCTGAGGTTCATCTAAAAAGGCAGACTTTGTTTTGATAGCAGCTATAGGCAGGGTGCAGATTAGATTTCAGAAAAAGCACGGGAGGTAAAGATTAAAAGATCCAAATGATGCTGTTCTGATTTAAAAAACAACAACAACAGGGTTTCCCCCTTCCATTTTTTGGAGCAGTTTATAAAAAAGGAAATACTAAGATATTGAATCATAGTTCCCTTCTATTTGGTTTTTTTTTTTTTCATTTTATTTGTAATTAGATTTGTATCCCACCATTATTTTGAATAATTTCATGCAGCAAATGAATTCATCTCTTATTTTTCCCATAAAATAACCTTGGGGGAGGGGGGTCTTATCTGAGAGAGAGTAAGTGATTCAAAGCCATCCAGATGGCTTTTATACCCAAAGGAGGACTAGAACTCATTATATTTTGGTTTCTATGCTAGCACTTTACCCACCAAGAACTGAATTTTAACATGGAAAAGTAATTTGGAATGTCTAGGAAGTTTCTCGGCCTTAATCAAGACTTGCCCAGACTTCCAGAGTCTAGCTAGGGATTACAGGAATTGTGGACCAACACAGGGACATGATGGTTCAGCAGTTAAATAACTGAGCTTGTCAGCTGGAAAGTTGACAGCACAGGACTGAGACTTGAGCACTGCACAATGGGTTGAACTCCCATTTCTGGCTCAGCTCCTACCCACTTAGCAGTTTGAAAGCATGCAAAAGCAAGCAGATGAATAGGTACCACTTCAGTGGGAAGGTAACAGCATTCCATGCACCTTTGGCATATAGCTAGGCTGGCCATGTGACCCTGGAAAATATCTTCAAACAATGCTGGCTCCCTTGGCCAAGAAACAGAGATGGACACCACACCATAGAGCTGGAGACAACTTGACTTTTTACCTTTTTAATCTAACACAGGCTGCAATTTAATGAACAGAATAGAATAACAGAGTTTGGAAGAGACCTTGGAGGTCTTTTAGTCCAACCTCCTGCTCAAGCAGGAAACCCTACACCATTTCAGAGAAATAGTATCCAATCTTTTCTTAAAAACCTCATGTTGGGGCACTCACAACTTTTGGAGGCAAGTCGTCCCATTGATTAATTTTTCTAACGGTCAGGAATTTTCTCCTTAGTTCTGAATTGGTTCTGTTTTTTACTAGTTTCTATCCATTGCTTCTTGTCCTGCCTTCAGGTGCTTTGGAGCATAGGTCAATCCCTTCTTCTTTCTGGCAGTCCCTTAGATATTTGAATACTGCTATTATATCACTATAGTCTTTCTTTTCATTAAACTAGACATACCCAATTCCCACAACCATTTCTCATTTCTAAGCCTCCAGTCCCCTAATCATCTTTTGGACTCTTCTCTGCCCTCTTTCTAGAGTCTTGAAATCTATTTTATATCATGGCGACCATACTGGATGCAATATTCCAAGTGTGGTCTTACTAAGGCCTTATAAAGCAGCATTAATACATTGTGTGATTTTGATTCTATGTGTCTGTTAATGCAGCCTAGGATTGTGTTGGCTTTTCTGGCAGCTGCAGGACACTGCTGCTTTGCATTTAAGTGATTGTCAACTAGGACTCCAAGATCCCCCTCACATACTACTATTGAGCCAATACCATGATTCTGTACCTGTGCATTTGGTTTTTCTTGCCTAAATGTAGAACCTTATTTTTCTCACCATTGAATTTCATTTTGTTAGATAGGGCACATTAATCTATACGGGAATTTCAGAGGTGAGTAGATTGTCACTCTTCTAGGCAAGGAGCAATATTCATTGAGATTTTGGATGTCCCTTTCTTTTTTCTAATAGCCTGTTTAATAATGAGCACTTTGCATGTCACCTTTCCCATTGCTCTGCCCGCTCATTGTCGCCTCATTAGTCAAATCACAGAGTGTTTGGCAAAGACAATAAAATATCCTGAGCATAACCTCTTTCTGGACTAATGATGCAAACTCTTTCATGAGTGTTCATTTTGAACCTGATCATAGTTTAATTAGTGCTTCTAATAAAAGTGGGTGTCTGGAAGGACTTTTGTCCTCAAATTAGTGTCTGCTGGTGTATTTTTTATAGCAGGAGTAGTGGGAAACAATTGTTTTAATCAATACTTTTGTCTATTGTAGTATATTAATATTTTATTGGTATTCTGGTAATCCTTATTTCATCATATGCATTAGATATGTAGGAGGAATGTGAGAGAAAAAAAGGGATGCAGCCACATAATTTTGGTGGGGTGTGGGTTTGGCAGGTGGTGTTCTCCTTTCCTTATTTTCTTACTGGGAATCTTTCTAACAATTTCATTGTAAATGTGAAATTTGATTTGGATGCTTTGTATCTACTATTGAGGTCTAGGACTCTAGGTATAATTGTAGCAAATTCCTAATAATGATTTGATTACTGGCTGTTCTTACAAATGGCTTTTTTTTTTCTTGCTAGTATAACATTTTGTAAACTAATATTTTGTAAAATTTGAGATTGCCCCATGATGCCTGAAATCTACTTATGTAGTGGTGGAGGAGGCTTATATATTGGTGAAAAAATCTTGTAACTGACTATCAACATATCTTATTTTCTGAGTGGGGCATACAAAATGGCGAACTGAAATTGGTAGGATAACAAATTTTCAGGCTGAGGTGAAATTGCCCCATCAGTGGTACTGTGCTTAGGCTGAGAGTAAATTCAGGTGTTCCTATGTTAGATCCATCCAGCCATGGATCTGTCTCATTTTGTCTGTTTTGCCTGTGTGTCTGTCAATTTTATTTGCAAAAGATTCAAAAAGTGTCTGGGTAGTTGTTGTGGGCGGAATTGTTGGAAGCATATTTCCAGTTTAGTCATTAAAAAAGGTTTATAGGAATCAGTCAATTTCAGTGTAAAATTGTGTGTTAAATAATTCAGCATAATCCATTGGTGTACATTTTAGAGGAAATAGCTTAAGTTTTTAAAAATGAATTGTGAATTGTGAAAATTTAACCACTATTTTGTTTCTGCCACCATGTCATTTCTTTTAGCATTTCTCAAATTCTCAGATTTTAGCAGTCTCAAATTCAACTGTTCTTTCTTCTCTAGGAATAACTTTATATTCCTAAAATACTATAATCCAGAGCTCATTTTCTTCAAAATATTGTGTTTGTTGTTTCAGTGGCATTATCTTCCCAACGTTAATCCTGATATCCTATTGCAAAGACTGTATCAGAGTTCCTACCGATGTCCTAATTAAATCATGAGGCTCCAGCCAAGCTTCAAAAGAAATCCAGTTATTTATTAGGAGCTTCATGTCAGCACGGACCAATTGAAGCTAACTCTGACCTCACTTAATTTGTCCTTGCTCTGACCCTGTTTCCCCCTTCCCCCAAGGTGTGTCATCAATCACATTCCCCAACGAAGGAATTTTGGAGTTGTAGAAGTCACTCCCTCCGGCCACTGTGGATCTCCGTGGAGATGACCTTAATGTTGCCGGTTCTTTGTTTTGATTGAAATGCAAGTTCCTCTTCTTCCATCCCCCTGCCTATGGCAACTCCAAAGCAGATCAGGAATGCTTCACGAGTTGACAGACTAGATATCATTTTTCTCCTCCTTGTTTAGCCAGCCTTTTCTGAGCATAATAGACTCAATAGATGAACACGAAACTTAACTGGAATCAAGTACAAAAAGATGTAGACATTATAAAAATTGTTCCAATTTTTTGTTGCATTGGATTTTCAAATAATCCTTTGCCAACTCCCTTGCCAACTTCTAGATTCATGCTCCTAGCATGAAGGATAGGTAGGATAAGAAGAATTCAGGTACAAAGATTCCCCTGTGCTCGGACTCTTAGCAGTTGGTATTTTTAGGAAGTTGCCTCCTGTCTTTTGTAGCTTGTTCACTTTTTCCTTCTTGGCAAATGAGAACTGAGATAATGAGACAGGTTCTGATTTCTCCATACTTTGTCGTCCCATCCTCTCTCTAGAAAAATATAGGGTGGAGGGGAAGGCAAAGAGAGAGAGGTAACTAGATAGACAGCAGCTACAGTGGTGATGAGAAGATAAGTACTATTAAAGGCAGATTGCAAAGAGTATCTTGCCCTCAAAAACCTATAGTTGGCACACCTCTCTGAGTGTCAGGCCATAAAATGTACAGAATTTTTCATCCCTTCAGTGAAACAGATTTTTGCAGCAAAGAAAGATAGGCTGAAGATGTACAACTCTTTAATGAAATAACCCTAGAAATCAAATAAACATCTGTAAAACAATATTAGCTATTTGGGGGCATTGTCTAGTATCATAATGCAGCACAATGATTGGAAACACAAAAGGAAATCTATGGAACAATAATTAGAAATGAATTACTCCATTCACAGTCTATGGCTTTTGGCACTAAAGAAAGAAAAATGAAGAGAAGACAGCCAAGATGAATTTGTATTATATTTCTTCCAAAGTGGGATTACAAGAAAAAGAAGGATTGGGTCTCTAGTCAGGTTGTCTTCCTTAGGGCTAGGGATGATGAAAGAATTTGATCTTTGAATGTTCCTGGGTGAGCTGACCTGATTGGATCCCTGACTAATGTGCAAATCAAAATATAATTATCCTTTGTATTTTACACATCTATGAATATTTGCAATTCTGTTCCAAGCACAGTTGAATTTTAAAGTACGCATTTTAAGATAAAATTGGAGTGTGCATTTTATGAGCAGTTGTATTTGAAACCATATTTAAATGTTCCTATGTAGATTTTATAGTCTACATAGATTATAAAATAGAATACCTGTATGAATAAATATATGCAGAATGGACACAGATAAATAGAAGATTGGTCCATTTATCCCATATTGGTGGCAGTTCTTTTTATCCTATGTTTGTTGAAATAGATATTTGTCTGTTTTCTTTTATTGGCTGTGGTGAGGGCAGAGAGCTGCAGTTTTTAGCTTTTGGCAATATATCTATTACTTTTTATGCTCCGGAAGATTTCAGACTTGGAGGAAGAAAATCAACAACCATATGGAGTTAATTTCCTGATCTAGTCTATCCGATGGGACTAACATTTTTTTCACCCTCTGGCCTTATTTATTGAGCATAAATGTTCATATAGAAGGAATAAAATCTCATCTTCTTAAGTAATCCAAGAAAACTGCTCAACATAGCAGCAAAAGGAGATTGACTTTTGGTCTAGAAGATTTGGATTTAATTATTGGTCTGGTTTATTTATATAACAGGACCAAAACCAAGCTATTCTGTTGAGGATAAGAATAAAATAACACCATTTCTATCTTTTCATAATTGCACTGTACTATAATTGTACTGGTTTGGCCATTGACTTTTATTTTAGCTTGGCAATGAAATAACATATGCTGCTTCTCAGGTTCATAGCTTAACATACCCTGTACTGTCTAGACTGTGTATACAGTTCACATCTTTCCTATCTACCAGTCTGTATTGCCTGCAATAACCATCTCATTTCTTGTAACGATACATCATTTTTGTATGTAAGACCTTCAATTTCTGAATTGCTCAGTTCTTTTATATTGGTTTTCTACTTGCAGGAAGATTTTTGAAAAAGTATCATGGAGTAATTCAGCTACGGTCCTATCCAAATTGAAATCTGACATCTTGTGTTTCATTTTGAGAACCAATTTGTTATAATGATTAAAGACACTGAGCTAGACATGGAGAGCTGTGTGTTTTAGTTCTGTCTAGGCATGAAAGCCAGCTGGTGGCTCTAAGACCAGTCACTCCCTCTCAACCCTAAGAAAAAGAAAATGATAAACCAGTTCCAAAAATGTCAAAAAACAAAACAAAACCCTTCATAGTCCATAGGTAGTCACCAGAAGTCAAGATTGACTTGAAGGCAAACACACAAATAAAGCCTTTTGTTATTGTCTTAGTTTTAATTATTCTTGTTCTGCAAGTGTAGCTCAGTCCTCAGCTTCTGTTGTACTTCTAAAAAATAGGAGAATCAATGTCCATATTACAAAACATAATTTTGAGAGAAAAATGAATAGAGCTTATACAGACTAATATCAAACATAGTAAAGTAGCAGGGATATAGCAAAATTGATTGCTTTCCCTTCCCATTAAGTCTAATAAGAGAGTGAAAAAGCTTCTATATGGGCAAATGTTAATTGGAAGACACTGAAATTAAGAATGCACAATCCATTGAAATACTTCTTATCACCCAACCAATTTGGTTAATGATTGCCTACTTCAGGGGGAAGCACATTTTGGCATACAAAAGCTGCATTGTTCCTCCCCTGACTGTTGAGGTGTAAAAGATGGGGCAGTTAAAATAATGCTATTAGAACAGCCCTAAAATAGTACTATTATCATAGAAGAAATAAGACAATCTCCTCCTCCTCCCCAATTTGTGGGGTTGTGGCAGAGATGGTTTTTTAAAAATAGTAACAGGTATGGAAATATGTTTTTGGGGAAAGCAAGAGTTGAGAGGCCACAAGCCACAAATTTCCCATTCCTAGGCCACATGAAGCAAATCCTGTGCAAAATGATATGTACAGAATGTCAAAATAAATATTTTCAGTTACAGTATTAGAAAGATTTTTATTTTTATAGTGTTGTGTTGATTGCCATAATGGCAAAAAAGCACATTATATATTTCCTACATGATGCTTTATTAATTTGGTCCATATTGGTCATTTAAATAAAAAAGTGCAGATATTCAATAAGAACTAGATTTTGCATGTTCTCCAGCTACCAAGAAAGAAAGGAAAAATAGAAGAAAAACAGAACAACAGGAAAGGACCTAAAGATCTACCTGACCCTTCTTTTTATCTTCAAGTCCTACTCAGAGCACATTTCTGACTGACTTTTCTTTTCCCTACATGCATTACACTGGTTTGAATAAATATAGTTTACTTTGATATCCAGATTTAGAGAAGAAAGTTCACATATTTATAATAATAAGTGAAGTGGAGTTGTCATGATTATTCTTTGAAAATGAAAATTCTCTGCTTGAAGGGGTGTTTGATAATATGTCTCATTTTGAAACTGCCCTCTGATTTGTACTAACTGCAAAAGCAGTTCTGAGATCAAGAATAGTAAATTGGGTTGTCCAAAGAAATAGAGCACCTTGGCAGGTGACAGAGGGAGCAGGAACATTGGTACCCTGTTCAAAACTTTTTCTCTTATGATTGGGACATAATTTACTTTCTTAAATTATACTTCTGATCCCCAATCTTTATATATATATGGAAGTCAGCATGCAAAATTATGGTGTAGATACATTTTATGACAATCCATCTCCTGTATTTTAGCAAGCTGTAAATAGCAAGTGGGTATCAAAGTGTAGGAGAAGAGGAGAACTGTGGGAGGCTATGGCTCTTCTTTTGAGTCCCATGATACCATCTTCACTTTTAAATTATTCTACATACACAGAAACACTGTTGAATCAGCTGTCTCTCTGACTGGCTTCTGAACATTGCTGCGAGCACTTCTGTGTATGTTGCCTCAGGGCAAATGACTATCTATATATGCATTGCATGGAATAAACATTTTTCACTATAAACTATAATCCAGGGCAGTACAAATTTTGGGTCCTTATGTGTTGCCTGTCAGTGTAGTGTCAATATGTAGAACAGACATAATGAGAATTACAGTAGTCTGGTAGTTTAATAACTGACAAGAAAATCAAGGGAAGAAGGGACATCTCAGGGACATCACTTCCTTTTTGAAAAAGAGAAGAGGCAGGAGTTTGCAAAATAAATCTAAGGTTCCATTCAGTAATGCTCATGACAGTTTAAAGAAGAAGGTGTGTTTGTACACTGATGGCCAAATCTGGCTTCTAGATAACAGCTTTGGTATGCTAGACCACAGTTAAATACTGAGACATATAAGATCATTTAATTTATGATTTATTTGAAATGCTTCAACTAAAAGGGATTCTTATTTAATTCACAAGAGAGAGAACAAAAGAGAGAAATTGCACTTTACCTTTTATACTTTTCATAATAAAAAAAAATACAAGAGAACATTTTGATTGGGTAAGAAAAAGTCATCTGTCCAATTACATCCTAAGAATTAAAATATCCAATAATATGTGAGCAGTTGGATTAAAAAGAGCATTGTATTCAGAATAAAAGCAAAAAAAAAAAAAAAATTAGCAAAAGGAAAAAATGTCAGAATGGGTAAGATATAGTCTCAGAGATTTCCGAGTTTGGGACTGAAAACTTGTTTTGTTCATGGAGGTGCGAGAACAGCTGAAAAGGAAACTATTTTTATTTTTATTTATTTATTTTGATTTGTCAATCGCTTACAAGATAATAGGTATAAGTATGTACATAGTTATGAATACATGAAATGGGTACATATAAGAAAAATAAAAGAAACAATAGGACAGGGATGGTAGGCACATTGGTGCGCTTATGCACGCCCCCTACAGACCTCTTAGGAAAGGGGTGAGGTCAATAGTAGACAGTCTAAGTTTTTGGGGTTTGGGGAAGAAACCACAGAGTCAGGTAGAGTATTCCAGACATTGACCACTCTGTTGCTGAAGTTGTATTTCCTGCAATCAAGTTTGGTGTGGTTAACCTTGAGTTTGTGTCTATTGTGTGCTCTTGTGTTGTTATGGTTGAAACTGAAGTATTCATTGACAGGTAGGACATTGCAATGTATGGTTTTATATATCATACTTAGATCAGACCGAAGACGGCGTAATTCTAGGTTTTCTAGGTCTAGAATTTCAAGTCTGGTGGCATAAGGTATTCTACAACGAGTAGAGGAGTGGAGAACTCTCCTTGTGAAATATTTCTGGACTTTCTCAACTGTGCTAATATCAGATATGTAATGTGGATTCCAGACTGATGAGCTGTATTCGAGTATTGGTCTAGCAAATATTTTGTATGCTCTAGTTGGTAGTGTGATATTACCAGAGAAAAAGCTACGTAGGATTAGATTAACAACTCTTAATGGCTTTTTGGCTATGTAGTTACAGTGGGCTCTAGCACTTAGATTATTTGAGATGAGTACTCCAAGATCCTTGACAGAACTTGGATCATCAACAAGGGCTTGACTATTCAGCTTGTATTTTATTTTCTGATTTTTTTTTTGCCAATATGCAAGACAGAGCATTTATTTGTTGAGATTTGAAGTTGCCATTTGTTTGACCATTCTGATACATAATCAAGATCTTTTTGAAGGGTAGCAGTATTGTCTGTGGTATTGAATAGCTTTACATCATCAGCGAAGAGAACGCAGTTGCTCTTAATATGATCACAGAGGTCATTTATGTAGAGTATGAAGAGAGTTGGTCCTAGAACACTGCCTTGGGGGACACCACTGTTGACAGGTACAGAATTTGATAGGACGCTCCCAATTCTGACCATTTGTTGTCTGTTTGACAGGAATGTTTCTATCCAGTTATGCAGTTGTCCAGAGATACCATAAGATTTTAGTTTTAGGAGCAATTTGTCATGTACCACTGAATCAAAGGCTTTACAGAAGTCTATGTAGATTGCGTCTATTGTTTTGCCCTGAGCAAGTTGTGTAGTCCATATGTTTTTGCAGTGTAAGAGTTGCAGATTACAGGATAGGTTTTTTCTAAAACCAAATTGTTTATTAGAGAGTAGGTTGCTTGTCTCTAAGTGGAGGATGATGGATTGGTTAATAATTGATTCCATGACTTTACAGGTGACGCAGCATAAGGAGATTGGTCTGTAATTTTCAACTAGGCTGGGGTCTCCCTTTTTGAAGATGGGGATGACTGTGGCTTGTGACCATAGTTTTGGCAAGGAGCTGGTCCTGAAAGATTTTTCAAAGATTATGGTTAGAGGTTCGGCTGTGGCAGTGGATAGCTTTTTAAAGAAGTAGGCACATATTCCATCCGGTCCAATAGATAGAGATGGTTTTAGATTGCGTAGTGCTTTTTCAACAATGTCTTCTGTAAAATCGATATGTATTAGATCATTGTAGTTTTCTGTGGTTCAGCTAGGAATAAGGAAACACTGGGCATGATCCATTGCTGTTTACAAATACTGAGCCAAAGAATGTGTTAAAGATATTGGCTTTAATGGTGTCATCGTTGCAGTCTTTACCATTAGGTTCTATCAGGGGTGGGATGGACCTTGAGTCTTTTAGTTTTTTGTTTACAAAATTGTAAAAAGTGTGGGTGGAATTGGTGTCTAGAAGGTTTTCCTCTTGTTTAATGTGATAATTGATGCATTCAGTCTTTATCTGGTGGCATAAATTTTTGTATCAGTTTTTGAAGTTGGCAACGTGACCAGATTTGTTTTTCCGCCAGAGTGATCTCTTTTTGGATTGAAGTTTTCTTATTGTTATGGGTAATCTGGTTTTTTTTTGGGGGGGGGGGGGAGTTGTTATTGGTACATATAATTTGATTACTCTTTTGACTTCAAGTAAAAATATGTTGTAATGGTCTTCAACAGTATTGCATCCAGTGAATAGGGATTGCCAATCAAGAGATGAGAGATTGTTGTCTATAAGATCATAGTTGCCTTTTTTGAATTTATAATTGGGGATTACGTCATTGTGATGATTTTTGTGTGGGCGTATTTTGAGACAAAAGTCAATCATATTGTGGTCATTGTTGGAAAAGGGTTCTTTAGTTTGTATTCCGTAAATTAAATTCAAACTATTGCAGAAGATGAGATCGAGGCAGTTGTTAAGTCTAGTATTGTTGGTTACTAGTTGTTCCAGTCCCAGATTTGTTACAGCATTGTAGAAGGTTGCATGTATGGGTTCAGTTGTACATTCGTTTAGGGTCCAGTTAATATGAGGTAGATTGAAGTCACCCAGTTAATATGAGGTAGATTGAAACTTATATCTACATGGATGCTTTTCTGCCAGTCCTGGTTTCTAAAAGGGAGACTTTTCTTGAAGGTTAAGGCTTATGGCAAATCATTAGCAAAAGCAGATCTAAAATGCAAGAAAGCCCATGTTCGTTAGTTTCGCGCAGCAGCACTAAAAACCATATTACAAGGGTTACAAAGTCCATACTGTATGGTCTTCTGCATGCAACAAAAATCTAAAAATACTTTAGCATTTGCATATGCTCAGGTAATTCTCAATTTTAAATATCACTGAAAGCAGGAACTCACAGGCAAACTGTGTTATATCCAAGCAGATACCAAAGTGCTGCACTAGCATTGTAACAAATGAGCAAAAAATGAATCCACATGTAGTGATACCATTAAAAGTTAAAGGTTGGTTTCCTTCTCCTTTCTCATTAAGATGTATGATTAGTGTCTCATCACTGAAACTGACAATGAGCTAGAATCTTCTTGTTAATTTCAAGCAGGCGGGGCTTCAGATCTAAATTCCAAACAAAAATTAAACTGAACTGCACCAAAGCACTTGCTCATTTCCCTGAATTTGTTTCTATTTCAACATGACAGCTTAATTAAAACCCAGGCAGACAGGATGCAACTTTCTTAGCATGTGACATTTGCTATGATTACACTGCCAGAAAAGAAAGAAGTTAAGCTTCAGATAACTTATTATAGAACTGTAGCTGTGATTGGATGAAGAATTCTTAAACCATTTCTCCACATTCAGATTATGAGGAAAACATTCAGTTGTTCTATTTTCCCAGATGTTTTCAATTGTCCCATTCTCTGAGGCTGTATAATTTCAAAATCTATTTAGCTTTTGGGACTTAGAATTTGAAAACTGACATGTAAATGTTTTAAAATTTGAATTAAAGAACTATGTATAAAAATATTTTTCCAGTCTAGTGTACATTAAGCTTTGTGAGTTAGGATCAGATTTTTGCTCTTAAACAATATAAAATGCAAGTATTTTCATTTGTATCTTATATGCAATACACACTATACTTTGCTTTTCTGTTTACAATGGTTTACTGCAGTGCTTCCCAAACCTTGTATAAATTATCCAACATAGGATAAAAATGTTTTTCTTCAGGTAATGATACATAAACCAATTACCCAATTACAATAAGGACATTTAAATTGAGTTAAAGTGTTTTATCTACATAAGGTTAAATGACTTTCTGATTAGTGGTTTGGGGTAATGAAGGAAAAAGGTTGGGAAGCACTGGTCTATTAAATACATTTTTGGGCAAATTTTATGGTGCTCACAGAAAAGAGACAATTTAAATATAGTGAAAGAATTAAAAGCATTTAATAACCACTTTAGTACCACCATAATACGATATTTATAATATATTGTATAATGTGTTTCATACTGTTGGGATTATATAAATGCAGTAATAAAATACAAAAGCTAGCTGAAATTCTGAGGTGATTTCTAAGTCCATTCATTTGACAACCAATATTGCTTTTTTTTGCTTTTGTTAGAACTGCTGAGATATTCACTGTCCCTTTGACTGGATACTTACAGTAATTAGGATGGAAATAGATTTGTGCTGTTTTGCACTGCTTAATTTCCATCTTCTTTTTCTCATAACTAAATGACTTCAAATCAAAATGGCTTCAAAAGCATTTTGGCTCTTTTGCTAAATTATTTAATATCTGAACAGAAGCTGGTTCTAATAAGAATGTGGATGACAAGACTTCCATGAATATCTCCTACAGTTCAAGTCTTCACACATTCATATAAAGATCTGAATAGGTGTACAGCCCTTAAACCAAGAATTAACCAGAGTTCTGCACATAGGTACAAGTTAAATCTCTCTGCATTATAACCTAAACTTGACATTTCCAGGAGTAATTTATTTACAACATTGAGATGGAAAGGTTATAGTGGAGAATATGGTTCAATTTAACATATGAAATAAATATTTATTCCACAAACTGTAATTTACTGATCTGTGGGTGTGGGGAAATCCTCCAGAATCTGATACCTGATACTTGTGGAAGTATCAGAGTAATAGAAAATACAGGTCTCAAAATTGTCTTGAATATCCACAGAGCTGCCACAATGGGGAAGCACATTTTAAAGGATCTATGTAGTCTACAGATATTATATTTCCACCTCTTGACTCTAAGAACTTTGTCTCAGATATTCAGTCTTTCCCAGTTTGGATAACTTCAAGATGTATGGGTGTCAACTCTCAGAAATCTCAGCAATTATCATAGGAGCTGGGCAATTTTTGAAGTTCATACCTAGGGAACATTTATATAATAGTGTCACTATTTCTTGAATTGTTGGTCAATGAATGGCAACAGAGTTTTCATACTTGACATTTAACAGCTTTTTATCACTGGAGTAGGGCCAGTCACATAAATGTAGTTTCCTAGTTTGTCTAAGATCTAATTTTAGATTGAGTATTGCTGAAAAAACATTTGAATCTTCTGTTTGGAAAGTGCAATAAAGTCTCACAACTTGTCAAGAATTCTTGTTCTTTTTTTAACTAAAACTCTGGATATCTTTGGCTTCTCCTTCTCTACTTCTTTCTGAAATCTATCCACTTTTCTCTCAGGATTAGTTTCCAGTTCTCATCTAATCGACAGACTTGTCATTTCATTTGAGCTTGGTTTTGAGAGGTGGAGAATTCAAAAAGGCATTGTTTGTGAAGACTTTTTGTTGTTGCTTTGTCAATATCAACCCAGTAGCTCCTATCCTTTCTGACATTTGCATCCTTCTTTTTTTTTTTTTTGAGACAGATTTTATTAATTTTAAAGACAAACAAAGCATCATTAAACATTGAACACATAAAACCTCTTTCCATTATAAATTTTTACAAGGCAGATAAAACATTATTTTATACAACATAATTCTAATCTATCCCATTTCCATATGGACACATAAATATCTTTTAGCAAATTTCTCATTATTTCTCTTTACTCTTATTCAATTACCTTTCTTTTCTATATTTATTCATTTTATAGTCATCATATTCATATTTCCCTCTGACTTGTTTACAATTATTCTCATCTGACATTCCTCCAAGGTTTTATTAATTCTCAAACAAACATAAACACACAAAACACACAAAAAAAACCTTCTTTTTAGAAAGTGGCTTGGCCCTGGATTACCTCTCTTTATACGGACTTCAATTAAATTCATGCTCATCTTATATACCATTACCTATCTTATTTACCATTCTATATCTTCTATATAACTTCTCCCCACTTCTCACTCTTCTCAATTCTATTTTATTTATTTCATCTTAGTTTAAATCATTATACTTGTATCTTTTGTCCATTCTTTTCCAATTATCCATTTATCTCATTCCCTATAATTAAAAAAAAAAGATTTCTCCTGAAATCACTAATCGAAGTATGATGCCTTTCTATCGTTCCCCTAAATTGACATTTAAAATAACACCTAGTTCCCAATCTGATTCTGCTTAGTACATTCTGCCTACTAAATTTTAAGAAAAAGAAAAAATAGTAAATCTATAAAATAATTAAGTACATAATTAAATATTAAATCTTGTAACATTCCAATTATCTATTTCAAAGACAAATGCTGCAATAATAAATTTATAATAACATCAACATAATAATCAATTAAACTCTATAATTGAACTAAATATTTTAAACATTCCCTTTAATATTTTATTAAATCTTAAAATCTATCATTATTAAGCATTTTAATATTTTAATCTTTTTTTAGATCTTATAAAATTCTAATTTTCTATTTCTAATACAAATACTACAATACTATCTTATGTACCTTGCAGAATCTTTATTTTTTTAAAAAAATTATACATTACCCTTTATCCCTAAAAAAAAATTTGCTTTTTCCCATCTTGTTTCATACCTTTGTGGCTTTCCCCCCACCTTTTCCCTTCCTTTCTTATCCCACCTGGCCTTTTTACCCCCCCCCCCTCCTAACCTCCGCCTTTTTAGCTTCCCCTCTCTGTTGTATTCCTCTTTTGCTTTCTAACATTGTATTGATTTTGCATCTTATTTTTCTCTTTCTTGGGTGTTTTTTTAGGTCTTAAGTCCTTCATTTTCCTTCCTCTCTTTCTCCTTTCTTTCTTAATTAAACTTTTGGATTCATTAAAGATGGCTTCTTCTTCTTCTTCTTCTTCTTCTTCTTCTTCTTCTTCTTCTTCTTCTTCTTCTTCTTCTTCTTCTTCTTCTTCTGCTTCTGCTTCTGCTTCTGCTTCTGCTTCTGCTTCCTCCATCAGTTGTAGTGTTTGCTGATAAATAGCAAGCGCCATTTCTAAAAAGTGAAAAGCTTCTTCCAAAGTGTCCTCGCCTTCTTTCTTTGTTTTTCCATATTCCTTTCTTAGTTCATCAACAGATAACGCCATTATAAACCTTTTCTTCTTTTTTCTTTTTCCCTCTTCTTCTTCTTAAAACAACCAAGATATTTCAAAGCTTAAAACAGTTCCCCAAAGTCCCAGAGTCATCAAGCAGTCCAAACAGAACACAAAGTTCTTCCCTTTACACTTTATCTTCCTGGGGTAATGTCAATTGGAAAAAAAAAAACCCAGTCTGTATTTTAAAGCCTTATTGCAATTAACTTCTAGTCTCAAAATCTTCCAGGCATCTCCTCCAACAAGATCTTAATATAAATTTTTTTTGTCCTCTCCTTCCCACTTGTAACAAAGTGCTTTAAATTTTTACCTTCTATAAAAAAGCAGGTTTTTCAATGTCCATTTGTTAACTCCGTAGGGAAGGAGAGTAAACTTTCTCTTTCAGCACTTCCATTCGCCGCTTTAAAAATCTCTTCTGGAAACAAAGTATCATTCAAAAAATCAAAGTTTTCAGGATGTTAGATGTATCTTAAAATCCCGGTTCAGCCAAAGAACTTTCACTTCAAAACTTTCTCCTTCTTCCTCCAGCACTCTCTTGTCCAGCTGTCAAGCTTCTTTGTGGCGGCCATTGCTGACCGCCACTCCACTGCCTTGAGAAAAGGGGGTTTTGCCGGCTGGGGAGGGGGTCTACGATACCCCCAAACCCCTATCCGGATCCCCCCTATCTTCGGCTGCCTCTACGGGCAGCCTTATCCTCCAGACCCGTCGGGATCGGAGGCACCAAGATGGCTAGCGCAACAGGGATCGCGCAGGATCGTGAATCCCTGCCGCCGCCGAAGCCTGGCAAACCGGAAGTCCTGACATTTGCATCCTTCTAATTCATCTCCCAAATCTTAGCTTCTTTAAAAAGATGTTTGTGAATAATGAGGCAGTCTACCTAAGTAGACCTGACTAGAAGGTTGAGTAGACTCCCATTTTGTGGCAAAACAAAGCTGGTGGAGATATTTGTATCAATACATTCAGAAATAGTTGTCTTTAATATCGTCTTTCTCTTTCTCCCATTTCTTGCCTACAGAGAATACTACATCAACATTTGGGAGGGGGAATATGTTTTCAAATTTTTGAGGACTTTTGAAAAGTAATCCTTTTCTAACTTACGCAGATAGAGATACAGATATTTTTATTTATTTATTGAATTTTGAAACTATCTCCCTCACAGACAGACTCTGGGTAGTATATAATAAAATATTAAATGATAAAACCAGTATATGACAGATAGGATTTTATATAAGCCAGGATGATTAAAACAATGTTAAAATGAATTAAAAATCAAAGGGAGAACTTCAGGAGGCTAACCAGCCCCATGATTATGTGTTGTCCCCGAGCAAGCCCATAAGCACCATACTCACATGAATGTATACACTACATTTTATAATTGCTGTTGCTGTTGGAAGTTATTGGCTGACATTGCAAAATGGATTATTTTCTCTGGATGTTTAAGGACAGTGTTAACCTCCTATATCTAAAGTAGCATATGCTAATGGACAATAAAGAGAGGCGGATTAATTGGACTAGTCATTTCATTAACAGAACTGGGTGAATCACTCAGTAGCAAATGATCTGCCTTATTTCTCCTTTGCTGTAAACAGATTGCACTCACAATTAATATATTCATCACCCCAAAATTGTTCTGTTAAAAGCCTCAGGTTTACTGGTAGCAGATAAAAATCTGGTTCTGGGCAGGAATAATTCTAAGTACTAATATGCTGGAAGATGAATATGTTGAAGAGCAAGCTAGTCTAGAATCCTCAAAATGAAGTATATAGAATAATAGAAGTGGAGGAGACCTTGAAAGTCTTCTAGTCCAACCTCATGCTCAAGCAAGAGACTCTATACTATTCCAGACAAGTAGCTGTCTAGTCTCTTCTTAAATGCGTCAAGTGATGAAGTACCCACAACTTCTGAAAGAAAGGCATTCCTCTAGCTAATTGATCTCACTGTTAGGAAGTTTCTGCTTAATTCCAGGTTGCTTCTCTCCTTGATTAGTTTCCGTCCATTGTTTCTTGTCTTGCCTTTCAGTTCTTTGGAAAATAGTTTGATACCCTCATCTTTGTAGCAGCCTCTCAAATATTGGAACACTGCTATCATGTCACCCCTAGTCCTTCTTTTCTCTCGACTAGCCATACCCAATTCCTGCAACCATATGTTTTAGCCTCCAGCTCCCTAATCACTTTTGTTGTTCTTTTCTACTCTTTTTCCAGAATCTCAGCGTCTTTTTTATATTGCGGTGACTAAAACTGGATGCAGTATTCTAAGTATGGTCTTACTAAGGCTTTATAAAGCAGTACAATATTTCGCGTAGTCTTGATTCTATCCCTCTGTTAATGCAAGCTAGGATTGCATTGGCTTTTTTGGCTGCAGCAGCACACTGCTGGCTCATATTTAAGTGATCATCCACTAGGACTTCAAGATCCTTCTCACAATTACTGTTATTGAGTCAGGTTTCATCTAAGCTTTATCTGTACTTTTGATTTTTCTTGCCTAAGTGTAAAACCGTACTTTTCTCTACATGAATTTCATTTTGTTTGATAGAATCCAGTGTTCAAGCATGTCAACATCCATCTGGATCTTGAGTCTACCTTCTGGGGTATTGGATATTCCTGCCAGTTTAGCATGGTCTGCAAATTTGATGAGCTCTCCTTCTAGATATCTGCCTTGTGCTGAGTGAGAACATTGTTTCTTTGTATACCATTCTCAGTGTATGACTAATAATGACTCTTCAGGAATTAAGATAGAAATCTTTTCCAATACTATTTAGGAATGCTAGACTTCGAATCTTCTGCACTTTAACTTTAGGAGAAATAGTACTGTATACATACAAATTTATCTATGCAAGTTCTCCACATCAGTCCTCTAGCCTAGTTATAACTTTATGACTTTATATACTATTTCTATTACAGCTTACAATTAAAACTATTTTATGGAGTATTTAATGTTCAAAATATAGTTGTTCCAAATATGCTGATTTCAAGCCTGAAGGGAAATCCTAATTTTTGAGGTAACATTATTTCTAGATTTTTTAATAGGATAGGAAACTTTCATACAGTCAAAGGTAAAATGTTTCATGCTCAGATATATCAGGTCAATGATTGTTCCAAGTTCTGTGGAACAGTAGTTGCATGGAGTGACAAGAGTCATATACTAATAAAAATGACAATTAATCTTGTGGATATTTGTTAATATGTAAATTATAATCAACAAGAGGTTTGGAATGCATATCCTGTATCCCTTGTTCTGAGAATTTAGAACATGCACATAGAAACTTCAACTATAATCAAAACAAAAATAAATTGAAGCATAGTTAGAAAGCAAATAGAGGAAATGCCATAACTTCCTTTGTGCAGATCATTCCTTTGACAGAATAAGAACCATTTGGGGGAAATCTCAAAAAGTATTCATTCCTAAACTAGCCAATTTGTGCTAGAGCCCACTGCAACTACATAGCCAAAAAGGCATTAAGAGTTGTTAACCTAATCCTACGTAGCTTTTTCTCTGGTAATATCACACTACTAACCAGAGCATACAAAACATTTGCTAGACCAATACTCGAATACAGTTCATCAGTCTGGAACCCACACTACGTATCTGATATTAGCACAATTGAGAAAGTCCAGAAATATTTCACAAGAAGAGTTCTCCACTCCTCTACTCGTTGTAGAATACCTTATGCCACCAGACTTGAAATTCTAGAACTTGAAAACCTTGAATTACGCCGCCTTCGGTCTGACTTAAGCATGGTATATAAAATCATACATTGCAATGTCCTACCTGTCAATGAATACTTCAGCTTCAACCATAACAACACAAGAGCACACAATAGATACAAACTCAAAGTAAACCGCACCAAACTTGATTGCAGGAAATACGACTTCAGCAATAGAGTGGTCAATGTCTGGAATACTCTACCCGACTCTGTAGTTTCTTCCCCAAACCCCAAAAACTTTAACCTTAGACTGTCTACTATTGACCTCACCCCTTTCCTAAGAGGTCTGTAGGGGGCGTGCATAAGCGCACCAACGTGCCTACCGTCCCTGTCCTATTGTTTCTCTTATTCTTTTATTTTTCTTATATGTACCCATTTCATGTATTCACAACTATGTATACATTTATACTTATTATCTTGTAAACAATTGGCAAATCAAATAAATAAATAAATAAAATTTAAAAACTTTAAATTGCCTGCCTATCAGTAAGCATTATATTTGAGAAGTTATTTTGCATATCTAAATAACTGTAATCCCGAGTAACTAAAAAACTAATCTGAGTAACACAAACCATGATTAAACCTTTGAGTCCTTGGCCAGAAATACTGCTTAGTCTATACCAGAAATATAGTCTATATTTCCTAGACATAACATTATTAACATTTCATTTTAATAAGTACTTGGATCAGTGGTGGGATTCAAATTTTTTTACTACTGGTTCTGTGGGCGTGGCTTGGTGGGTGTGGCAGAGGAAGAATACTATAAAATCTCGAGTCAGAGGTGGTATTTGCTGGTTCTCCGAACTACTCAAATTTTCCACTACCGGTTCTCCAAAACTGGTCAGAACCTGCTGAATACCACCTCTGACTTGGATTCATTCTTCTAAAATTAGAGAATAGGCAGACACTAAAAAATTGCTTCAGAAAGTTCCATACTGTTTTACCTCCATTAGATGGAAACTGGGCTAATGAACTAAATTGAACAATTACATTAAATTGACTAAAGCTGACTGAGCTACTTATTTTCATAAGAAAGTCAATGGAAATATACAGGCTGTATTTTCATTTATTCTGCAATTGACCTAGTCATTCTTCATATTTCAGTTCTTTGGAAATTGACAACCCTTGGATTTTGAATAGATTCAGTTGATTGAATATGGAAACACATATACCCAAAGGATAGTAAATCCAGTAAGTTAAATCCTGTCATGAAATAGATGGCCCCCATGTGTTCCATTATTCATGCTCTGAAATTTGATGCTGTGTTTAGGATTGATGACTTACAGTTACACATCCAGTAAATTTAGAAGATTTAATGTGCTTAGAGAATACCCAAAGCTCCAAAAAAATTTACAGTCTCCTCATGTAGGATTGAGTAGAGTTAGAGTGAAGTATTTTTTTTAAAAAAAATTCATCACAGTATCTCTAGATACTTTGAACTATTGGTTTTAAAACAATTCTCAGTTTGATTTTCTGTTCCAAGTAGTCATTAATCAAATCTGCAATATTTCTGGACCATGTAAACCTTTGGAAAATAATCCAGGGATCCAGCAGTATTAAAAAGGGGATTTTTATAGTCATTCAACCAATTATATATTCCTTAGTGAGACACACATTCCTTTTACTTCTTTTGCTTTCTACCTAGTCCAATGACTAAATTGTTGGGATTCTAGAAATAGTATATTAGCTTGCAAAATAATACTTGGATTAACGTTGCAGACAATAACATGACCATGCTTGAGGTAAGCTGAGCTTTGTGTGCTTTATGCACATTGGACAAAATGTACCTAAAATGATTGGTACTGCTTAATCATTACCAAATAAGGTTGTATTGTGCACAGATACAAATAAGGTTTGTTTGCAACTTTTTTATTATTGAAAAAATATTATATGAAAGTCTTAATTGAAAAAAAGCCATGATGCAGTAGTTATACTTTACATATTGGGCCATCTAATGATAACCATGATAAATGGAGTTTGTGACTTGAAATGTCAGAGTTTGAATGGTGAAGAATATGAATTAGCAAATGGAATGAAAGAAATAGAAATAGATGTGGCTAAAAGAAATGGCAAAACTGTAATGAATCTGTTCTGGTGAAATGGACTTGAAGAATCCATGCAGGAAAATGAAGATATGGGTTTAGTGATGAATGAAAGGGCTAAAATGATTTTCAGAAAGTATAAATTGTGCCATCTAGACTGTGGGTGTGTATGAAAGAAAGAAATCATAGAGGTGAGTGGCAGTTATATGGTACACTCCAGTGAATGTGCTAATGGAAGAACAAAGGATGGATTTGGGGGGAAATTGTGCAATGTTCTGAATGAATGAAATCTAGGGTAAAACTGTTGTTAGGTGACATGAATGAATGGATCAGAATCAGATGAGGGAGTATAGAAAAAAAATGATTGAACCATAGAGACTGGTGAATATCACTTTATAAATGGTTCTTTTTCAAAAAGGTGATTAGAGTTAGGATATAAATACGCATGATAGATGAGTAAATATAATTCTAAAAGTATTTTGATGATGATGATGATGAAAGATTTTAACTACCTGACAGATTATTTTTTGGTAGAAAGATAAGTGGAAAAATAGGCATATAAAAAGTGTGCTAGCTATACTCTCCCCTTGGTTGCATTGCTATGCTTACCTTTCACCAAACTTGAAAAAGCAAGCTGCAAGAATGGGGAGAATTCCTTCGTCCTCCCTAAAGTAGTTTGCAACCCTACTACTTTATTTTCTCAGTATGCAGAAAGTTATGTAATTGATGATAATAGACATGAGAAAGAAGGTCAGGCCAATAGGCTAATTGCTCCTCCTTCTTATATAATGACAATTATTGAGTAACATTAGAGGATATTGAATTGGTTTTCTGTAGAATCTAATGTTTGTTTGAAAAATGGAAGATTCTTACTCATTTAAGATTTTTAAACAAAGGGTGCTACACATCCATTAAGATTTCTGTAGCAGCATTAAAAAAGAGCTGCACTCAAAGTCCTTGAATGAATCTTATAACTCTAGACTTTTATTTATCAGATATCAGATATTACACATGGGCAGTGAAGCCCACTGAAGCTTTGTTTATTGTAGGAGCATCTCTGTGTAACCTAACTTGTTTAGCTACTAATCATAAAACAGGTTTTCTTAAGCTTTTTTCCCAGATGTTTCATTTCTCAAAATTTTTAATTAAATAATGGGCACTGTAGTTGAATGCATCTGGAGGATCCAAAAGTTGCTTTCTAATGTCTAAAAGTTGTTTCTGGTTGGATTATTATTTTTGTTGACTTCAACTTTTTTTTTACAATTTCATCCTTGCAATTTGTCATATGTACAAAAAAAAAAAAGGATAATCTTGGGATCAAAAAGGGAAGAAATAGCTTTTAAAACAAAACAGACATTTTTTGCATAGCCACTGCATAGAATAATAAAAAATATATAGCAGTGAACCATTAGATTAAATGGCCACAACCTTTGAATCAACACATCAGAAACTTGCTACTTAAAATTCTAACCATTAAACAGTTTAATACTTTTGGGATCATTCTAGGAAGTATTTCCCACCCATGGAAATTTTAGGACATTTTTAAGATAGATTTCTCTTTTGTCCCAATCAAAAGAGAGCCAACATTGCAGACTTAGGAAAGTTATGATCTCCTATCAATTATGTTCAAAATAAAATTATATTCAGATGACAATAATGATGTCCAAAACTGCAAGTACCATTTTTTCATGTTTGAGAAAATATCTTAATGTCTCTTGCTGATCTTATTCTTGACCTCCTGCATAGTTATCCATTATATTGAGATTGTTCTGAGTTTTTTATATTGTCCTGTCCAATTCAAATCAGTACACTTTATAAAAGTTCTTATTCTAAACCAGAAAAGATTTATCACAGCCTTATGGGAATTTTGTTGAAAACTTGTGAAAATATAGGGCTTGGTAATAGGGACAGGAAAAACGTTGATGAAAAGGGGTATCTTTAATCATTTCTAAGATTATAATTTTTTTTGAGCCAAATCCTTAAATATTTTCCTAAAATTGATTTCTGTTCTCTGAATTTTTATACTCCATTTTAGGAAACAAAATCCTTCCAATCTTTATATAATAAAAATGAGAAATGAATAATTCTATTGGCTTTAAGACAGATATCATTCTTTCCAATGTTTGACTAAATTTTGTTAGATGGTTAAAATATTTGCAAATTAATATTTCAGCAGTTGGGCTGGTTAAAAGTATATTTATGCATGATATTATTTCCAATTTTTTCTGGAGCCCATCCAAATCTATTGGATTACAGTGACAGGTGTATTCAGGGGTGGGATTCCACTGGTATAACAACCAGTTCAGTGATCGCACGCTTTGTTTTTCTGATTGGTAATTTTATACATACGTATGTATATAAAATATAAGTACATTTTTGGTTGGACATTTTTCTCTGTAATTGTTGTTATGGGTGACAAAGTTAAACAATCAGTATAGCCTCCTCTCCCCTCTCTGCCATTTCTTCTCCTTTTCATTCTTTGTATCCTTCTTTCCTGTTCTTATATTTGATAACCTTAATCGAGCACATTTTGAAACAAACAGTCAAAGGCAGTCTGATTCTCATGATAACCTTTATGAAACTGCTAGGGTCAGATCTCAGGCTAATCAGAACAACTAGCCCCATAACTTTACAGCTGTGACTACCACTATAGTGAGAGATATGATACCTTAGTGGATCCAAACTCCAGGGAAGGTAATGCTTGTGTCATGCCTGTGACGTTATTGTAAAAAAATATAACTTTCTACACAGTATCATGTAGGAGATGAGCAGATTGAGCCTGTGGGTGGGGTCAAAGGCATCATCAGTTTGCAAGTCCAACCCCCTATGAATTCTTTTTTTAACAATTTTTTTTATTTTTAACAACAAACATAAACAAACATAAAAACACAACAACAAATAATTATTTCAGTTGTACAGTGTATCGGTTGGTACATATTTCTTCTGCACAATATCAATAGTCTTTCCCCCTTAAATTTAATTTTATATTATACTAATTAAATTTCCATGTCACATTATATTATTATTACATCATCATTAGACTTTAATTGCAAATTTGCATTATTCTTTTCAAGCAAACTTCAATTTTTACAAGTTCTAATTCATATTATAATACCTTCTAGAATAATCAATTATAACATATCATTACTATTGCATTATATTTACTGTTGTATTATATTTATATTATATTTCATTTTCCTGTTTTTCTATCTAACCATTGATAAAATAAATCCCATATTTTATAATATTCTTTTTCTTCTTGCTCTCTAATTGCCAGTGTCGATCTACTCATCTCCGCACATTCCATTATTTTCTTTATCATCTCCTCTTTTATCGGAATTTTTTCATTTTTCCAGTTTTTGGCAAATACAATTCTAGCTGCTGTTAAAACAATAATCAAATATATCAATTCTCTACTGTATCCTTCAGGTAAGATACCCAATAAAAATATCTCTGATTTCAAGTCTATATGCTGTTTTGTCATTTTTTCCAGCCATGTATGAATTTTAGTCCAGTATCTTTTGGCTTCCACACAGGTCCACTACATATGGTAATATGATCCAGGTATCTGATGACATTTCCAACATTTTGCCAATTTATCCTTGAACATCTTTGCTATTCTTGCTGGGGGTAAATGCTACCTGTAAAACATCTTATACAAATTCTCTTTATATGCTGTCGACATTGTTGATTTATAATTTCGAGATCATAATTTCTGCCATTTTTCTAAATCTATTCCATAACCAAAAAAATTTCCCCAAGCAATCATTGTTTCTTTAACTTGTTCTTCTTCTAATTTCATTCCAAGTAAATAACCATATAATTTTTTTATCATCCTCTCATCATCAGTACCTGTTAGAATTCCATCTAATTCAGTAAGTTCATTATAAAACCCTTCTGTCTTACTATCTTTATCATATCTAGAATGTATTTGCACATATGAATACCAATTCATCTTTATCTCTTGCCCTTCTAGTTCTTGTTTTGTCTTGAGTTCACCCTCTTCATTTAATATATCACCATATCTAACTATATGCTCCATTTTAAAAACAATTGGATATGCGAATGCCTCTATTATTGACAACCAGGCGGGTATTTTCAAATAATGTTGTTTTCTTATCTTCTCCCATATTGTCAATAGTGCATCTCAAATATAATGTCTCCTAAAATACCCATGTGTTTTACTTTTCTTATACCATAACAATGCATTACATCCCAGTAGCAAATCATGACCTTCCAACATTAACAATCTAGTATTTCTAAGAACAATCCATTCTTTCACCCACATTAACATAACTACCTGATAATATAATTCCCAACTGGGTAGTCCAAAGCCTCCTCTTATTCTAGCATCCTGTAACAATTTTAATTTAATCCTTGCCTCTTTTCCTGCCATATATTTCAACATTATTTTGTTTAAATCCTCAAAAAATTATTTCCCTAGTTTAGTTGGAATTGTCTGAAACAAATATAATATCCTTGGTAATATATTCATTTTAATTGTAAATATTCTCCCTATTAGAGATAGTTGTAACTTTTCCCATTTTTTCAAGTCTGTCGCAATCTTTTGTTTTAGTTTATAATAATTGTCTTCTTTTAGTGTTCCACATCTTGCTGTTAAATGTATTCCTAAATATTTAACTTTATTTGTGATCTGGATATTCAATCTCTCTGTTAATTCTTTCCTCTGTTGTTCCATCATGTTCTTAACTAAAATCTTAGTTTTAACTTTATTTATTTTCAATCCTGTCACCTGCCCATATTCTTCAATTTTTTCTACCAATTTAGGAGCTGTTTCCAGTGGTTTTTTCAATATGAAACTCAGATCATCTGCAAACACTTGCAATTTATATTCCTCCTTTTTTATTTTCATTCCCTTTATTTCACTATTGTCTCTAATATTTCTGTTAACGCCTCCAAAGTCAATACAAAAACAGTGGCAACAGAGGACATCCTTGTCTAGTCCCTTTTTTGATGTTAATATTATCTGTTATATCTCAATTTATCATTACTTTAGCAGATTGCTTATGGTGTATTGCCTCAATTGCTTTAATGCATCTTTCTCGAAAGCCCATTTGTTCCATTTGTAATGTCATAAACTGCTAATTTACATTGTCAAAGGCTTTTTGCGCATCAAGAAATACCAAAGCCATTTGCTTTTCTGGATGTGTTTCATAGTATCCAATGTATTCAAAATTATTCTCATATTATCTTTAATTTGCCTCGGGCAGAAATCCATTTTGATCAGTGTTTATAAAATTATTCAATTATCTTTTAAGTCTTTCCGCCATTATTGAGGCAAAAGTTTTGTAATCTGCATTTATAGGGATACAGGTCTATAATTTTTTATTTGTTGTAGGTTGGTATCCTCTTTTAGTATAAGAGTAATATAGGCCTCTAAACATAAAATTAGGTATTTTAGTTTTTGACTAAACCTCATTCATGACTTCAAGCATTGAAATACTTAAAAATTCTTGTAAAGTCTTGTAAAATTCTGCGGATAGCACATCTGGGCCCGGAACCTTTCCAATATTTTGTCTATTTAACGCCTCTGTCAATTCCATCATTGTTATTTTCCCTTCTAACATTATTTTAATATCTTCAGGTATTTGGGGTAGCTCTGCTTTTTGTAAGTATTGTTTAACTTTTTCTTCTTCAATATTTTCTTGATTATATAATCAGCCCCCTGTGAATTCTGTTGACTCTTATCTAGCGCCAATTTGACCTGACAATTATAGATCACATTCTTGTGTATACATAGCATGAAATAAACTTTTATAATACTTTGAACTCAATTCCTGTTTCTGGTTACTTGCTCCTGAACATTAATTTGAATGTACTTGCAAAATTATGATTTTCACTTTAGAATTTTAACTATATAGTTGTCAGTTCTATTCTAGAAAATTGTTGATTGTGAAAAGCTGCTTATTTTTTTGATCTACTTGCAGCTCTGAAAACTATGGAATCTGGATGCCTGTCAAATAAGCCAGAACATTAGACTTTAATTAGAAGTGGTGGAGTAGTCCCAGTTTACTTTTAGCCACCTCTAACTCAGTGATATTGCTGAATTACAGCAACAAGCATATTTAGAATTGGATATCTCAGCCAGGCTTCAGAATATTATAAATGAGCAACATTTGGCGAGCCACATGTTTCTAATCCCTGCCATAACAATTTTGGAAAGGTTCTCATTATATAGAAAGACAAAGTCTCTGTATTCAAATAATGGGGATCCCTCAGTTACCCAACTAATTACTACTTATCCTCTGTGTTTGTTGCAGAGATAAATCTTGAGCTTGTTGCAGATATTAATTATCTGATGAGCAATTCACAAATTTGTAAGAATCATAGAGTAAAAGTAATTGTCAAGTATTTTTGACTGTTTTATTATGTAGATCTGCACAAGTCAGATGTGAAATTTGCTTCTTTCCAATATTATCTTTAGTATATATTGAATTATTCAGCCTCTATAGAGTTGAACTTGTTGATATATCGATATATTGATTTATGTTTGCACACTTATCTATATACTGTACACTGGTTAGAGTTCCTTGCATTGTATTACAAATGGATCCAATGTACAATATGTTCAAAAATGTGATTTGCAATTTGGTTGAATCATTAAAGAGATGCATCCTCTTTTCTAGATATGCTAATACTTGGGTAGAGGTCCATCTGAGGAATCAAGGGTTAGATATTAGATTTGCAACTTGGAAAACTATATTAGAAGAAAGCAACAACAAACTTTTGTTAAGGAAAAAGTGCATGGGTGTCTCAATCATAAACTTGACTTGAACATACCTTTATTTTTAAAATAATTTTGTATAACTTATTCATAATGTTTTCCCTAACAGCTTATCTTCTCCTGAACAAATGTTATTTTGTATATAAATGTTTAATATAAATGCTAAAAATATTGGTGTTTCCTATAAGGATCACAACTGTATTTCTGTATCCCTTTCTCTCTTTCTTTTTTATTCATAGCTTTGTCTTTCCTCCTCTTCTTTTAAAGGTTTACAGGTATTTAAGATTTCAGCCTTAGGATAGCCCGATAGCAAAGTAATAGGAAATTATTGAGTTAGAAGATGGGTTCATTATCCTGATGTGCAGGAAAGACAATTCCTAATCAATTTTCTTTTCCATCTCCTTATTTAAAGTAGTTCTTGAGGTTAAATGGAAGACGTGTTTATATTGGTTTATTATTTTGCCTGCCTTATGTGGTAGTCCCCATTATCTTTAACTGGTGCAATCATCATAGACATTGTAGTCAAAGCAGTGGTACAGTGCAAATTTTTTTACTATGGGTTCTGTGGGCGTGGGTTGGTGGGCATGGCAGGGGGAGGATACTGTAAAATATCCAGTCAGAGGTAGTATTTGCCGGTTCTCCAAACTACTCAAAATTTCTGCTATTGGTTCTCCAGAACTGGTCAGAACCTGCTGAATAGCACTTTGGGTCAAATATATATGGAGGACAACAGTTTAGAGAGAGCCAACTTTACAATGATAAATTTGTGGTTCTATAAACCTTGCTAAACTTTGTTTCCTAGTAGGATCACCCATCATGGCCAGAGAGGAGAAAACCAGGTGTTCCACCCAGCAAAACATTAAAGACTGAAATTTTCACAGTGCCTTTGAATCCTCTAATGTGTTCCTGGTTACCTTTATGTATCTCCTTTTTTTATTTCTGCCTCAGTGGTATACCAAGGGTGATGTGATGTGATTGTTCTCCTGGATCAGGCAATCACAGAGTGCATTGTCTGAGGAGGTAATCCAGAGAGTCAGCAACAGACATGGAATTGGGTCACTGCTGGCCCACTGCTGCACCAATCAGTTTTTTTTGTAGTGGAGGTCATCAAGGTGTGATACAGTGATGGAGCTGGAATAGGGTGGACTGAGAGTGGTGTGGTTGGGCTGCCCAGATCATGTGACTGCTCCTCAGCCCCCTGATCTGCTCAGATTATCAAAAACACTAGTGTACCACTGTTCTGTCTAGACATCTTCTCTTTTTATATTTTCTTGTACCTCCTCTTTTTTCATTTAATTTTAAGATTTTCATCTCTTTCTTTCTGATCTTATCTAACTTGCCTGCTTTTTCAAAGACAGCAAACTTTTTGCACTCAGATGCCATTAAAAAAAACTATTGAAGGCAACAGGGGGCATGATAAAGATGTAGTGACATCATTGGATATGTTTGCGTGCTTCAGGGGATATTTAAAGTCAAAACAGCAGGTTAAACATTTGGGAGAAATGTTCAGAAATCATACTAGTCTGAGTGGAGCCTGAAGATTTAGAGCAGTAACATCCTTTGGGATGCTTGCATGGCAGCTACTGATCTCAGCATAGGTATTATTAATCCATGCACATGCAGAGCACTGAGGACAGATTTTGAAGCAGCCATGCATTCGGAGGGAGTTTAATGCTGTGAGGAGAGATTCTTTGCTTGTGCTAATGTATTTTTGAAGCATTTCCTTCAAATACTCTGCGCAATTCCATTAACACGTTTATCAACCTTTCCAGTGGAACAATTTGTGATAAAATTGTTTCAGTGAAAATCAATAATTTGAGGGTCCATCAGAGGCCATGTAAAGATTGACCATCCTCCACTATTTATTATCATCGGAGCCCTTTCCAGCCCTTTGATATCTACTTGGCACTTTCCTCAAGAACCATGGGTTTTTTTTCAGATTTTTCTCATTGCATTAGCTTCTTCTTTTGGTTCTGCTGTGCTGTCATGCTTCTTTATAAGCCTCTGGACACAACTCTTCCTGATGTTTGTAAGCAGTCTGTGTTTAGATGTTTAATAATTTCTTACTGAAAATATGAAGAGCAGATTCACCATTGCTTTTCCCTTGACAGTGTCTCTCTTCTCACATTTTCTACCTTGCAACTTAATAAATCTACTTTGTAATTATGGCATCCTAGAGAATATGTTGCTTTCCGCTGACTCCTGAAATGCCGAAAATGAACAATTGCAAATATCAAAACAATGCAAGTCATTAAAATGCATAAATTATTGCAAACATTATCAAGGAAACAGCAGGCTGTGTGATAGGGACAGAAGTTAATAACATTAGCTTATAAAGAGCCTCTCTCTCTCTCTCTCTCTCTCCCCCCTATAATGAGTCTTTATTTGCATTGGATTTTTAGTTCGCTAGTCCATTACAGAAACAAAAGATACGTTTGCTTTCAGATTTGGGCACAGTAGTTAAAACAGAAATGAATTTAAGTATATTCAGTATACATTCCATTCTCTAACACAGTTAGTCACTTTCCCAAAAACCTCCCTTTTCTAATGTTGCTCTTTTTGCTTGCTTTTTACATTTTTTAAAAACATCTGCTTAATTTTATGTTGTATTTTGTTTGTGGAGGTTTGTTTGGATTAATTATGTGTTTGAATACAATTTTATCAGTATTTTTGTCCATTATCTTGGATTCTTTGAATTGAGGGTGATTAAAAATATATGGCTTAAGAATTTTATATAATCCTATGTAGACAACGGTCTACATTAAATCAATTAATTTCTCCTCCTGAATCTGTTTGCTAATTCTGGCTTCAGAAATACTGCAGAAAATAATCATTTGCTTCCCTCTTCATTATGCCTTCTTTCTATCTAAATAACAGAAGATCAATAGCCTACAAGCCAAACCTTCCTTCTTCCCTCAGATCTATTAGAATGAATTTATAACATTCCATTCTAATTGCCAATCAGTTGCTATGCATTTCAGGATCCTAATTCCAAAGGATATTTAGCAACCATCTGGGCTTTACTTTTGCTATAACTTGTGGCCAATTCAACAAAATGCTATGGATAACAACTTATCTCGTATTATTGATAGTGATTGATGGTCATATAGCAAACTAAGGATAGATAGTTTGAACACACTGTAATTATGTGGAATCACACCAGAGGTGGTATTCAGCAGGTTCTGACCAGTTCTGGAGAACCGGTAGTAGAAACTTTGAGTAGTTCGGAGAACTGACAAATACCACCTCTGACTGGCCCCGCCCCCATCTATTCTCTGCCTCCTGAGTCCCAGCTGATCAGCTGCGTCTTCTTTTGTTGCCCTTCACAAGAGAACAGAGCTGGAAAGCAGGTTAGTGGAGTGGGGAGGGAATGGGATTTTGCAGTAACCTTTCCCCAGGAATGGGGTGGGAATGGAGATTTTGCAGTATCTTTCCCCTGCCATGCCCACCAAGCCACGCCATGCTCACCAAGCCATGCTCAAAGAACTGGTAGTACAAATTTTGAATCCCGCCACTGATTATCACATGACTTACCAAGCCCCAAAAGCGGGATGATTTTTTTTAGTGGCCACAGTGTACCCTTATGGAGAACTGAACACTGCAAAGCAGGCAGGACTATGTGATATATAGGCAGAATTATTTAAAGGGGGCATTATTGGTTTTATTACATGGGCTACTGTAAAGCTTTCAGCTATTTTCCATTTCAAAGTGGTAAAAAAAAGATTTTCAGTTTTTTTCAATTTCTGTGAGAGGGCTCCAAGGGCTGAAAAAAAAAAAAAAAGAAAGGCTGTGGTTTTGGGTCGATAGATGATCCAAATTTATTTCAATATTGCTGTTTATAGTAGTGCTGGCAGCTAAGTATTTCAGCTGAAAAATAACACACATTAAACACATTAAATTATACTGCAAAAATTCTACTACCAGTAGCATACCAAAAAACTATTGATATAATTCATCAATAAGGTAGCCAAAAAACACCTATGATTTCTCAACTGGTTTTCTCAGATGTTGTAATTTTATTTCCCCCTATTCTTAACACTAGTTATTGAGTCTTTTTTAATGTTTAGACTTACAGCATCAACATAAAAAAAAATCATTTTTTTCTTGCTGCCCAGGTATTGATTGATTGTTTTTTATATATCATCTTTTTCCTGAAAGCTTAAAGTGATATTACTGTGGAAAGCCTCTCTTGGTCTTCCTGAAAGGGGTTGAAACGTGGCTCTGCAGCCTTATATGGGGGCAGAGAAGACCACACAACCATATATGTATTATTTATTTGTTTGTTTGTTTATATTTTTGTCATGTTTATGTAGTATGTATTGGAGGTGGTGACCCTTTTAGTGTATGACAGGGATGCCAAACTCAAGGCCTGGGGGCCGGGGCCGGCCCACGGGGTACTTAGATCTGGCCCGCAGGCCCGCTCTGGAAACAGCAAAGAACTGGCCTGCAGTGCCTCTGCCAGTGAAAATGGGCATTGGTAGAAGTTACCATGAATTCCCTTTCTATCTATGCTGCGAGAGAGCCCAGGATAGGTTGACTCCTTCCTATGACGTCATTTAGCTGAGTCTGTACTAAGATATAAAAGTCAGCCCCCGGAAGAGACCCCAGCTTTGGCGAAGATTCTTGACAGACTGAAAGGTATCTCTGAAAGCAAAAAATGAATACAGAAATGTCTTACCCTCTCCGGACGAATTAAGGGAGGGCCTGGGCTCTCTCGCAGCATAGATAGAAAGGGTGTTCACGGTAACTTCTACCAACGCCCATTCTCCTCCATGCTGCATCGAGAGCCCAGGATCGAGACATAACAAAGCTTGCATGTCCACGGGTGGGTGCTTGTCCAGCTCATCACACCGACGATGGAATCACTCATTGAAGCACCCATCTGCCGAAGGCTGCAGTCGCTGAGGCAAAGTCATCCAGTCGGTAGTATCTGATGAAAGGAGACGGGGATGTCCACATGGCTGCACGACAAATCTCCTCCAAGTATGCTTGGGTCGCCCAGGCAGCAGAAGTAGCCGCGCTTCTGGTAGAGTGCGCCATCAGACCTCGGGGAACTGGAAGGGCTGCAGCTTTGTAGGCCTGCTCAATGCAAGTCCTGACCCACCTGCTAATAGTAGGAGAAGAGGCCTTGTGCCCCAAGTGAGAAGGGAAAAAGGAAACAAACATGGCTTCCAACTTCCTGAAGGAGGAAGTGCGCTTAATGTATATTCTAAGAGCCCTTCTTACGTCTAGCGTGTGCCACTGCCACTCTAAGTCATGGTGCGGGAGAGGACAGAAGTCAGGCAAAACAATGTCCTGGGACCTGTGAAACCAGGTGTTAACCTTCGGAATAAATGAGGGGTCCAGACGAAGAACAACCCTATCATCGTGAAAGGAACAAAGGTCCTGTCTGAAGGAAAGAGCAGCAAGCTTGGAAACCCTCCTGGCAGAAGTGATGGCAACAAGGAACACTACCTTCAGAGTCAGGAAATGGAGAGACACTGTTCTAAGGGGTTCAAAGGGGGGCTTCGTAAGGTCATTAAGGACACATGAAGGTCCCAGGAAGGATACCTGTGAACCACCGGTGGGTGCAGGTTAGAAGCCCCTTTCAAAAATCTCCTGACTGAAGGGTGATGGGATAAGGAAGGAAGCGAACCCTATGAGAGAATTGAGGAGAGGGCCACAACCTGCCTGCATAAGGTGTTGGGGCCAAACCTTTCTCCAGACCATGCTGAAGGAATCTAAGAACTTCTGCCAACTGGGCTGAAGCAGGAGAGAGACCCTCCCTAAGGCACCATTGGGAAAAGGCCTTCCAGGTGGCATCATAGATGCGCCTTGTAGAAGGTTTGCAAGATGCCAGGATAGTGAGGATGACCCTTTCTGGGAGATTAGCCTCCCTTAGCCACTGCCGCTCAAGTGCCATATGGTCATCTTGAGCCACTGGGGCTCTGGATGGAGCAGAGCCCCCTGGTGAAGGGAGATTAGATGGGCTGGGATCCTCCAAGGAGAAGCCACAGATAGGTTGACCAGGTCCGCAAACCAGGGCCTCCTTGGCCATTAGAGTGCCAGGAGGAGGAGCTCCGCTTGTTCCTCCAACATCTTCCGAATTACTGCCGGAATGATGGGAAGCGGGGGAAAGGCATAGAGGAGACCCTTGGGCCATCTGCACCAAAGAGCATTGGTCCTCTCCGCTCCCTGGCAAGGAACCCTAGTGAAGAATCTGGTGGCTTGGATGTTTTGAGGAATGGAGAAGAGATCCACCTCCGGTGTTCCAAATCTGAGGGAAAGGTCCCTGAATAGAGACAGAGGAATGGACCATTCTGCCTGGTCAACTAGGCTCCTGCTGAGCCAGTCGGCCTGGGAGTTGTTGACCCCAGAGATGTGGTCTGCTGAGATTGACAACAGGTGTTTCTCTGCCCATAACCCCAACCGTTAAGCCTCTCTCATGAGGGCCTTGGACCTCGTCCCTCCTTGCCAGTTGATGTGAGCCTTTGTGGCCATGTTGTCCATAAGAACATGAGAGCCAGTCACTGATTGCCTGAAATGCTTGAGAGCCAGAAAAATGGCTCTGAGCTCTAGCCAATTTATGGGAAGGGTCTGCTCTGACCTGGACCAAACTCCCTGAACTATCTGGCCCTGCATATGGGAACCCCAACCCAGGAGGCTGGCATCGGTGGTTATCACTAGCCTGTCTGGGTCCCTGAACAGGAGTGCCTTCCAGATTGACGGGGAACACCACCAATTGAGAGATCTCTGGATTTGGGGCAGGAGCAGGACCTTGATGGATAAGTGGCTGGTTCCTGCTCATTGGTAGGGAAGCATTGGAGCGATCAGGAGTGGACCCGAGCCCATGGGACAATGCCAATACAGGAGACCATCTTCCCCAGCAATGACAGGGGACAGTTTGATGGTGCTGGATCTGGCTGATGATCTCTGCAAGGCTCTTTCCATGAGCTGGGGACAGGAAAACCTGGCACGACGTGGTATCAATGATTGCTCCCAAGTGTTGCAATTTGGTTGTGGGAGAGAGCTGGCTCTTTTTGGTGTTGATGGAAAACCCGTGGCTCTGGAAATATGACAGGGTAATTTGCAGATTCCGATGGGCTTCATGGATGGAGGAGGACAGAATCAACATGTCATCCAAGTAGCATTGGATCCTCACTGGAACAGAATGCAGAGATGCCATCAATGCTGCCAGAACCTTTGTGAAGACCCCTGCAGCTGATGAAAGGCTGAAGGGAAGTGCTTGATACTGGTAATGGGCATTCTGATAACAGAAATGGAGAAACTGGCGATGATGAGGCCAAATGGGGATATGGAGGTAAGCCTCCATGAGATCAATGGAAGAGAGGAGGTCACCCTCCTGAACGCTTTCTAAAATAGAATGCAGAGTCTGCATTTTAAATCGCCTGTATTTTACAAATTGGTTGAGGAATTTTAGATCAAGGATGGCTCGCCGGCTTTGAGAATGATGAAAAGGTGAGAATAAATCCTACGTCCCCATTGAGAGTGGGGAACAGGTTGAATAGACCTGATGTCAAGAAGGTGTTGAATGGCCTGATTCATGAGGACTTGCCTTGAAATGTCCCGAGAGACAGGACAGATCAATTTTTTGGGGGTGGCGTTAGGAAGTCCAATTGTAACCCTGACCTAATAGTGCTGAGCACCCAGGAGTCCGTTGTTGAATCCTCCCAATTGGAGACAAAGAAGGCTAGGTGCCCTCCGATGGGTGGGGAGAATGAGGGATTACTTAGAGCAATGGAAGGAATGACCCACTCTCCCGAAGGGCCGTTTACCAGCAGAAGGTTGTTGCCTGCCAGATGCTGGTCTTTGCATTGAGAGCATTGAGATGCTGGTCTTGGCATTGAGAGTATGGCTTCTGAGAGGGAAGCGGGAGGTGGTCTCCGCTAGAAAAGCAGGAGGGCGATAAGGAGCTGGGTGATAGTCGGCTTTCTTCCCAGAGAAAGAGAGAATTTTACGTTTATCTCTGGTTTCGATGAGATAAGGGTTCCAGAGCATCGCCAAAAAGTTTATCGCCTGCGAATGGAACTGAAGCCAATTTCCATTTTCGGCGTGACTCTGCCTGCCAATTTCAGAGCCATAAAAGTCTTCTTGCTGCTACTAAAGATGCCATGGCCCTAGATGCAAATTTGGCAAAATTGAGAGTGGCATCCGCAGTGAATTCCACTGCTGCGATAATTTTGTTAAGGTCTTGGTGAGACCGAAGGTCAGAAGCAGGCAATCTATTCTGGAGTTGGCGCAGCCACCTTATGGATGCTGCTGTTGAAGCATGCTGCTGTTGAAGCCTGAACAGCCCATGCAGCAGCCTGGTGATTGCGCTTGAGGGTCTGTTCGGAACGTTTATCATCCGGTTTCAGGATATCTTCTGGCTCCGTGGGAGTGCCAGAAGATGAGAATGAGGCCAGAACCGGAATGTCAACAGAAGGCACTGCCAGGGCATTGTCCAGGGCTGCGCTGACATTGTAGAAATGCTTATCCAGAGAAGATGGGTGAGGACCTGCCGAAGGGGAAGTGCACTGTTCCTTGACCATGTCCAGGAACAACGTGGGAGAAGGCAAAACTTCTGCATGCACTACAGGCTTGGAGAAGAATGAGTCTCCTTGGCCAGAGGGATCTTCTTGTGGGTCAGGAGCCACTTCCTCCGGTGACAGCTTGGCAGTGACCAAGGCCTTGCTGAGTAATGGCCTGAAGAGAATAAGTTTGAAGACCAATGCAGAGGATGTCTGCTCTGGCCGAGAATCTTCTTACTCTGAAAGATTTTGGTCAAAAATCTCAGCTTCTTCATGCTCCGAACGAGAGGAGTAACTGTGTTCAGATGGTGAAGCCCCTCCTTCCTCATCAACCTCCTCCCATTCTGCTAAAGAAGAATGGACCCTGAGGTCCTGGGGCCTGTGAAATTCAGGGTGAGGAGGTAAGGAACTTATAGATTGAGAAGGGAGAAGGGCCTGAACCCTTTCCAGAGGTCGAAGAATTTGCTTGAAGCCTTCAGCCAATCCCTGCCTAATGGCTAATGAGACTACATCTTGGATATCCCCAGCCTATGCTCAAAGGTAGAGGCAGAAGGCCAAAGGCCCACTGCTGTGGGAGTGAAGGTAGCTTCAGGCCTAGATTGAGAAGAGGCTCGAGGTCTGGAGGAAGAGTGGGGCATAGGGCCCAGAAGCCTGTTGGAAATAGGGCCCAGATCTGCTGAGATCCTGAGGATCTGATTGTTCTGCAAAGGCCCCAGGAGACCAGGACGGAGGATGAAAAGGCTCATATATAACTTCTCCTCCTCTGGGAGGGCTTGGCTGGGGCCTACGGGTATCACCTGAAACTTGTTGCAGTTTCCCTCTCATCTGCTGAATTGTTCTGTTAAACTGCCTCTCTAGGGCTGCATGTCTGTGCTTCTCTGCCTTCAACTCAGCCTGAGTTCCTTCTTAAGGACTAGAGCCTTAGCTCTGATTTTAGCAGCCACCTCCCTCTGGACTGATTGGGTGCGCTGACTACGTCTTTTTCTCTTATTGGGCTTAAGAGACTGATCCACTGGGGGTGGGGGGGGGGGGAAGCTCTGCCTGAGCCTTATCCTGATCCATTTGTAGAAGGCAAGCTCTTGCGTTGGGAAGAAGCTGTTTAGAAATTTAGAATAGGTCCTTTAGGGTATAAAATGGCCCCGGGCTTACAAATTGGCCACTCACCTCGTGGTGGAAGGCTTCAATCCAAGATGGCCACTGACTAGAGAAACCGGGCTCTGAGATCGAAGAATTGCTCCTTAGGCTATAAAGAGCTGAGCTAAGTCAGCAGAAGAAAGCACAGCTGCTGGCCACACGATCAGCTGGCTGGCACTGTTATCGGTTAGCTGATCATTTTTACGATCGTTCAAACAGCAGGCATGGGGGAGGTCTCAAGACACTGCCCAGCTTGCCTGCACAGCGCTCTGGCAACGTTGCTCCCAACGTTGCAGGAGAGGGAGCCCTGTTCTCCTGGAAGAGCAGCTGCCCAGATCCCTGGGAGCTGCTTGAAGCAAGGAAAAAGTCCTGAAGATTGTTGTTTATTGCTATCTATCGGAACGCTTTCAGAGACACAGCTACTGACTGAAAGAAGCTGAGTCAAAAGCTAGGGTCTCTTCTGGGGGCTGGCTTTTATATCTTAGTACAGACTCAGCTAAATGATGTCATAGGAAGGAGTCAACCCATCCTGGGCTCTCAATGCAGCATGGAGGAGAATAGAGCTTGAGAGGACTCTGTTTTCACTAGTAGATGGTTTCAGGAGGCCTCACAGCCAAAAAAGGAGCTTATGAGGGCCCCAGGCAGCCCTCCCGAGCTTAATTTTTGCTGACCGAAGTTTGCAATAGGCCATCACAGCTGAAAACAGAGCCTGGGAGCCCGTTTTCTCTGGCAGAGTGCTCGGGCCACCACATGTGTCCCCAACATGAGTGATGTCAAGGTGTCCACATCAGAGGTGGTATTCAGCAGGTTCTGAACAGTTCTGGAGAACCAGTAGTGGAAATTTTGAGTAGTTCGGAGAACCAGCAAATACCACCTCTGACTGGAGATTTTACAGTATCCTTCCCCTGCCTCGCCCACCAAGTCATGCCCACAGAACCGGTAGTAAAAAAAATTTGAATCCCGCCACTGGTCCACATCCATCCTGGCCACACACCTCCAGCCCCCTTGAGGTCAAACACAACCCAGATGCTGCCGTCAATGAAATTTAGTTTGACCCTCCCTAATGTATGTCAATTAGTGTACATTTAAAAAGACTATAAAATTATTCTAGGTCTAAGTGCCATTAAGAACTAAAAGTTCATATGAAAGACAACCTAAATCTTATCATTGGCAAGAGTAATGGCAGATTCTTAGATGACCACAAGCCATTTGCATCTCCAGCACAATGTACGGTCACCACAGAATCAGCATGCATGTGATAAATTATGTTAATACAGATAGTCCTTGAGTTATGACCACAATTGAGCCCAAAATTTATGTGGCTAAGTGAAACATTTAGTAAGTAGATTTGTCCATTTTATGACCTTTCTTGCCACAGTTATTAAGTAAATCATTGCATTTGTTAGTAACGTTGTTAAGTGAATCTGAATTCCCCATTAACTTTGCATGTCAGAAAAATCACAAAAGCTGATAAATGTGAGCCAGTTGGCAAGCATTTGAATTTTGATCATGTGATCATGAGGATGTTGCAGTTGTCATAAGTGTGAAAAACGGTCATAAGTTACTTTTTTCAGTGCTATTCTAACTAAATGAACTGCTGTAAGTCAAGGACTACCTGTAGTGATTTAAGGAAAAAGCAGGATTGGAGTTAGATAGGTTTCATACAGTTAATCTTTAAAATTTTATTTCAGTGTATGGGACTGTAGCGGCATTAAAAAAAGAACCTTCCCCCTGGAGCGGGGAAGGAATGGGATTTTGCAGTATCCTTCCCCTGCCACGCCCACCAAGCCACGCCCACAGAACCAGTAGTAAAAAAATTTGAATTCCACCACTGCCTTGATCTGAATTATATGCTGGCTGTTCCTGGGCTCTCAAGATGGCTGGCAAATCTCTTCTGGGTGGCTTTCTCAGTGTTAGCTGCACTGAGGACATCTGAGTTGTGGGTTATCCCAGGAAGGAGATGTTGAGCTAGAGGCAACTTGGACCGGCTGCAGCAGCCCCTGAAATGAAGTCAGTTGGAAGAGCTATGAAAGTACAGCTGTTTAGAAGCAGCTGGAGGAAAGGAAGTGGATGGAGTGAAGAGGAGGCTAGATCTGCGAGAGACCACTGCTGGGGGAGTTGCCAGGCAACCAGATCAGCCAAGCACTGAGAGGGGAGGGCAATGGCAGTGGAAGTATGGAGAAGATGCTGGGGAAGCGACGGCGCCAGGCAGTAGATCCAGAAGGTACTGAGAAGGTACTGGAAGTGCTTCCAGATCCAGCTGCCTGGCACTGCCACTCCCCTGAGTGCCTTCCTGATATCACTGTTGCCACCCCTCCCAGTGCCTGGTTAGTACAGAATGGAGCTCTTACCCCTGGCAATGAAGCCCAAGCCTCTCTTGTTTCACTTGACGTACACTTGAGAGGCACTTGGTCAGATTGATATCCTTGGTCCATGCAGCAAAGTACAGCCATTCCTGTAGACTGTAATTATCTTCAGACAGCAGGTGTTGAGGGGTGGTGGTGCCAGACAATCAAATTGGAAAGCACCCTTCAGCACCTTCCAGCACCTTCTTAATCCATCTGCCTGGCACTTCCACCTCCTCAGTGCCTTCTCAATACTGCCACTGCTACTTTCCCACACTCCTGCTGCTGACGCCCCTCCGTGCCCCCACAGAGGCCACGATTGCATTGGTGTTTCTCTGCAAACACTTGCTCCTGCCCCACCTGTCACCGATGCCTTTTGCTCATCCCACCAGCAGGCATGGCACAAGCAGTGTTAATCATCCCATGGGGAGAATTGGCCATGGAGATTTGTGTCATCCCACATTGACCATGACTAGACAGCATGGGAGAAGTGGTAGGGTACTAATGGTTGTAGTATAGTACCTGGGGAGGGCCAGCCTGTGGTAAATGGCCTGGGGTGGGAAGGGGGGGGGTATGGTTAAATGTTCATGGAGGGCCACCTAGGGACAAATGCCTGCAGTGGGTCAGCTGAACCAGAGAGGCCAGGGTAAAGTGGGCATGACTATGTGTCTGTGATCAATTGTTTCATTCCACCAAGGAAGACTTTTACAGAGATTCACTTTGTGTGCCAGTTGTAGACTTTCCTCAATTAGGAGGCATTTCAGGGTCACTCATGCTCAGTCAACTCATCTGGGAGTTACAGAAAATTCAAAATGCAGTGGCATAAGTAGTAATGGTTCACCTCTCACTATAGCCATGTTTAAATATAAGCCATGTTTTTTGTTGGTTTTTGCAGTATCTTGGTTATAAATTAATCAAAGTTGACTTTATTTTTCTTTGGTGCACTTATTTCCTATGTTTCTTTTAAAGATTTCTGGTCAGCATAAAAGGAATGCCACTGTCAATTTTACCACTGAAACAACTCTGTGAGATAGACAATACTGGGAGATGGTGAATGATTCAATATTACGCTAATCGTCCTGTACACTCATAAGCACTTTCAGGTTTAAAATTCAAGGAAATGTCCTCTCAGTTTCCAGATCTACAGATCTAAGAGACGCTCATGCCTCTGATTGTTTGGCTTATTGGTGTGAGTTTATGTTTGTTTAATACATCATAAAAATAGAAAGGCATATTCAAAAGGAGTTGAAAATGTACATTATTTGTTTAGTACATTTCCATGATGCTATTCTTTTGCTATGGAACTCAAGGCAAAGAATCACAGTAGTTTCCAAATAGTATCCCACTTAAGCACCTTTAGATCATTCTACATAGGAAAAACTGACTACATGCTTCACTTGACTCCAGATGACTGCCAGGCGTCCTCCAAGGCACAACAATAAATCTTAGCTCTCTGGAAACTCTACCTGTATTCTGCAGCTGAATAACAACAGACACTTCAAGGACTGACATAAATTCAAATAAACTCTGCTTTATTGCTAAACAAAAAAGAAGAATACACATACATTCAGACATACACAGAGAGACAATACACACATATGTGTATGAACGCAAGAATTCTGCTTACTATAGAATATAATAAGCACTCTACAAAGATCATTTCCAGAGTTTAAATTGTAAGCCTTTACTGACTGCCTTTTTGAGACTATTCTTATTCTTGAGCATTAAGCATTTGTTCCATGTTTACATAACAATGTCCAGGCTAAGAATGTTAATTTCCCCAGGTCATTATTTTCAATCCCTATATCTTCTCTCCCTATTTACTTTTTCCTTTCCTCTCCTACCTGATGCACCTTGTCCCATCTTCTTGTGATCATGTGAGACTATGAATATTATGTCTCTCCTTCCATTCCATTTCTTCATGAGCTGGAGCTGACCAACCTCTCTACCTAAACCCTGACTGTCTGCAAATCTCAGGAAGGATATGATACTGTAGAATGCAGTCTGGATTTTCACGAGGGAGTAGTTGTTTTCTAAAGGACAAAGAGGTAGCAAAGTTTGAAAGTTTGATTGATAGGAAGAATGTTAAAATGGCAATTCACAGAAAACATCTATAGTTAGACAAATAGTTGCTTTAGTCTGGCAAGATTCTGTCTATAAATGAAAAACAATAAAGGAAACTACTCAGAAGTAAGTTGAAAACACAGATCATCTCAATTTTTTCTTCCCCTGAGTGAGATGTGATATCTGTGTGGCTGATGAGTGCTAGGGGAGAGGTAAGAAATTATCAGAAGAGAAAAATGGAAATCTGAATCTATGCACAAAATTCTTGAAAACTGGAGATGAAATAAATAAAAATAAAATCTGTGCCAGTACAGGAAATGGGCCAAGAAGCTTGCTGTTTGGCTTCTTGTATGGTCATGTGGAGGGGAGAATTCTGGTAAAAAGTCAAATGTAATCTCCAACAGCAATGAAGTGGAACTCCTAAGGATGATAATTGGCAAGCATTTGAAGGAGGCTATAGAGCATAAGGTAGGTGAACTTGATGGAGATCCATTCAAGATCCATTCAAAAGCAATGAGGAAAAATATACCTTAAATGCAAAACAAGTAGAAAATACTTTCCTAATTGAGGCCCTGCAGACTGTGAATTTTGCATGATGCAAAATCAAAGGTTATAGTCTCCTTGGTTCAATAAATATGTAGACTGTAAATCTGAAGATAGCCACTTCCCAAAGCTACAGGAAAGCTGAATAAAGTTGTATGTGATAGTTGATGCAATTATGAGCAGTCTAGTGTACTCTGTGATAAGTATTGAAGGTAAGAAGCAGCCATATATAGTTTGAAAGTAGGCGATTCAAAAACCAAAGAAACCTAAGCCTATTGTCTATCATCTCAGTAAAAAGAAAGGCAGATTCTTGTTGAATGTTATGAAAAATTTTGTAGTAGTAAAAGATGTTCAACAGTGAAACAAGTTACATCATGAGCACCTCTTTTCTGGAGATATTGAAGGAGAAACCACTTTCAATTCTATAATTTTCTCTTTACACTTTGGTGAAATTAAGCATGCATCAACCCAATCACAAATTTGAATGGAAGAACATGGGGAAATCATAAAGTCACAGAATATATAGTATAATAACTTCAAAAACTTAAATTGGCTGTAATATTATATATTTATAACTCATAATCAAAATGAAAATGATGACATTCTTGCTTCAAACATGAGGAAAGTTAGCTCTGGCCTGGAGCATAAATTGTGCTAGAGATTTCTGGTATTCAATTTTAAAATGTATTTTCAACACCAGAACTGAGTGCTGAAATATATGAAGTAATAAATAAAATATCTTTGATCATGGTGCAACTGCAGCAATAATGTCACCACAAAGATAAACAATTTCAAATTTTTAAAACGAATAGCTTATATTAAGAAGGGGTAGTCTAAAGGCCTCCAGCAGAATTTCAGTGTGTAATAACCCCATCCAGTATGAGGAATGGTAAAAGATGCTTACAGAACATGTGGAAGACCATGGCTTTTCTGGTCCTGATTAGTATAGAAATATTTTCATGTGAATAGATGCATTTCCACCCTAGGAAATGCTAGATGCATTTCCATCCTAGGAAATGCATGCCAGACAAAGTGCTATCATGACTGATTTAAACACAAAAACAAGACGAAGAATAAATTGCTAACCCTAAGATTGTGGGCTCAAACCATATTCATCTCGATTCCCATACCAGACAAATGGATCTTTGAAACAGAATATATGTACTTTAAGGCAGTCTCAGCCTTGGCAACTTTAAGATAGGGAACTTTGAATCTGGGAACTTCAATTCAATTATTCTTGAGCCATTATCTAGAGTTATATAATCTGAAGACCAAAAGCTTTGAGTGCAACTATTCCAAATATTCAAATGTTGTTACTAAATGGTAGTTTTTAATATGCAAAAGCAGAAATTATTAAATTCATGCCATGAAGATAATTATAGTAACTGCATATAATGTCAATTAAATGTAAATAAATATGTTTTAGTCCACTTCTTTTTGGAGTATCACCCTCTGTAAACTGCTGAAAAGCTAAGTGCAGTTTTCACTCAGAAAAAGTTACACAGCCTATGAAAAAATACCCCTGGATCAATCCCTGAAGTCTCTCTAGTGTCAAAGCTGCAAACAGCAGTAGAGCTTGAAGAGGGCATTCTGGAAAAAATGAATTCTTGATCTGGTTCTATACAAAATAATCTTCAATTTTATGTGCTCAGATTTTGCATGGAAAAAATATCACTGCAAGGCCAGGATTTTCTAACTTTCAGAATGTATTTCCCATGACAATGTTTCTTAAATTGTTTGATTTAATTATCCTTTGTTCTGGCCTCAATTAAACCCTTTCCAACAACAATAGCCATGATCCACCCCAAGCTGTGTTGTTTTTCACAAGTGTCTCAATAGCAGTAATCTGAGATTGGATCCTTACTTACAAATAAGCAATTACAAAATGCTCCATTACCCCCAAGATATGCCTGTTACCGCCTTTGGGGGTAATTACACCCTATTTAAGAACTACTATCCTATGAAGTAAGAATAAAAGAAAAATTAATAAAAGTCCCACTTTAGTTGAAAGTATTATTAGATTAACACATTATCCCTTGTTCTATTTCACTTACTCAGTAAATACAGTTTACCAGTTTATACTTTTGACAATGCATGTTTGCCTGAATGTACATATTCATGCGCAGCCATTTAAAAATGTTGCCAATCTTTTCTCTTCATTTTTAAAACATTTATTGCATTGTCAGAAGTACAGTATATGGTTTTGTTAGCTGCTTCTAGAAGTAGATCAATGTGAAAGCAATTTCTCATTAATAAAAAAGAACCAAGAAAGCTTTTTTGGAGGCATTTCATAATTATCTCTCCTATTCTTTGCTGTATCTTTTGTCTGTTTTATTCTTTTTGTTAGGTTTTGATGTACATTTTGGTAAAAAAGTCATAAATTTTGAGGCAGTTAATGGGTGTTTATATCTTTGGGTTAGAAATTGAGACCAACCGTTAGGTGACATAAAATGATCAGCACAACTCAAACCCTAAGCCTAAATCTAACCCTCTTTAATAGTAGGTCACCTGGCAGTTAGCACAAATTATGTTAAAATACCACCCATTTGATGTTTTATTATAATCACCCCTATTAAAAATATTTCTATTACTCCTCTTGTCTGTGATTTAATTTACTGCTGTTTTAGTTTTAGTTTATTGTTTATTTGGTTTCAAAAATTGTGGCACTAAAACATTTTAGACAGTTTTAGTCATGTTAGACCTCTCAGTGCTGGTGAACTTCTATGGATCCTAGTCTTCATATCATGGCATATTGCTTATAATTTGGTGATGGCATGCAGGAGTGTCTTCCTTCTGAGGGCACTTGTTCTCTGTCCTGTCTCCCAGCCCCCCAATACCCCCAAACCTTTATGCTTACATGTTTTAGAGGTCTTTTTTTAATTGTAAAATGAGAGCTAGTTCCTGCCAGGGCAAAAGAAAATAACCTGAGCCAGATTATATAACAACAGTGAACAAGTGGCTACCATTCCTCCAATTCACAAACATGAGGTCATCTTCCCAATGGTGCTATGCAGATAATAGAAATAGGTGCAAAAATTAAATTTTACTTGAACTATAAAGAGGACTTTCATTTAGTACTTGGAAGTTGATGATGTTTTCTTTAGTGATTTTCCTATTCTTAAAATAGTCTTGATTAACAAAGAGCTGTATCCATGAATTACTACCTGAAAGACTTTTATTTTTGATATAAGATATGCTTTTTTATATTGCCCCTTTCCTACCAATAACATTATTTACCTGTGTATTTTTAAAGGGCTGAATTTATTTTGAAACATTTTTAAACTCTATAAAGTGCTTTCAGTTTGTTCTGTAAGAAGTGGTATACAATATTTGTAATAAAAATACTTTTAATTACTTGTTAGCTGATTTAAACAATTCACCCCCCCACCACCACATATAATGCAAGTGATATATCTGTATATTTATCAAAAAAGGCAAGTCTCTGTAATGTTGGGGTTTGTTTTCTTTGATGGATTTCCTTTCCTAGAGGTGCACAAATCCTATCATTTTCTAGTTCCTGAATCAATATCATCTTAACAGATTAGATGGTAAGTGTCTGAAGAGAAAATAGCTGTTACATTATGCTTTTGAAAGCAGCTAGTGTGTTGTTTATTCTCTTCTCACATATATTGTAGCTATCATAGTCTCACTGATTGATGCTTCAGCCTTGAATCTCTGAACTCTTGGACTTCAGATTTTTTTTTCCTGTGTGTTTATTTGCAATACTGTCCTCCCTTTCACAAATGGTGAAAAAAAAACTTGAGCAATTTGTGGGAAAGAATTTTGTATCTGTGCCTTACTGTTCTATTTAAACAGAAAAGAAAAAGAGAGAGAGAGAGAGAGATAAAGTTGAACAGAGCAGAGACCATTAAAGACACAGTGCAAAAAGATTTAATTTCCCCATTTGCCAGCATGAATGTTGAATCAGCAGCCCAACAGAACAAAGCCTAGCATTTTCAGATCCTTTGTAGAGAAAGTAGTCGTGTTATAATTTCTTCATCAAGCCATAGGCTGGCATGGTGACATTTGCAGCCCCGCGCTTTGACAAACACTATTCATTTCTGGCTGAGGATCTTCTGCCTGTTTTGGTGGCTGTGCCAGTCACTTTTGTTTCATGCTGAATATGATAATGCCTTTGCTGACCCCACACAGGTGAGACAAGGGAGAAGAACCGAAGAAACATCACATTTGTATGAAATGGAATGTGACAGCTTAGAAAGGAGACAAGTTTTCTCATTAGCAACTGCCAGCAGTTTTGTGCTGAAAAGGTCCCTGCCTGCCTGAGTGGAAAATTCAGTTCCTTGGGCTTTAGAAATATTTCCACTGAAATTATTTCTCATGTACCTACGCTAAAATTCTTACTATTTTCTCTATATTATTTTCCTCTGGGGTTTATGTTTTTGAGAAAATCCACCATTTATCTGACCTTTGTATAGATTTTGTATTCTTTATTTTCTTACAGAGGGCATTCTGGCATTCTTCAATTTGGCATCTCATTATAGTGAGTAGGGCATCTTTTAACATTTAATTTATTTTGCTCTGTATAATTAAATTTTCATATAATTATACTTAAAAAAACTTTAGTTTTCCTGTCTAACCTTCTTATTAGGCTGTGCAGCAGTAAACCTTGCAGTAAACCTTGGGTGTGTGAGCAGACACAAACTGAAGATTTATTGCCTTTCTATAGCTTTGTTGAATTAAATAAATTGGCAGGGTTAAGCTATATACGAGTGGGTGGAGAACAAGTATGATCATTGAAGGATAGTAAGAAGTAAAGAAGACTGAATGAAAGTAAGAATTAGACTGCATCTTCATTTCATCTCCTTAAAAATTTTGCATCTGTGACTGAACAAGCACAGGGCTGGCTCTGATTAAAAGATATACATGAACTTCTCAGTGTGGGCCTCAGCATCCAGTAGGTTGCAGTAGTAACTACATGTGTATTGTTATATAATTTTATATATAATTTCTGGCTATCCATTTTGATGATGGCCACTGATTTAGACTATTTTTTAAAAAGCCCTTGACAATTCTGTAAAGAATTAAATTCACTCTGACCACTTATAGATAGATAGTTAGAATTCTTTATTGGCCAAGTGTGATTGAACACACCAGGAATTTGTCTTGATGCATATGCTCTCAGTGTACATAAAAGAAAAGATACATTCATCAAGAGTAAAGAGTCATAAGGTATGACACTTAATAATAGTCATAGGATACAATAAGCAATCAAATCATATTAGGAAGCAGTCAATAAAATCATTAGGATAAAAGCAACAAGATTACAGTCATACAGTCATAAGTGGGAAGAGATGAGTGAAAGGAAGGGAGGATTAATAATAATAGTAATGCAAACTTAGTAAATAATTTGACAGTGTTGGAATTATTTGTTTAGCAGAGGAAAAAACTGTTCTTGTGTCTAGTTGTTCTGGTGTGCAGTGCCCTATAGTGTCGTTTTGAGGGTAGGAGTTGAAACAGTTTACGTCCAGGTTGTGAGGAGTAAATATTTTCACAGCCCTTTTTTTGACTTGTGCAGTATACCGGTCCTCAATGGAAGGGAGGTTGGTAGTAATTGTTTTTTCTGCAGTCCTAATTATCCTCTGAAGTCTGTGTCTGTCTTGTTGGGTTGCAGAACCAAACCAGACATTTATAGAGGTGCAGATGACAGACTCAATAATTCCTTTGTAGAACTGTATCAGCAGTTCCTTAGGCAATTTGAGCTTTCTGAGTTGGCGCAGAATTGTGAAGTTATAGGCTATTGTGAAGTTATAGCTTACTGCCTTCTTCTCCCTGCCTGAAAACTTCTCATGAACAAATGTTCATGAAACATTTGTAAATATAAGCTAGTTTGCATATTATGTATAAATTGTAGGATGATGACCAGGCCGAGCTTAAGAGAGGAGTTAAATGCATCATCAATCTTGAGTCCCTTCATGTCCGCAACAGATCTCAATCCAGCCCACCTTGAATTTCATTGGTTCTTTTGCTTTGACTGTTAGTAGTTCAGATTCTTATAACAGGCTTAAGCTTGCAGTAAACCCTTGTATTCATTTGAACCATCTGGATTTCCTGATTTCTGTGCATAACATAAATTTAAATATAAAAATGTGCAAGAATTTTCACATGGACTTTAACAAATATTTGAGGGTGCTAAAATGTGGAAATTAAAAAAAACAATAAAAAATGACATTTATCCAACTGTACTCTTCATTCTCCCACAGCTGTTTTCAGTGATAGCAGAACTTAATCCTTGCCTTGAATCTCAGGTAGTAAAGGAGACTTATCAGCATGCAGCATCCAATTTCATAAATATTATGGTGAATGATTTAATTCATCCGCTGCCATCTAGTTAGATTAATTCCAATTTCATTCTGTTCATAATGCTGTGCATATATTAAAGGCAATAAATGCATAGTAAAATTTTGAAGGACACTCATATATAATTTGAAATATTTGATCATATCAGGGGAGGACGAGAAGAAGAGTATCTAAATCAATCAATCAGTCCACAATATGCCACCAAACCTGTTTCTACATGAAACTGTTGGGTGAGGTCAGATGTTAGGTTGAGGTTTGGTATTATCAGAATGTAGAATGATATCAAAATGTACATCTCAACCCAGATCTGCACTGGTAACACTGCCAAGGTACCACCCCTCTGTAATCCGCCAGGAAACAAATGACTCCCCATTTGCAATGAAATTTCTATAGGCAGTAGTTGTTTCATTCACAATGACAGTTGATACTATATCTCTCCAAGATGGCTATTTCAGTAATGCAAATCTACCTAAAATGAGGTGTTGGCATGGCATTGGAGATTTTACAGTATCTCTGAAATGAAAGAGATGCTTCCCCAAACAAACTATAGTCATTGCACAGTTTCTGCCAATCATATATTCTTGTAATATTATACTTGATAATGATATGGGTGATAAGATTTCAGACTCAGTGATATTCTGATTTTTAAGAATCTAAAAAGCTTATTTTCTTTTATTTCTTGTTAAAGAAATAATGGGAAGAAAGTACCCCATTGTTACTGATAAATTGAAATTGAAATGAGTAAAATTAGATATTGTATATATTATCCAAAACAATTTATTAATTGGGCTAGCAATCATTTCATCTTTGTCCAAGAGGAGAAATAAAAAAATAGTAATAGTGGGTTAATACATTTTTCTGTGCTCTACTCCCATTCAAAGGGTCCTCAGTACATTGAGAGAAAAGATGCTTGTGGAAGTTTCACTTTGAGTGAAAGAAACAAGGAAGCAATTAAAAATCACATCTCCCCCTTCCATTTTCATTTCCTACTTATTATTTTTCCTAGAAGCAATTTATTCTGTAATGGGAAGCAAAGCCAATTGGTAAAAGCAGCCTTCCCAAATGTAGTGTCTTTTGGTTATACTGGGACTACAGTTCTAGGAATTGTAATTTCTATGTAATTCCAATTATCTGCAGCTGCATATGAAGATTGTGCAAGAAAAATCCCCGATTTGTAACAAGAGGATTAAAAGAGAGAGGTTCAGAATGTGAAATGTTGGAATATGCCCATGAAAATTAAATGGGAGAGTGAGCTAGCTATGCTTATTCATTATGGAATATCCCCCCCTCCACAATCTCCCATTCATTGCACATGAGAGTAGAAATCTACAATCATGTTATGGTATTCCAGTCAGGAGCATTGTTTCACAATTGTCCTCTAGTGTGCAACTAGTTCCTCTGTCTTGGTAACTTCAAGTATAAAACTACACATTTGGGACTGGAAGGGTTGTTATTATACACTATTGAAGGAAAGATGATGTTTGTCTGGCAAGAAACACTTGTATTATTTTCATCATTCTGAGGAAGGACTATAGTACAATCTTAGAGTAAAGCACTGGAGGGAAAATGCTTCCTGAGATTTCCCTGTGAGAATGCAAAAAGATGAAAATACAGTATTGGCTAGGCTGTGATGGAAAATCTTGCCTCAATTTAGCAAGTCAGCAACATGAATGAGGAATGTTGGGAAGATATGCCAGAGATCTTAGTCCCGGTGTTACTGGACCAGCTTTCTGGCAAAGAAAGCATTTACCAATTGACTAGAGATTTCAGTTTACCAGATCATGAGATTTGAGAAAATCCAAAGGAGCTTACTGGTTCTTCACCACTGTTGTCTAAATTGTTTTTTTTCTTGACTATCATGGATGATGCTTAAAAAGAATATACCATCTTTGACTTCATGTTCTGGACTTTCATTTGCCTGAATGTAACACATTGTCTCTGACACCAGTGAATTCTGCAAATTGTGTATATTGTTTTCTTTATTAAAAATGTTCCATGATGGCCTTCAATCTGAAAATTTATAGCATCAAGGTCTGTATATCTGTTTAAGATGTTGATGAATTATTCTAGCGGAGTTTTTCTTCATTGTATTTATGCCTCTCTCATTCTCTCTACTTCCTACTAACTAAAAGAGATAAGAAAACTGACAAATAAAGGAAAACTGGCTTTGGTTCAAGAATACACATTATTCTTATAACAACACAAGCATCTGCTTTGTTATATAAGATCAAGATCTGCTCAGCATGCTGAGCTGAATACAGAATTAGTTATAAACTAAAACAAAGGAATGAGATCTAAGTTACTCATGTTATAAGACATTTAAGTCCCATTGATTCCAAACTTGATTAAATCTGCACCTAATTCTATCTCCAAGAATGGCCAGTGAGGTGTATTTAGAAGATTATAAACAATGCATATTCCTATGTAGGTCTTCATTTGTTATTTCTAGCCTCAAAAACAACTTCTGCATCAGAAGTTTTTACTGAGCTAAGTACTGTCTCTCATATTTAATCATTTTAAAGTGCCTCATAGGAAATATCCATCGACGTGTATTTTATGACAATGATTCTGTGAGTTAGTTCTAGAATATGTGAAAATGACACTGCTAAAACTACAAAAAGGTTATTCATTGAACTCAGAGTTCCAACGTTCTAGGAAAGGATGAAGAAACATTCTTCTCCCCTTTTTGCCTTCTCACTAAGCGACACCTTTCGTTTCAATGACCATTCAACTTTGTTCTTTACCAAAATACCTTATTTTACCATTGAAAAGTCTATTGGGCTTCAGTATAGCACTGTTTATTGGGGTTCTCTTAATATCCTACTATTGCACTCTCCAATGGCAAATTATTTTCAAAATTCTGCCGAAAAAAACCTGCAGGGACTTGCTCAAGCAGTCACCAGGAGTCAACACTGGTGCACACACGCTTACACAGACGCAAACTAATTTCATTCTTACATAGCTAGATTTATCTGAACTGTAGCTCATTTCAAGGGAATTATTTTGACTGTTGATATATGAGATAATATAAAAAATAAAAAACTCCTAAAAATGTGAGTCTCTTCTTGTATCACTGGCTTCCAAGTTATGCATCCACCTTAAATCTAAGGTTTTCCCTACCCTATCTTTCATTTAAGTACATTGCCTCAGTTTCTATATTCAATCCTTGGGCTCTCCCCACCCCTACCCCCAATATTATTGCTTACCCCACTGAACAGGGTAAAAGGGTGATAGGAAGCTTCCAGGCTTTGTTTGTTATTGAAGGACTAAGGCTGGGGGCAGGAAAATGGTTGGGGGCAAACAAAAGTTACACCAGCCTTAGCTGAGTAGGCAGGAGAACTTTGAAAGGAAAATTAGGAACAACCAACCCAAGGAGCTCTTTGATTATGAGATCTACTCATTATCCCTCCAATGAAACACTAGAAAGTTCCTAAAATACTCCAGGGCTAAACACTGGAGAGAATAGAGTCACTCTGTGAATGAGATGGGCAGTCTCAATAATTAATATATAAAATAAAATAATGTACCATAACATAATCAATTCTATATGTGCAGTAGGAAATTCAGCTAGTCCTTTGAATTAATTCTGTGAATTAATTTTTTAAAATGATCCATAACTTTTAAGTCAGTTTTCTTAAAGTTAAATATATTAGCTAAATCTATTTAATACCAACCAATTCTTTGTTGTGCCCTTCCCTTGGTGTTTTAAATACTCAATAAACAACAAGAAGAAAAAGCTTTTCCAAAGCTCTGAGACATTATCAAGATTATATGTTTTATTAATTGAATAACAAATTAGCTATGTTTGCATGAGTTAGTTTAAGTTTATTTAAGCCTTTTCTAAAGCATACAACTACCTTTCATTGAGCTGGGGTTGCCTTTCTGGCTGCAGAGGCGAGCTTTTCAGTCTGGTCCTGGCTCTCCACGATTTTGAAATTCAGCATTGGACAGTTCCTAAATAGTTCCTAAAATGTGCTCAATATATAAATGAGAGCTGAAACAGTTTTGAAGGAAATGGGAAACTGTTTCTGAAAGAAGCAAAAAATGAACATTGGCTTACCTGAGTGTTCTTTCTCTCCTGTGGCGAAGAGAGTCCAGAGAGAGTGGCTAGGCTCTTGTCCTCACTGATTGGACTGAGTCTGCCTAATTGATTGTAGCTCCGCCCTGCACCGTAGGCCACGCCCCAGCTTTCGACGAAGCATTTGACAGACTGGATGTGACTCTGTATAACCAATGATAAAAACAAACATCATCGCTCCCCCCAACCCACACCCCAGACCAGATAAAGGTGGGGCTGGACTCTCTTCACCACAGGAGAGAAAGAACATTCAGGTAAGCCAGTGTTCATTCTCCTCTCTGTGGCTGCTGTAATAAACACCAAGAGGGGGTGAAATGACTCTTCTTGTAATTAATTGGAAAGCCGTGGTCCTGCAATAAGGACCAATGCTGCTCCGATCGCACAATGCTGCTCCAACCGTGTCCACGTGGCCGCTACCTATGTGCTAGGGCCTCCGCCCTGAGTGGTCACCACCTGGGTGGGGATTATTGAACCCCCCCCGTTAGGAATAACCATAGTTACCTAACGTTGTTTTGGGTAAATAATATATAAACCATGATAGCAAAGTTTAAATGTGTTTTTCACTTTAAACTCTAAATGATATAATTTGGGTGCGGTTGAGAAACTGCCATAAGAGGGAGCTAGAGAACCTGGATTGCTACTGGATTGATGGTTGATTGTTCTGCGTGTTCCCTGTTGCTGACGTCGAAGGAGGAAAGAGTTTTGAATGCTGCATATCTAATCTACTGTGAGAAGATATTTACTGGACTGATTTATGGATTGACATTGTAAGTTAACTGACCTTTTTTTTTTGACACTGGATTTTTGCAATTGAACAATCTCCGGACTGAACTGACTGAACACTAGTGAATGATATTTGGACTGTTTGACCCTGCTAAACTCTTAATGGAATAAACTATTCAACTAAAACAGTGTATCCGTTTTTACTGAGTGTGTAAACTAAAAAACGCTTTCTCTCATATTCGCCTGAATGCCTGACTGCTGTACACATTTTGCTAGGGTATATCCCTAACACCCCCTTTCCAGCTTCTGGCCATCCTGAGAGACTTTGGCTTGTGGCTTTCAGCTGTAGATCTATTTTTCTTTCTTTAAAATATGTGAAAATGGCCTCCACTTCTCTGAAAAGTGGAGCTCCAGAACTCATGTCCCACCTGGCTGGGACTGAGTTGAAAACTTGGGCGTGGTCTATGGCACAGGGCAGAGCTACAATCAATTAGGCAGACTCAGTCCAGTCAGTGAGGACAAGAGCCTACTCACTCTTTCTGGACTCTCACAGCCACAGAGAAGAGAAAGCTCTAGTTTTGTGCAAATCTATGCTGTTGCTCTAAAACCCAAGAAGGTCAGACGTGCCATTGTGTATAGACAAGCATCTATTTTGTACCTGATTCCAGTACAGTTTGTTGTGAAAATCCTGGCTTTCCACCTTAGAGCCCAGACAGATGCAGGCTAGCAGCAAACTGAGCAATATTCCTTTTAGCCCAATGTGGATAAAACAAAATCAAATGCTCTCCTCCTCCTAAGTTGTGATTACTATTGCTACTGCTATTAAACTTGTTATTACAAGTACAGTTCATATTTTGCAGATTCCGGAATTTTATTTTTCTCCTTATTTGTCATCTTTTTGCTGGTATTGTAACAAACAGTTTTGGGGACCATCTAGATCAGGAAAATAGTGTGAAGAAATGCTTAAACTATTGTTCCTAATATCATTCCTGAGCTGAAATCAGCTTACTCCAATTTCTTTCAAATAACATTTAAAAAGCAATAACAGGAAATCTGCTCATGGATGTCCTAAATCAAGGCTGGGCAAAATTTAAAAGATTGCAGGCTGCAATTAAGTTTCTGGAGAGCATCAGCTAATATTATTTTGATCCTAGTCCTTATGAAGCTCAGCTTGAACTTCTTTCATCTATGCCTCCATTTCAGGAGCCACATGGAAGGTCAAGATCAGTATCTTCAGTGCACTTTAGTTTTTTTTGCTTCTTCCTCTTGAATATTTTTTTTTTCAAATGAACTAAATCTCAGAGTGTTGGATCCATATTTCTAGATGGCCTCGTGAAATCAATGTTAATTGTAAATCTAAAATTTATTCATTTGATTTAAAGGAGACTTTTCTGGGGGGGGGGGAATCAACGGAATTTAAGTTAATTGTAAATTTAAAATGTATTGATTTATAGGAGACTTTTCTGAATATTGCTATGTTTAGCTATAACACTTTCTTCAGTCATGTTGCAAAATTGAGTTATTCTTGGTATAATGAGGATGATAATGAGGATGAGGATAATGGTATTTTTAAAAAAATTGAATAAAGTTTAATTAAAGAAAAAAGAAAAATATTTTAAGCATAGTGGAGACTTAAAAGCTTGGCTATAGTATTGGTAATTAAACATTTTTGATTTAACTTGGCTGGAACAGGTTTGAATGACACCTTGACTACCAAAAATAAGTAGAAATAGGAAGTTAATTTCCTCATATGCCTCCTGGGAGACTATGTAGGTAACATCTTAATGACAGAGAAATGAGAACAGAATAGGAAATCACACAAAGAGATTGTTTTAAAGTTTGTGTTATCACTAGGAAATAAAAATGAGATTTGTGCTGCTGAAGAAGAGAATTTACACAGCACAGAAGACCATAACATAATGCAGTGACACTGAAGTTGTTCCCTGGTATTTGCAATCTGCTAAATACCCTATATTTGTATGCTTTGACAGTGCAATTTTGGATCTTCCCAGGAATCTGTCAGTGTTGGTACTGAGCAAATCTAAGAATATTGATATTAGCACAGCTGGGAATATGTAAATGCAAAAGATAGTGCATCTTTTAATTCAGTTTTGAATTGATTTATTTAATGGAACCAAAGCTGTCCTGTCATTAGTTAGTAGGTGGCAGCTGCCACATTTCCCTTGTTGCCTAAGCTAACTAGTAACAGAAGCTGTCTCATCATCAATGTTCACAAGATTCAGTTATCAGTCAGCTTAGCTGCTCTTTGTGAAATAGGAAAGGGGCTTGTAATCTTTTACCTCCAGCAGCAAAGCATCTTGGGTACTTTTGCTGACAGTGGTAGCTCTGTCTCCCCAAGGATCCAGGAACTATTATCTTCCCCACTAGTTGTGTTTACACATTGTGGTAAGCCAAAAGATGCTGTGTTTGATTTTGGTGTATGCTGTGATCACAGTTTGTATGTCATGCTTTATGACGTAGTATAGCAGCAAACCCAAAAAGTTGTGATTTATTCTGTAAATTATAGATAACCAATAAGATCATTTTCAAGTATCTAAGGCACTTCTGAATGCTGCTGCAGACTGACCTTATTAGCTTTTCCGTGCAAAGCATGTGATCTCCAATGAACCATAATCCTTCCACTAAGATTAAAAAAATAGAGAGCACGATTTGCCCAAAGCCACTTTGTGTGGTACTACATAGCACTGTTAATACCATAAATTACTTCATGAATATTTCATAGAATGACTTGAATTAAGGGTGAGCTGAATGCTCATGAGTTAAATATTCAGATTGATTTGCATTAATTTTATTAAAGTTGTGTTGATTTTTTATTAGTTTAATACTTGCCTATTTTATATTAAAGATCCTTTAAGAAAGCACTTGTAATAATACAATGCCATGTTTTCTTTTTTAGAAGGAAGTTCAGTTGATTTCAGTATGACTTACTTCCAAAATAGATTGTGTGTAGATCATGTATTGCCCAATTATAATTGAGTTCATGTATTTGATATCAATCAATCAAAGTAAATCGGTCAAAGCTAATTGCCGAACCAGTAGTAACACTGGTTGAATCCCACCCCTTGATAGAAGCTGTTTTTCAGCCTATTTGTCCTCATTTTTATTATCCTGTACCATCTGGCAGATGGTAATAGTTAAAAAAAAAAGGATGTGATGTATCTTTGAGAATGTTTTGAACTTTCTTAAGGCAGTGGGAACTATAAAGCTCTTCCAAAGAGGAAAGAGGGTAACCAATGATCCTCTGGGCAATGATGTTAAACCTCTGGAGCAAGGGTGGGTTTCTACCAGTTCTGTCCACCTCTGTAGAACCAGTAGCTCTGAAGAGCAGCAGACATAGAACCAGTTCTATGTCTGCTGATGTTTTTGCCCACCCACCCACCTGGGCTCTTACCTGATCTTTATTTCCTGATTTTTCAACTTCAGCTGCCAAATGAGGCCCAGCTGCAGTTAAAAAAAACAAGAAAAGGGCTGTTTCAAAGGCTGCTTCTCGGCAGGCAGCGTGCTAATGACGATTAACAGGTGCGCAGCTCACAGCAGGCGGGGAAGCTCGAAAATCCCGAACTGGTAGTTAATCCTGTCGTATCCCACCCCTGTTCTAGAGTGCTGTCCTATCTGCCACTGTACAATTGGCAAACCATACATAGGTGCAGTAAGTTAAAATACTCTCTATGGTGCAGCAGTATAAAATGATATAAAATATAAAACTCCTTTCCACAAATAAAACGTGGGAGTTTTCCCCTTACAGGTAAAACAAGCTCATTAAAATTACAAGTTATGGTAGCTTTTTCTTTTAAAGTAAATGTTAGAAACTTCAAGCTGATGTGGTTTAGCTAACTCATATAAATTAAAATCAGTTTTAATATCCTTTTTCACTCTTACAGATAATCTGAATCATTCTTATTCTTATTCTGCTACCCAAGGTTTGTGAATTTGAGGAATCTGCTGTTTTTAGCACTGCACTTTTCTGGACAGAGAGCTCTGATGTCATTTCTGTGATCTGTTGAATCCATCTCCCACTTAAGAGTCCCTTCTCTGACTGCTCCAACCACTATTGATATATGGATGAGACAAGAGAATCTGAACTGATGGAATGCTATTACAAAGCAGGTCTAAGGAGAGGGGATATATGAAGTGTATTAGGGAACTATGGATGGACAGAAGACCTACATCCACACTAACCAAGAAACAGATGATTGCCCAATATTTCAACATAGTGAGAGGAAGCTGCTCTCATAACTGGAGATAGACCAAGTATATATTACATCCCATACTAAGGAAGACCCAGAAGAACAACTAGATGTGCAACCAACACCTTAAGATAGGCCTGTCAAACTAGCAACCCGCAGGCTGGATGCATAACATGCAAGCCATGCCCATCCCAGCTCTGTGAAGGCAAAAAACATCACAATATGTCATGATATATCATGCGATGTGATTTAGTTTGATGCCTGTGCCTTAAGCTGTAACATCATTACCATCCTCTCCGTTACAAAGTACAGCTGTTTATATGAGGCATATGATCATGGATAATCTAGCTACAATTAACCCTTAAGACTGATTACCAAGTCTTAGCAGAGAAGTACCATCAGACAAATGCCAATGCAGCCCCCCTCACAACAATCCCTAGATCCCTTCTGGAAAATAAGGTTAGAGTTTAAAGCCAAGACATGCTGGTTAGTCAACTGGTGTAATTACAGAGAGGTGCAAAAGACTAGAAACTGCAGAAACTGACATATGGGAAGAAGGGAAGACACATAACACCAGTATGAAGTAATTGCATAATACCAGTTGCAAAGTGGTTGCAGAGAGAGACCACAGCAATATCCCAGGACAGAAACCAGTTGTCATCAAAGTAGCAGACATATAACAATGGGCTTAGAAGAAAAAAAGCTGGATAGGATCCAGCCCAGATATGATCCACATCTATTGGCTAAAGAAACTTAACAGCAGTTCATGAATGCTTAACAGAAACAGGTGAACCAGCTGCTAGCAGTAGGTTTCCACCCAATCTGCTTATCCCAAGGAAATACAGTGCTGATCATAAAATACCCCCACAAGGGAAAAGCACCAGACATTCTGAATGGCACTATCAAATAGTTGATATGGTGAACAGGAACATGCATGCAGAATATGGCTAGCTAGACCTTCCTAAGTCTACTGGGAGATCCCATATAGGTTTGTGGAAAATAAGAGGGCTAAGATCCTATGATATTTTTCGATCCAGGTAGATAGCCAGATACTGGCCAATCAACATTGTGATGGTAGACAAAGACCAGAAGTTAGCAGTGGTGATAGATGTAGAAGTGTCAAGTGATAGCAACATCAGGAAGGAGTATAAAAAACTGGATAAGAGCAAAGGAAAGGATGTAGACAGTAAAGGCCAAAGTTGTAGCAGCACAATAAGAGCAGGGCAGTAACTCCTAAGCTTGGAGAGGAACTTCAAAAGATCTCAGGAGCAACATCAGAGCTTTCTCTGCAGAAAAGTGCAGTGCTAGAAACAGCTAGGATCCCGTGCAGAATCCTCAAATTTACAGGTCTCTGGTAGAAGATCCCATACTGAGGAAGATGCAGACTATCCATGAGGGTGAGAGGAAAATTTTATATATACCGGTAGGTAATCCTCTATTTACAACCAATTGTTTAGTGACTGTTCAAATTTACAGGAGCAACAAAAAGGCTTTTCATACTTATGACTGTTACAGCATCCACATAGTCACATAATCAAAATTCAGATGGTTGGTATCTGATTCATATTTATAATGGTTGCTGTGCCTCAGGGTTATTTGATCACCTTTTGAGATCTTCTGACAAAGGGAATCCAGAGTCACTAAACAATCGTGTTAATTTAACAATTGCAGTGTTTCACTTAACAACTGTGGCAAGAAAGGTCATAACATCCACCTCACTTAGTAACAGAAATTTTGGACTCAGCTGCGGTTGTAAATTGAAGATTATCAGAATTCATTTTCAGCATTTAAATAAACCTGTTCACATGTTTATAAGTAGTTTAATAAATTGTGAATATCTTAATATATCCAAGAATATCCAGTACTATGATTATTTTTAAGTAAGGATTTCATTAACATGTTCTTTTCTTTTCAAACATGTATTTCTTATTTATGTAAAACAGTTCTGTGTTAGTTCCACGTTATTAGTTTCCATTTTAATATTTTTGACAAAAATATTAACTATAAATATTAACTATAAATATATTTATTACTTTATAAATAAGGTAACTATAAATCTCTTACAATTATTGATAGCTTGTTATATAATAAATAATATACTGCTAATTTCATTTTTTTTGGTTTCCACAGTTTATAAGTGTTTGTATGTGTGCCTCAATCAAACTGGTTTTTCACAGTGATATATTTTTTCACTAGTACTTGGGATAATTTTCTTTCTGTTTTAGTCCTGGGAATTATAATAGCGCATATTGGGGAAGGCTGTTGTATGAATGACCAGACTCATGCAATAACACATGATCATATTCTTAGGATGTATCCTTTATTCAGACCAGACTTTGGAGAAATTATTGTTTTTTGGTAAACAAAACTTAATATTTTGGCAGAGTTTGTAAGGTTTCCCAGTTGCTTATCACATTTATGGGGCTATTGGCAGTGTTGTTGGTTAGGCAGCTACTGATTATATAAGTCACAATATGTGAGTTTGGTGATTATATAAATTTGTTTAATAAATAAATTATATAAGAAGAAGAGGATTTATGGGAATTTTTGCTTGGTCAAATGTGGGAAGATTCCAGCAACTTTATTTATTCCATAATGTCCAATGAAGCTGATAAGGTAAGCCACAGAATGCAAAGAAAGGCCAGGAACAAATAACACTGAGAAATATTCATGTTCTGTTCTGCTTTCTATAGTCTAGCTCCTAGGTATTTGAATTGTGAATTTTCCGCAAACACAACTTAAAACAAAAACTGGTACTTGTGTACATAAAAAAGCCATGGCAAAATTGCATTACTTTTCTTAAGAAAAAATACCTTAATATTTCTATATAAAAAATTTCATCTGCCCTTAAGGTAGAATTTGCTTATGTGGCTAGCTTCTAGCAAATCCATGGCTGAGCCATGATTTGAATCAAAGAATAATCTATATGATTTTCAGTCTCTATTCACTAATCTGCTGACTGAAATTCATTGCAGGCCCTACCAATATTTCATAAATTCTTATTGAAAGGACATGGAAGGATTACATTCCAGGTATACATATCTATACAATCTTTAAAATATAGTCATCATTTTGGGCTGTTTTATGTGATTATATGTGGATTATGCATTGAATACATAATGTATTTAGAAAACTGCTATTGGATTGAATATAGTATTAAAAGTAGTATTAAAACTACTACTATACTACTGAATATAGTTGCTAAACTGATTCTAGACATCTAGTACTGAAATAATTTTTATTTAGCATGTAATTCTATAAATGCATAATCATATAGTCTTCTATTATTTGCTTTCCTGACTCATGATTTTATTTATTACTTGGTCACGGGCATCTCCCTCTCTCTCTCTATCCCTATCTTTCCATCTCTATCTCTCTATATCACATTTACAGAGAGCCCCCAGGACTGAATTCTTACATTCCCCCCCCCTCCCATTTCTTCTCCTCCTTGGTATGCAGGCTGTAGACCAAGGTCACTAGGTTCTGACTCTGCTACCAGAAAAAAATAATTCAAATTATTTTGTTAGATGTCCCCAAATCATGCCTGAGCTATAACCTTGTTTCCTCCTAAGACTAGCCTCTTTGTTTTATCTTATTCAAGTTGTCCACTGACCTGTCATGCCCCTGTCGGAATCTGATTCTGAGTGGGAAGCTGAGCAGCTGACAGGGAGTGGGAGTTCCGTTGGCTGTGGAAGAAACTGGGGAAGGGTGAAGTCTGGCTGGCCAGAGCAGGGGAGAGGTAGAGCAAGGTAGAGGGAATTCAGAGGAAGACTCAGGGCTACCCCCTCTTCATCGTAGGGAGGAACGGAGAAGGGAACAATGTGAGTTGCATGGCTTATGAGGGAGGAAAGGGCCCTGATTCCCTTCATTAGCTGCAGCTGGGAACACAATGTTTAAAAAGGGAAGCTATACACAGCAAAGTTGTTGGAAGCAAATCGTGAATTATCTGTTATTGTTGAGGCTTATCTGGGTTCCTGGCATCTTTCCAACTGTGTGTGTTTTGTTGGCCTTTCAATTGTTGGCCTTGAAATTCCTTATCCTGCCCTGTCAAATTAATTGATGTGTGTGTATTTTTATTTACAGTTTATATGTACTTTGTTTTCAGACTGAATTTCCTCCATTTAAAGATTGTTCTTGGGAGAGTTTTTTCTCCAGCTGAAGGTAATCTGGACACTGGGGGCAAAGTTGGAGGTATTAAAGGGGCTCTTCTTGCTTATTTGACTGTGTTGCCTTTGTGCCATGCCCCAGGTCATAACAGGCCACTTGCAATTTCTTATTCAATCACTAACCCTGGCTGCAGACACTTTCACATTCTTGGTATTTCTTCTGCCTTCAGTGAAACGCAAAATAATATTCACATTTCTCCTCTGCTGAAGAATCTTCAAGTTAGAAAATGATTAGGTATTATAGCTGGCATTTTCATCTTAACTTCATCTTAACTTAAAAGAAAAGTTACCTAGACAGGGAAAGGCACAGGACTACAATAATTCCTTTTTACTCATTCATGACCACAATTTAACTCCATGTTAGTATGCCCTTCATAACTTTTGACATTGTTATTTATTATTTATGTAGTCTGAGTCACATGTCTATTCTATGTAAGAAAATAAAAGTATTCTTTTAAAAAACTGCATCTGAAGTGGTCTCTAAATTCTTTGACCATTCAGGCCTGGATTATTTCACTGTGTACAATGGGCAAAATGAAAGTTCTTCCTCCCTATATAAAACTTCTTCACAAGAATGGAAATCAGGATTTAAACAACATTACATTGAACAACTTCTCTGATATACACGTTAGTTACAATTAGAGTGTCTATTCTCTATGTGTATCTTTATGGAAATTAAAAACAGTAGTCAAATAGTAAAGTTCATAATTCAGCTGTTGAATTATTTGTACAAACCTTGTCATAGCAGTTTATCTACGGTACCTGACTGAAACAAGGATAACACTTAACACTTTAGTCAACAGTGATAAAGATGTGTGGGGTGAAATGAGCCACACTATTTTTCTTCAGAAACCTATATCTGCTAAACTGCACTTACTGCCAACCCCAAATGCAGTACTTATGAAGCAGAGGTAGTATTCAGCAGGTTCTGATCAGTTATGGACAGGGGTGGGATTCTACAGGTTCACACCTATTCGCTAGAACCGGTTAACAACATTCTAAGCAGTTCAGAAAACCAGTTGTTAGAAGAAATTACTGGCCTAATCCTGTAAGGAAGGCAGGAAGGAAACATTCTGGTGTTGCTTACAGAAACTGCCTCTCCGTTAACCCTTATTACATTATTGGCAGGACTAGACTTCCTGTCTCTGGAACTTCTCTGGAGTTTTTTTCCTCTTCTTTTCTGGTACTTTGCTTGTGTGGAGTGACCATTCAAAGTTACAATGGCACTGAAAAAAGTGACATGACCATTTTTCACACTTACAACTGTTGCAGCATCCCCACAGTCATGAGAGGCCAGGCGAGGAGATGCGTGCCTCGATGTGAGTGATATTGAGTTGGCCATGCCCAGCTAATAACATGACCATCAAGCCATGTCCACCCAGTCACATGACCATCAAGCCATGCCCACCAACTAAGCCACACCCACAGAACCGGTTGTTAAAAATTTGAATCCCGCCCCTGGTTCTGGAGAACTCTAAAATTTTGGTAGCAGAAATTTTGAGGAGTTCGGAGAACCGCCAATACCATCTCTGACTGGAGATTTTACAATATCCTTCCCATGCCACGCCCACCAAGCCACACCCACAGAACTGGTAGTAAAAAAAATTGAATCCCACCACTGTTATGAAGATATAAAATATATGTGATTTGAAAATTGTATGCTTTTTAAATTTTGACAATTTGCTATGTAAGGGTTAGAGTAGCTCCTTTTTCTTAGCTCTGTGCCTCAAAACCAAAAGAATTGATAACCATAAACTCTTGATTGTTAGTCATTCTCAACCATTTACTTCTGAGAATCTTCAGCTCTTTCTTACTTTCTATTCTATTCTATTCTATTCTATTCTATTCTATTCTATTCCATTCCATTCCATTCCATTTCCATGTTGATTGAATTTTTTGTTTTATTTTATTTTTTTGTGTATGCCAACCTTTAAGAACTTTGTTTAAGCTATTCCACACTGCTGATGAAGTGAGCAGCTCGCAAAAGCTTTTGCCTTACAATTAAACGTGTTGATCTTTCTGGGTTTTGGCAGTCTGGACCAAGTTTTCTTTCTTGGCTTACAGCATATTACAATCAGAATTCTGAATACCTAAAATATATTCTACAATTCAATAATGCAAACACATGACATTAAAATAGCAACACAAATAAAGTTGGGTACACAAGTATATTTGAAAGCTTTCAGATGCAGTATTACAGGGCTAATTAATTATATTTTATGACATGAACATGATATTCCCTTCCTATTCCATGTAGATAATATTTATTGATGAAGAAATGGTTTCTGGCGGCTGCAAGCCAGTTTAGAGGGACAAAGAAGAGAGAGGCAAAAAACCTTGTCATATCTACCAACCAGATCTGCCTTTATCACCTTCTTCTTAATGGCAGAGGCAAGTTGGAACTGGTACTTTTTGTTGCTCGTATTTGGATGATTTCTTGAGAAGCCAGACTGTAGCTTTCTTCACCAGTTTGCTACTCATCTTACACAGCTATTCATTTTTGTGTCTGGCATGCGTGAGAGCCATCATGTAATCCTAGACAGTTCAATTAAAATGGGCCATTTGGAACACTGAGCCTGACCTCCTAGTCACCTGACTGTCTAGGCCAGGGGTCCCCAAACTTGGCAACTTTAAGACTGCAAGCTTACTTGTGAAACAGGGAAATGGCAGAAAGGTTGTTTTTTTCTAACCCTACTACAAGTTTGGTCAACCATATTATGAAATAAAAACATCAGATATGACAAAAACCACCCAACCATTAACATTATCAAAACTATTTAAAATAAAGATTTACATTCAGTATAGTTAATAAAAAGCTTAACCCTAAGACTATTGTCCCTTAGTTATTAATTAATATTTATGCTATTATATCTACCATTATATTTACAAACTAAATCTTGAGAACATGAAAACAACCTTCCACATTTTGTTCAGTGATGCTTTAAATCATGCAATTAAGTACTTTACAAAAATTTACCAAACTTAATCACAAGTATTTAGAAGCCTCTTTTTTTTTTTTGGTGGAATATACTCCCTTCCTCTTGGGAATCCGGATTATATTCCACCATACATTTTGAGGTTTTGTACTTAATAAGAAAAGAAAAAAAGCCACATAGCATTGGAGAAACTTATGAAAGTTACAAAGAACTACTGTTTTATGAGCCACTAAAGGAAAGATTTCCACAGAAGATATATTTTCAACATTAAATACCTTCTTAAGTTAAAACAATGTTTTATGGAAAAACTGTACAAATTGATGGAATAGCAGCTTTGACTGGAAGGGGAGGGGGGAGAAATCCAGGGAAAGGTTACAGAGATAACATTTCATGTAAAATTCATTCACTGCATCATTCATAAGCAAGCTACTACAGCAAAGAACTTGGAGTCCAAAGTGCATGGAATGCTGCAGAATATCATCCATGTGTTTATTTTTATAAAAATAAGATCTCTAAAACAGTAGAATTTTTATTATGGGGAGATGGGGTATGGTCACAAAATAGTTTTGTATTATACAGAGGTTTTCTGATCATAGCAAAGTGCTTAAAAGAGTTATGGAACTAAATTATGAGTTTTTGCATCTTTCCTTTTACAAAAAGACAAGTATTTGCAATACCATCATTTCAGACACTCTTCTAAGTAAATTTAACCAACTAGCGGTACCTGAACACACTTGTAAGTGGATCATAAGCTTCCTAACAGAAAGGAAGCAGCAGGTGGAGCTAGGCAGAATCACATCTGATACCTGTACAATCAGCACAGGGCCCCTCCAAGGCTGTGTGCTATCTCCACTTTTCTTCTCCCTATATACCAATGACTGCATCTCAAATGATCCATCTGTTAAAATACTGAAGTTTGCTGATAACACAACAATGATTGTCTCATTCGAGACAATGATGAATCTGCATACAGACAGGAAGTTATACAACTTGCCTCGTGGTATAACCGGAACAATTTGGAACTGAACACACTCAAAACTGTAGAAATGGTGACTTTAGAAGAAACCCTCCCATACTGCCACCTCTTACAATACTAGACAACACAGTATCAACAGTAGAGACCTTCAAATTTCTAGGTTCTACTATATCACATGACTTAAAATGGACACCTAACATCAAAAACGTCGTCTAAAAAGCACAACAAAGAATATTCTTTCTGTGCCAACTCAGAAAGCTCAAACTGCCCAAGGAGCTGCTGATCCAGTTCTACAGAGGAATTATTGAGTCTATCATCTGCACCTCTATAACTGTCTGGTTTGGTTCTGCAACCCAACAGGACAGACACAGATTTCAGAGAGTAATTAGGACTGCAGAAAAAACAATTACTACCCACCAGCTTTCAATCGAGGACCTGTATACTGCACGAATCAAAAAGAGGGCTGTGAAAATATATACAGACCCCTCACATCCCGGACATAAACTGTTTCAACTCCTTCCCTCAAAACGACACTATAGAGCACTGCACACCAGAACAACTAGACACAAGAACAGTTTTTTCCCGAAAGCCATCACTCTGCTAAACAAATAATTCCCTCAACACTGTTCAACTATTTACAAAGTGTGCACTACTATTACTGTTAATTTGTTCATCATCCCTTATCACCCATCCCCTCCCACTTGTGATTGTAGGACTGTAACTTTGTTGCTTGTATCCTTACAATTTATATTGACTGTTTCCTAGTATGATTTGATTGTTGATTGTACCTTATGACTATCATTAAGTGTTGTACGTTATGATTCTTGATTCTTAACGAATGTATCTTTTCTTTATGTATACTGAAAGTATTTAGACCAAGACAAATTCCTTGTGTGTCTAATCACACTTGGCCAATAAACTATTCTATTCTATTCTATTCTATTCTATTCTATTCTATTCTATTCTATTCTATTCTATTCTATTCTATTCTATTCTATTCTGTTCTGTTCTGTTCTATTCTATTCTATTCTATTCTATTCTATTCTATTCTAATTCTATTTGCTGATCTTTTCGGTGAAATCAAAAGGCTATCAGTATGTTAACTAGAAGATTTTTTTTTTACAAAAAATAAGCACATCATTTGTGTCTTCAAAGAAAATGTGATGTTTTAGCAGTGAGTAAGTGTAAATTAAATGTGTGTGTGTGTGTGTGTGTGTGTGTGTGTGTGTGTGTGTGTGTGTAAAGGCTAATAACCCTAACTATATATATATATGGAATGAGAAATTTGAAAATGGATGTTGGGATATGTTAAAATGTTACTTTGCATCAATATATAATTTTGAAGCTCAAAACAATCTGGGTGTGTTATCTATAAAAATCCTCATATCTGCACATTTAATAACTTTGAAAGCAAAATGTTGTGTTTGAACCTTTGTTATATATTTTAAAAGAATATAAGAAATAGTGCTAATAAGAAAATTAAATTGTTACAGAAGTATTCGTGGACAAGCAAGGTATCTGAAATATACAATTAATATATTCTAATATATAGTATTACTTCATATTTATTTTCTAATAAAATCCACATGTTCTGTTAACCTTTAAGTTAAAAATGTTTAGCTAAGATAGTTGAATACATTAAAAGAAAATAATGCATTAAATCAAAACTACACCTTATACATCAAGTTAAGATTTAAAACCCAATCTCATTTATGTTGTAGTCCAAGAATGATTTCTAATTAACTTATATTCTAGGTAAGATTTACCTTTTAAGTAAAAATGTTTCTAGGTATAAAAGCATCCCCCTCCCCAGTTTAATTAGCCATTTTTTCAAAAAGAAAATTAAAAGTCTTTTTTTTAAATCTATAATATCCTTGCATCTGTTAACGCATAAATGCCAGTTCAGTATATTTTGAAGGGAAATATGGTTATTAGCCTTTCAACGTAGTGCAGGCAAGAAGCACAACTACTATCTTATTGTGAAATAAATTCACAATAACAAAATATTTCAAATCTGGAAATAATTATCCTCTCCTTTTCACTTTCCAGAAAACTTGGGAGGATCCGGAGGTGGTATTCAGCAGGTTCTGGCCAGTTCTAGAGAACTGGTAGTAGAAATTTTGAGTAGTTCAGAAAACCGGCAAATACCACCTCTGACGGGAGATTATTTATTTTAAATACGGTTTTACATTCTGTAAGCCACCTCAAGTCACCATGGGCGAATAGGTGGCAATATAAATTCAATAAATAAATAAATAATAAATAAATAAATAAATAAATAAATAAATAAATAAATAAATAAATAAATAAATGTGTAAATTGCCTCTATCAATTTAACAGTGTTAATGTAACTGCATCTGTGGAGATTTGGAAATATACCACAATTATATTTGGATTTATTCCTCTAGCTCTGTCTTAGATACAGATAATCAGAGTTGGAAGGGATCTTGTAGGTCATCTAGTCCAACCCACCCCCCAAGCGGGAGACCCTACACCATTTCTGACAAATGGTAGCCCAATCTCTTCTTGAAAGTCTCAACTGATGTGCTCCCACAACTTCCGAGGGCAAGCTGTTCCATTGGTTGATTGTTCTCACTGTCAGAAAGTTTCTCCTTGTTTCCAGGTTAAATCTCTCCTTGTTCAGTTTCCATCCATTATTCTTTGTCTGGCCTACAAGAGCTTTAGAAAATAGCTTGACCCCTTCCTCCCTGTGGCAGCCCCTCAAATATTGGAAGACCACTATCATGTTTCCCCTGGTCGTTCTCTTTACTAGACTAGCTATGCCCAGTTCCTGCAACTGTTCATTGTATGTTTTAGCCTCCAGTCCCCTAATCACCCTGGTTGCTCTTCTCTGTACTTTTTCTATAGCCTCAACATCTTTTTTATAATTTGGTGACCAAAACTGGATGCAGTACTCTAGGTGTGGTCTTACTAAGGCTTTATAGAGTGGTATTATTACTTCCCTTGATCTTGACTGTATCCCTCTGTTAATACAATTTAGGATTGCATTAGCTTTTTTGGAAGCTGCTGCACACTGCTGGCTCATATTTAGCTGGTTCTCCACTAAGACTCCAAGATCCCTCTCACAGTTACTGCTATTGAGCCTGGTTTCACGCAGTCTATATGTGTACTTTTGGTTTTTCTTGCCCAAGTGTAGGACTTTACTTTTCTCTATATTGAATTTTATTTTATTAGATATGGCCCAGTGTTCTAATCTGTCAAGATCCATCTGGATCTTGAGCCTATCTTCTTGGGTGTTAGCTATTCCGGGCAGCTTAGTATCATCTGCAAATTTGGTAAGTTCCCCTCCTATTCCCTCATCTAAGTCATTAATGAAGATATTGAAGAGTACTGGGCCTAAGACAGAACCTTGTGGTACCCCACTGTTTACTTCCCTCCATGTAGACTTAGACCCATTAAGGACTACTCGTTGAGTACGGTTTGCCAGCCAGTTACGAATCTATCTAGTGGTGGTGCTATCTATTCCACTTTTTTCTAACTTACTAAGAAGTAGGTTGTGGTCTACTTTATCGAATGCCTTGCTGAAATCTAAATATATTATGTCCACAGTATTTTGCTGGTCTACTAATTTAATCACTGTGTTGAAGAATGAAATAAGATTGGTTTGGCATGATCTGTTTTTAACAAACCCGTGCTGACTGCTAGTTATTACTTTATTTTTTTCTAGATGTTTTTTTATTATCTGTTTTTTTATTATCTTTTCCAGTATCTTCCCGGGTATTGATGTTAGGCTGATTGGTCTATAGTTTCCTGGGTCTGTTTTTCTTTTCCTTTTTTGAAGATGGGAACCACATCAGCTCTTTTCCAGTCCTCTGGTAGTTCCCCGGTGCTCCAAGATTTTTGAAAGATATGGTGCAGTGGTTCTGAGATGACCTCTGCCAGCTCTTTTAAAACTCTGGGATGTAATCCGTCAGGCCTCAGCTATTTGTTTTCATCAAGATCAGACAGGTGTTCTCTTACTATTTTTTTGCTTATTTTAACTTTTATTTCTGGTCTGTCTTTTACAGTTATGTTTTTGGTGGGTTGAGCTAGTTTCTTTTTGTGTGAAGACGGATGCAAAGAATGAGTTAAGCAGTTCTGCTTTCTCTCTGTTGCCTGTTACTTCCTTGCCATATTCTCTCTTTAGTGGACCGACTGTTTCCTTGATTTTTTTCTTGTTATTTATATGTTGGAAGAAACTTTTTTTATTATCTTTGACTTTTGTTGCAAGTCTTTGTTCGTTCTGAGCCTTTGCTATCCTGACTTCATCTTTGCAGATTCTGGCTATCTGCTGATATTCTGCCTTAGTTGTATATCCTTCTTTCCATTTTTTGTACTTGTCCTTTTTTTCTTTCAATTTGCCAAAGAGATCTTTGTGTAGCCATGCTGGTTTCTTCTTGGATTTCTTGTTTTTCTTTCTCAGTGGTATTGTGCTGGTCTGGGTTTCTATGATCATTTCCCAAGATTCTTGAGTTGTTTTTCCTTTTAGGATTTTCATCCATGGAATCTTTCCCAAGTTCTCTCTTGAGTTTATTGAAATCAGCTCTTTTAAAGTCCAAGACTCTGGTGTCATTATGTTCTGCGGCTTGTGTTTGTGTTATGTTGAATTCTAGTATGACATGGTCACTCTCACCCAAGGTTCCTGCAGTTTCAACTCCCTATATCACTTCTTCTCTGTTTGTAAGAATTAAGTCCAGTATGGCTGTCCCTCTAGTTTCACCCTCTACCTTTTGGACAACAAAGTTGTCAGCTAGGTTGGTTAGGAACTTATTTGATTTCTCACTTGGTGCAGAATTAGTTTTCCAACTGATATCAGGATAATTGAAGTCTCCCATTACTATTGTTGTGTGTTTGCTGCATATGTTTATTAGTTGGAGTGTTATGTGTGATTTCCAAATTCAGTCAAATTCAACATCTTCCCTTTTTCTATAATTCTTTTTATTGCTATATGATCTATTTCATGATACTTCTACTAGTGAAATATAGATAAACACTGTGTTAAGTTTGAAGAATAAGGAGACCAGACATCTGACCAGTGACTTCAACTCTTTAATAATAACAGGAATAGGAATAGAACAGAGCAAACTCTATGGGCAGCAGTAACCCTTTTATAGGGTTGGCTGCTACCCTATTAACCAATAACCTTTGTGATAAGTTCAAATAAGAGACCTGGAATTGGCGGGACCCAACGACGGGAATTCGATTACCCTGGTAATCTTTGAGTATAACCCTTTGAGGGTTGAGGTCTTGGCGGCGAATTGTTGGAATACGCTGCTGGAGCGTCTTCCAAGATACCATCGAGAGGGATGATCCTGAGTCTACCTCAATCACACAAGGTTTGTTTTCTATCGCGACCTTCACCCGGATTTTTCCGGCGTCTAAGGATGTAGCGTGGCCTATGGTGATTGTTTGGTGGGTTTCTTCCCGTCTGGTTTCTTCGCGCCTGGGGTTAGTGGTGGACGGGTTGTTTCTGTAGGAGTGGTTTCCCCATTGGTGGTTCAGTTTGTCTCGGTGTGTACCGAGGAATCCTAAAGACTGGCATTCGGCCTGTCGGGGTTTGGAGTTGGAGGCTTTTTGCTTCTGCAAACCTTTGCGATGTGACCTCTTTTCCCGCAAGCGCCGGCAGAGTGCGTCGAGGAATTTGCAGCTGGATCGTGGGTGACTCGCTCCACATCCTGCGCAAGGTCGATTTGAGCGTTGTGTGAACTGGTCTCGTTCAGTTCGGAGTCGGTTGACCTCTTCCTCGTCACTTTCTGATGGGGATTCTAGGTCTTTGTGGTGAGTCGATACCGGTGTCTCTCTGGGCGGCGAGTATCATCGGCGAGTTAGGCGTGGCGGTGCGCTGGTACGGCGCATCGTGCTGCCGACTTCTTGGTTGCTTCCACTGCCGAGGCTTCTTTAAGGGCATCGGTAAGGCTGATGTCCCCCTTAGCCATGATTTTGCTCTGGATTGTGCAATCCTCTAAACCCAGAACTAGGCGGTCCCAGAGGGCTTCTTCTAAGTTGGAGAATTGCAGAGGCCTCCAAGGTTTGAAGGTCTGCGACATAGTTGGCAAGGCTTTCGCCCTTCCGCTGGCCTCTCTGGTAAAATTCGTGCCTTCTGACTAATGTTGGCACGGTGGGCGCAGTAGTGGGCCCGTAGCAAAGGCTCGAGGACATCCCAGTCCATTGCTTTTACTTCGGCTGGCTTGGCAAGTGACTTCGCCATTTTAAACACAGTAGGCCCGCAGTGGGTTAGAAAAACAGCTCTTTTTTTTGCTGGCCGTTGCATCTTTCAAGTTGTTGGTCTCCAAAAACATTTGGAACCTATCCATGTATGATTCCCAGTCTTCGGTTTCTGGGTTGAATGGAGCGGGTGGTACGGCACCGCTGGCCATGATTGCCGTTGATAGTGCGTGTTCGACCACGTGCTCTGTTGGTTGCTCTGTAGATCAGTCAGCTCTTCGGTCTCCGCATCCCATCCTCATCGCCAGTGTTAAGTTTGAAGAATAAGGAGACCAGACATCTGACCAGTGACTTCAACTCTTTAATAATAACAGGAATAGAAATAGAACAGAGCAAACTCTATGGGCAGCAGTAACCCTTTTATAGGGTTGGCTGCTACCCTATTAACCAATAACCTTTGTGATAAGTTCAAATAATAACCAATAAGGAGTGGCCTCATCCTGACCAATCCCTGTTCGTTGTTTGAGGACCAATCAGGTGTGCAGGCCTTCAAACTCTACTTTACATTTTATGCTAGTTACTTTATTGATTCATAACACACTGTATAGTAAGAGACTCATGAGATTTTATCTTTGTCCTATTATCAATACAATCTTGTAAACTAAATGAAATTATATCTCCAGGAAGCAAATTTCTTAGTATCTTCATCTTTGTAAAAATAGATGTTTAATAACAAGGCGGGTAGAAGGGGATAGGGAGAGGGATCTGGACTTATTTTTTTCTGGTACTTATCCCTGCTTTCAATTGGTTAATTAGAACTACACAATCTCTTATTGATTGTTTATTTCTATGTGTGCAACCTGTGTAGAAAAGTCACTCCTTCCATGGAAATAAGAGAACTAAACCACAATATAATTCATTCTGGAATCTGTTATGCAACTAGCATAATAATATACTTTGAAATTCAGAACCACTATCCTACCACTATCTTTTGAATCCTAAATATTTTTCAATGTAGTCCTTTTTATATAGTCAGATTCTAATGTTTATTTAAAAAAAAAAATGTATTTCAGAAGAAGATATTTTTAAAAATGTATTTATATATTTCTTAGATTTTTATCCCACCTTTATTACTTTATAAATGACTCAAGTTAGCAAACATACATAATACTCCTTCCTCCTCCTATTTTCTTCAAAACAACCTGCAAAATTAAACCATTCTCTACAATGTTGAATTTTTGTTCTTTATAAAAAGATTCTGTGTCCATATAAAAAAGTAGTAACCCACTTTCTTTATAACTGAAAACATGAAAGTTTACTCCAAATTATCAAAAGCTTTTTTAGCATCAAAAAATCATAACTTTTTTGTTCTTCAATTTTGTCTTGTCAATAACATTTAAGACATGTCTGATGTTATTTCTTATACATCTCTTTAATGTATACACAAAGCTATGGAAAAGCGCTTCTGGTCATGACTTGAAATGCTTCTCAAACAAGAGTGTGAGCCTAGAAGGACCCCAGTTTTTGTACTGGGTTTGTTTGGGCAATGCCATCCCATCCTGTACTAAAGATAATAAAATTCCAAACTTGAGAAGGTCAAATCCAGTCAATCTTGCTAGTGACAGCTAAAGCCTATTGATATAAAGGACTTAAGCTTTTTTTCTCAGTGGTAATAACAACAGTCCATTTTTCTTGTTCCCTCCAAAAAGGCAGGTATGGTTCTTCCAATGAAAAGTGTTTTGTTCTGCACTTTGATTTCAGACATAATAGGTGGCATTTTGTGATTGGTAATGATTTTTTTCCTGTTCCTTGCTATGGGGATGCTGAGTTAGAAAGTGTGAAAACCCCTGAATAAGAAACTAAGTATAGGTTTAATTACTCCAGAGCTACATAAAAATCTATCTTTATAAACTAGAAAAACACAAGAAATCATTAATGATGATTATTTTCAAGGCACTAGATTCTAGTTCCCAGATAAAAAACTAAACCATCTGTTTCTATTTATATTAAGATATATGTGTGTATCATGTTCTGCATGGTTAATTGTCTTACACCAATTTTATTGGCAGATTTATTAGTGGATCTTTCTGTATGTATATTTGTTTTCATGTGCTTCAACTGATAGCTGGAACTCTTTGTGAAAAGCTATATAATCTGTGCTGCCACAATATGGGTGGGAAAAATGTTGATCTTTCTGGCAATGTATTTCAAGTAGGAAGTATAGAACAACTCAAGGACTTTCTTGAAATTCTTTGATGCAAGATTTTGATTTTCTGCTTCTCCCTGCACATTTCTGCACCTGCAGTTGATATCTCTAATTCTGGATTATATGCTACCAAAATGTTAACACTTCTATAACAATTTTCCAATAAATTAGACCTACCTTTTATGAAAATCTTTTTTTAAAAAAAATACTTTCCACAATCTGTTCTTTTTATTCAATGAACAAAGAATACAGCCAACAGGCCACATATATTCTATATATAGGTAACATAAATGTACAGGAATAAAAACAGAATTTCCATTAATGGGCAATGGGGCCTTAGTGATCTTCCTTCATTAGTAGAGAGAATGCATTTTACTACAATATAATACATGCAGATCTCCCCCATTTACCCAACATTTATAGAATCAGAAGAATTTTATTTTTCTAGGAAAACAACTTGGCATCTCCTGGCACATATTTCTAATGTGTGTTATCTTAAAATACAAAGATGCATCTTTTACCATCAACATCCATTTTTAATAGAAATGTACTATGAAGACAATACAGTTCTGAATGCTTGCATTTAGAACCAATTGACAGAATAATAGAATCTAGAAAAAAGCTTTTCTTTTCTTGGACTTTATCATACTAAGCTGGAATAGGAGGGGTGGTATGCACGGATTTGTAAACCTTCTAATAAACTTTCATGTCAGGGAGAAAAGTTTAGGCTATTTTTTTTTTGCTATGGTTTATAGTATTTTCGAACTATTTCAATGCTTCTTTGAAGGCTTTAAACTGCCACAATAATAGCAGGGTAACCACTATAAGATTCTATAAATCATCAATGAGGAATGACCAAAGTCTAACTTCACACCAATGTGCTATTTTCAAGGTGCGTAAAATTATGTTCCAGGAATAACCATTCCTCCCCAAAAATATATTTCCCATTTACATCTTATATAGATAAAAGATGAGCAACTCTACAATTAAATCTTCTCCAAACAAATGACCTCAATAGACTACCTCACCTATCATCTCAAGCTATAAAGGATGCGAAGTTTAAAGTGTTGTGCTGCTACTATAAACTGTTTTTGTTTTCATGTGTTACTTGAACAATTGAATTTCATTCAATTTAGATACCATCTAATTCCAAACTAACACTGGGTAGTATCCAATAAAATCAAACTATAATAGAAAATAAAATATAATAAAGTTTTAAAAAAGGAATAAAGAACTAGAAAAAGCTGAGCATGAGAAGAATAGGCAAGCATGCAAACAGCTGTTGTAACCAAATATATGTGGATTTTAAACTTCAGTAGCAATTAGCTCTGAGGTCCGTATACTCCAGATTAAATTAGCCCACATGCTAGAGGGTAATTTCTCTTCCACATAAAGTAATATATTGATCACAAAAATGATTAAAGAAAACAATTAAATCTGCCTTCCTAAGTGCAACATCTTAAAACAGATCAACAATATAAACACATTCAGCAACATATGTACCCATATGTTGTCATCCTAATATATAATTATTAGTTTCCAAAAATTATCTTCTTTGTGGCAAGGCATCTGCTAGAATGGAAACTTCTTTTTCCATTAGATTGCATTTCAGTTATTGACATCTTTTCTCCAACTACATTCTTGACAGGTAAGTGGTGTGAGTTTTATAATTAGCAATCAATCATTTAAAAAAAAAGATCAAGAAGGATTTAAATAAATATAATCAAACTTTCAGTGCCCTGTAAAGGAATAAAAATGTATGTGTTATAAATTTTTATCTCTACAGAAGACTAGAGGAAAGATTATATCAAAGCTCTGTCTATTAAATATGAGTAAAGCTCTCATCTGAAAAGTGCACCCCCTAAAAATTCAAACTTTGAGATAATATACTTCTAGAAAACAATTTATAGAATTATTGCTGCTGAAGAAAACTGCTGAAACACACTGGCATTTTTATTCATTCATATATTTTTTTCAGTTGGCACCAATTTAAAGTTTGCTTCCTCCGTGGCTGCCTAAGTGCTTAACTCTTTATAACCAAGAGCATCAGTGAATTAACTTCAGAAATGTGTTTTTAGCATTACTGTGTATTCTGAAGAGACGTTAGGCCCCTTTCATATACCAAATGACAATAAGTTTGTACATGAAAAACTTGCACGCTTGTTTTCCATTTGAAGCTAACCCTTAGAATTGATTATTGGTATAATGTGCACTATAGACATTTTCTACTTTGAAATGTAAAATGGAGATAAGATAGGAAGGTTAATTTTAGGCTTTTTCCATATCCTAAGCTGTGCTTTTATTGTGATTGCTAGAAGACTAAAACCCAGTCTCTCAATTTTAAATGGAAATGCATTCAAGATGGCCTCTAGAAAAGTGACTTGTGATTATAGCAGCAACCAGGTAAGAGTTTTGCCCTAAAATACCTTTCCTCCATTTGTGTTCCATTTATGTAGCATGCTCTATAAGTGGCTACAATTGGAAAATGTCTAGAAGACACTTTGCTGATGGTAGGGAAGGTAGCACCTGGAAGGGAACTTGTATTAAATGAATTGAATTGAATCCTATCTGCTGAGTGGATATAATTTAAGATGTTAGTATTGACTTTTAAAGGCCTCAGTGGTTTAAGGCCTGACTACCAGATAGAACAGTATTCCTGCTAGCAATCAGCCTGACTGATTGGTTATGCGGGGCAGGTCCTGTGAAGACATTCTTAGTATCAAAGATCTATATTTTTGTATGTGCGGAAGTGCTTCTCCCCCTCCCCCTTATCTAACATGGCTTCTGAGTTACACCTTCCGTTAAGAGCTGTGCTTGGTTTCCTAGTTAGAGAAGGATCTGAAAAAAAAAATGCTTTAATTTTTAATTGATTTGATTGCTTATTTGAGTGTTGATTTTCATCTGTATTTTAATGCTTTATATTTTAATTTCTTAAGTTTCATTAGTCAGCTTGAAATTGATGAGGTGGATCACTTTAATTGAAAAGTGGATACAAAGGAAATAAATCAATTGGATTTAAAATTCTAGCATTCTGGAAATTCCCAACCAAGTCATATTACAAATTATAGCAACTGATGCCTAATATGGGTAGGGGTAGAAATGGGGAAAAGCTGCCCTAAAATTCTGACAAATTAACATTACCTGGAAAATAATCAGGTAAAAGACAGTAACTTTTAAATCTAAACTAAAAGGAGATAAGATTAGATTATCTATCTATCTATCTATCTATCTATCTATCTATCTATCTATCTATCTATCTATCTATCTATCTGCCAACTTTTCTCCTAATGTTGATGTTTATGTTAATCTTGACTTTGAAAATATTTTTGAATAATTCTATTAGACAACTAAAATGAAAAAAAAAAAACTTCATGAATCCATGATTGCTTTTAAGGGAAAGCAAGTAATCTAGAATATTGTTCTTGGGTGGTCGTTGAATAACATGGACATTTCTCTGTCCATTTCTCTAGCCACAATGATCTTTGTTTTGTATCCACCACCTCCTCTACTTCCAGAAGAGAACTCTCTGGTTTCCTAGCAACCCCAGAACATATTATCTTCCAAAGTTGGGAAATCGATAAAGAGGAAATTAAAGCTTCTGAAACACCACACACACACACCTTTCCCCTTCATTTTATGAACAGGATATCCTAACCTTTGCTGAAGTTATATATCTAACAAGATGTCAAAAACAAAACATTAGGAGGCCTCATCTTATCTCTATTTAAGACACAACAAGAGATTTTAAGACTCCCTTTTCTGCTATACATTTTCAATTCTGAAGATAACTTTGGGAGGAAATGCATTCAACAATTGCTTCAAAAGCTGGAAGAGTGGAAAAGTTCATCCCAACTAAGATGCCACTGACTCCCTTCAGTAACTAGATATTTTCCATTCAAACTTTACCTAATTTAGATAATATCAATCCAATAAAGTCTGCTTTTTACAGATTGAGATAAAACTGTGCAGACTGTGTCTTTCTCTTTTTTTTTGCTTCCCACCTTGAGTTTCTTACATTAAAATTGAAGGTAGGAGTTCTGTCTACACCACATTAATTGCTGGAATAAATTAGATCTATTTAAATATCTGTGGCCTTTGTAAAGTCATGAGTTCCTACACATTGGAACACACTGGCAGGAATAGCCAATAGCCCAAAGATAGGCTCAAGATCCAGATTATCTGGACAGACTGAGCCCTATTTAATAAAATTCAATGTGAATAAAAGTAAGATTCTATATTTAGGCAAGAAAAACCATTTGCACAGATACAGACTGCATGTATACCACTGTGAGGAGGATTTAGGACTCCTAGTAGACAATTACATAAATATAATCCAACAGTGTGCAGCAGCATCCAAAAAAGCCAAAGCAATCCTAGGCTACATTAATAGAATCAAGATAATGTGAAGTATTAGTACCTCTTTACAAAGCCTTAGTAAGACCCACTTGGAATACTGCATTCAATTTTGATCACTACAACATCAAATAGATGTTGAGACACTGGAAAGAATGCAGAGAAGAGTGATGAGAGACTGGAGGTTAAAACTTATGAAGAGCCGTTGCAGGAATTGGATCAGAGGTGGTATTCAAGCAGGTTCTGACCAATTCTGGAGAATCAGTAGCAGAAATTTTGAATAGTTCAGAGCACTGGTAGTGAAAATTTTGAGTAGGTTGGTATACCTCCTCTGCCTGGCCCTGCCCCCATCTATTCTTTGCCTCCCAAGTCCCAGATGATCGGCTGGGTCTTCTTTTGTTGCCCTGCACAGGAGAACGGAGCTGGGAAGCAGGTTAGTGGGGTGGGGAGAGAATGGGGATTTTACAGTATCCTTCCCTTGGAGTGGTGTGGGAATTGAGATTTTACAGTATCCTTCCCCTGCCACTCCCACCAAGCCACACCATGCCCCCCCAAGCCACACCCACAGAACCAGTAGTAAAAAAATTGAATCCCACCACTGAATTGGATATGTCTAATCGAGTGAAAAGAAGGACTAGGGGAGACAGATAGCAGTGTTCCAATATTTGAGAGGCTACACAAGAATGAGGGGAGTCAACCTATTTTCCAAAGCACCATAAAGCAAAACAAGAAACAATGGATGGAAACTAATCAAGAAGAGAAGCAACTGAGAACTAAGGAGAAATTTCCTAATCATGAGAACAATTAACCAGTGGAATGCCTTGCTTTCAGAAGTTGTGAGTGCTCCATCACTGAAGGCTTTTAAGAAGAGACTGGACAGCAACTTGTCTGAAATGGTAGAGAGCAAAGGTGTTAAACTCGATTTCATTGAGGGCAGCATCAGGGTTCTGTTTGACCTGGGGGGGCAGGATGTACATGGACAGTGTGGGTGTGGCCAGCTCGACGTAACTCATGTCAGGGCTGCCTGTGGTGGCCCGAGCACTCTGCCAGCAAAAATGGGCTCCCGAGCTCTATTTCCAGCTGCAACAGCCTCCTGCAACCCTCTGCCAGCAGAAACGGAGCTCTCAGGGGCCACACACAGCCCATCCAAGCTCCATTTTCATTGGCAGAGGCACCACTGGCCAGTCCTTTGCTGTTTCCAGGGCGGTCCTTTGGGCCAGATCTAAGCACCCCATGGGCCAGATCTGGCCTGCAGGTCTTGAGTTTGACACCTCTGATATAAGGTCTTCTGCTCAAGTAGACCTCCAAGATTCCTTCCAATTCTGTTAATTCTATGTTCTATATTTAACACTTGAAATATTGGAAGCCTACTCCCCTGCATTGCGGGGCAATTGAGGAGGAGGGGAGGCCGGCAAAGTTGCAGGACGCTGACTCTCAGCTGGTCTTTCCCTTTTCTCCTGGCTGACCCGCTCACATAAGAAAGTGTCGTTTACACTTGGACAACAATTTGGGCTTTTTAGTTAAGAGTCATCCATGATTTGCTTTAATAGTTTATACCTGCAACTCACTCTAACTTTTCTCAGGTAAGATTTAATGGAAGCTAACTTAAGGCATTTTAAAAGGATATCACTGAGGTAGAAATGAGAACATATGCTGTAAATGAATACCAGCTATGCATGTTCAGGGCTGTTTGAAGCCATGGGAAGTCTGTCTGGGTCTACATTAAATTTAATGAAGAAACTTAATTTCAAACATAGCATCACAATATTTTCATTCTGTTTACCAAGCAACCCCCATTTATTTTCAGTTTCTACATTTGAAGACTCATTAAAAAAAAAAACTTATGGATTGAAAATGAGTTTTTAGAAGGGACACAGTATTCTCTTGCATAAATATTCTTCCTTGAAAAGCATCCCCACTAAATTTTGTTCAAAAAATTTCAACTGATGATCTAACTGCAGTTGTTGATTTTCCAGCTGTCTTACAACATTACATTATGAAAAAAAATTCAAAATAATACTGATTATCTTAGAGCAAAAGTTTTTATCTGAAAAAAAAAGGTAATTTGAGTGATGGGAAATGCTAGACGCATTGTAGTCCTCTGTGCTTAACGATAGTGGAAATTTGTATGTGTATCTCTCTCTCTAAAAACATCTATACTGGCCTGATTTTTAAATTGTACTAATTAATCAAATAATTTATTTTTATTCTGTTTAGAAAATGTTTTGTAGATGCTATCTTTGTGATTTATTTATAATTGATTGTGCTTTGTAAACTCAGCTAATTGTGGTTTAGCTAACCAGTTGCAATTATTCAAACCATAGCTTAGCACATTGTATGATCACCATTAATAATTCAACTCATTCTTAAGGTTGCAGTTAATAGTACTGAGTTGAAATTATGTGACATTAAAACCCCAACCAAAGGTCAGCAACAAAAGTAAACCTCTGTTTCAGTCTGTAATCAAATAATGAACATACATTTTGTTAAGTTTGGGGAATAATGGAGACCAGACATCTGACCAGTGACTTCAACTCTTTAATAATCATAAATAGAACAGAACAGAGCAAGGCTATGGGCAACAGCAACCCTTTTATAGGGTTATCTGCTACCCTATTAACCAATGACATGTGCAACAAGTTCAAACTTATAACCAATGAGAAGTGTCAAAATAGTGGCCAATCAGGGACTACTTATGGACCAATCCCTAGTTGTTGTATAAGGGCCAATCAGGTGTGCAGGTTTTCCAAACCCTGATTTGCATTTATGCTAGTAACTTTTATTGATTCACAACACCCCTCCCCTTGGGTTCCGTTTGAGGGGAGCTGTAATAAAATCCTCAAGATAGACAGGCCGTTTGGTCTGTCTGGATGATTTCCGTGGCTCCACCGGTTTTGGTCTAAGGTCCGGTTCCGGTGGAGCGTTTGGATGATCTTTATTAACTTCAGTTTCGCTGCACGGTGATTCCGTGCTGCTTTCACTGTGGTTGTCTCTGCTACTCCGTGTTTCTTCGGGGTTTTGCAGTTCGGTTTCCCCCATATTAAAGTTCCTGAAAAATTCAACTCCCTCCCGCTTCAAGTTCCGGTGTTTCGCTGGGCGTAGGGTTTCGTTGGCCTGCTATTTGTCATATCAAAGTCAATTTCCTCCCCTTGAGTTGGTGAACCCGGGAGTCATGGGTGCTGGGTGGTAATCTCGATCGGAGTTGGTCTATGTGGCGTTTCCACACCCTCCCATCGTCCGTTAGCAGGCGGTAAGATCTAGGCCCGGTAAGGTGGGTAACGATTGCGGGTATCCATAACGGGTCGCCGGAAAAGTTTTTGGCAAAGATTAAATCGCCTACCTTAAATTCCCGGCATTTGCTGCTGGAGCCGAAAGGCTTTTCCGGTGCGAATGCGGGGTGGAGCCGGTCAAGGTGCGATCGTAGTTTCCGCCCCATAAGAAGTTCAGCGGGCGTTTTGTTGGTCACGCTGTGGGCGTGATGTGCTGCAACAAGAGAATTCGATTGATTTTCTCGTCGATGTTGCCAAATTCCATTTTGTGAAGGGTCTTTTTACAAATTGTACCATACGTTCTGCACGTCCATTCGCCGCAGGGTGCGCGGGCGAGGTTAGCGCATGGCGGATGCCCCGATCAGCAAGATATTGTTCAAAGGGTAATGCAGTAAACTGTGGGCCGTTGTCCGAGACCAACACGTCCGAAACCCGTGTGTGGCAAATAGTCTGTTTAATTTATTGATAACTGAGTCCGTTGTAGTTGTGTTCATTCGATGAATCTCGAGCCAGTTTGAATAGGCGTCGACAGTAATAAGGAAAGTGTGTCCTTTGGTAGGCCCCGCAAAGTCAATATGAATACGGGACCAAGGTCCCTCAGAGTTTCCCATTCGGTTGGGCTTGCTTTAGGCGGGCGTTGCTGACGTCCTGGCAACGTTGACAAGTAGCGACCCAGGCCTCGATTCTTTTGTCGATTCCCGGCCACCAAGCGTAGCTGCGTGCGAAGTGCTTTCATCCGCACGATACCGGATGTCCTTCATGCAATACCGCCAAAACAGTTTGTTGCAATTTGCCAGGGATTATGACTCGATCGCCCCACAAGATACAGCCTTTTTGGGAAAACAGTTCGGTTTGGCGGGCTTTGAAAGGCGCCCATTCCGGTGCTATTTGGTCCGTCGGCCACCCCCGTTCAACCCAGCGTAGGATGTGTTGCAGAACTGGGTCACGTTTCGTTTCAAAGGCAATGTCTCTAGCCGTCAAGGGTGGTGCATGTAGAGCTTCGATCTGTAGTGTTGAGATGGTTGGGACTGGATCTACAACAGAGTCTGAGAGCGGTGTTCTGCTCAATGCATCAGCGTGGAGAATTGATTTCCCCGGGCGATGTTGCAAGGTGTAGTTGTAGGCCGCCAAGAATTCAGACCAACGGGTCATTCTGGGGGACAATATATACGGGATTGGTTTATTACCCGCAATGATCCCCAGTAGCGGTTTATGATCAGTAATTATAAACGCACGGCCATAAACATATTCATGAAATCTTTTAACCGCAGCCACAATAGCTAAAGCTTCTTTGTCCAGCTGACTATAATTTCTTTCAGCTTTAGCTAAGGTTCGCGAAAAAAAAGCGATGGGGGCTTCCGCTCCATTTGGTAATACGTGGGCCAGAATTGCCCCAACCCCAAAGGTGATGCGTCACACGTGATAGTGAGCGGAAGAGTCTCGTTGTACTGCATAAGTACAGAATCACAAGTTAGCAATTTCTTTACTTGTTGGAAAGCACATTGTTCCCGTTGTCCCCAAACCCACGTTGCTTTTTTGTCTAATAGTCTATGCAATGGTTCTGCTACCGTTGCTTTGTGGGGTAAAAAGACATTATGAAATTGATAAGTCCAAGGAACGCCTGTAGGTCTGCCTTGTTCCTTGGAGTGGGGGCCTTTTAATCGCCCTTAATTTGTCTTCGGTGGGATGGATTCCTTGGCTGTCCAGGAGGTATCCCAAAAATTCTACTTTTTCGGTACATAACTGGCATTTATCTTTTTTAACTCTGAGGCCTGCGTTTTGGAATCTTCGTAAAACCTCTCTGAGTCGTTTTCTAGGATGTCTTTGTTAGGGGCAGCGATGAGTACATCGTCGAAATATGGTACGACCCCTCTGATCCCTTGTAACAACCTTTCCATTAAGCTCTGAAAGATTCCGGGGCAACGCTTACCCCGAACTGGAGCGGTTGCATTTAAATGCGCCCCTATGCGTTACAATAGTTTGCGCCTCTGCCGTGGTCGGATCTACAGGCAATTGCTGATACGCCTGGGCTAGATCTAGTTTAGCGAAAACTTTCCCGCCACCCAGGGAATGGAGCAAGTGTTGCACTACCGGCACTGGATATGCACTTTGCTGTAGTGCGTGGTTTAAGGTGGCCCAGTAGTCTCCATGCAAATTCTTAGTGACCCATCAGGCTTGATAGGCGTCACTATAGGGGTTTCCCAGCGGGCGTGGTCGGTGGGTTCCAGCACGCCCTGCGCTATTAGTTTATCGAGTTGTTTGTCGATTTTAGGCTTCAAGGTGAATGGCACCCGGCGTGGCTTAAGGCGGATGGGTGCTATCTCAGGGTTCAAGTTAAACGAGATCGGGGTCCCCTTGTACTTGCCTAGTCCGTTCGCAAAACGTCTTGGAATTCTTGCACGAGTGCCTCCTCCCAATCGTTGCTCTCGGCTCGGTGGACTCGGCTACAGTAATTCCGGCGGCCTGAACCATTGAAGGCCTAAAGACTAGGCCTGTCGCGGTCCACGACAGTCAGTGGTAGAGCGATGGTACGGTCCTTGAAAGAGATCTGGAATCTGCGGGACCCGGCGACGGGAATTCGGTTGCCCTGATAGTCTTTGAGTATAACCCTTTGAGGGTTAAGGTCTTGGCGGCGAATCGTTGGAATGAGCTGTTGGAGCGTTTTCCACGACACCATCGAGAGGGAAGATCCTGAGTCTACCTCCATCACGCAAGGTTTGTTTTCGATGGCGACCTTTACTCGGATTTTCCCGGCATCAAGGAATGTAGCGTGGTCTATGGTGATTGTTTGGTGGGTTTCTTCCCGCCTGGTTTCTTCACGCCTGGTGGAAGTGGTGGATGGCTTGTTTCTGTAGGAGTGGTTTCCCCATTGGTGGTTCAGTTTTTCTCGGTGTGTGCCGAAGAATCCTGAAGATTGGCATTCGGCCTGTCGGGGTTTGGAGTTTTGTTTGCTTCTGCAAACCTTTGCGATGTGACCTCGTCTCCCGCAATTGCGGCAGAGTGCGTCGAGGAATTTGCAGCTGGATCGTGGGTGATTCGCCCCACATCCTGCACACGGTCGGGATGAGGGTTGTGTGAACTGGTCTCATTCCGTTCGAGTCGGTTGACCTCTTCCTCATCGCTTTCTGATGGGGATTCTAGGTCTTCGTGGTGAGTCGATATCGGGTGTCTCTCTGAGCGAGGCGAGGTATCATTGGCGAGTTTACGTAGCGGTGCATTGGTGCGGTGCATTCGGGCTGCCGACTTCTTGGTCGCCTCCGCTGCCGAGGCTTCTTTAAGGGCATCGGTGAGACTGATGTCCCCCTTAGCCATAATTTTGCTTTGGATCGTGCCGTCTTCTAGGCCCAGAACCAGGCGGTCCCGGAGGGCTTCTTCTAAGTCGGCGAATCCGCAGAGGCCTCCAAGGTTGCGGAGGTCCGCGATGTAATTGGCAAGGCTTTCGCCCTTCCATTGGTCCCTCTGGTAATATTCGTGTCTTCTGACTAAGGTTGGCACGGTGGGCGCGTAGTGAGCCCGTAGTAAAGGCTCGAGGATGTCCCAGTCCATCTCTTTTACCTCTGCTGGCTTGGCAAGTGATTTTGCCATTTTAAACACGGTAGGCCCGCAGTGAGTTAGAAAGATAGCTCTTTTTTTGCCGGTTGTTGCGTCTTTCAAATTGTTGGTCTCCAGAAACATCTGGAACCGATCCATGTATGCCTCCCAGTCTTCGGTTTCTGGGTTGAATGGAGCGGGTGGTACGGCACCGCTGGCCATGTTGCCGTTGATGGTGTGTGTTCGACCACGTGCTCTGTTAGTTGCTCTGTAATTCAGTCAGCTCTTCTGTCTCCGTATCCCATCCTCGTCGCCAGTGTTAAGTTTGGGGAATAATGGAGACCAGACATCTGACCAGTGACTTCAACTCTTTAATAATCATAAATAGAACAGAACAGAGCAAGGCTATGGGCAACAGCAACCCTTTTATAGGGTTATCTGCTACCCTATTAACCAATGACATGTGCAACAAGTTCAAACTTATAACCAATGAGAAGTGTCAAAATAGTGGCCAATCAGGGACTACTTATGGACCAATCCCTAGTTGTTGTATAAGGGCCAATCAGGTGTGCAGGTTTTCCAAACCCTGATTTGCATTTATGCTAGTAACTTTTATTGATTCACAACACATTTGTGGCTCATTTGTAACTGGGGTCTCTCAAGCTTTGACTAGACTTCACATGACACAAAGGACCATACGTTAGACAACTGCATTTTAGCTCAGTAAATTGGAGGTGATGCCAACTATAGTTCAAATCAGTTGTGCAAACTCGGTCAACTGAGTTAATTCAGTACACTAAGATTAAATTAACCATGAGTGTGCCGTGCAAAAATATGTGTTGCTTTTCATGGAATGTGTGTTCATGTATCTGTATAAAGAGTTGAAAATCTCCTATTCCTTTTAATTATTTGTCAGTTGTTGCAAAAATCTTCACATTCACTTAAATGTATCCACTCTGATTAGCCCTCAGCAGAAAATGAAATCGGTATTGGGATATACTGGATCCCTTTTCCCTATTGGGAAAAAAAGTATTGTAATTGAAAACAGCATGTGAAACTGGGGAGATTTTGGGGAAAAAATATCTGTGAGTTTGGGAAGCTTTGCAGTAAGGGGGAAAACATTCATTAAAATGCAGTGAGAGGAGTTATATACATTTTCAGGATGCTGAAAAAGATGACATCTTATTTCCAAGTGGAAGAAGTTTCTTCCTCCCTTAAATCAATATTTGACTCAGTTCAGCAAGCCTCCAAAATCTATTTCTCTAATGTTTCCCTCAAACTCTCTGCAAACTAAGAGCCCTCTCCTACTCTATTTCTATTTAAACCAACTACCCCTAATATGGGACCATAACTTCTCCAATTCCCCATCCAATGGACCAGTCAGAAAAAAGCATAACTCATCCAATAGCCTTAAGAACTTTCCAAAATAAAACAAAAATAGAGAATTTTAAAAGACCAAGTTTCAAAAAATTCTTAATCAAGATAGTAAAAAGCAAAAGAGAAAATACAATGGGGAAATAAATATGACTGATATTCCTTTATTAAAGCTTTCTTGAAAATAGTAAATAATGTTAGCCTGCAAATTTTGATTACCTGGCTCCACCTTCCTGCAATTTGGGTTATTGGTTTAGTAGTTCCTGCTTCTACCATATACCTTGTGTTCCCTTGTCAGTTTTTAAAAGACCAGAAAGGAAATATTGGAATAATTTCTATAATACCTCCTCTTAACTAAACAATAAATAGCCACATGGTTATAGGATTCACCTTTCTTTCCTTCGATTGATATAAAGCAATCTCACAAGACACAAGCCAACCTTTTTAAAACAAAACAAAACACAACAATCATTTTAAGCATTAAATATTAAAATGCAAACATTCAGTATTAAATAAAAATGAATAACTGAGCTGACAAGAAAAGCACTTTACTTATATAAAAATAAATAAATAAATAAAAGGGGAAAAAATGCAATGCTTCAGGCAGACCTGAAGTTGGTGCTTATCTGTTCCATAAAAGAGAGAAGATAGGAAAATTCCAGATTAATATTGCTGATTACAAGAAATTTCTAAAGGAAAATTTATGGCTTTGTGAACATAGCCTAAGGTATTCATGAAGGCATATATCAAATATCATATTTCAGAGTTTGTGCAGAGAAATATAGCAAATTAAATTTAGCAACCACTCAGAAAACACACAAAAAAAAAAAGCTAGTACAAACACCATAAATGTTTTACCTATTTCTACAGAAATAAAATATTCTTGAAACAGATGGGTTTTTTTCCTTGGTTCTATTACTTAGACTTCTCTTTTCCCTAGGATTCTAAACATTAATCAGAAACTATAGGAAAAGTTGGTAGTTTCTCAGCCTTGGTCTCCAACTTCTGGAGAATTGTCAAAGTTCATTCCCCCCCCCCCCAAAGGACACTTTTCTTATTGCCAGCAGAAAAATTGTAGTTTTGATTTTCTGTGCATGAGACAAAGAACATCTTTCCCTCTGGGAATGTATAGTGAGAATATCTGATCTTGTTGGGCAAGCAGGTTATAGTTATAATAATCTTTCTGAATTGGGCCAATGCTGATTTTATTCCAGCATTTCTTTCTTATCAGACTATTCCTTTAGAACCATTTTTCATCTGAATTTCGAAGCATACTACCTACTGTCATTATTACCTCGCGAATGGCATTTGGAGACATTCTTTTTTTTTTTTTTTTTTTTGAAACAAATTTTATTAATTTTAAAGACAAACAAACCATCATTAACCATTGAATACATAAAACCTCTTTCCATTATAAATTTTATAAGTCGAATAAAACATTATTTTATACAACATAATTCTATGTTACACCATTTCCATATAAATATCTCTTAGCAAATTTCTCATTATTTCTCTTTACTCTTATTCAATTTCATTATTATTATTATTTTTTCCTATATTTATCCAATTTATAATTATCATCTTCATTTCTCTCTGACTTGGTTACCGTTATTCTCATCCAACATTCCTCCAAGGTTTTATTAATTCTCACACAGACATAAACACACAAAACACAAAGACATAAAGCTTCTTTTAAGAAAGTAACTTGGCCCCAGATTACTCTCTCTATATGGACTTCAATTAAATTCATGCTCATCTTATATACCATTACCTATCTTATTTACCATTCTATATCTTCTATATAGCTTCTCCCCGCTTTTCACTCTTCTTAATTCTATTTTATTTAATTCATTTTAATTTAAGTCATTGTGCTTGTATCTTTTGTCCATTCCCAAATTATCCATCTATCTCATTCCCTATAGTAAAAAAAAAAAAAAAGAATTTCTCCTGGAATCACTAATCAGAGTATGATGCCTTTCTATCGTCCCCCTAAATTAACATTTAAAATAACGCCTAGTACCCAATCTGATTCTGCTTAGTACATTCTACCTACTAACTTTTTAAAAAGAAAAAAAAATAATAAATCCAAAATAATTAAATACATAATTAAATAATAAATCTAAATATTGAATCTTGTAACATTCCAATTATCTATTTCAAAAACAAATGCTACAGTAATAAGTTTATAATAACATCAACACAATAGTCAATTAAATTCTTTAATTAAACTCAATATTCTAAACATTCCCTTTAATATTTTATTAAATTTTAAAGTCTATCATTACTAAACATTTCAATATTTTAATCTTTTATTAATTCTTATAACATTCTAGTTTTCTATTTCTAATACAAATACTACAATACCATCTTATGTACCTTGCAGAATCTTCTTTTTTAAAGAAATTATACATTACCCTTTGTCCCTAAAAAAATTCCTTTTTCCCATCTTGTTTCAAACCTTTGTGGCTTTTTCCCCCTTTTCCCTTCCTTTCTTATCCCGCCTGACCTTTTTACACCCCCTCCTAACCTCTGCCTTGTTAGCTTCCTCTCTGTTGTATTCCTTTTTTCTTTTGCTTTCCAACATTGTGTTGATTTTGCATCTTATTTTCTCTTTCTTGGGTGTTTTTTAAGTCTTAAGTCCTTCATTTTCCTTCCTCTCTTTCTCCTTTCTTTCTTAATTAAATTTTTGGATTCATTAAAGATGGCTTCTTCTTCTTCTTCTTCTTCTTCTTCTTCTTCTTCTTCTTCTTCTTCTTCTTCTTCTTCTTCTTCTTCTTCTTCTTCTTCTTCTTCTTCTTCTTCTTCTTCTTCTTCTGCTTTATCCATCTGTTGTTGTGTTTGCTGATAAATAGCAAGCGCCATTTCTAAAAAATGAAAGGCTTCTTTCACAGCGTCCTTGCCTTCTTTCTTTATTTTTCCATATTCCTTTCTAAGTTCATCAACAGGTAAAGCCGTTGTAAATCTTTTCTTTTTTCTTCTTCTTCTTAAAACAACCAAGATTTTTCAAAAGTTAGAACAGTTCCCCAAAGTCCCAGAGTCATCAATCGGTCCAAACAAAGCACAAAGTTCTCAGTTTCTCTTCCTGGGGTAATATCAATAAAAAGAAAAGAAAAGCCCAATCTGTATTTTAAAGCCTTGTTGCAATTGATTTCTAGTCTCAAAATCTTCAAGGCATCTCCTCCAACAAGATCTCAATTTTTTTTTTTGTCCTCTCCCTTCCCACTTATCACAAGAAGCCAAATTTTTACCTTCTATAAAAAGACAGGTTTCTCAATATCCATTTGTTGATTCCATAGGGAAGGAGAGTAAACTTTCCTTTTCAGCACCTCGAATTTGCCGCTTGAAATTCTCCTCTGGAAACAAAATATCATTCAAAAAGTCATAGCTTTCAGGATGTTAGGTGCGTCTTAAAGTCCTGGGTCAGCCAAGAAAAACTTTCTCTTCACAGACTTTCTCCCTCTTCCTCCTGCACAGTCTTACCCAGCTGCCGTCTTCTTTGTGGCGGCCATTACAGACCGCCGCTCCACCGCCTTGAGAAAAGGGGGTTTTGCCGGCTGGGGAGGGGGTCTGCAACACCCCCAAACCCCTCTCCGGATCCCCCTATCTTGGCTGCCTCTAAGGGCAGCCCCAGCCTCCAAACCCATCCGGATCGGAGGCACCAAGACGGCTAGTGCCGCAGGGATCGCGCAGTATCGCGAATCCCTGCCGCTGCCGAAGCCGACAAACCAGAAGCCTGCATTTGGAGACATTCTATTCCCAATATGGAAATAACATTGAGCCTTAAGACCAATAGTCCTTGATAAACCTGTACTTCTTGAATTTATCCATTCCCTTTTATGGTCATCAAAATGTGTAGCTATCACCATGCCTTGTAGTAATGAGTTCCATAGGTTAATGAACTGGGTGAGGTGCTTTATTTTGCTTGTTCTAAATCTTTTAACTAGTTTCCTTTCCTAGTTTACTTTCTCCATGCCATTGTCACCATATCCTTCATCACTTTTTCATAAGCTAAAATTTGCCCAATGTTCTTACTGTGAGATTTGAACCCTTAATCATCTTACCTGCCTTTTTGTACAGTTTTTCCCAGCTCTATTCTACATCTTTTCAGATATCTCAATTGGAACGGTACACTATGTTCCAACTGTGGATGGACAATTTAATTTCAGTCCTTTTTCAAATGATCCCTGGCATAGAATTTGACTTTTTCAAAATGCTCTACAGAGTTGACATCTTTATCTTTATTTAGCTTCCACTTTGATCCCGGGATATTTTTCCTGAGTAATTGCATGCACTTAGATCCTATCAGTGTATATGTTACTATCAGTGCTCAGTGACATGTTAAGATATGTTGTGGTTAGGCATAGTGTTGCTAAATTTGATTAATGAGATTTCACTCAAGTTCAAATGGGAAGAGAAGCAAATTTTCACTTGCAGCCTCTGGAAATATAGCTGAACAATAAAAAAAAATGCAATACCATCATCTCCATAACTTTAATTTAAATAGGGCAATAATCCTTCAAATGAGCTGTTTTGTTTCTTGTATTTACTTTTCCATTTAAAGGCTACAATTTGCCACCCACTTATTTATTTATTTATTTTGTCAAACACTTACAATTAAATAGAAATAAGAATAAACATAAATATAAATACATGAAATAGAAACTAATAATTGGGGACAATAGGACAGGGATGGTAGGCACGATTGTACGCTTATGCACGCCCCTTACAGACATCTTAACATGAGGTCAATAGAGGTTAGTTTGAAGGTAAAGGAGTGGGGTTTGAGCATGTGACAACAGAATCAGATATTGAGTTCCAGACATTGACCATTTTGTTGCTGAAATCGTATTTCCTGCAATCAAGTTTGGAGTTTACAATCAGTTTTTATCTATTGTGTGGTCTTGTGTTGTTGTGGTTAAAGCCGAAATATTCATTAACTGGTAAGACATTATAACATATAATTTTATGTACTATGCTTAAGATCAATCTTAGCCGGCATAGTTCAAGGATGTCTAAGCCTAGAATCTCAAGTCTGGTGGTGTAGGGTATTCTGTTGCAAACAGAGGAGTGTAGTACTCTTCTTGTAAAATACTTCTGGACTCGCTCAATTGTATTAATGTCTGATGTACAGTGTGGATTCCAGACAGCGGAGCTGTATTCAAATATTGGTCTAGCAAAGGTTTTGTATGCCCTAGTTTGCAAATCAGTATTACCAGAAGAAAAGCTTTGTAAAATCAGATTGACAACTCTTAAAGCCTTTTTAGCAATGCGGTTGCAGTGAGCTCTGGCATAGGTCATTAGATATGAGTACTCCAAGATCCTTGACAGAGAGGGGGTCATCAGCGAGGTCATATTCACCTAGCTTGTATTTGGTGTATTGATTTTTTTATCAATATGTAGGATACAATGCCAACAATGTAAACACTTTTTAAAATTTTGAGTCTTCAATCAGGTCATCTATTCGAGTCAACTGATGCCCCTAAATATATTCCGTTAGTTTTGGGAAAATGTAGAAATTGCATCATGTCAAGCCCAGACTATATAGTGGATAGAATTAGACTGTGAGAGCCAAATTACAATTGCCTCTTGGGTGGTTTGTGAAATGTCATGTCATAGCATTATCACATTGTAGAAAATTTTCTTATTGTGCTTTTGATCTCTTTCTAATCTTTTTTCAAACTTTTGAGTTATGCAATATAGTTTCAAATGATGCCAGTTTCAAGGAAAACCATATGAACATTCCCATGTCCCCAGCATGTAACCATTAATTTTCTGCTAAGGCTTGGGTTTTGATTTTCTTTTATTTGCAAGTAAAGTTTTAGGTTGATTCCAGGGACCAAGACTTTGTTTCTGGGTCATAGTTATGAACCTATGTTTTATTGACTGTCACAATGCTGTAAACATTTCTTTACTTCATCCTTGTAGCATGGCAGTTGCTGGAAAATTCCAACTCTTTAAGCTTTCATCTCTGCTCTTAACATGTGTGGAACCTGTCTTGCATAATCTTTTCAATATTGAAGAACATCAATATTGTGAACACACATTCCTTTAGAAATGCCAAGCTTGACAGCAATCTCCCTTTGAATGATCTCCTGATTGTCTTTAATCAGTTCATCAACCTTTCACTCATCAGTTGCTGTCATAGGTCATCTGCTTTGTTCTTGATCACACAAATCACCTCTTTTGGTTCACCACCTTCACATTTGTTTGTCCTCTGATGCACAGTGTCCCTGTCAACCCAATCATCACAACAAACAACCTGCATTTGGTAATTATGACTTCCAATTGTACATTTTTCTTTTGACATTCAAACATTCAATCATGGCATGATGTTTGAAGCATACTAACAAGTACTCACTACAGGCTTCCATTTCATGAGCAATAGCAATGCAACCTTTTTTCATGAAACTTCTTGCAAACTGAAGAGAAAGAACAGGTGCCAAAGAACTTCTAGCACATCAGTGTTGGATGACTATGGATGACTTGTAACATTGAAGGTATTATTTTTCATTGATGCCTTATAGAAACAAGAGGCTGAAGTTGACATAAACTGGGCTATTTGTGCTATTCCAGCTATGCAATCTTTTTTATACTAAATTCTTTGTTATGGAGGTTCTACACAAAGAGCAGGTAGAGGTTAAAATCTAGTCTTGTTTTCATGCTTTGTTGCAGGATATATTTATAAAATATTTAATTTTTATTTTAATATTGTTCAATGTCCAGATTAACTTGTTAAGATTGGCAGCTGTACAAATTGATTAAAAAACAAACAAATAATATACTTATATTGGGGAATTATTTATTTGATTTTTCAATGCTAGATGACCCTAACCCTAAGGGCTTTTCCAATTATATTTGGACAAGCCATTTTTCTTTCTTTCCCTTCAGAATTTTTGGACAACATGAGGTTTAGACTATTATAGAAAGGTTGGGAAGAGGCTTTGTCTCCTTTCCCATATTTCAACTTCTTGTTAAGTTCCATGAAGTAATTTTTATGTATTTTTATTGGTATTGTTTGGAATAAGTAAATACATTTGGCCAGAATGTTCATTTTTATAGTGGCAATCCTCCCTAGTAAGGAGATTTGCAATTTGACCCATATCTCTAAATCTTTTTTGACTTGCTGTAATAGTTCATTATAATTATTTTCCATTAGGGTTTTGCATTGAGCCATCAACCGAATTCCTAAGTATTTAACTTTTTTTACTATTTGTAATCCCATTATCCTTTCCAATTTTAATTTCTGTTTTTCTGTTAAATTTTCAGTTATTTTTTCCCTATTGATTTTAAGTCCTGCAGCTTTCCAAAATTTATCTAACTCTTTCAATAGTTCTTGACCTGTTTCAATTGGTTCCTCTATAAAAAAAACCATATCATCCGCAAATGACTGGAGTTTATATTCTTCTTTCTTAATTTTTAGTCCTTTTATTCCTGGGTTCTGTCTAATTTGTGTAAGCAATGTTTCCAAAGATAATATGAAGAGCAGGGGAGATAATGGACATCCCTGCCTAACCTTTCTCTATTTTTATTGAGCACGTGTACTCTCCATTAATTATAATATTCGCCTTTTGTGAATCATAAATTGTAGTCACAATGTTTTCAAATTTAGTGCCTAAATTCATATTGTAAATTTGTTGGATTAGGAATTGCCAATTTAGCTTGTCAAAGGCCTTCTGTGCATCCAAGAATACAAGGGCTATTTGTTTTTCTGGATGGGCTTCGTAGTATTCCAAAACATTTAGCACTATTCTTAAATTATTCCTAATTTGTCTATTGGGAAGGAATCCGTTTTGATCTTTATGTATATATTCATTCAATATTTTTTAAATCTATTTGGTATAATTGTGGTAAATATTTTATAATCAGTATTTAACAGGGAAATTGGTCTGTAATTTTGTATAAGTCGTAAGTCTGAGTCTTCTTTTGGGATCAACGATATCAGTGTCTCCTTCCATGAATCCGGCATTCTTGCTGCAAGTAAGACCTCATTATATACTTCCACCATGAGAGGTCCTATTTGTTCTCCTATTTTCTTATAAAGTTCCCCTTTATAATTTTTTTTCATTTATAATTTATAATTTATAATTTTTTTTCAGGTCCTGGGGTTTTATTGTTCTTTTGGTTTTCTATTGCTGTTTTTAACTTGGGCCACGTAATGTCTCTAGTTAACATTTCCTTCATCTCCTCTTCAATTATTTTATCTTTAGTAGTACCCAAATAGTTTCTTATCATGTCCTCATTTACCTCCTTCTTTTTATAAAGATCTTCAAAAAATTTACATGCAATTTCTTTTTTCTGTTCTATTCCTTGTTGAGCATCCCCATTTTCATCTATTAGTTGATAGATCAATCTTTTTTGTTCTTCTTTTTTAAATTTATAGGCCAACCACCTTCCTGGTTTATTGGCCTGTTCAAAGAATATCTGTCTAGCTGTATTCAACTTTGAAACCATTCCTTCTTGTTCAATTAAATTAAATTTATATTTAGTTATTATCATCTGATTTTTCAATTTACAATCTTTTGGGGTGTTTTGTAGCTGAATTTCTAATTCTTTGATTCTTTGTTCTAATTTATTTGTTGGGCATATTATTTCTTTATTTCTTTTAGCAGTGTATGATATCGTTGTGCCTCTTATTATTGCCTTCATTGTATCCCTGTTTCATAGTTGCTTCATTGTTATTTTCTTTTAAGAAATAGTCTAATTCCTCTTTAAGTCTATTCAGAAATTCTTTCTCTTTAATTAGCTGTGTATTTAAAGTCCACCTTTTCCTTGGTTTCTTCCTACCTTTCCACACTAACTGAATCGGACTGTGATCTGCCCATTCATTTGGTAAAATTTCAATCTCTTTTAATTCATTTACTAGCTCACCATTCATCCACACCATATCAATTTGTGTCCATGATTGATGAGGATTAGAGTAAAATGTAAATTGCTTTTTCTCAGGGTTTAATTTCCTCCACATGTCTATCAAATTTAGTTCAATCATCATTTCCTCACATGTTTTCAGTAGTTCTCTCCCCCCCTCCCCACCGCTACTGTGATCTTTCTGATGGTCCACAATAGCATTGAAATCCCCCAAGATACAAATATTCCTTTTCTCTAATTCCACTATTTTCCCATGTAATTGTTTAAAGAATTCCTTTTGGTTATAATTAGGGGCATAAATTACCACTAATAGGATTGGAGTTGATTTAATCCAAATTTGTAACACCAGAATTCTTCCATTGGGATCTGTCCAAATTAGCTCTGCTTTCATGTTGTCCTTCACGTATACTGCTATCCCTTTCTTTTTCCTAAAATCTGCTGGCAACATATACAAATTCCCTAGCTTGGGGCAATCTAGATATTTTTCTTCTTCCTTCCCTATATGAGTTTCCTGTAAACATATTATGTCTGCATTTTGTTTAATTAGTTTGGTTAGTATTCTTTTCCTTTTTATCCTAGAGTTTAGGCCATTTATGTTAATTGATAATATTTTCTTTTCTTTGTCCATCACCTAATTGACGCTTGCTCTTTGTCTTGTAGTTACTCCTGTCTCCCTTTGTAGCTGATTGTGCATCTTTGGTTCTTCTCTCTCTTGATGTTGTATATTTTTTGAGTTCCTATAATTCCCATCTCTTTTGATAGTCTTGGTCGTCTTGCAAATTTGTTTCTAATTCATCTCTACTACTCGATTCTTCAGGGCCTACCAATCGTTCATAGAATTCTTGGGCTTTTTCCACAGAGTCTACTTTAATTTTCCTTTCTTCCCATGTGATTACCATTACCTCTGGAATTAGCCATCTGAATATGATGCCTTTTTGGTTTAATTGGTTCACCAAGAATTTATAATCTCACCTCTGCTCTCTCACTCTTCTTGGGATTTGTTTAAGCACCAAGATTTCTTTTCCTTTATATGTAATTGTTTCTTCTATAGAAATTTTATACATAACATCCCGAACTTTTCTTCTGGAAAATATCACGTGGACCTCTTTTGGATATTTATGTTGTCTTGCATAAATTGTGCTCACTCTGTATACTTCATCTAGTTCTTTCAGGATATCATCCTTATCTTTTTCCAACAGGTCTACTAGTATTCCTGCCATCACTTGTTCCAAATCCTCTTCTTTAGATTCCGTTATGTTTTGGAATCTCAAATATGCTGCAGCCTTGTCCATTTCCAGATATACCAAGGAATCCTCCATTTCTTTACTCACGTTTCTTAATTGTTCACCAACCATTTCCAGCTTCTTTTCCATTTGTTCCATCCTTTTCTCAACCTCCTTTATTGTTGATTCATTCCTTTCTAGTGCTTGCTGTATTGTTTCAATGTTTTGATCCAGCTTTAAGATGTCTAATTTCATTTCTGCCTTTAAGTTCCCCATCTCTTCTTTTAATTCATTTGTGTCAGCTCTTGTTTCAGTATGCTTTTTCACCATTATTTCCTGACGTTTCAGCATGGGTTCTTGTAAAGTAAGAAGGGTCGATTGGATATTAGCATTCATGATGACAGGTTGTTTCTCTCCAGGTTGAGTTTCTTCAATTGTCTTTTGTGCCATCACTGAGGGCGATGGCATCGCAGTTGTTTGTATTGAAGAAGTCTTCTTCCCAGTTTTAAGCATTGTGTTAGTCATAGAGGTCATTTCCTGTAAAATTTGTTTTTGTTTTTGTATTATACTAAATATGTTGTCCCAAATTAGCATTTGCTATTGAGAAGTATCAGCTATATTTGGCCACTACTCTAATTAATATGATGTTACAGGGTTAACCTCTCTTGTCAATATATATATTCTCCAGAACAATTTTAGAGTTATTTTCTAAACCAAATAGCTGGATTTGTAGATCTTAATAATATATCAAATTCCTCTATTTAAATTTAAGTACTATTAATCTGTATATCTAAAAATGCTATAAAATCTCTAATCTCAAAATAGTGTTATAAGATAATATTTCAAATACTTACAAATCTAAATGAAAATATATCAATCTTGCTATACAATAATTAATTAGTTAATCTGTAGTAATCACAATTAGTCACAATTAATTATTTAATTCAATATAATCAACACCTATAATCAAATATCAATACCTAAATAATTAATTAATTATCACCTCCTTTTTTTATGCTATAACCAAATATAAACTTCAATATTTACTAATGTATCAATTAAATCATATATAAATTACGTTTACCACATTCAAAAATCAGTTGAGTTGGTGTCAAGAAATAATTATTACAATCAGCAAAGTTTAAAGGCTTAAAGTGTCTTAATGTAGTTGTTCAGTTCTTCATCTCTAAATCAAAATTCCTTCACCGAATGCACTGGAAGCACAGACTTGCTGAGTAATGTCTCTGGTTTCACCGTCTCACCGCACTTTCCGCTGTAGCCATTTCTCCTTTCATTTAAAAGTCTTGTAAGTCAATCTTTAAATTCATATAGTCTCTTCCTTTAATAAATCTCCTCCACTTACTACAGCTCCAGTCCAATAATCCAAAAAGAGTCCAGTAAATTATTCAGTTTTGTCCATGGAATATTTAAAGTTGTAATAAGGCCATTTAATTCCTTACTTCAGATCTCCCCCAATCTCAAGTTCGTCCTTCCAAATTTCCCAAAATCCACAGTTCAAATCTCTCGAAGTTCCCTTAAATTAAACTCATTGTTCTTTCTTTCTTCCCCCCCCCCCCCAATTATTGTCAGTCACTCAGGTCCCTCCGATTCTCTTATCTTCTCTATCCGATCGCTCGCATCCTTACCCTCTTTCGTCTCATGAGCCCTTTCGCTTTCACCACCACTCGTATCTGCTTTGGCCGCTGTTTTCAGGCTTCAATCCGACTAAGGTTCTCCAATATTCAACGCTCAATCAGGATCGCAAATTCTTTCACTTACACTCTTCGTTCACCACAGTCTGTCACTCACTCGCTTCCTTTTGTATGTAATGATCCAGACTTCAGGACCACCATTACTGATGGTCTCTTGATGTCAGTCTCTACAGGGTTTCTCTGCGTCACAATGAGAATCACCTTCTCCACACCGCGACTCGAGTCTCCCCACACCGGCACGCTTCTCTACAAGATGTGTGCACCCCTATAGGTCACTCCAACAGCAAGAGGACATAGCGTGAAACCCAGAGCTAGCTTCAGCACCTCCGTTCGTCCATTTATTGTCACTGGAAATCCCATATTTCAACTTCTATGGTGTATATTTGTGAATGGATGACTGATGGAATAAATAAATAATTTAAGCATTTCTTTTGGATTTGTCTAGGCTCCCACCATTGTCTCCATGATTCAGAAGATCCTTCTAAAACATAAGGAACCTAGGGCAAAGTATATTATCTACCCGCAAATCATTTTTAGAAAATGCTTAATTAAGGTATTCCACTTTAGTTCCATTTTATCCCAGATTCTTAATTACACAGCATGCTTCAAATTATACAGCCGTTATTTTAGATTTTTAAAAAAATCAAATGATGTAGCCTAATTTCTCTTACAACATCGACTTTAAAAAGATTTAGTATTGTTGCAGTTTCTTTCTGGAAAAACACAGTAAATCTAATACTTCAGTTAAAGATGGGTTAAAAGGGTCAATTTACATGTTTGTTGACTTGGATTTATTATTGACAACTGCATAAAAACATAACCACATTATGGCTCCCTATGAAGTGTACATCCAATTAATTCTATTCCATTAGTGTTTGGTGAGTTACCAGGGTGATATGATCCATTTACATTCTGACTATACTTATGTACACATTACCATGAGATTTTTTAACCATGATTAATTTAATAATCTACAGTGACCAAATTTACACATTACACTAAGCCAAAAATAAGCAAATGTCATGACCTAATGATATGTGCAAATCAGGACATTTTGGCTAGTTCAACAAATTACAATTTAAAAAGCCAAGTGCAAGGGATAGCCTTATTTGTATAACACCTTAATTAGGTTGTTAGGTTAATAGTTAATGTGATATGCCAAAAGAAGAAAGAAAGAAAGAAAGAGAGAGAGAGAGAGAGAGAGAGAGAGAGAGAGAGAGAGAGAGAAAGAAAGAAAGAAAGAAAGAAAGAAAGAAAGAAAGAAAGAAAGAAAGAAAGAAAGAAAGAAAGAAAGAAAGAAAGAAAGAAACCACTAACTAAATTAATCCACAGTAACTAATTCTATTCTGTCAGTTCTATTATGGTAATACCTAAACCTTCAAGTAAGGTTTAGGTATTGTTTAGGCTTGTGTCAAATAACACAAACAGCAGGAATTATGGAGCAAGTAATTTACGCCCATTGTTCCAGCAATACGCATTTCTGTGTGTGGAATTAAATAGGCAACATTGATACGGCCCTTCACAATGAGCAAGACTGCCTCCTCATAGCTGGCTGACCGGCGTTGTGCCTGTCACCTCTCTCTCCTGGACATCCTTGGATCAGGACTCCACCTCCTCATCCTTACTGACTGCAGGTAGTTGCTCCCATTTTTTTTTTGCCTGAAATCAAAGAATTCTATATCCATAGCATTTCACTGATCCACTAATTTAGTCACTATGTCAAAGAATGAAATAAGATTGTTTGGAATGATGTTTTTTTTTTACATACACATAGGCTTCTGGTTATATGCTGGCTTCTAGATATTTCTGATCTGTTGCTTGATCATCTTTTTCAGGATCTTCCCAGATATTGATGATGTTAAGTCAATTAGTCTGTAGTTTCTTGATCCATTTTTTCCCTTTTTTGAAAATGGCAACCATGTCATCTCTTTTCTACTCCTCTGATAATTCCCCAGTGCTCCAGGATTTTTGAAAGATATGGTTCAATAATTCCAAAACCATGTCTGCTCCATCAGAAATCTGGGGTGTAATCTATTTGGTCTTGATTATTTTAATTCATTGAAGTCATTAAGGTGGACAGGTGTTCACTTACTATTTTCTTGCCTATTTTAATTTGTATTCCTAGTCCACCTTTACAGTTTTGTTTTTGGTAGGTTGGGCTATTTTTTCCTTTTGCATGAAGATAGATGCAAAGAATGAATTAAGCAGTTCTGCTTTTTCCTTGCTGTGTATTGCTTCTTTTCTATTTTCTCCCATTAGTGGATTGATTGTTTCCTTGCCTTTTTTCTTGTTTTTTTTTTCATTTTCAAGGAAACTTTTAAAATTATATTTATCTATTGCAAGTCTTAGTTCTTCCCAAGCTTTAGCTTTCCTGATTCCATTTTGCAGATTCAGGCTATATGCTGGTATTCTGTCTTAGTTACGTGTCCCTTTTTCTATTTTTTTGTATTTATCCTTTTTGTGTTTCAGTTTATCAGAGAGTTCTTTATGCAATCATGCTAGTTTCTTCTTGAATTTCTTTTTTTTTTCAATGGTATTAAGCTGGATTGGGCTTTTATAATAACATTTTTCAGATTTTCCTAAGCATCTTGATTTATTTTCCCCTTTAAGATTTTCATCCATGGAATCGTTCTCAAGCTCTCCCTAAGTTTATTGAAATCAGCTCTTTTAAATCTAAGACACTAGTTTTATTTTGTTCTGTTTTGTTTCTGCATTATATTGAATTCCGATATGACATGGCCATTCTCCCCTCAAATTGCAGCAACTTCAACTCCTCTATTTTTTCTTCTCTTCGTAAGAATTAAAATTAAAAGCTGACCCTCTAGTTCTTTCCTCTACTTTTTGGATGTCAAAGTTGTCAGCTAGGCTCATAAGGAAGCTGTTTGATCTTTCACTTGATATAGAGTTTATCTCCCAGTTAATGTCAGAGTTGTTAAAGTTCCCCATTACTACTGTGATTATACTGTTTCCTGCATATATTAGTTAACTGATTAGCAAAAAGTTCATATATTTCTTTTGCTCGGTTGGGTGGCCTGCAATATACACCTGTGGTGATATCATTCTTTTTTCCTTTTATATTAACCCATATACATTTGAGGAAGTTTTTATCCTTGGTTTTATGCATTACTTAGTGTAGTGATTTTTTTTACATATAATGCAACTCCACCTCCTCTTTTGTTAAGTCTGTTTCTCTTGAACAATGTATATCTTTCCAGCAGTACATTCCAGTTGTGGGTTTCATCCACCAAGTTTCGGTAATGGCAATATATCATACCTGCCCTCATATACTAGCATTTCATTCAACCTGTTTGTTCCCCAAACTTTGAGTGTATTGACATCTGAGTCCTTTATGGCTGATCCTGGGTTACATCTCCTGCTTTATATCTGAGTTTTTCTTCCTTCCCATCATGCCCTATCTCTTTGCTTGATTGATTGTCTTGCAGTTTATGTTTATGTCTTATAGATCCTAAAAATTGGATACCCTCCCCCCTCAACTTTAGTTTAAAGCCCTTTGGATAAGCCAAGCCAGTCATTTTCCAAATACATTCTTCTGGGTTCTTGTGGGGTAATCTTGCTTCTAGTCTTCTGATACCAAGGCACTATCTAGATACATTTTGCAGTAAATTTGTGTATCATTTTAAGCTATAAATAGTTTGGCTTTTGTTTACTATGTAGCTGAAACTTAGCCTGTTGTAATTAATTCAGCAATCCATTGCTTTAGCATAGTGTGTGACCCCCTAAACTGAGATGCAGGTCTGTGAAGAGATTCCTTCTGTACAGTTGTGAGTGCCAATGTGTTGCCATTACTTTTCCCAAAGCCTGAGCTAGTGGATAGAGCTCTGTCTCAATATAAAGCTGCTGTTTTGCCAAATAAGGAGGCCATTTCTGATCCAAATGTATATTTTTTTTGTGTAATTGTCCTCAATTGTGCCTTTTTTTGCTAGTTTAATTTGACAGCTAATTACTTGAAAAGATATTTAACTTAATGGTTCCCATTCATTTTAATTTAATTATAAGTTAGGTCTTACTAATTTAACATCAAGGATTTTTATTTAAAAAAAAAAAATTTGCTTAGATGTATCTGTTGCTAATGCAGAGAAAATGGCCTTATTAGAAAAGGCAGGCACTAAAGAACCCCAGTGACTTAAATAAGACAGATTCTTGTTTCAGATAAAATTGATATTCTTTATCAACATGCAGCTGCTCAAACATGAGAGTTAAAATAAAAATCTGCACTAGCAATAAATAGTTGAAATTTGAACATGTGATTAAGCAACAAGTTGTCAGGCATAGAAAAGGCCAGACTAGTGACATGGAAAGAAAAGCATCTAGAGATGAAATTGAGTTCTCCATACCTCAATTGGTGGCACAAAACTAAGATGTGTTAAAATCCTCGGATTCATTCTTTAAATGTATTTGGGCAACATTTTGAGTCAGGCCCAGCATATGGGAGTGTGGATTGGATTAATTTTCTTTGAACAGCAGATAAATGACATTCTTCCATGTCCCTCAAATCAGAACTTTTAAGGAAAAAAGAAAGAATGGATACAAATCTATCTCAATCTATTATTTATTTTTCTATAATTAGAAACTCTGGTGTCAGTAGCAATTTTGTAAGGAAGATGGCAACTAATCTGGATTATGACATTAGTAGATGAAAACATTGGGTATTAAATGCCTAATATCATATTTATGCAGTTTTACTCTCTGTACAATCATGATAAAGGACCAAAATGTCAGAGACCTGACAGAGGCAGAAGAGATTAAGAAGAGATGGCAAAATTACACAAAAGAACTATACAAGAATGAGCTTAATGTCCCTGATAACCACGATAGGGTGGTCATTGACTTCAAGCCAGACGACCTAGAATATGAAGTCAAATGGACCTTAGGAAGTCTGAACAACAACAAAGCTAGTGGAGGTGACAGTATTCCAGTTGAGCTATTCAAAATCTTAAAAGATGATGCAGTAAAAGTGCTATACTCAATTTGCCAGCAAATTTGGAAAACTCAATGTGGCCACAGGATTGGAAAAGGTTAGTTTACATTCCAATTCCAAAGTAGGGCAATGCCAAATGTTCAAACCATCGCACCATTGCACATTTCACATGCTAGCAAAGTTATGCTCAAAATCCTACAAGCTAGGCTCCGGCAGTATGTGGACTAAAAACTACGAGAAGTACAGGCAGGATTTTGAAGAGGCAGAGGAACTAGAGATCAAATTGCCAACATACACTGGATCATGGAGAAAGCTAGGGAGTTCCATCTACTTCTGCTTCATTGGCTATGCTAAAGCTTTTGATTGTGTGGATCATAACAAATTGTGGCAAGTTCTTAAAGAGATGGGAGTACCAGACCATTTTATTTATCTTTTGAGAAACCTATATGCGTATCAAGAAACAACAGTGAGAACTGGACACAGAACCACTGACTGATTGAAAATTGAGAAAGGAGGGCGACAAGGCTGTATACTGTAACCCTGCCTATTTAACTTACATGCAGAGCACATCATGAGAAAGGTGGGGATAGATGAAATTGGAATTAAGATTGCCTGGAGAAGTATCAACAACCTCAGATATGCAGATGATACCTCTCTAATGGCAGAAAGTGAAGACGAACTAAAGAGCCTCTTGATGTAGGTGAAGAAAAGTGCAAAAGTTGGCTTGAAACTCAACATTAAGAAAACTAAGATCATGACATCTGGCCCTCTCAATTCCAGGCAAATAGATGGGGGAGGGTGGAGATAATGACAGATTTTATTTTCCTGGGCTCCAAGATCACTACAGATGGGGACTACAGCCAAGAAATTAAAAGATGCTTGCTCCTGGGGAGGAAAGCTTCGGCAAATCTAGACAGTGTACTAAAAAGCAGAGACATCACCCTGCCAACAAAAGTACATATAGTCAAGGCTATGGTTTTCCCAGTTTGTAATGTGTGGCTGTGAAAGTTGGACCATAAGGAAGGCTGAGTGCCAAAGAATTGAGGCCTTTGAACTATGGTGCTGGAGAAGACTCCTGTGAGTCCCTTGGACTGCAAGGTGATCAAACCGATCAGTCCTAGAGGAGGTCAACCCTGACTGCTCTTTAGAAGGCCAGATCCTGAAGATGAAACCCAAATACTTTGGCCACCTAATGAGAAGGAAGGACTCACTGGAGAAGATCCTAATGTTGGGAACAAATGAGGGTAAAAGAAGAAGGGAACAACAGAGAATGAGGTGGCTGAATTGAGTCACTGAAGCAGTCAGCGTGAGCTTAAATGGACTTCGGGGGATGGTAGAGGAAGGCCTGGAGGAATGTTGTCCATGGCGTTGCAATGAGTCAGACATGACTTCAGGACTAACAACAATACAATCATTCCATCCTGTTTTATAGGTGAGTGGGACATGGATGGTTTACATAAACAAGACTGGTGACGGTTCATAATAATTGAACATAACACAGCTTTCTATTATTGTTGATAAATAAGAAGGCAGTAAAATTATTGATTTAACATTAATGATTTAACTACAAATGTTCAAGTTCAAATTATTTTGGACACAATTTGTGAAAAGCCAGCTCTCTGGAAAAGACTCTAAGGCTAGGAAAGGTAGAAGGAAAGGGAAAAAAAGATGACTGTTATAGTTTTGTTTTTCTAAAATAGCTTTCTTGAGATTTGTAGTGGAGTGTTTACAGAGTTTTAAATACTCTGACATTACTGTTTCCTTATTTTGAGTCCTGAGGCCAAACTTGTGTTAAGTTGTTCTTTTCTGTAAAATCTGGCCTGTTTGTCTAATACGGAAATTCTTAACAAATCCAATGTGACAAAATGTGTCACAATTTCCAGTGTTTGGGAAACCAAGCCCTTGTGATTCATGGCTTAGTTATACTATATTTCGTAGCCATTTTTGGTTAAATCAAGAAATTTTAAGAAAATATGCAACCCAGTTTTTAGTATATTCCATAAATTGTAAGGGACAAATAATTTTTTTCTGCCTTAGGGTGGCACTCAGTGAAATAATTGTTGCACTGAATATATATCATGGTTATAATTATCAGTTTCTGACAGTAAATTTATATTTCAGAGATCAAATTCATATAAGCCATGGCATTCCCGATGACACTGTTTGAGGATTCAGGTTAGAAGAATATTTAAATGTTGGTGCTGTAGAAAATTCTAAGAACACTGGATAACCAAGAAAATTTCTCACTAGAAATATAAATGACCAAGTCTGGTGGCATAAGGTATTCTGCAATGAGTAGAGGAGTGGAGGACTCTTCTTGTGAAATATTTCTGGACTTTCTCAATTGTGTTAATATCAGATACATGATATGGGTTCCAGACTGATGAGCTATATTCAAGTATAGGTCTAGCAAATGTTTTGTATGCTCAAGTTAGTACTGTGATATTACCAGAGAAGAAGCTATGTAGGATTAGGTTAACAACTCTTAATGCCTTTTTGGCTATGTAGTTACAGTGGGCTCTAGCACTTAGATCATTAGAGATGAGTACTCCAAGGTCCTTGACAAAGTTTGGATCCTCAACAAGGTCTTGACTATTTAGCTTGTATTTTATTTTCTGATTTTTTCTGCTAATATGTAAGACAGAGCATTTATTTGTTGAGATTTGAAGTTGCCATTTGTTTGACCATTCTGATACATAGTCAAGGTCTTTTTGGAGAGTAGTAGTATTGTCTGTGGTGTTGAATAGCTTTATATCATCAGCGAAAAGAACACAGTTGCTCTTAATATGATCACAGAGTTCATTTATGTAGAGTATGAAGAGAGTTGGTCCTAAAACACTGCCTTGGGGGACACCACTGTTGACAGGTACAGAATTAGATAGGACGCTCCCAATTTTGACCATTTGTTGTCTGTTTGACAGGAATGCTTCAATCCAGTTATATAGGTGTCCAGAGATACCATAACATTTTAGATTTAGGAGTAGTTTGTCATGTACCACTGAATCAAAGGCTTTACAGAAGTCTATGTAGATTGCATCACTAGTTGTTACAGCATTGTAGAAGGTTGCATATATGGGTTCAGTTGTACATTCATTTAGGGTCCAGTTAATATGAGGTAGATTGAAGTCACCAAGAAAGATAAAAGCATGTAGGCAGGATGCTGCCCATGTTAATAGTGTATTTAGCTTGTTTACGTGTTCAATGTCATAATCGGGGGCTCTGTAACATAGTAAGAATCGAAATGTGATATTTAAGGTCAGTTCACAGATAATGGTCTCAGGAAGAGCAAGCTCTTGTGTAACTTGGATGATTTTTAGATGTAAGGACTTTTTATAGAAGATAGCAACACCATCTCCTCTACGGATTTCACGATCGGATCAGTAAACATGATAGTCTCTTACTGAGGTAATGGAGTCAGGGAGAGATGCATTGAGCCATGTTTCACAGACAAATATGATGTCGAATTTAGCCGTATTTAGTAAGAGGAGAAATTCAGGTATTTTATTTACAAGGCTTCTTGCATTGAGTAGCTTGCATTTAAGGCCAGTTGTAGTTTGAATTGAGGTAGTTGGGGGGGTGCATACCTAGTCTTGGGTGATGATAGATTGGTTGAAGAAGATTTGGATGCTGAGTTGTGGGTTGTGTGACTTTCTTTTGATACAGTCTGCATGGTAATCAATGTACAGATCCTTCTCTCCATTGTCTAGATGATTTTTGAGTTCTGTGCATAGTATACAGGAACAGGCACATTGCTGTAAGGTTAGGTCAGGACGAGATCGGAGGTTTTTATGGTTGGTGTTGTTTTTGGCAAGTTAATTTATAGTATAAATGAATTTACATTTGCTTTATTCATTTTTGCAAATGACTCTGCAGAAGCGTGGGGCCACAGAGCCATCTCTGTTTTTGAGCTCTTGGCCAATGCAAGAAATGTCAAGTATTTCAATAGGGGAGATGGTTGATGCTTGATAGTCACTGATGATGTTGCGGACAATTGTGATATCATCATTGTTACTGATGTCCTCTAGACCAAATAAGATGCTGTTAGGATGCTTTCGTTCGTGCTCGACAGCTTCTCTGACGAGGATTGGGATATCATTATTTGTTGGATTTATGGTTTTTTGTGGATTAGGTTGCAGTTGTTGGTTTGTAGCTATTGGATGTTCAGATTTTTGTGTTGTGTCTTTTTTTTCAAGGTTAGTTAATCTTTCATTTAAAGTATCCAGGGATGCTACTATGGTGCCAAGGGATGATATTCGCGTTTCTATAGAGTCAATTCTTTCAAACAGGGCTATATGTTTGTCCAGTTTGGGTTTGCATGGTGGGCAGAAAAATGAAAATGCATAATTGGATGTTTCTAGGAATTGAGTCATTTGCTTGGGTAATTCCAGGCAGTCATGATGAGCGTATGTTTCACACAGAGAACATTTGATGGAATTTTCATTAACCTTTAGAGTTACAGAGCATATAAAGCATATGCAGGAGTCTTGTGGTTCATTGGTGGGGGGTTTTTTTTTAGGTTGTGCTTTGGTATTGGATTTTTTTACTGGCATGGTGGGTTTGCTGAGATAGTACGTTGATTAAATTGCTTAATAAAACAATTTTGGGTAATCAATATAGCCAATATCACACCAATTAATCAATTACAATAATCTCTCTAGTCAAGTAATTATGCTAAGCAACAATCAGCCTAATAATTATAGATGAGAATGAAATAACTCAAAACTCGGGATCAAATTCTTCTTCAGCAATGTTGGAGATCTTGGCCCAATCCTCCCTTCTTTATCTGACAAATTTAATCTAACATGTGGTATAATTGAGATGAACTATGGAGAAACTGTGTTGAGAGATGAGTCACTTGACTTTCCTTCAAAATAATGAATGACAAAGCTAACAGATTGTATATATCTTGAGCCTGTCCTTGTTGAAATAAGAAAGAAAATATCTCTATAACATCAGTTCAAGTAAAGAGAATCAAAGGCTGTCTTACATTGGCTTCTAACAAAATGAGACCAACATCATGAGAACATAACAAGAAAGAGATATTGTCAGTCAATGATTGTACCATGGTTAGTAACAAATGGGAACTTGCTACTCTTAATTGGGTTGGATATTGAATTTTTGAATTCATTATTGACTGAATTATAGCTAAAGTTCAGGCTAGAGTTGTTTGGATGTTCTGGAACTATTAATTTTGCAAACTAATTTTGTGGCTATGTATGACACTTTCTGGTGTTGATTAGATTTTTTTTCTCAAGATTTATATTTATTTAGAAGGAAGGCTAGTGTCTGCTGAGCCCTGTCTTACAGTAACTCTAGAATTAAATAGTACTTGGAGCTATTCCAACATTATAATGTTTGGAGAATGAGTTCAATTTTTTAAAATACCTTTTAGCATTTCAGAATTAAAATTATTAGTACTTGGATGTGTTATGTGTTATGAAATTAAGGTATAGACTTGAGATATCAGTGGAATTCCTTGAAATTTATTTGGAGTTTTCAAAGATAGCTTATAAGTAATAAGTGTTAAGTACTCTGATACAACTGGATTCTAAATGAATTAATTTGGGTCTAGCTCCATTTCAGCACTTACAACTCTATTTTGAATGAATTTGATTAAAACAATTTACGCAACTTGCCAAAAACCAAACTTTAGAATTTTAAAGTAGGAATATGGTCCAATGAAAGGCACTATGTTAAAAACGCCACAATAGTTATTCCCTTAGTCCATCCAGGTACACAGTTAAAAGATGGCACAAATTGGGAGCAGCAAGCCACACCTGTTCAGAATGTTATGACTTCCATCTTATGCTGACATTATTATCTCCTGATAATTCATAACATATTATTTTGTAAGTACTGTATCTAACAGCATTCCTATTTGTGAAGTTCTTGGTGCTCTCTGAGTTTGTTTGCTTGCAGACATTTCATCACCCAACTAAGTAACATCATTACTACATTATCAACATTATTTGCCTTCTGCTCTGATTTACATATTTTGCTGGGAATATCATTAGTCTTGCATCTGCCTGAAGAGCAAGTGCTTTTCTATCATCTCTAGAAAAGCAGACATGTTACTTTGCAAGATCCAATCTGGTTGGTCACCAGAACCAGAGGTTTAGTCTTGCTGCCCAGTTGTGTGTGGCTTTTTAGTTGTTGATTGGGGTGTTGATAGTTGGTTATTAAGTAGTTGTTTCCTTGTGCCGCTAAGTCCTTGGGTCCTGAGTATCTGATAAGCTGGTGGTACATTAGCACTCCTGTTGACTGATAAAGGGCCCATTTCTCAGGCTTCAATCAACAGGACTTGGCAACACAAGGAAACAACAGCCAATGACTTAATAGCCAGCCATCAACAACCTTAATCAACAATTAACAATTAAAAAGCCACACACAACCAGACATCACATATAGTAAATACTATACATAGAACAGCCCAAAGCACACATTCTGGTGAGAGAGGCGTTCCTAAGGATGGGCTGCAACACGTGTCCAAAAGCTCAAAAAGCTGAACCTCTAGTCCCAGTGACCGAACCAGATTGGATCCTGCAACATTATCTTGGAACATGTATATTTGCCTTCATTCTTGAGATATGTTATCTGCCTGAGTTTGAAAGCATCTTCTCCTTATACATAATATCTTGCTAATTGCAGACTCCTCCAGATGCTGCTAGCATTTACATGGCTTGTGCCAAGTGGAACAGAATGTAAATCCAACTTTTAGTTTACATCACTCTGTCAAATCTAACAACTGTGCAGGAGGAGGCCCAAGTCCATATTTATTCTATTTTGTTGATATGTCATTGTTGCTGAGATATGCCAACTGTTTGGCACCATATTCAGCTTTTTAAAAAATCTTAGTCATTTATTTGGAAATAATTATTTCCCAGTTCTGCCGAAGTTAAATGCAGCTTGCTTGGATCTGGATTACTGTGTTATATAAAACAAGCAGTGTGGCTTGTAAATCAGGTTTAATGAATTATTACATAACTTGGCAACACCTATGATTCCCCCCCCTCCCAAATTTATAAGATTTTATGATCTTGTGAAATTTCAGCTGTTAGGGTGAAGGGGTTTTATATCTGCCTTGTTATGCAAGATTTCACAATGTTTGCCAATACCTGAAGTAGATCAGTTCAGCAGAACATATTTGAGCAGACCACAGTTTAATGAAAACTTAGAATTGATTTTAAGTTTCAATAGTTTCCCAAATGAATTGTTTCTTACTGAGGTGGGTGTGGTATTCTGATTAAGACAATGAAGAATGACATTTTAAATACAGGTACTCCTCAAGTTAGGAATGGAATGGAGCCTGCCAATTACATTCGTAACTTGAGATTTGTTGAGTGAATCATATAAAACAAATGCGATCACTCTCTGCTTTCTTCCACACATTTGCTAATTGGATGTGCAGGTTGTTAAATTCAAATGAAGTATCTCAGGATGGGGAAGGCCATGAGGGACCAAGATGGTACCGGCAACCTGCTTCAGACAACCGAAGGCCTCCTGCAACCCACTGAGATACCTCAGGCTCCTTGTTTGCAGTCCTCAAAATTGCTCACCCACTCATCCTGCTTAAAAAAGAATATTAGTTATATATGTGAATAAGATGTAGATTTAGTTGCATATTTAAAATTGTAACTGCTATTATAATTATATAATATACCTGGTTTCTTTTTTGTTCTTCTGTTGTGTTTTTTCACTTTTTCCCCATTTGTTCTATATAGTCACAGTGGCAATCCATGCAGGCGATCCAGTAGATTACATTGGAAGTATCTCCCACCTCCAAGCTTTCCGGATCCTAAAGTCAGTTCTCATTCTGCCATATAGTGTTTTGACGCAGCTCTTTTTGTGTGACAGTGGATGGTTACTGTTAAAACTAAGAATGTGTGGAGTGTTGATGGCCTTATGATTAAGTTCATTATGCATGTTCAACAAATTATAATTAAAAAACTAGCTTAGCAATATATGCAGACCAGCATATGATTTGTTCAAGACAATCTGCTTTAAAAACCTTTGCTTCGCATTATATGATAAGCAGGCTTAGTTTGCTAGGCAAGATTGAAACATAACACCATTTATCCTAGGCACACATACTAAGAGTTTGCAGTTCTTTTTCAAATGCTGTGGAACTGCTTAGCCATGCTTCAACAGAATATAAATGTAATGAATTTCTCTTTCCCAAACAAAGCTTTATTTGCGATATTTGCTTTTTCAGTGGATTTGTTTCTCTCTATTTTGAGTGTTTAACTAAGAAACTTCCTCCCAGTGCCTGATCATTTACTGTTATGTATGGTGCACTTTTCTTATATCTAGGAGCTCTAAGCAAACACACAGCACTAGTCTGCAAACAAAAGTATTATCACCCTTGTAGAGAAGAATGGAAAACGATGATAGAATACAGTAGCTGAATATTGAACAATATGGGAATGTGGAACTATGCCAATTTAAGGCTCATTTCTCTGGTTATTAAAACCTATTAAAGATATTACAGAACATCCCAATAATAACATTTTAAAAGAACTCCTGTCATAGAAGTATTAACTGGATTTTCAATGTTTGATAAAACTGATGTGTCCAACTCTTGCTTTTTCTCAATCCTGTAGTCTGAGTGTAAGACTGGGTTCAGATGATATTCTTAGTCATAATTTGTTTTCCCATGGATAGTGAATAAATTGCTACTGATCGATTTTACATAACATAATACGACAAACAAACTACATACTTTGGCACTATATCTGGAACAAGCCTAAGAGTACCCATGGTGCTTAAGCATGAATAAGTCATAATGAATGGATTCATGCAGTATGCCATCTTATGTAGAGTTAATGGAAAGTTAGGCTGGTAGGAAGTGTATTGTTCCTTTGTAAAGCTAAAATGATGTGTTTTATTTCTGTTTTATTGGTTTTGTTGTGAGTTACCTAGAATAATTATAGGTAGATAGCAGCATAAATTCTATAAATAAATATTGTATGCTAAAACTAGATAAACCATCTCCACAGTTTACCTTATTTAGCAATCAGTGATAGAAATAATTTTGGCTGGGTTTATATTATGCTAAATGGGTGGCTAAGTTTAGTCTCAGTTTAGGACATTCTAGGAATTGGGGCTTGATTAATAAACAATGTTTAAAACAATAATTGTATATTATGAGAACATCCAGCCATGATAATTGGGTTAGGCAAAGCTACAAAAGAGAGTTTTCTATAATTTTTCCTAGTAAATTAGTAATTATTGAGATTTTTGCATCTCTGAACTGATAGCCATAATTTATTCCAAGCTACAAGTGTTGAGTTTTTGAGTTTTTGATCTTCTTTCTTGCTATTAGAGTTTGCATAGAATACTAAGCCTAACAGTAATGCAATGTATAATCTTAGCCAAATATTAGAACTGTTATTTCCATATTCATCAGATATTATTTGAATAAGTTGCACATTATGGTAAGTAAAATTCAAGCAATCTGTTTTTGTACCTTAACATTTATTTTATTTTTATTTTATTTGGTTTGTCAATTGCTTACAAGATAATAGGTATAAGTAAAAATATAGTTATGAATACATGGATACATATAAGAAAAATAAAAGAAATAATAGGACAAGGACGGTAGGCACATTGGTGTGCTTATGCATGCCCCCGACAGACCGCTTAGGAAAGGGGTGAGGTCAATAGTAGAAAGTCTAAGGTTAAAATTTTGGGGGTTTGGGGAAGAAACCGCAGTCAGGTAGAGTATTCCAGACATTGACCAATCTGTTGCTGAAGTCGTATTTCCTGAAATCAAGTTTGGTGCAATTAACCTTGAGTTTGTATCTATTGTTTGCTCTTGTATTGTTATGGTTGAAGCTGAAATATTCATTGACAGGTAGGACATTGCAATGTATGATTTTATATACTATACTTAGATCAGACTGAAGGCAGCGTAATTCTAGGTTTTCTAGGTCTAGAATTTCAAATTTGGTGGCATAAGGTATTTTGCAATGAGTAGAGGAGTGGAGGACTCTTCTTGTGAAATATTTCTGGACTTTCTCAACTGTGTTAATATCAAATACATAACGTGGGTTCCAGACTGATGAGCTGTATTCAAGTATTGGTCTAGCAAATGTTTTGTATGCTCTAGTTAGTAGTGTAATATTACCAGAGAAAAAGCTATGTAAGATTAGGTTAACAACTCTTAATGCCTTTTTGGCTATGTAGCTACAATGGGCTCTAGCACTTAGATCATTAGAGATGAGTACTCCAAGATCCTTGACAGAGTTTGGATCATCAACAAGGTCTTGACTATTCAGCCTATATTTTATTTTCTGATTTTTTTGCCAAAATGTAAGACAGAGCATTTATTTGTTGAGATTTGAAGTTGCCATTTGTTTGACCATTCTGATACATAGTCGAGATCTTTTTGAAAGGTAGCAGTAATGTCTGTGGTGTTGAATAGCTTTACATCATCAGCGAAGAGAATGCAATTGCTCTTAATATGATCACAGAGTTCATTTGTGTAGAGTATGAAGAGAGTTGGTCCTAGAACACTGCCTTGAGGGACATCACTGTTGACAGGTATGGAATTTGATAGGACGCTCCCAATTTTGACCATTTGTTTTCTGTTTGACAGGAATGTTTCTATCCAGTTATGCAGGTGTCCAGAGATACCATAAAATTTTAGTTTTAGGAGTAGTTTGTTGTGTACCACTGAATCAAAGGCTTTACAGAAGTCTATGTAGATTGTGTCTATTACTTTGACCTGATCGAGTTGTGTAGTCCATATGATTTTGCAGTGTAAGAGTTGCAGATTGCAGGATAGTTTTTTTCTGAAACCAAATTGTTTATTAGAGAGTAGGTTGTTTGTCTCTAAGTGGAGGATAATGGATTGGTTAATAATTGATTCCATGACTTTACAGGTGACTCAGCATAAAGAGATTGGTCTGTAATTTTTAACTAGGCTGGGGTCTCCCTTTTTGAAGATGGGGATGACCATAGCTTGTGACCATAGTTTTGGCAAGGAGCTGGTCCTGAAAGATTTTTCAAAGATTATGCTTAGAGGTTCGGCTATGGCAGTGGATAGCATTTTAAAGAAGTAGGCATATATTCCGTCCAGTCCAATAGATAGGGATGGTTTTAGATTGCGTAGTGCTTTTTCAACACTGTCTTCGGTAAAATCGATATGTATTAGATCATTGTAGTTGTCTGTGGTTCAGCTAGGAAATACTGGGCATGATCCATTGCTGTTTACAAATACTAAGCCAAAGAATGTGTTAAAGAGGTTGGCTTTAATGGTGTCATCATTGCAGTCTTTACCATTAGGTCCTTTCAGGGGTGGGATGGACCTTGAGTCTTTTAGTTTGTTGTTTACAAAATTGTAGAAAGCACGGGTGGAATTGGTGCGTAGAAGGTTTTCCTCTTGTTTAATGTGATAATTGGTGCATTCAGTCTTTATCTGGTGGCATAAATTGTTGTATCGGCTTTTGAAGTTGGCAACATGACCAGATTTGTTTTTCCGCCAAAGTGATCTCTTTTTGGATTGAAGCTTCCTTATTGTTATGGGTAATCTGTTTTTTCTGGTTTTTGTAGTTGTTATTGGTACATATAGTTTGATGACTCTTTTGACTTCAAGTAAAAATATGGTGTAATGGTCTTCAACAGTATTGCATCCAGTGAATAGAAATTGCCAATCAAGGGATGAGAGATCGTTGTCTATAAGATCATAGTTGCCTTTTTTGAAGGTTTTTTTTTAATTCACATAATTTGTGAATCTAGATATTTTTAAAGGTTTTTGACATCAACTGTGTTGATGGCTTTCCCCCATTTCCATTTTCTTTTTGATATTTTGTAAGTATGCCATAATCACTTTTGGATTTTTTGCTTAGATAGTATCAATACTACTCTCAAATCTCAGTGATGAATGTCAATAAAAGGGACTGAAAATGAAATTATGAAGAACGTAGGAGAGCACTGTCTTAGATAATCTTAAGAATTGTAGAAGATCAAAACAAATGAAACCCACTCTACATCCAATATCAATATAGCAATCTATTTTCCCACAATAAAATCAGTTCCATGAAAATTACATGTTCTTAATAATGTGTAATATGTAATGTTGACCAATGATTAGGGAAGAAAAAAGAGAAACTAGGAATGAGGAATGAAGTAGGCTGCTGGATGGCTATGTGGAACCATGTTTCTCTTCAGGAGACAACAATTCTGCAACAATTTATTGCAGCTTCCACATGTTTTGTAATTAGATTTTTATGACATCAGTGCTCATTCATTTTATTAATCAGAAATTCTTTTTAGAAGAATATTAATAAAGATTTCTAACCATTTAGAACAGCTAGCAGTACACCACAGGCTTATAATTATTTATCCTTTTGGGGATAGATAAAAAGACTATGAAGTAAACTTTTCAAGGAATTCATAGCAATTTTCTTCCTTATAATGTTTTTTAAGGTGAGAAAGTACTACAAGAGCCTCTCTCTTCCCACAAAAACAAAGTTACAGTGTTCATTCTAATATATTATGCAAGGTTTCTATTTTTCAAAAAACCAAGTGAGTGAATTAATTTCTCCTTCAAACACAATGTGTTATGTATACTTCAAAACATTCATTCTGAATGCTTTGATAAGCTATTCTTTTAAACTTCATTAGGAGAACCATGTCTAATCTCTTGTAAGAACTTCTTTTCAAAAGAATTTTGAAAATTCCAAATTGTCATATTTCCTTAACTGAATATTCTGAAAACCTAAGTCTAAAAGATGCAATCCAAACTAGTGATGAAATTATACATATCAATTACTTAGAACTTATCAATAAAAAGGGGAAAAATCCAATCCCAAAGTTATATTTCGAGAAAAAATAATGTACCAAAACGGGTGGGATTTATGCAGTGGTGGGATTCAGCCAGTTCACCAATTCAGAAGAATCGGTTGTTAACTTTCTGAGCAGTTTGGTGAACTGGTTGTTGGAAGAAATCATTAGGACAGAGAACCGGTTGTTAAAATACTTGAATCCCACCACTGGGGCTATGTATATGTTTGCTATAATTTGATCGTTAATGAGCAAATGAAACATTGGACATGTCTTCCATAGATTTTCTACATTAAGTCTGAAATATTTGTAACATGAATATAATAAACAGTTTATAATAAAACACATACACTTTGACATATGATTAATGATGTGCAATAGAGAGTTGATTATGTTGGCCCAAATTTGTGTAGAAATATCTGAACACACAGTCTTATCTAAGCTTATCTTAGCTTTATCACCCCATATATGGAAAGGCAGGAAAGGTAAGATAGGTCTAAATCACCTCTACCTCTGTATTGTACTGTGATTATGTGCTATCAAGTTGTTTTTGATTCCTAGTGACAAGGTATATTATTTTTCCACAATGATCTATTGCTAACCTGGTTTTTCATCTGTGGACTGATCACCAATATAACTGAGTCCATCCGTATTATCACTAGTCATCTTCTTCTTCTCCCTCCCTCAACCTTTCCTAACATTAGAGCCTTTTCCAGAAGGCTAGATTTTTATCTAATGTGTTTGAAATAGGATAAGTAAGCTGGTCATATATGCCTCTAGTGAGAACTCTGGGTTGGCTTTGCTTAGTCATCCATTGGTTTGTTTTCTTGACCATACAGTATTATCAGAATTTTCTGCAATACCAACATACAAAGTTGTCAGAGGTGGCATTTAGCAGGTTCTGACCAGTTCTGGAGAACTGATAGCAGAAAGTTTGCGTAGTTCGGAGAACCGGCAAATATCACCTATGACTGGAGATTTTACAGTATTTACTTCCCCTGCCACGCCCACCAAGCCATGTCCACAGAACCGGTAGTAAAAAAATGTGAATCCCACCACTGAAAGGTGTCAATACTTTTTCTATCCTGCCTCTCTAGAATCCAACTTTTGCTTACATAGAATACCACAGAGAATACCATGGTTTGCTTGAATCTAATTTTTGTAGGTACAGATTGTACTGTGTGGTACTGATAATTATAACCAGGAGATATTTAGAGCACCGGGTACTTCACAGATTAACATAGGCAGAAAATAACTTTCTGTTTCATAGACTTTAAAGATTATATTGAACTGGTTTGTATATTCTCCTAAAGTTCATTGAATAACTGAAAGATAACACAATATGTTAAGCCCTGAACCACAAATTTTAAATCATATGGCTTAATTTATACACATTGAACTAAAATCAGCAAGTCACTGATTGGGAGTCACTGTACACTGGATTTGTTAAGAATATCTGTTAGCAGGGCAGACTTTACAGAATGGACACACATTTGGCATCAACACTCAAAATAAAGAAGTAATATCAGAGTATTTTAACCTTCCAAATCCTCCTTTACAGATACCAAGAAAGCTACAGGTAGTCCTCAACTTACAACAGTTACAATTAAATTCAAAGTTACAATGGCACTGAAAAGTGTGACTTATGACCGTTTTCAACAATTATGACATTTGCAGCTTCTTCATGATCATGTGATCAAAATTCAAACCCTTGCAACTGGTTCATATTTATGACCATTGCTGTGTCCAAAGGTGATGCTTTTTCAACCTTCTGACAAGCAGATCAAACAGATAATCAAAGTTGGAAGGGACCTTGTAGGTCATCTAGTCCAACCCCCCACCCAAGCGGGAGACCCTACACTATTTCTGACAAATGGCAGTCCAATCTCTTCTTGAAAGTCTCAAGTGATGGTGCTCCCACAACTTCTGAGGGCAAGCTGTTCCATTGGTTGATTGTTCTCACTGTCAAAGCAAAGACAGTTAAGATTCACTTAAGAATCTGGTAACTAACTTATCGTCTTCAGTGATTCACTTAACAACTGTGGCAAGAAAGATTGTAAAATGGGGCAAAACTCACTTAACAAATGTCTCATTTAGCAAGAGAATTTTTGAGCGCAATTGTGGTCATAAGTTGAGGACTATTTGTATTTTAGAACAACAAAACTACATCTGCATTATAGAGCCAGAGACTGGGGAAATCGCCTACATCAAAAAGTTTCAGGCTCTTAGAAGGTCTAAGCAAATACAATGTTTTTTTTTTTTAATATATTACAATTGTTAATTATTGAGGTACTTACAATATCCAGTGGTGGGATTCAATCTTTTTTAACACCGGTTCTGTAGGCGTGGCTTGGTGGGCATGGCAGGAGAAGCATACTGTAAAATCTCCAGTCAGAGGGAGTATTTGCTGATTCTCCTAACAACTCAAAATTTCCGCTACCATTTCTCCAGAACTGGTCAGAACCTGCTGAATACCACCTCTGAATATGTCTCACATATAACCTGTATTTGCATAACTGCACTTTCTTTCACATACCCCTTTGCCCTGCATAATTTTAACTACTCCATGGATCTCATGAATTGGGTTATAGTTTACAGATCGAATACAAATCAGTTTATCTGCGTTTCCCATCTCAACACAACAAAAACTATACGTTGATTTTTGACAATCATGTTCAAGGGATCCTTGAAAACCACAAAACAAGAAGTCTATATATTGGTAGCATTCAAAGTACTTTTGGTTTTTAAAAAAAATAGTTTTATTAAAAATTATAATTGCAATACTAAAACCTAAAACGAACTAAAAGGAAAAAAGAACAGGGACGGTAGGCACATTGGTGCACTTATGCATGCCCCCTAGAGACCTCTTAGGAAAGGGGTGAGGTCAATAATAGACAGTCTAAGATTAAAGTTTTTGGGGTTTGGGGAAGAAACCACAAAGTCAGGTAGAGTATTCCAGACATTGACCACTCTGTTGCTGAAGTCGTATTTCCTGCAATCAAGTTTGGTGCGGTTTACGTTGAGTTTGTATCTATTGTGTGCTTTTGTATTGTTATGGTTGAAGCTGAAGTATTCATTGACAGGTAGGACATTGCAATGTATAATTTTATGTACTATACTTAAATCGGACTGAAGGCGGTGTAATTCTAGGTTTTCTAGGTCTAGAATTTCAAGTCTGGTGGCATAACATGTTTTGCAATGAGTAGAGGAGTAGAGAACTCTTCTTGTGAAATATTTCTGGACTTTCTCAACTGTGTTCATATCAGATATGTAATGAGGGTTCCAGACTGATGAGCTGTATTCGAGTATTGGTCTAGCAAATGTTTCATACACTCTAGTTAGTAGTGTGATATTACCAGAGAAAAAGCTACATAGTATTAGGTTAACAACTCTTAATGCCTTTTTGGCTATGTAGTTACAGTGGGCTCTAGCACTTAGATCATTAGAGGTGAGTCCTTGACAGAGTTTGGATCATCAACAAGGTCTTGACTTGTATTTATTTTCTTGTATTTTATTTTCTGATTTTTTTCCAATATGTAAGAGAGAGTATTTATTTGTTGAGATTTGACGTTGCCATTTGTTTGAACCATTCTGATACATAGTCGAGGTCTTTTTGAAGGGTAGCAGTATTTCTGTGGTGTTGAATAGCTTTACATCATCGGTGAAGAGAACGCAGTTGCTCTTAATATGATTACAGAGGTCATTTATGTAGAGTATGAAGAGAGTTGGTCCTAGAACACTGCCTTGGGGGGACACCACTGTTGACAGGTACAGAATTTGATAGGACGCTCCCAATTTTGACAATTTTTTGTCTGTTTGACAGGAATGCTTCTATCCAGTTATACAGGTGTCCAGAGGATATCTCATTGTGACAAATCTTTCATCCTTTCTTTTTTGGCTTGCAAAAAGTGGCTTATAGCCATTTTTCATACTTATTACTGTTACAGCATCTCCATGGTCACGAGATCAAAATTCAGGTACTTGGCAACTCACATGTATTTATGATGGCTGCAGTGCCCCAGGGTCATATGATCACCTTTTGCAAACTTTTGACAAGCAAAATCAATGGAGAAACCAGATTCACTTAACCTTGTACTAACTTAACAGCTGTAGTGATTTATTTAACAGCTGTGGCCAGAATAGTCATAAAAAATGGCACAATTCACTTTAAAATGTCTTGCTTAGCAATGGAAGTTTAAGGTTCAATTATGGTCATAAATCGAGGACCAACTGTAATTCAGTTAATCTACTACCCAGTTTACAAATGATTTCCGAAGCAAAACTGATGTAATTCTTCTCTCTGCAGGTTGCTCTAATAATGATTTACTTTCCTCCATTTTTTTCTGCTTTTCTGTGGGTTGCCATTATCTTATTATAATCCAAAAGTGAAAATGTCACAAACAAGGGGAAAAGTCCTACCTTTCTTTCATCTTCCTGTGCTCTTATACTTATACCTCAAGAGTCATTCCATAACTACAGTCAGCATTACTGTCAATATCTCCATAGTATCAGTCTCCTAGGGTAAAAAAGGCAGGAAGCTTAACTAGGTGAACTAAATCTACTTTATTGTTAGTTAGTTGGTTTAGTTTATTGATTAGCCCACAGGCTATATCAAAATACAGAGTTCCAAACACAAATTACTACTAAAATCCTATAAAAACAATTTAAAATAAAATTGGAATAAAATACAATTTAAAATGAAATTGGAATAAAATACAATAATTTAATATATAGATAAATAACATAAGATGAAATTATATTTCAGTGTCATCCCTACAATCTACTCCAATCAGTCCCCAATATGCTGATCTCAACCAAACTATTTTATTCAAGTACTATGCCATATTAAATGTTGTTTTCAAATTCTGGCCACACATAAGGTAAGTTGTTTTAATATGGGGTTCCCAATGGGTACTTTATTGTAAGACTTCATCGACAGAACCTTACTAAGGTACAAAAATGAATGTACAAACTTCCCATCACTACTGTTAACCATCTGATTGATTAGGGTAGGTTTTTCCTATATTTTTTTCTCTGATTGTTAAGTCCTTTGGGAGTTCCCATTCCTCTTGTTTGTTTCCTAAACAGCATCTTTTTCTCTCACGCCCCCCCGCCAGGTCATGCATACATTCCATTACAACTATTACATTCAGCCTCATAATCTGGCTCATATTATCTTATATTTTATTTTGTAAAATACAACAGTGTTCTTCACTAGTAAACAAACATTTCCACAGAGGTCTGGTTTATTTGTCTAATTTAATTCCAATTTATTCAAAAACCTTTCCCCCCCAAAAAAAATCAAATATCTGATATCTATTTCTTGTTATTTTGCCAAAAAAATTTAAATCTTTAAAATCTTTCTTTTTTCTGTATTCCTTTGTAATCCAGTGGAATTTTTATCCTGCCACTTAAAAACGGAATCTCTCTTTAGTTATAAATGCATTAAATCCTCAAGTGGTTAAGAAATGAGGCTTGGGGGAGGGCGGAGCTGGTGTCACAATGATACGGCACGCGATCTTGGAGGTCTGAGATCGCTGCTGATATCTTTGCTCCTGGACGGTCCAAATGGATCTAAACCGTCCTGAAGAGACAGTGAATCTAAAGAGTGCATCCTGTTGATCCCAGGGACACCGCAAAGTCCCTGGTAGATCCAGGAGAAGCTCTTTTTGCCAGCGGCAAAGAGGCAGCCATTAAAGCTGCTGAAGTTGGGACAGCTCCAAAACGAAAGAGAACGGAAAGAGAAAGTGTGCCGGTTTGGTGAGAATTTTTTCTTTACTTTAAGATTTGAAAGGACACCCTGAGGAAAAGAAAGAATCTGTAAAAGTTTTGACAGAAGTGATTAAGCGGCAATTTTAAACAGGAAGTCAAAGTAATATTTTTTTTAAAAAAAATTCTCATTGCTGGATTTTCAACACATGATTTTATATTTTGAAACTGGACTGGTTTTTTTTGTTTCTTCTACCAATTCTTTCTCTCCTTTTTGACTTTATAATATTTTAGGCTAGAGACTCCCTTCTAGTCATCTTTTTAAATATCTTTTTCCCTTTTAAATTAATTTTTATTATATCTGTTAAGCCTGAATTCCCCAACAAGTGTTAAGGAAAACAAACTAAACAGAATGTGTAGCGTAGTCAGATAGGCAGACAGGTAAATGTGTGAGATAAGTTTGTATTTTAGTTAACACGCAGTAAAAAAAAAATACAGATACGCTTGTGCTATCAGAAATATAGTTTATTCCATTAGGAATTATAGCATAGTCAAAATAAACGGTCCATTAGTCATGTATCATTTCAGTCAGTCCAGTCAGGGATACTCAATTTGCAAAATCCGTGTTGAATAGCCAATGTCAGTTCACTTACAATAAATCAGTCCGTATTATCTCTTCTCTCCGTTGAGAAATCAACACTCCTTTCTCTCTTTCCGTTCCAGTAAGGAAAAACGCAGTCATCAATCCATCCAGTAATTAGGGATCATTAAGCCAGAGAGAGAGAGCTGCAATTGACTTGCTTCTTTTATGGTGCTTTTACAACCACACCCTTAATTACATTCTTGTAGTTAAAGTTACACACACTTTAACCAACAAACCATGATAACTTATTTATTATTTTTTACCCAAACCAGTTAGGGTAAACAATGTTATCCCTAACAATATCTTGTTTGGAAAAGGAGGGGGAAAGTGAAAGGAGAAGAAACTTTGTAATACTGCCAACTAGAGGCTTGGAAATATTCTCTCTTTTTTTTCTTGACCAGACAAAGTTGAGAAAGAACTGAGACTTCTTTTCAAGGACGCTGCCTGTTTGATAAGATAGAGGGAAGAGCATGGGAGAGTATTATTGCAGGTGTTCTTCTGGGTTTCTATCAATAACTGTAGTCTGGTGTTGAAGTTTATAGGAAAAAAAGGTGATAAGACTCTGGAGAAGAGAATCATAAATTTTAACAAAAGCCTTGGATAACCAAACAAAGTGCAGTGTGCTCTTTTTACTTTTTTTAAGCTGGGCTATTTCTTACTTTAACAAACCCCCTCCTTACTAGCTTGCTTTTTGTAATAGCTATTTGGAACTTTGGCCTTTTGGAACTTCTTTTTGTCTCTCTTTTTGTTTTTGAAGTCTAATTTTTACATTTGCATTTTATTTTAAAGGAAAAGCTTTAGTATTAATGATTTCCTTCCTTTTTTTTTTAAGGGAGTAGTCTCTTTTCTTTTTTCTCTCTCCCTCCCTTGTATTTTTTTTCTATTTACCTTCCATATTGTTTTTTTTTTTTTTAGTGGCTTTCTTTCTTTCTTTTTAATGCATCCTTTTGTACCTGAGACTTTTGGATTAATTGGATTAAGGTGCTGAAGAACCTGAAGAACTTTCCTTTTCTCTTCTTCAGTTTTTTATTTTTTATTTTTCTGCCTTTTCCAGGATTTAACATTTTTTTCTTTTTTTGTGTGTTTATGGTATTTTCTTCCATTTTTGAGTTTTTACTGCTATCTAACCAATCGATTGGATTAAGGTATACAAGAACCTGAAGAAAATTTATTATTATTATTATTATTATTATTATTATTATTATTATTATTATTATTATTATTATTATTATTATTATTATTATTATTATTATTATTATTATTATTATTATTATTATTGCTTCTTTTTTCCCACTATTTATACTTGGAATTACAACTGGTTATTTCACAAATGGATTAAGGTCTAGAAGAACTTGAAGATTTTGAATTGTCTGAAATGAGTAGGAAACTAACAGCCCCTGGTCCCTCAACTTCTACTTCCTCCTCTTCACCATCTGGAGGACAACGCTCAATACAGACGATGTTACAGCAAGAAAAAGAACAGGAAAAAGTGACGCTGCAGATGATTATGCAAGGAATTCAAAATATACAAATAAGAACAGAGAATATTGAAAAGAGAATAGAGAACATTGAACAAAGAACAGGAAAAACTGATGAAAAGGTGGAGAACATTCAACAAATGATGATGAAGTATGATGAGAGATTCCCAAAAATTGAAGAAGAAGATAAACAAAGAGATAAGAAGATTGGAGATATTGATAGCAGATTAACTGTGGTTGAACAAGATAAAAGTGGGATGTTGAGATGGGAGATGAACAGATCAGAATTTTATCTCAGATTTCAAAACATAGAGGAAGAAAAGGGACAAAACCTAGCTGAGATAATGATAGAAATTTTGGTTGAAGCTCTGGAAATAACTAAAGAGAAGATGATGAATGGAATAGATGAGTTTTATCGAGTCTACACAAGATATGCAATGAGAAATAGCTTACCAAGAGAAGTTCACATCAGATTTACAAAGAAAGCCATTAAAACACAAATATTGCAAGTGGCAAGAGAGAAAACATTGAAATATAAAGACAAGGAGATTGTGGTCCTGAAACAAATACCCAGAAGAGTAAGAGAGATGAGAAGAGAATACCGATTTCTGACTAAAATTCTACTTTAAAAAGAGGTGAATTATAGATGGCTGATTCCAGAAGGTTTAATGTTCACATGGCAAGAACAGAGACATAGAATTGACTCAATTGAGAAAGCTGAATTATTTTGGATTTCTGGTTTGCAAGGCTTTGGCAGCAGCAGGGATTCGTGACTCCGCGCAATCCCTGCTGCGTTCGCCGCCGAGGTACCTCCGATCCGTTTGGATTTGGAGGATATAGCTGCCCTGTAGAGGCAGCTGAAGACAGGGGGACCCGGACAGGGGGTTTGGGGGTGTCGCAGACCCCCTCCCCAGCCGGCAAAACCCCCTTTTCCCAAGGCGGAGGAGCGGCGGTCAGCAATGGCTGCCACAAAGAAGCCTGCAGCTGGACAAGATCGTGCAGGAGGAAGAAAGTAGGAAGAGTTGCGAAGAAGTGAAAGTGGTTTTTGCTGACTGGGATAAAGTAAGAGAAAGTACCCTGGAACTTGAAATTTGCCAAAGATAAATTGTTTCCAGAGAGATTTACAAGCGGCGAATGGAATTTTAAAAGGAAAAGTTTTCTTTGTTTCTTTTCACCCTCCTTCCTAATGTGACAGCGGATGGAATCATAAGAGAAATTGGAAAACCTGCATTGGAGGTAATTAAATGCTGAAGGGATAAGGATTTCTGAACTTTTTTTTAAAAAAAACCCTTTTGCTGTGAGTGGGAAGGGAGAGGGGGAAAAATTGAGCAGAATTCGAAAATAAGGAGAAGATTGCCTAGAATTTTAAAGAGTTATTAAACATTAATAAGACTTCTAAAAGATATATTTTAAATGGAACTTTGTGACTAAACAGTAACCTCAGAAAGAGAAAGTGAAGAAGAAACAACTTATTTGGATTGTTTGGTGATCTTGGAATTTCTGAGAGCTACCTTTGATTAAAAGCACTTGGGTGGTTGTTTGGAAAAACTTTTTCTTTCTACAATGGCATCACTTGTGGATGAATTGAAATTTGAATACCAAAAATACAAAAAAGAAGAACAAGAAGGGAAGGATTCTTTTGGCACTCTTTTTCAATTTTTAGAAATGGCGGTTTGTGCTTATGAAAAGCTGACTGCGCAACAGGATGACTGGGATAAAGAAGAAGCCATTTTTGATGAACAAGTGACTTTATCTGGGGAAGGAAAGGAAAAAGAGGAAAAGGAAAAGGGGACTTTAAGACATGGAAAAACAACCAAAAAAGAGAAAAATAAGGTGAAAAGTGGATACTATGTTAGAAAACAACAGAAAGGAGGAAAGCAGAAGAAGAAAAGGGGGTAAAGGAGAGACAAGGGGGTAAAAAGGGCAAGGAGAAGAATAAGCAAGGGAGAAAGGAAGGGATGAGAAGCCTCAATGGTGGGGAGCAAGATGCAAAGAAACAAAATTCTTTTAGAGATAATGGGTAAACTTTATTGAAAAAGGGATTCTGGAAAGGTACATAAGATTGTACTTTTATTTTTGTATTTAGAAATAATCTTAGAAAATTGAAACAACATGTAATTTAAAATGTGATAAAACATTTAGTGTAACTTAGTGAAACTTTTGTGAAGAAAAAGAAAGCAATGAAATAAATGAGATAATTGGAGTAGGAGAAGGGGGAACATTTTAACAAAATAATGATTTAAAATATGTGATGTGGGGGGGGAAATAACTATGGAAAGCATAAGTGTTCCCATAAAGGTATGATATTTAATTGAAAATAATGTGTAAAGTGTTTAAGATATAAATGGATATCCATATTAATGATTAGATTGTGTAACTTTAGTGAAATCTTTTGTGAAGAAAAAGAAGGCAATGAAATAAATGAGATTTGTAGGAGAAGGGGGAACATTTTAATGAAATAATGATTTAAAATATGTGATGTGGGGGGGGGGGGGAATAATTATGGAAAACAGAAGTGTTCCCATAAAAGTATGATATTCAACTGAAAAGTAACGTGTAAAGTGTTTAAGATATAAATGAATACTAATATTAATGATTAGATTTGTATTGGCATTGATAATAAAAAATATTGTATAATTTTAGAATGTACCAAACAGAATCCCAATGTAAGCTATGTATTATATTAAGTATTATAAATGTAGGGGAAAGAGATAAAGGCGTCATACTCCAATTAGTGTACAGGAGAAGTTTTGTTTAAAGAAGAAAGATAAATGGATAGCTGGAAACAGAACAGACAAAGAATAATAAATATTATGATTTGAATTGAGATGAGATAAATAAAATAAAACTAAGAAAGTTTAAAAGAGATGAGAAGATATATAGAAAATTGAAAATGGTAATAAGATATGGAATGGTATATAAAATGAATATGAATTTGAATTTGTGTCTGTACGAAGAGTTTTAACCCAGGACTAAGCAACTTTCAGAAAAGATGTTTTTTGTTTCTATGTTTTGTGTTTTTGTGTGTTTATGCTTGATTGAGTTAATAAAACCTTGGAGGAATGTTAGAACAGGATAATTGAGAATAAAAGATAGAAGAGAATAAAACAAGTCAGAGGAAAATATAAGTATAATGAATAAAAACATATAAAATAGATAAATATAGAAAAGAAATATAATTGAATAAAAGTAAAGGGAGAAATAATGAGAAATTCGAAAGGATGTATGTGTTTATAAGGAAATGTGTCAATGTTGTATAAAATAATGTTTTATTTGCTTTGTTAAAATTTACAAATAACTTTCAGAAAAGGGATTTTATGTTCTTATGTTTTATGTTTTGTTTGTCTTTAAAAACTAATAAAATTTGTTTTAAAAAAAAAGAAAGCTGAATTATTTTATACAGAATATTTTGGAGGGAAAGAGGAGGAGGCAGAAAAAGAAATGTCACTAATTGAATTCCAAGAGGACTGCCAAATAGTGACTGAAAAAGAAGAAGGTGCAGTAGGCAGAAAGGTGGAAGTCAAAGAACAATGTGAACCAAGATCTACGAGAGCTGCTAAACCTAACTACAAAATATAACCATGGAAGAGGAAAAACTGATTACAATTAACATAAATGGACTTAACAGCTGTTAAAAGAAGGAAAACTTTCCACAAATTAGAGAAATTAAAATTTGATATAATCTGCTTACAAGAAATACATATTAAAAAGCAACATGAACAATTGCTGATACAGCCAAAATTAGGGAAAGTATTTACTTCTTTGACACAATGCAAGAAAAGAGGAGTGGTTTTATACATTAAAGATATTATCCCAGTCAAATTGATCTATACTGATGACGATGGAAGATTACTAATGGTGGAAATAATGGACAATAATATGAAAACACTCCTGATTGCAATCTATGCCCCGAATGACAATCAAGAAGAATTTTATAGAAAATTACATATGAAAATAATTGAACTGGACTATGCTAATATAGTTACGATGGGAGACTTTAATGGAATTGTAGGTAATAAATTGGACTATACAGCACAGAAAACAACAGAGCAAAAAGAAAGACTCTCCCTAAATCTTTTTTTTTTAAATGATAGATGAAATAAATTTAAAAGATACACGGAGAGAAAGAAATGCTAAGACTAAACAATACACCTTCTATTCAAACAGACATTGATCATGGGCCAGAATAGATATGATATGGATGTCAAAAGAATTGTTAGCTAATATCCAAGAAATAAATATTGAAACAAGTACTTGGTCAGATCACAATCCAATGACAATTAAATGGAAAGGACAAAGAAGATCTAGATGGACGTTAAATAATACTATATTAAAGGAAAAAAATTTCATACAGAGGATGGAGAAAGAACTGGCTTTCTTCTTTACAGAAAACAAAAAAGAAGATACATCAATGCAGAACGTATGGGATACAATGAAGGCATGTGCCAGAGGCTTGATAATAGACTATACAAGGAAAAGAAATACCGTGAAAAGACTAGCCTCTAAGGCATTAGAGGATGAGTATAAAGGACTTGAAAAAGAGCTACAGAAAATGCCACAGAAAATTAATTTAAAAATGGATATAATTAAACATAAAATGGGACTAATGGAAAAAGAAGAACTAGCGCAGAAAATCAGAGGTGCGAAACAGAACTATTTTGAAGATGCAAATAAATCAGGTAGATGGTTAGCATATAAATTGAGAAAGGAGAAAGAATCAAGGAAAATATTACAATTAATAGATGACCAAGGCCAAGTTTGCTATGGTAGTAAAGAGAAGAAGGAAATTATATGAGACTATTATGGGGAACTATATACACAAGAAAATATTGATGAGGAAAGAGTTAAACAGTACTTATAGAATGCTAATCTACCCCAGATACCTAAAGAGATTGAAACAATGTTAGAAAGCAATACAACGATGATGGAGTTAACTGAAGCACTTAAGAAGCAAAACAATGGAAAGGCACCAGGCCCAGGTGGACTTCCGGCAGAATTTTATAAAACACTACAAGAATCATTGAACCTTCCATTGCTAGAAGTTATGAATGAAGTTATGTTAAAGAAGAAGATACCCAAATCATGGTCAGAAGCTTATATTACACTTGTCCCAAAAGAGGAAGCCGATCCATTACAAATCAAGAATTATTTCCTTACTAAACGCAGATTATAAAATTTTTGCTTCAATATTGGCAGAAAGACTTAAAAAATACTTAAACAATTTTATCCATCCTGATCAAAATGGATTTCTGCCAAAGAGACAAATTAAAGACAATATAAGAGTAATCTTGGACACTTTGGAATACTACGAGGCATACCCTGAAAAACAAATGGCTTTGATATTTTTAGATGCACAGAAGGCATTTGATAATGTGAATTTCATAATGTGAATTGGAGATTCATGTTATTACAGCTGGAACAGATGGGCTTTGGTAAAAAATTTATTCAAGCAATAGAAGCTATATATCATAACCAAACAGCAAGGGTAATGCTAGAGGGAGAACTGACAGACTCTATTGATATAAGAAAAGGAACAAGACAAGGGTACCCACTATCACCTCTGTTGTTTGTGTTAACTTTGGAAGTACTAAATAGAAATATTAGAGATGAAAAGAATATAAAAGGGATAAAAATTAAAAAGGAAGAACTTAAGTTGCAAGCATTTGCAGATGATCTGGTTTTTATCTTAGAAGACCCACTAGAAACAGCATCAAAACTGATAGAAAAGATAGAGACATATGGAATGGTGGCTGGTTTGAAAATAAATAAAGATAAGACAAAGATCTTGACAAAGAATATGCTATCAAGACAAAAGGAAGAACTGGCAGACCTATTGAAAATTCAGGTCACGAATAAGATCAAGTACTTGGGGATATACTTGACAGCAAGATGCAGTACACTAAAAGAGAATAATTATATCAAACTTAAACAGCAGATAGCGCTAGATTTGGTGAAATGGGAAAATTTACAACTGTCATTAATAGGAGAATATCAACAATCAAGGTGAATATATTATCCAGAATTTTATATTTGTTTCAAACAATTCCAATCAGGCTTGGGAAAGATTACTTTGAAGATTTAAATAAAATTGCGTTGAAATATATATGGCAAAGTAAGAAAGCGAGAATAAAGTTAAAACTTTTGCAAGATGCCAGAATAAGAGGAGGATTTGGTTTGCCTAATTGGGAGTTGTATTACCAAGCTACAAATTTGATGTGGGTTAATGAATGGATAACATTAAGAAATACTAGATTGTTGACATTAGAAGGACATGATCTGTTGTTGGGGTGGCATGCTTTTTTTATGGTATAAAGGAACTAAAACACAGGGGTATTTTAGAAGACATTATATACGGGAGTCTCTGTGGTGAAACTGGGAGAAGTCTAAAAGGCAATGTTATTTGAAAATTCCAGTCTGGCTATCAACTATTGAAGCATTTTCTTCTCCTATAATATATAAAAAGGAACAAACAGTTAGATATGGTGAAATATTGAATGAAAAGGGTGAACTTAAATCTATGCAAAAATTAGAGGAAGAAGGTATAAAGATGAATTGGTTTTCATATGTGCAAATTCATTCAAGGTATGACAAAGATTCTAAAACAGAAGGTTTCTATGATAAACTGACTGACTTAGATAAGATTTTGACAGGTACTGATGAAAAGGTGATTAAAAATTTTATGGATATTTATTAGAAATTAAACTAGAAGAACAAGTTAAAGAAACTATGATTGCTTGGGGGAAGAATTTTGGATATGGGATTGATCTAGAGAAATGGCAAAAATTGTGGTCTCAAAATTATACAATGACAATGTCAACAGCATACAAAGAAAATTTGTATAAGATGTTTTACAGGTGGCATTTCCCCCCGACAAGAATAGCAAGAATGTTCAAGAACAAATCTGAAAAATGTTGGAAATGTCATGAGCTACCTGGCTCATATTACCATATGTGGTGGACTTGAGGGATGCCAAAAAATATTGGACTAAAATCCACACGTGGTTGGAAAAAATGACAAAAAAGCATATAGACTTGAAACCAGAGATACTTTTATTGGGAATTTTATCTCAAATATATAGTAAAGAATTGAAATACCAGATTGTAAATGTATTAACAGCGGCTAGGATTGTATGTGCCAAAAACAGGAAAAATAAGAAAATGCCATTACAGGAGGAAATTATTAAGAAAATATTGGAATGTGCTGAAATGAGTAGATTGACATTTGAAATAAGAGAACAAGATGATAAACAATTTTATAAAATTTGGGATCTATTCTATTAATGGTTAGACACTAAAACATGGTAATGAAATATGTAGATTCTTAGAAAATAATAAATATATAAAGTTGTATTTTTTTTTCTTATTATATCTACAAAATGATTCTAGGATAGATTTGAGATGATAATATGAACTGTCATAAAACAAATTAAGTAAAATATGGATTATTTCATAAAACATGAATGAATAAAAGTATAGTCAAATGATTGATTAACAATGATATTAATGTATTTAATATTTGATTGAAAATATGAGAATATATACAATGTAATTGTAATTGAAGACTACGAAATGGAAGCACAAAACAATTTGTAAACCAACCGACACACTGTATGTATATATATATATATATGGAAGATGGCTTGATGTTTTTATGTTTTGTTTGTCTATGTTTGTCTTAAAAACCAATAAAAATTAAAAAAGAAAAGAAAAGAAATGAGGCTTCGACAAATTTTATGTTCATGTAGGCTATAAAAGACATGATGAACAGAAGATTTGAGGACATTTTGAATAAAATACAGAGCATGAAAGAGGTTCAGGAAATGGGACTCTGACATCCGGTTTGCAAGGCTTCGGCGGTGGCAGGAATCCACGATCGTGTGTAGTTTCTGCTGCGCATGCCGCTGGAGTGCCTCCGATCCGGATTTGGGGGCTAATAGTTACCCCGTAGAGGTAACTGAAGATAGGGGAGATCCGGCAGGGGTCCGGGGGAATCACAACCCCCCTCCTCAGCTGGCTTAACTCCCTTTTCCGAAAGCGGTGGAGCGGTGGTCAGCAATGGCCGCCACAAAGAAGCTTTCATCTGGATAAGAATGTGCAGGAGGAAGCTGAGAAAGTGAAAGTTCTGGCTGACTGGGATAATAAGTAGCATTTAAATACCCTGGAATTTGAATTTCATTAAAGATACATCACTCCCAAAGAAGATTGGAAAAAGCGGCGAATGAAAGTTAAAAGGGAAAGTTTGTTTTTTCTCACTCTCCTTCCTTATGGTGACAGCTGTTGAACGAGAAATCGGAAAAACCCGCTTTGGCATCAGCAGGTAATTAAACTGAAAAGTAAAGCCAAGGGGACAATAAAGATTTCTGAACATTGGAAAAAAAAAACTTTCTTCGTTATAAGTGAGAAGGGAGAGGAAAAGAATTAATATTAAGATTTTGCTGGAGGAGGCTGCTTGGAATGTATAAGATTAGAGCTAAATTGTAACAAGACTTCTAAAAGATACATTTTAAATTGGAACTTTGCAACTGAACTGTAACCCCAGGAAGAGAAAGTGTAAAAAGAAGAAAGTGCTAAATGAAACAGTCTGTGTGTATTTGGATTGCTTGGTGACTTTGGGACTTTTGGAATATTATTTGAAAGACTAAAAACATTTGGGTTGTTTAAAAAAATTTTTTTTCACAATGGCATTACTTGTCGATGAACTGAAAATGGAATTCAAAAAGTTAAAAGAAGAGGAACAAGAAGGGAAGGGCTCTTCTGGCTCTGTTTTCCATTTCTTAGAAATGGCGATTTCTACCTATCAGAAACTACAAGAACAACAAGAAGATTGAGATGAAGAAGAAGCCATCTTTAATGAACAAGCAACTCTACCTGGGGAAGAAAAGGGAAAGAGGGGAAAGGGAATGGAGAATTTAAGACCTAAAAAAACAACCAAAAAAAGAGAAAAATAAGGTGAAAAATCGATACAATGTTAGAAAGCAACAGAAAAGAAGAACACAGAAGAGGGTGGAGATCAAGAGGGTGGAGATTAAGAGACAAGGGGATAAAAAGGCTAGATTGGAGAAGAAACGAAGGGAAAAGGGGGAGAGAAGTTGCAAAGGTTTGAAACAAGATGTAAAGAAACAGGATTTTTTCAGAGATAATGGGTACAAATATAATTAAAAAAGAGATTCTGCAAAAGTACATAAGATTGTATTGTTGTATTTGTATTTGAAATAATGTTAGAAAATTGGAACATTATATGATTATAAAATGGGATAAAATATTAAAAGGAATGTGTAAAATGTTTAAGACTTAACGATAGAGTTTAATTTGTTATGGATTATTGTTTTAATTATATTATAAACTTTTTTTTTTAAATGTAGCTTTAGAATGTACTAAGCAGAATCCGAATGAAAATTATATATTATTTTAAGTGTTAAATTTAGGGGAAAGATATAAAGGCGTCATACTTCAATCAGTGATTACAGGAGAAATGTTGTATTAATGAGAAAAGATAATAGATAATTGAAACAGAACAGACAAAAGATATAAGCATAATGATCTAAATTGAGATGAAATAAAACAGAATTAAGAGAGTGAAAAGAGGGGAGAAGCTATAGAGAAAATGTAGAATGGTAAATAAGATATGAAATGGTATATAAAATGAGCATGAATTCAAATTTATGTCTGTACAAAAAGATGTAACCCGGGATTAAGCCGCTTTCCAAAAAGAAGTTTTATGTTTTCATGTTTTGTGTTTTGTTTGTGTATGTTTGTTTATTGGAAATTAATAAATTTAAAAAAAAGAGGTTCAGGAAATGGAGACACAAATCACAGAGTTATTACAGAGCTATAAATTATTTTAAATTATTTAAATAATTTTGATAATATTTTTAGTATATGTTTTGTTTTTACTAATCATACAAACAGTAGAGATACTGAATATCTGAATACATACATAAATGAAAATGTTTTTGTTACACTACTGTTATTGTTACATATTGATACTTATGTTTCTCCTTTGCTTTTTCCTAATAGCAAAAAGCAAAGGAGAAACAAACAGAAGTATCAACATCTAACAATAATAGTAAAATGATTAATAAAAACCAAAACAGATACTAAAAAAATAAATAAATACATAAAGAAATAAAAAAAAAACATCTTATCATCTTATCATCTTATCTTAGGCAGGCAACTTGACTAGCCAGCTATGCCGGGGTCCTCCTTGGTCTTCTTGGAGCTTGCTGCAGCGAGGACGGCTGGGCAGCCAGCCAGAAGTCGGCACTCAACTGGGGCTAGCGGTGGTGGCACAAGAAGATAGGTGACTGGCGGGGCTTGCTGCTTTGCCTCCTCACTCACCAATTGGTGGTGGAAGGCAAGGCAGAACAATGGTGCGGTAGGCCATGGGAGGGAGAAGATGGAGCCATCCAAAGATGGTGGCTGGCCAAAGATGGCGGCTACTGGCTGGGTGAGGCAGGTAGCAAGGGTGGCTGGGCAGCCTAGGAGTCATCACTTAACCGGGGCTGGCGGAGGCAGGAGAAGGTTGGCGACCAGCGGGGCTTGCTGCTTTTACCTCCTCACTCACCAATCAGTGGTAGAAGACAAGGCAAAAACAATGGAGGGCCATGGGAGAGAGAAGATAGTGGCGGATGAGGCAGGCAGCGTCAGCGAGGGCGGCTGCAGCCTGGGAGTCATTGTAAGGTCTTAACTGTGCCTGGCGGTAGCAGCAGGTAGGTGACTGGGTTTTGCTTGGAGATCTCACTCGCCGATCCGCGTCTTCAGTAATGGCAATTGGCTAGGGGAGGCAGGCCGGGCAAAGCAGGCAGGCTGGGCAAGGGAGGCAGGCAGGCCTAGGAGGTGTTTTGCTTATTAATGTTTGGATGGCATAAAGCAGACAGATCAACTCCACAAAGCATCCATACAAAGTCTTTTTTATTGGTTCATCAGGCATCCTGTCAACTCACATTTATGACGAGGTTCTTCTTAATGTCCAATCATTTGCATATCTGAATTGTGGTGTAGAAAGATAATAAAGTCTCAACCCCATGATGATTGAAGTGACTGCATGGTATGGTGGATTCAGGCAAGAGTGAAGGAGCCTCCCCCAACCCAACAAGGGTCAAGTTAGTGACCAATCAGGATTACAGATGTGACCAGATGACATGTACTACATTTCCCAGGATACCTTAACTACATTTACCATGATGCATTCCCTTAAGGGAACAGCTCTCAATTCCTAATTAACTATCCCAAATCCCATTAACTCTAAACTGTCTGGACAGCACACTTCCTGCCTGGAATTGTAAATTCCACTAACTAAGTAAAGAGCAATTAACTAATATAAACAGTAAAGAGTAATACTAACTGAATAGCAGATAATTATATAACTAAAATAAACAGTTAGCTATATAACTAAAGGAAACAGTAAATAGCAATAAAAGTATCAAACAAAGCAAAGCATGCAAAGCTTAAGGTTCAATCTTCAAGTTCAGCCTTTCTCCGCAGTAACACAAGATCAGTGACCGGTCTAGTGTAGAACTTCTTGGTGCAAGTCTGCTGGTCGCAGGAGGAATCTAGCAACCTCACTATTAGGATCTCAGCTTTGTGGATAAGCCCATCAGAGCTGGGCAGGGTTTGATGTACAAGTCCCATAGGCCATGCATTCCAATGCACATCCTTGTCTTTCAGCAAGACAAGGTCTCCCTCTTCGAGGTTCAGTTCTTTGGTCTTCCATTTATGGTGGTCTTGTAGGGTAGACAGCTACTCTTGCTTCCAATGGTTCCAAAAGGTGTTGGCAAGCTGTTGAACTTGTCTCCATTGTTGTTTTTACAAGTCCTTAGAATCAAAGTTCCCTCATGGTGTGGGCCAATCACCCGTCTTCTGCATTAGCAAGGCAGCTGGAGTGAGAATAGTCAGATTCTCAGGATCTGAAGAGACCAGAACTAAAGGTCGGCCATTGATGGTGGCCGCGACTTCTGCCATAAGGGTAGATAGAGTCTCATGTGTCAGTTGAGGTGCTTTTGCCAACATGGAATCTAGGATTCTACGAGCTATTCCAATCATGCATTCTCACGCTCCTCCCATGTGAGATGCATGGGGAGGATTAAATATCCATCTGCACTTGTTGGCTTTAAGGTAGCCATTGATCGGCGGGTTAGAGTGAATGCCGTTATCTATCTGTAGTTCTTTACAAGCGCCTACAAAGTTCATTCCACAGTCACATCTGAATACCTTGACTGGGCCTCTGTGGGCTTGAAACCTCCTCAGGGCGTTGATGAAGCAAGAGGCATCCATACATTCGATGACTTCGATATGGACCGCTCGAATGCTAAGGCAAGTAAAAAGTACTGCCCATCGTTTGCTGTTAGCTTGACCGCCCCTGGTCCATTGGAACATACCACCACTGCATGGGTTCAGTAGAAAGATAATAAAGTCTCAATCCCATGATGATTGAAGTGACTGTATGGTATGGTGGATTCAGGCAAGAGTGAGGGAGCCTCCCCCAACCCAACAAGGGTCAATTTAGTGACCAATCAGGATTACAGATGTGAGCACATGACATGTACTACATTTTCCAGGATACCTTTGTTGAGGTAATTCCCCGTTAGGAGAATGAGCGCATACAGGGAGACGTAGTGAGAGTAATGTTGAATAACACACATACAGCACACAAATACACTGTACAGTAAATGTAGGTTTTTACTTCCAATAAACGTTTAAGCAAATTCCAAGATAAGCAGTCCAAGTCATTCATAGGTAAAGCAGTCAGTGTTCAGTTCAGGGATAATCTAAATATCAAAGTCCAGTATCAAAAAACAGTTCAGTAACAGACTTACATCAATGATCAGTAACAGTCATTAGGAGGAACGGCAACTCTCTTCAACAGAAGAAACAGAGACTCACTGAGACTTCCTGAGACTGTCTTCTGAGACTAAACAACCCAGGTTTCTGTCTCCATCTTATGGCCGTTTGAGAAACCACACCCAATTACAGTTTTCGGATTCTCTTAAAGATACAGTATTAAAATGTCTATCCTAGTTTATATATTTCCAACCCAAATAACTGTTAGGTGACTTACATTCCTAACAACCTTAACTACATTTACCATGATGCATTTCCATAAAGGGATACCTCTCAATTCCTAATTAACTGTCCCAAATCCCATTAACTCTAAACTGTCTGGACAGCACAGGAGGCATGCATGCAGGCAGGCCTGGGAGACAGGCAGGCAGGCAGGCCTGGGTGGCAGTCCAGGCAAGGCAGTCCAGGCGGGAGAGGGCAGCTAATAGTGGTGGCAACTGGAGCTTGCCCTTATTCACCCAGATCAAGCAAGGTGACAGAAGGGAGGCAGCGATGGCTTCTGAGAGCAATGGTGGCAGGTGGGAAAATGTGGGAAGCCTAGCACACATGCGCTATAAGTAGTGACTGGGCGGGGCAGAATGGGACGGGTGGGGAAGAATAGTATCAGCAATTGTTGCGCATGCATGCGATGTCATGCATATGCAATAATGGCTGACTGGGCCGGGAACTGAGAAGCGGGTGGAGCGGGGCTGGCAGCAGGGGATAATGCCATTCCCAATTGTCGCGCATGCGTGCAATGTTGCGCATGTGCAATAATGAATGACTGGGCCAGGAACTGAGGGGCGGGGGTGGGAGAATGCATCCCCGATTGTTGCACATGCACACAATGTTGCACATGCGCAGTAATGAAAAACTGGTCTGGGAACTATTGGGAACGTTAACAACCGGTGCAAACCGGTAGAATCCCACCCCTGCTTAACACGTGCAAGACTATTCTTCAAGTTTTAACTAGCAAAATAATATTAATTTTCTGACTGCTAATATGTTAATTATCATCTACAATATTTATTCTTCATATGGCACAAAGCTTAGAAGGATACTGGGCATGGATCACCACCACTGCCACATGATCATTCTTTCCTTATTATGTGCAGACTTCCAGATGAAGCAAATCTGAGAACATGTTTAACCATGAGAAATTTCTATAGCAAGAATACTTTATGAGATATATGATATTGAAAATAAATGATAGACACATTGTATTATGTAGCATATAGTACTGTTGTCCTTTGAAACATCTTTAAAAGTATAGAAACGTTGCATATATTACCTAATTTAATAAAACCATTGTGAATCATTTCATGTTAGCTAATCCTGTTCTAGATGTTAGCTGGAAAATTTATTCCTCTGGGGGACACATAAAGAAACTACAGTCTGTTTTCATAATTTTGTATTGATTGGATTTACATAGTCTGTATGCAAGAATTCAGGGACATCTTCACAAATTCATCTCAAACAAAAATCAGTTATTGCTCTATTGTTCAACAGCACCTTAGAGCTGATTCACTTTTATTTGTGTATAACTTCATTATCATGGAGATCCAATTACATTCTGCACATTCTCAGAGGCATTGCATATTCATTTTTGGGGACAGAGGGAGATTTGAAAGCAATATTTGGGACCAAACATGATTATATTTAATTTTTCACTCTGTGAATGCTCATAGACATCTTTGCTACAATTTCATTGAAGAAAGCTTCTAGTCCAGACACTGCTTCCCAAAATATTAATCTGAATGTTTGTCTTTGGGATACCTTTTCTCATTTTTTTTGCATGCAGGAATTCTAAAACAATTGAATTACAAAATGTTGTACTTTGAAGCAGCTATGAGATTTTATGGAAAAATAAGCCCATAATTTAGCAGATACTTTTAAAATAAACCATAATTGCCAATATTCGTAATCTTTTTTTTTTAAAGAAGAATGATTAAACAAGGATAGTGTCATGCAATGCAATCTCTCTGAAATAATAAACATATTAGCTAAAACAGAAAAATCTTAATGGAGAACATGAGGCAGGAACAAATTGCTTATAGTCCTTTATTTGTTAATTTGATAATATAAAGACATTTCTCTGATGGAAAACTTCTGAGTACATGGGGAGAGGTAATAGATATAAAAGTTATTTTTGAAACCATGGCAAGATAATACTTACTCATGTTCAGGACTTCTACCCTGCCTTTTCTCTAAAAGTTCATTGTGAATTAACAATGCAAAAAAACCAACCAGAATGCTTAAACATAGGGAAAAATTCAGATGATATAAATGTTATTGCATTATTTGATAAAGTGACAAAATTAATGGACCAGTGAAATGTTGTAGATCTAATTTACTTGGACTTCAGTAAGGCATTTGATAAAGTTGAGCAAACCTACTACTTGATAAAATAGAAAAATGTGAGTTAGATAATATCACCATCAGATGGATTTATCAGATGTCCCAATGTTCTGTCATATGCCCAGGGCTCTTCAATATCTTAATCAATAATTTAGATGTGGGGATTGAAGGAAAATTCATCAAATTTGCAGATGAGACTAAGTTGGCAGAAATAGCTAATATTCCAGAAGATAGGCTCAAGCTACAGAAGGATCTTAACGAAGTTCAATATTAGAATCCAGGGGTGGGATTCTACCAGTTTGCACCTATTCACTAGAACCGGTTGTTAACATTCTAAGCAGTTTGGAAAACCGGTTGTTAGAAGAAATTACTGGCCTAATCCTGTAAGGAAGGCAGGAAGGAAACATTCTGGTGTTGCTTACAGAAACTGCCTCTCCATTAACCCTTATTACATTCTTGGCAGGACTAGACTTCCTGTCTCAGGAACTTCTCTGGAGTTTTTTCTCTCTTCTTTTCTGGTACTTTGCTTGTGTGGAGTGACCATTCAAAGTTACATTGGCACTGAAAAAAGTGACTTATGACCATTTTTCACACTTACGACTGTTGCAGCATCCCCACAGTCATGAGAGGCCAGAAGAGGAGATGCGTGCCTCAATGTGAGTGATGTTGATGCCCAGCCAATAACATGACCACCAAGCCATGTCCACCCAGTCACATAACCACCAAGCCACGCCCACCACCTAAGCCACGCCCACAGAACTGGTTGTTAAAAATTTGAATCCCACCCCTGGCTCTATCTAACAAAATGAAATTCAATGGAGAAAAAAGTAAGGTTGTACATTTAGACAAGAAAAGTCATATTCATAGATATAGAATAGGTGGTGTCTGCCCAATAGTAATAACTGTGAGGCAGATTTTGGAGTTCTAGTGGAGAATCACTTAAATATAACCAGCAGAATGCTGCAGCTGCGAAAAAAGCCAACATGGTCCTAGGCTGCATTAAGTGCAGTGATAGTACTACTTTATAATGCCTTGGTAAGTCCAAACATTGCATCCAGTTTTGGTCGCCAAGATATAAAAAAGATGTTGAGATTCTAGAAAGAGTACAGAGAAGAGCAACAAGATGATTAGGAGACTGGAGGCTAAAACTCATGAAGAACGGTTACAGGAATTGGGTTTAATAAAAAGAAGGACTAGGCGTGATATGATAGCAGTGTTCCAATATTTGAGCTGCTACCACAAAGAAAAGGGAGTCAACCTATTCTCTAAGCACCAGAGGGTAGGACAAGAAGCAATGGATGGAAACTAATCAAGGAAAGAAGCAACCTAGAACTAAGGAAAAACTTCCTGACAGAACAATGAATCAGTAGAACAACTTGCCTGCAAAAATTATGGGTGCCCCAACACTGGAGGTTTTTAAGAAAAAATTGGGCAACCATTTGTCTGAAAAGGTTTAATTTTCTGCTTGGGCAGGGGATTGGACTAGAACAGGGGTTGCCAATCTTTTGGATCTCAGGGACCACCAAACTCATAATTTTAAATCCCGGGGACCACTAATATGAATTTTGACTGATGGTGGCTTGCTGACGTTGGTGTGGGAGAGAGAGAGAAAGAGAGAGAGATCTGATCTAACTTCTTTCTCTCCCTCCCTCCCTCTCTCTCTCTCCCCCCCCTCTCTCTATCTCTCTCTCTCTCACACACACACAAACACACACACATATAAACACACAGAGGCAGGAGTGGGATTAAAATTTCTTAACAACCAGTTTTGTGGGCATGGCTTAATTTGTGGGTGTGGCTTGGTGATCATGTGACTGGCTGAGCATGGCTTGTATGTAAATATTATAAATATTGATGTAAATATTGATTATTTTTTTTATAAAAAAAGAGCAACTTTTACCCAAAATCAGGCAAAGCAGGCAGGCAGATTGAGTTGCTCACAGAATCATAGATTCACTCAGAGATATATCTTTCTGCCATCAGCTATCTGAGTCTGCACTGAATAATAGAAGCTTCAGTCCTAAGGAAGGTTCAGCTCTGCTTTTAAGCAGAGCCAAAGATCTAAAGATTAGCTAGAAAGCAAGAAATCCAACGATTTCCTGCTTTCTAGCTAATCTAAATCTCCTGGCACAGAAGAACAGCTGATGGTTTGGGGCGGGAAGGACTTATAACTTAGCAGGCAAGTTTGCCAGGTAAGGAGTGAGTGGGCGGGGAGGGTTTCTGGGGCCAAGTGGGTGGTGCAGCCTTATGTTTCCCTGCAGCCTGGATTAATTGCTCTGCGGGGTGCTCTGGGGATGACATTTCTCTGCGGACCACCAAAATTTTCTCGTGGACCACCAGGGGGCCATGGCCCACTAGTTGGCAACCACTGGACTAGAAGACCTCCTAGATGCTGTCAGATTCTGTTATTCCGTTATTCCTTTCCTGAGCAATTTTATTAAAGTGTGACACAGGCCACTAATGGCTGGTTGGTTGGCTAGTTTTGCTTCATGTCACTTTGAAGTCTGAACTTTGGATAGCACACAAAATTTTACCTAAAATGGGTTCCAAGACCTGGTTATTGTTCTTATTGCTGTTTTTGGCCTGATCAGAAGCAGAATAACAAATTTATTGGGAAAAAGTTTAATTAGAGAGAGTAACTTTTTTAGAGCTACCAGTACCTTTATACTCCATAATGCTGTCTTGAATTCTGAAATGCCAAGTCAGTTACAATTTTTAAAAATTCTTTCATCAGAAGACATTGTCAGCACAATTCTATAGAGCTCTGTATAATATTACATAAGTTAGCCTTTGCTCATTCAGTGAGAATGTTCTTTCCTCTGATTAACTTTGTAGTGTTTTTTGTCGCTCAGGCAGATTTGGGCTGCAGAGTTAAGGGACAATTTAATTGTCCTACAACATCCCTAACACTGGTCAAAGGATACTCTATAATGCAATACATTATATTGTGGTAGTAGTTCTACTGCTAGTGTAATATAATTGTAATTGCATATAAATAGTAAACAAAGTGAAACAAAAGCTTAGCCAGTCACTTCATGATGCAGTGTACTGAGACAAAGCATCTTGTGAAAAGGACAAATAGAAGTAGCTGTTCTGGAGAATGGGTATGCTGGGTCTGGATCCTCTGAATTTTATTTGTAGTTCCAGAAATGACAAAAAGTTATGGTAGTAGTTTCCAAGCAATCAAAAGGGCTAAGTCTCCACCCTATAGAACTTAACAATTTCTAGTCTGCAATTTCTATATGACTTAGGTCTGGTGATTTATAAAAACACTCCAATGAGATGGGAAAATGCAAGCCATTTTATGATGGTTGCTTTCTATAATATCCATACAATATAAAGAATTGTCTTTGTTTTGCTTTGCTCTGGATTCTTTTTCTTGTTTATGTTTTCATAGATCATATTTGGATGACATAGACTGCCTTGCTTCTGTTACTTCTAAGCAGCAGACAGAGTGTTTTTTTGGCTAAAGATCAGATTTTTCATGCTTCAAGTAAATAAAAACTTCAATATATATTCCCTGTTGATCAGAACTTGTATTCTAAATAAGGCACAAGCCTTATGAAACACCTGGGAATGGCAACAAAAGGAAATGACACAGTATATGCAAAATAGACTTTATCTAATGTTTAAATATCATGTTTATTTAACCTGAAGAAGAAACAAACATATAGCTAGGAAAGCCATATAGTTAGCTAAATAGCTTGGAATTTGGGGTTGGGTGGCATAGTTTTGTGCTGGTTTAACTCCTTTCTCCAAGGCTGAGGCCAATCAAGTGTTGATAAGGGTTGAGAGATTTAGCCAACAGCGGTTCTCCTTTGGTGTGCCACAGGGCTCAGTATTCTTTCTGCACCTGTTTAACATTTACATTAAAATGCAGGGTAATATCATCTGTCACCATGAGTTTACATTTACATTTCCACATCTGGTGACCTCAATAGTTCTGTCGCTTCCTATTTCATTGTTTCAGGAGTCTGTAGGATCCTGAATGAGGGAGAACGAGCTAAGACTAAAAGCTGGGTGCATGGAGCTTCCAGATCCAGGTGCATGATATTTTTTAGTTCTGAATGGAGTTGCACTATCGCATTCAGACCCAGTTCACAACCTAGGGATTCTCCTGGAGTGGGAACTGTTGTTCAGAGAGCAGGTTGCAGTTGATGGCTAGGAGATCTTTTGCACAACTTCAGTTTGTGCACCAACTACGGCCTTTCCTGGATCAGAACTCCCTGTGCTCAGCAACTCAATCCCTAGTCATCTCTTGTCTGTATTATTGCAATGCACTTTACCTGGGGCTATCCTTGAAATGCATTCAGAAGCTTCCACTAGTATAAAGTGCAGAAGCACGAACTGTCTTTGGGGTCCATAGAATAGCCCACTGCTTCATGAGCTGTACTGGCTTCCGGTTTGCTTCTGGGTGTAGTTCAATGTGCTGGTTATGGCCTTTAAAGCTCTCCATGGCATGGGTCCAGGTTATTCGATGAACCACCTGCTAAATATAAGCATGCTCTACTCTTTCTGACAGAGGAGGTCAGATTCTGTCAGTCAAGGAAATTTGGCTAGTGGTATCCAGAAGAGCCTTCTCTGCTGTAATGCCAGCCCACTGGGATATCCTGTGCTCTGAGATAGATTTTCACCCACTCTGCCAGTTGGCCTGGGGTCCCAATAAGTGAGTACTACACTGGACTCTGACTACTAGTCTAACAAAACGATCCACTTTCCCCCTGCACTTCCTGCTCTCTCTCCCTACCTGTCTTTTAATTCATCTTATTGTACTTTTATTATTTTATTATTTTCACTGCCTTGCTATTGTTTGTTTACACTTATCATTTTTTTTTCATTTTACTATTGTAAGTCACCCAGAGTAGCCCCAGAGCAAAATGGGTGGCAAATAAATTTAATAAACAAATAAATAAATAATACATATGATTATGCATTATTGATATCATCTCATCAGATGATGCCATTTTGACAATTTGTACTTGGATGAGAATTTAAGCTAAACTGGGGATAAAGTCTAGGCTGGGGAATATTGGTAGAAATACATCATGGAAGAAAGCAGTGACAAACCATTTCTACATCTTTGTCCACAAAATTGTATGGTCTCTCCATGCAGTCACCAAACGTCTAATTCAACATGAGGATATATTTATTCACACAAGACTAAAAAAAAAATTTTGTTGGAGATATAGAGTCATGTGGCAATGCCCCTGGATGAAAAACTTGGAAGCAAGGTGCTAATGTTATTTAGATGCTATACCAAGCAAATTGTTAAGAACTAGAATGTGTTTGTATTAGAATCTTTACTCTAAGGATGCACTTGAACATATTGATGAAAGGGAAGACACAACATTGCTGCTTAATAAACAAACTTATTATTTCCCACTCCTGAGCTTTTTGAGGGATAAAATTGTTGCACCTAGTTTCAAAGCAGTAGAGCTCAAATGGGAAAAACCATCTGCAGTGACGTTTATTGTCTTGTATTACATGAAAGCAGATCCCAGCTGCCTTGAAGATTTTCAGTCTTTTAAAAATGTTTTTTTTTTTTTAAATTTAGATGAAGACTGCATGTTATATTTATTTATTTGTAGTGTATTTTTATAATCTGCCTTTTAGGAAAACTCAGTAATGTTGCATAAGTTCACAGGTTGAAAACCTGAAACATTTTTAAGTATCTTCTAAAAAATTTAGGTTAATGGCGGCTGAGTTGGTTCATACAACTTGTTCACCGTAATATGCCTTATTTGATTTTGGCTTAATTTATTCTGTAGGCTAAAGGCAGAATAATCCTGGCCTGTATTTTCACACTGTCTGCAAAAGGTGGAAAGTCCCAATTGTGGTAGAATGAGTATGAAGACTATTAGCTAGTCACTCAGGTGGTTAATTAAAAAATAAGACAAGGAAGAAGTGAGTTTATTTTGTTGAAACTTAATTACAGAAATGATTCATCACAGAGAATATTCTGAAAGATATTAAAGGATTTATTTCTTTAGGTATTTGCGAGACTTTATCTCTCCAACTGGGATTATTTAATGCCTTTCCTTTCTGAGAATGTTGCTTAATTTTATTTATTTATTTTTTAAATTTATTTGTCACCCATCTCACCATGGGGCTACTCTGGGCAGCTTACAACAATAAAACAGAAAAAAATATTAAAATGTGAAAGTAACAATAGTAAAGGAATAAAACAATATACAATGGAGATGCAATAACATGAAATTTAAAAAAATTAGTGGAGGGGGAGCAGGAAGTGCAGGAGGGAGGTGTTTTGTTTAAGTTTTAAAATATGTAAAGGGGAAAGCAGGAAGAGATCCTTTGCTGATCCATAACCGCAGTGTTCCCGCTAATTGCATAAATTTTTTCTCCCCTTTGCAGCAGCACAGGAACAGATTGATAACAATGAGTGGAATGGTGATCTTTTGTCACTAAACTGCTGGATATTTGTGCACTAAGAAGCAGAGAGGTCCATTCTTTTCCCACTACAATGGCATATACAGACATACCTGTGAGGAAAATTTGTGGCAGTTGTAACAAAAATATCAGCTTAACCTGTAAAGACAGCAAGGGGTGAGAAAGATTAACCTTACACCTCTTGTGGGTATAAGGGAAGGAAAAGAAAAATTATATCCGGCTTTCAAGATTCTGTGGTTAAAACCCTTATCAATAATGTAGAGTCCTATTATTTTTTTGTGGTGACTATTTCTAGACCTGGTCTGTTTCAAAAGGTTGACATCAATCATGGAAACCATGCAGGCTAATTAAAGAGGGGGTGCTGCATTTCTCTTGTATTAAGCATTTTACTCACTTGTGTGAAATTCCATGTTGCATACATTACGAAGTCACTTGCAAAAAATGGAAAACAATAACAGAACAATACACTTTTTAATTTGTTGAAAAGCACTCTTCCTGGATTATGTGGGAAGATGGATGGATATGTTAGCATTTGCTCCTCTTTCATGTACCAACCACACAATTTGTGAAGAGGCCAAATATAGTATGTAGGTGAAGAACCATCAGTAAGTTCAATAATGTGACTTTTTTCAACCTGCATTGATCAGTACTTTTTTAAAAATGAATTGCTCAATTTTGTTGAGCAATTTCCATAGCTTCAGAACAAAGCCATACTGTATTTCACTGGTATATAGTTAACAAAGTATGTTAGCAAAGTTAGCAAAGTAAGCATGCCAACACAAGATCTTTTGGCAAGTCATTGTTAATCAGAGAAATCTTTTTAAAGCATTCACAAATATGAAGAGAATCTAGTGAGCCCTTAGTAGAAGCCAGTGAATCAGATAGATTTAAAGCTCCATAAGATCCATAGCTGATCAGCTGCTCATAGAAACAGAACCCAGAAATCTTAACAACTGATTCTTCCTTTTATTTTGGCAACTTAGTGACCCTACCATCATACCTGAGGACAATAATTTAACATAAGGGAGTGAAATGCATACTATTCGGCACACATAACATTCTTTGCTACCTGGACTAACACATATTGCAATTTAGCAGCCATGCCAGCAGGCATTCTTTGAACAAAGCAGCAACATACACACCCAGTTCCTGCTTAAATGTGTGAGCAGTACACTGTTCCAAATGGCCCTAATTTCTTAATGTTTGTTTTTATAGGTATATTTTTATACTATCACAATCACAGAAATCTGAGTGCTATACAAAAACATAATATTAACTACAAAAATACAGTTATGATAAACATAAAAAGATTGTATAATATTTTTGTGTCATTTTCAAACTATGGATTCAAACTGCTGAATTCACTTGCTTCTAAAATATCAACAGAGTGGAGCAAATCTTACTTCCAGGAGATGGCTGTTCCACAACATGTAGGTCATGACAAAAAAAAAACTGGGAGTGGGGAATTTTCCTAAGAAATTCATTAGAGAAGGGCCAATTCTAATTGAAGGTGGTAATCCTGAAAATATTTTGATGCCATGTATGTCATACATTGGGAGAAAAAAAATAATCCTTCAATAGTTGACTTCATTAGCAATATAGTATTTTTTCAGCTATCAACAAACCATGCTAGATTTACCCAGCCTGTTAAGTCACGAGCAAATGGCTGGAAAACAATAATAGATGCATTTACACCGCACACTGAGTCCAAAACAAGCTACATTATGGCTTTTCTCATGGGAGAAAACACTGGCTTGGCTTATAAAACCCTGGCCAGTTGGCAGTGTAATGCCATCCTTAGAGCATTATAGGCATGACATTTTGCCAGTCCTTGTGGTACTGTGTGTTTGTTGGAGTATATTATATACATACAAATGTATCTGGTACCTCTCAAGCTTCAATTTCCAATGCATGGCCATGTATTTAAAATAAATATACAGGCAGGAAGAAAAGAGAAAGGAGAAAATGGAAAGGAAAGCATATATTCCCTATAGTAGAGATAATGTTGTTTTATTGCTCCAGGCTGGCAGATTTAAGAATAGCAAATGAAACAGAATTTTTGTTCTTGCTACCATTACATAACACACACAAAAGAAAGGTAGGGAAGGAAATATACCTCTATGTGCACAGAGTGAAATGAATTTCTAATGAATTCAGGGCACTGGGATTGCCGACACAGCCCTTTTGACAGACCTGGACAATACATGTCTCTTACCTAATTATTTTTCTACCCCCCAATGACATTATTATTGGGTTCTTAGAGTAGCAGCACGAAAACGAGAATCACAAAACAGTCTTCAGTCACTTTGTAGTTTCTTCTAAAATAAGTTGACCAGAATTGAAAGTAGTCAGCCAAAATGGTGAACTGACACACTGAAATCATGAGACTCTTTCTTTCTTTCTTTCTTTCTTTCTTTCTTTCTTTTTTTTTTCTTTCTTTCTTTCTTTCTTTCTTTCTTTCTTTCTTTCTTTCTTTCTTTCTTTCTTTCTTTCTTTCTTTCTTTCTTTCTTTCTTTCTTTCCTTCCTTCCTTCCTTCCTTCCTTCCTTCCTTCCTTCCTTCCTTTCTTGTATTTCTTGTATTTCTTGTTTCAAGAGTTTGTAGTGTAAAGTTTTTTACATCATTTTAGAATTGTATTCTTTGTTTATGATTCTAGTAATAGATTTTTAATAGCCTTTTATTTTGCTATCTTATTGTGAACTGCTGTGAAGAGTCCTATAAGCATTGGAAGATGATGGTGAGAATAGTAAGTAATCTGTGGGAATTATTCTTTGTTCTTTGTGTACGTGCTAGGACAACGGAGCCTTCTGGTGGTTGACTGCAACACGAAGCAAGGAACAAGGACAAACTGTTGCCATTTCTTACCCAGAATTGTAGCAAACTTAAACTTTGCAGCTTTGTATGCTTATACGAATAATCAGTGCATTTTGTGTGATGTAATGCGTTTGTGATAGGACACTAACAAAAATTGCTACGTTAACAAAGATTGCTTCTAATAAAAGAGGGTGTCGGAGTTTGTTCTGGGCTCTCATCCCGAAACAACCTTGCGTTGCGTCTTCTTTTCATGAGAGACCACCACAGTAATCATAGTCCCAACTTTGCATGAGATCCAAATTCTTTGTAAGAATTCATAGAAAGATAAATCATGTTTGTATATACTAGCTTTATTTTTCATAGTGTATTCTGCTTTTTTATATCCATTTTACAATACATCTGGAGTATGGGAACCAGGAAAGATGAAATAAGGCCATGGAAATTGCAGTGAATTTGTGGACATGATACAAACAAGATAATTATTACACTCCTTGAAGTAGGCTTTTTATAGAGTCAGATTTTGGGTGTTTTCACTTTAAAAGTACCATGATCTTGCTGGCTTGAACTGATTATTTAAATAGTTTTAAAACTTAATTCAAGTTTTAAATAATCAAGCTCTGATTTGTATTTTTACCATTATTGCTTGGGTACTTAGTACGTACTATAACATTGTTTTACGGTGTATGTACTATTATGAATGTGGTTAACTGTTTTTTATATACTTTTTATCACATCCTTCATTGTAAAATAGTCCCAGAATTCATTCCACGTAACAAATCATCCACTAAAATCTAATAAAAATGCAAAGCAATGGAAAAAAATTCAATATGCTAAATTTCTTTCATTATAATTGTTTATTTTATACAAGTTGTTTGGAGAGGACAGTTGTTTCTAGCCTCATCCTTCCTGAACGAATGCAACAGGAAGTCTCCTCATCAAGTGGGGCAATGTTTGTGCATGCTCAGTGTCTCTCTGTCCTCTTTTGCCCCAAAGTTTGAATTGGTTACAGATGTAGAAATGTGATTGCAAAGTCAACAAGGTAGCTTTAGCATTGTGGATATTGCAGATGGCACTGTTAAAGGAGATGTAGTACATATATATTATTGGTAGCCTCTCAGGAATTTTCAGTGTCTGGATAGACTTCTAATTAACCAAACCTAGTACAGGTTGCTTTTCTGCACTAGGAATCTCAAAAACATCCCCCTGAAATTGTTTCTTCCCATCACCAAGTTGCCATGGAATATTTTGACAGAAAGATTTTTTGGGGGGGGGGGTGTTAGGACCAGGAGAAAACTGTGGAAAATTGAGCACATTTTAGTATGCTGGAATTTGCAGGCAAAATATTGCAAGCGTTCTGCAAAGTGAACTAGATGTCAGGAGGATCAGCAAACATTTTCTAGGTGTAGAATAGGGATTGGTTGAACTATTGGAGAGTAAGAAATATTCTGCTATATACAATAAAGCAGCTGATTGCTTGTTCTCTGAACTAGGAGTGTTAAAGATATGAAAATTAATAAAGTACTATATGAACTTCAGTTAAATTTGTAAATATTCCAAATTCTTGTGAGTACATTTAGAATGCTAAAGGATAGATAGTCCATTCTTTTGAAAAGCAAGTGTCAGCACTGAAAAGTTTCACCAATAGGCAATAGATCTTTGCTTAAAAAAAAACAACTTTCAGGTAACAGGAAATTTTCCTTAAAGTCTGGGTTTAATTGTAGAAATACAACAACACAGATGAAATCAGAAGCACCAGTTGTACAATGAAGACTCAGGTGGGATCTGAATGACAGCAAGTGGGTTGGAAAGTAAATACCTGTTTGGGTAAAATGAAAGGAATCCCCTTCTTCATAATTTTGAACGGTTGTATGTTGAGGGCTATCTATAAATTGCCTGTTGTACCCCGAGGACTACCTGTATTTGACAGTCAAAATAGTGCTGAAGAATGTTGAGTGATGGGGGTTGAGGACCAGCAGGATGTGATAAATTCATCCTAATAAAAAACAATAATGTCATCCTGGTTTAAATGAATATGTGAATTTAGTTCGAAAGCCAATCAATTCTTAAAACCATTGGAATGCATTGCAGAAGCAGAGTAATGATTATTGCCCCTGGTGAAGTATAGAGATTCCTTGTGCTCTGTGATGAGTCTTAAACATAAAGTAGCTATCGATTTTCTCAAAAAGAGGAATCAAGTGAAGTTATACTTCCAGAATCTGCTAAGGACTACAGATGTAATTTCAGGAGCAGTCTGGGTCTGAAAAGTAACAGAAATGACTAAATGGCAATGCATAGCTCTGCATGTCTGAACTCCACTTAATCTCTAGAAATCATCTCATTTACTGACAAATCAAGATTTGGAGCATTTAGGATATTTATTTGCCAAATGCTCCATTACCTACAAGCATGCATAATGCTTAGCTGTTGTTTTCAATGGGAGCGCTATTAATATGTACTAATAGGCAAAATACTGTAGTCCGTTTTTTTAAGAATATAGGCTTGTTTGAAAGGTCCCCTTTTGACATATAGTACAGGTAGTCCTTGACTTACGACCATAATTGAGCCCAAAATTTACATTGCTAACATTTGTTAAGTGAGTTTTGACCCATTTTTATTACGTCCTTTCATGCCACAGTTAAATGAATCATTGCAGTTGTTAAGTTAGTAATACCGTTCTTAAGTGAGCCTGACTTCCCCATTGACTTTGCTTGTCAGAAGGTCAAAAGAGCTGATCCCATGTCCAAGAATTTGGCAAAACACATCAAGAAATTGCAGCTTCCTGCAATACCAGCGGAACTGCAAAAAACTGCAGTACTCGGAACATTGTACATTTTAAGAAGATACTTGATTGATACCTAGGATGCTGGCAGCAACTCGTATCAACCATTAGCACCAGCCACTGGTATTTGTGATACATTTTTAAATGTTCAGTTAGTTTCATGTTAAATGAATAAAAGAGATAATGACAATAACAACAACAATATATTAAATTTACATGCCATCTGATTTCTGGTGACTCTGGACAGATTGGTAGTTCACCCCCATCTCAAAAGTGTTTCTTCACCTTATTTTTAACACTATTTCTTCTAGTGGCAAAAGTATCACTAATAAGAATGATCCTAAATTGGGCAGACTTTGTGAAAATATTTTCCCATATCCATGTTAGCATCTCCTCCAAATGCGGGCTTATTAGAAGACAATGATGTCGACATTTTGATCTTTCCACAATGTTGCACAGCATAATACTTTACAGATGCCCTGTAATTAGGGTCATGCTATATAGCAGGGCTGTCAAACTACTGGCCCATGGGCCATATGCACTCACGTGCTGGCCACGCCCACACCTGGTTTAGCGAAGGGGGGAAAAGTCCCGATACATCATGCAACGCTGCCTTGATGACATTTGATAACTCTGCTGTATAGGAAACTGGTGTGCTGAGCATAGCCAATCAAGGAACTGAATGGCCCAAATTGTATCATTTGTAAACTCTTTGAACTCAATGCCAGCAGTAGAACTAATTTGATTCACATAAGCTAAGCCATGAATCATGGTTTATCAACCAGGCTGTGCTAAGCAAACAAACCATATTATCACTTAGAATAGGAGTAAATTAGGCCTCTAAGGATCAACCAGACTAAATATCAACCAGACTAAAATAGGCAGAAGTGGAATAAATTAATAATCTGATGTGCAATAACCCAGTTCCTTAGGAAATAGAATAATGCATGTTTAAGCATTTGCTGAAGCAGGGTTTCTCTAAAATATTTAAATATTTCTCAGTGTTTGTCCTGAGGTCAGCATTGTATAGATGAGTCCTAAGTGAAAAAATTCCAACATGCTAATTGATATGAATAGCCAGAATTAGAAATAGTTAACAGAATTTATTTAAATGTCAGAGAAAATAAGCCAATTAATTTTTCATGCAAAATTCTCCAGTTTTCTTAGTTTGCACCCCATTGCCCAACCTATCCAAATCAGCAGTTTCTCTTCAATTAAACCACTCCCAATTAATTTTCCACACAGATCTAGCTTGAATTCCTTTTCAGTAAATTCAATTCCTTTTCAGTAAATTACCTTCCTCCATCATGCTTCCATCTCCTCTTTAGAGAAAACTATAACAAACTTTGTATAATGATCAGAAAAATAAATAAATAAAAAACCTATTTTTAAATTGTGCATATGACATAGAAATATCAGCTGCTTATGAAGGGGTTCTTCTGGGAAATATTATAGATCAGCAACAGACAAGATAGTTGTTATCTCTCTGTGGATAGGAAAAGTCACATAGATGCTTTTATTTTATATTTTAATATAAAAATATACTATCTACCTAATAATTTAATTACTAGCCCTATTCTATCTTACCTTACATGTATAACATTTATGCCTACATCTTACAGTATTCCTAAACAGTCTATTCTCTTTGTTGCATGAAATTACATCAAAGTCTCTAGTACCATTTAGCTGTCTTCAAATTCTATTGCTGTCAACTACTATTCTAAACTGCTGAAGCATTAGGTTGGCAGCTCCTCAGTCTGTGCTCGGGAGAGAAGGAAGGAGCCTCATTAGCTACTGGTTGTAACTTCTGAGCAGTGGTGATGCTGCTGGATTCTGCTGTTGGTTTGGTGAAGCCAAGATTGATTTTCCTTTATCATCGGTTTTCAGCTGTTCTACTGTCTTAGCTGCAAATTCCTCCTTTCTGCTTTACCACATAGCACAAATCGCTCCCCAAACACACCTACACGCTAGTGGTCTCTGTGTTTTTCTTAAAATCCCAGGGGAGAAAACAAAGAGAAGGAAGAGCTCATTCTGGCCACTGCAACACTTTCCTTCCACACTATTCAATAGCTGTTCTCTTGTGCTCACAATCATAAGACAGAGAAACAAAACTGACATTTTCTAAAAGCAAATAATATAATGCATTTTTCAGGAGGCAACTGGACTTTCTTATTTCTTGTAGGGTGTTCTCTGCAGTCTTTTAGCTATACAATTTGGGGCGAACACCATTAGAATGGTATGGGAGTAGGAATGGATTTCCAGACAAGAAAATTGAAGACTACAGGAACCAGGAGCATTACTCAGGTGACCCTGAGGACACAGATAAATGACCCTCTAAAATAGAGGTGTCAAACTCAATTTCATTGAAGGCTGCATCAGGACTACGGTTGACCTTGGGGGGTTGGGGGAGTGGCCAACTGGGAAGATGTGGCCAACTGGGTGGGCGTGGACAGCTTGATGCCATTCACTAGGTGTGGCTGACTGGATGGGCATGGCTGACTGGGTGGGTGTGGGTAGCTTGATGCCACTCCCCAAACTGCAGACATATTTCCTCTTTGCACTGGGTAGAACAGACCAAAGCCACGCTGGCCCGATGTTTCCTCTTCACATTGGGTAGACTGAGCCGAAGCCATGCTGGCAGGAGGTTTGCTCTTCGCATTGGGTAGACTGGGCCAAAGTGACATGGGCCAGCCCCTTACATTTTCCAGGATGGCCTCACATTCGGCCCATAGGTCTTGTGTTTGACACCCCTGCTCTAAAAGGATGCAAATGACCAGCTGTCTGCAAGGAATATAAACCCTTCCATTGTCCACTATCCTGTAAGTGCTGAAGAAGCTTCTTGGATGAGAAGTGAAACATCTTCGAAAGAAAAAAACAAAGTCCAGTTGTCTCCTGAAAAAAATCACCTTTGGGACAACTATGACCTGGATGACCGAGATTTTCTACAGACAATAATAGATCTGCTTCTTGAATTTGCAGCAATCTAAACATCATTTGCAAGACCCATACATTTAGCCTCAAGCTACGAAGAAGCTGGGTACTTTTGACAGCAACCTTTCTTTTTAATTGAAGAGGAATTGAAATTCTTGTGCCATTAGTATTCTTCTATAACCTTAAATACATCTGTTTTTATTACAACAGTTATAATGTGCATCTCTAACAAATAAATGTTACAAATCTCTTCCTGGAATGCCCATTGTTCCCCACAACTTTGGGGGTGATGGATGCAGCCATACACCTAGATTAAACAAGTTCCATCCCAGCAAGTAGTTACAGATGTTTACAACCACAATTAGGAACAGAATTGCTAAGCAAAGTAATTGTTAAGTGAGCCATGCCTATTCTATGATCTTTTTTGCCAGAGTTAGGTGAATCTCTGCAGTTGTTAAATGGACATACAGTGGTAATGCAAATCTGGCTTCCCTCACTGATTTTGTTGGAAGTTGGCTGAGGTTGCGAATAGCCATCACCTAATTCTGTGACATTGCAACCATTGTAAATACCTGCCAGTTGCCAAGCGCTTGAATTTTGATCACATGACTATGGGGATGCTTGCAATGGTTTTAAGTGTAGGTTATTTTTTCCAATGCCACTGTAACTTTGAATAGTCATTAGACAAATGGTTATAAATTGAGGATTACCTGTATATACTGCTACCATCAGTTCTTGAATGGGGAATCTAGATGAGACACAACAGGAAATTCTCCTTTCCTGGGTCTAAGAATTGAAATAAATATCTAGTGTTTTCTTTTAATTAAGCTCAATCTGTGTATTAATACAAACTCAATGTCAGAGTAACACAAAATAAAGTTTTACATTATTTTAGTAAAACCGATGAAGTAAAAGGGATTAATGTACCAAATGATATAAGACTTAGTTCAAAATATCAAAGCCAAGAGGCAGTCTATAAATAGGATGAACAAAACAACAGAAGGATGGAAAATGGGAGATATAAAGCTACCCAACTGATCAAAAGAAGTATAAGATCTCTGATGCTTCTGTCTGCACTTTCCTTACTGAGTTTACCTTGCTAATTATACTTCACCCATGGTTTTTCGGGTGCTGTGCCATAATACCAAGCCCAGCCAGGAGATTTGCTGTTATCATCTCTGCTTCTCTGAAGTCCTCTTAGCCTGAGGACAACAAAAATTTTACCTTTCTCTTCCTCTGAATCAGAGGTGGTATTCAGCAGGTTCTGACCAGTTCTGGAGAACCGATAGCAGATATTTTGAGTAGTTCGGAGAACCGGCAAAAACCACCTCTGACTGGAGATTTTACAGTATCCTTCCCTTGCCACGCCCACTAAGCCACGCCCACCAAGCCACACCCACAGAACCGGTAGTAAAAAAAATTTGAATCCCACCATTGCTTGGAATCCCATCTCCAGCCTCTTATGGAAAGAGGCCGTAAGTTTAGAGTGACAGAACACTAAAGAGTGTAGTCTACAGAGCTCTATTCCTGCTACTGAAATTCAAAGCAGAAAAGGTACTGGGGAGGGAGGAAAGGAATAGCACTTAAGAGCACCTAGTAGTGCTTGTTTAAAGGTGCTGCACTATTCCTGGTGACATACAGAAGGTGTGAGCACTAGGAAAATGCATTCTTGAGTTATAAAAGTGAAGATGAATCACTGTAGAGTTGTATCTGTCACCACCTGTTTATTTAAAGGCATATTTTGCTAGGACTTCTTGAATTCAGAAAATGATGTGCCATCTTGAAAGAGATGCTAGACACATCCCCCTCTTCCCCAAAAAACTCAACTTTTCTGTTTTGGATCTGCACAACAGTGTATCATTGTCCATTATATATAGTCATCTATCACTCTTACAGAAAATCATCAATCCATACAGAAGGCAAAAGCCGTTTCTTGCAGATTGGGTTTTTTGCAGTAAAAAAGGGATAAAGCAGCAAGATTTCTTTATGTGAGCAGCATTTGCCCCAAAGGAAGACAAAATTAAGAAAAATTCTAACCATAAAAGGAAGGTAAAGTCAAAATATTTGGCTCTTTCCATTAATTAATCAATTTTATTTGTAGCCTAAGGACCCAAATGTTAAAAAATATAATCTAAATGTTTAACAAGGAAAGTATTTAATTAATACTACATAACACTTAAAATCTAGCTCACTGATTTATTAAATGCCTTATTTTTTGAGTCATTTAAAAATTGCATTAACTAATATTTATTAAATATTTTACTTGTTAAACTGGTTTATCCAATGATGTTTATATTATAAATTGTAACTTGCTTTTGGGCCATTTGACAGTAATAAAATGGGTTAATTTCTTCATTACTATACTCTTAACAAATTTGACAACCTTCATATTCAAATGTAAATTATTTGGGAGATAGGGTAGAACTTATTTTCCTTTTTTATAAATGCAGTAATTTGCGGTTAGTTATAGAGGAATGCTGTTTTAAACCAAGAGGCGCTACAGGTAGTCCTCGACTTACAACAGTTCATTTAGTGACTATTCAAAGTTACAACGGCACTGAAAAAAATGGCATGACCATTTTTTTCACGCTTATGAGAGTTGCAGCATCCCCATTGTCACATGATCAAAATTCAGATGCTTAGCAACTGGCTCATATATATGACAGTTGGGAGTGTCCTGGGGTCATATGATCAGCTTTTGCGACCTTCTGACAAGCAGTCAATGGGGAATCCAGATTCACTTAACAACCATGTTGCTAACTTAACAAATGCTATGATTCACTTAACAACTGTGGCAAAAAATGTGGCAAATCTTGCTTAACAAATGTTTCACTTAGCAACGTAAATTTTGAACTCCATTGCGATCTTAACTCAAGAACTACCTGCATATATGAGCTGTATTAATTTCTTTGGAAGTGGGGAGAGAAGAAATGAAATTGTAGACAAAAGAAAAATATACGGGCGGTTACCACAAAGATAAAGATAAGGCTAAGAAAAAAAAATCATGGGAACTGAATTAAAGATGCAGAATTCATCAGGAGCTAGATGGCTTTGGAAAGCCAACAAGCTTAGAATAAAGTAGCAATGACTGTATAAAGTTTGCCCCTAGCAACTAGTGAAGAAAGCACACTGCTTTTGAAAGTGAGCTTTCCATGATCAGGCTAACATACACCTCTATAAAAGTGATGGAAGTGTTTAATCCTTTTGAAAAAGCCATCAATTCCAGAGCTTTTATAGTAAGTGGACTGTATAATTTAATTAAATATTAAGGCAGAATTTAAAAAAGAAACCAGAATGTGACCTGTTGCTTATTTGGTCCCACATTTTACATTTACATTTCTCCTTTGTGTATTGTTGCTTTGTTAATCCCTCCAGAACATTATGTCTTCTCCTCTCCCCTCCCTCCCTTCATTCTTAACCATGGTTCATCAATAAGTCTCAGCCTGTTTTTGAATAATGTTTATTCTATCAAAATATTCAGAAAGAAATTTATATAAAATGCAAAAAACAAACAAACACAAACCTGGCACATTTAGAAAAAGAGCACAGATGGCCTTACATCAGGAGGATTCTATACATTCAAATATTTGGAAATACATGATGAAAGAAACAAATTTGCTGTCTGTCGTGAATCCTTTAACCTTAAACCAGAGGATCAGACCCAGTGACTCCCGTTTCCCATGGGGAACATATATATACACGAGTAATATCTTCATGCCGGTGCACAATTCCACTGCGTTCAGTTCCAAGCCCGTTACGCACGTGTGAGAAAGAAACCTAAAGCCTTGGCAAGCTTTTTCCTCGTGCTCTCCCCACCCTTTAAAAATAACTTTTGAAAATGCCAGTCTCGGCTAAGGTGCACCATTCAGTTCAGAAGCTAAAGGATTTATGACGCATCTTTTTCCTTCTGCAAGATTGATGCTGGCCTCAGTTCATCACAAGGCAATTATAATAATATCTGCGCTTTTTAACCGAGTTAATCTCACCTCTTACCTCCACCCCCCAACCGCACCGCCTGGTCATACACGCCCCTTCCCCCAGCCTTCTGGAGGAGGCGGAGCCGCAGCGCATCCTCGCTCTCCCCGCGGAAGAGGTTGCTCTTCGCGGGCCAAGTGTGGCGGTAGATCTGCTGCAAACAGGAGTGGGAGTCCCGTCGGCCCGGGGGAGGGGGAGGCTAGGTTGAGAGCCGCCCCCTTTCATTCCCATTTCCCCGTTGAGTCTTCCCTCCACTGTTAGCGAAGGGCGCTGAGGGATAGCCGGGGAAGCAACTGCGGAGCTCAGCGCCGCCTCCTTTCTTTTCCTCTCTTCTTCCACCCGCCTTTCCTCTTCCTCGCCTGCATCTGCGGAGATGAGCAGCGCTAAAGACCGACGCCTACCTCGGCAAAGCTGGTGGGAGAGGAGGCGCTCGGGTTCCGGGCTTCCCTGAGGTGCCACGAGGATTCCGCCCGCCGGCGTCCGTCTGAACCTGAGTGGAGCGGCCGTCCCCTCGGCCAAGCGCTCCTGCCCTCCCTCCTCTGGATGCTACCGCTGCTGCTGGTCCACGGCTGCCCCCCCTGCGAGGGCGCGGGAGGCGGGGAGGTCGCATGGCGGCAGCGCAACGGCGGCGGAGGGCTTCGAGGGGGCGGCCCAGACAGCGTCCGAGGGTGCCGGGCTTGCGAGTTGTACGCTGGCGCAGGGCAGCCCCGTGGCGGCGGGCGCTGTGGATTCTGGCCCTGGGAACCTCGCTGGGTCTGCTCCTGGCGTGGTCGTCTAATCGGCTTCTGCATTGGCTGGCTTTCCCGTCTCACACGACGGTGCGCACCGAGTGGAGCCGTCAGCTGGCCTTCCCTGCAGTCACGTTGTGTAACAATAATCCGCTCTGTTTCCCGCGCCTCTCCAAAGGCGACCTGTACTACGCGGGCAACTGGCTCGGCCTTCTTCTGCCCAACCGGACGGCGCGGCCGCTCCTTGCTGAGCTCCTGCGCGCCGAGCCGGAGCGCCTGCGTTGGTTCGCCAAGTTGGCCGACTTCCGGCTCTTCTTGCCACCGCGCCACTTCGGTGGCATCAGCGAAGAGTTCGTTGATCGCCTCGGCCACCGCCTCGACGACATGCTCCTCTCCTGCAAGTTCCGAGGCGAAATGTGCGGCCCGCACAACTTCTCTACCGTGAGTAGAGGAAAAGAGGGATGAGCCGAATGGGGTGGCTCTGCGGGGGTGGCGCCGTGGGAAAACCTGCGGAGTGGCCGGTCAAGCCGAAATCCCGGTAGTTCTCGGTCGCCACCCGCGCGGAGCCCCAGTAGTAATGGAAAGTGGCTGTACCGTTCCGCATGGACTTTGCATGAGCTTTCCGTGGACAGTTCCAGTGCATGTTGAATGTCTAAAAATCCTGTACCTGGAAGTGTTAATACTTTATTATATCACTATATTACTATTACCTGTTTGAACAACTTAGGCAGGGATATCCCTTCATTTGATCTTTAAACAATGTCTGAGCTAGGTTGGGCTGAAAGAGTAGCCTAAAATGATCCAGCTAAGCTAGAATGAGCTTAAAAGAGGGTCTCCCCAGTGCTGCTTTTGACCATTAATGGGACCAGCTTTCTTCTCAGTGTTGTTTTTAACTGAAACAAAGTAAACAGGCTTATATGTGCCTTCCATCAGTGGGAAATAAGGCTATACCTGTTGAATTTCTTCATGTTCTATAGTTAATATAAGTGGCTTCTGCAGAAAGAAGTTTGATGCTGAGCAATGGTGTGTATGTATACTTGAATTCTTTCAATAAGGAATAAAAATATTCTTTCAAATATTTTTAAATAGCTGTGTGAAAAGCACTTTTATAAGATCTTTCACTTCTCTGATTACAGATTCTGAAAAGTAATGTCTATTGAATTATTTTTTTCCTTTTCATGCTTCTGTTTAGAGATACAAATACAGCTTTTCACACAGTGAAATGGAATACAGTAGAAAGAAGAATCTAATCTAACCTTAACTATTTAAAAAAAAATGGGGGGGGGGAGGTAGGTATGTGCAGAGACTCAAGAGACATGTGTCCTATTCTGGGGAGCTAGAAAAATTGTGGTGCTGATAAAATACCTGGCAAAGGAACAGGATTTGTGAAATGAATAGCATCTGTAAGTGTATTGAATATAACTTTTACTTTTCCTGACCATTCAGACTCCCAAGGAAGAAAAGTAATATTTTCCCTCCTTTAATTTATTTGGGGCTGACTGAAGTCTGTAAAAAAGCAAGAATGATTTCTGTTTCTATATGGGGAGTACTTGACATTTTATAAAGAAAATCATGACAAGGAAGCTGTGGAAATTTGCATTATGGCAAAGGAAAGGAACAAGAGATAGAAGATAACTTCTTTTCTCAGGACAGAGTAATGTCTGGTACACATGCTTTTCTTAACAAGATATAATGTAATATTTTCTGGATAATCACAATATTAGTGATTAAAGATCTGTATTTTTTAAAAATGTTATCGACAATGGATAGTGTCTCAGGAAGTGGCCTGATAACCTTTAACTTTAAAACAATTGTAATTTTGTGTGTAATGTTAAAGAAGTGTGTCATAAATCAAACAGAGGGCATGTGAGTAATAAAGCCCAATATTAATACATGTTTAAGCTGTTAATTTGAAAGATCCTGTGCTGTCTGCAGTAATATGAACAGAAGGTTTCAAGCCAGGGAGATCTACCAAAAATACTTTGCTATAGTTAGTCCCTGAGTTATAATTATAATAAGTCTACCCATCATGGTCGTAACTTGTGATAGTCATGAAGTCTTGTGACTGATCCAGGTGTATGGCCTTTTTTGGTTGATTGTTAAAGAATGTTTTAGTCCTAATCGTGGTTGTATCTAGCAAGGGGATTTGTTGTACTGATTTCATGGATTAAGATCACTAAGACTTCAGGATCACTGCTCTTTCATTTCAGAGGAAGCTATTATTATTAAGCCAGTCTTTGATTTGCTTATTACAAGTCCTTCTGCAATTACAAAATTTGTTAACGCTTTGTTTTGACAATTTGGTTGAACATGTGTTAAAATTAAATTGGTTTTTTAAATAATTCTATTTGAAATTCTTTTAAAAAGTTAAAAACGAATCCAAATTAATGTAAATGGAAAAAAGGAAGAAAGCAAAGAGTAAACAATGTGCAAGAAAAAAAAGAAAAAGTTTAAGCAAAATGGAAAAGAAAAATATTTAAAAAGTGGTTTCCAAAATATTTCTCTTCTCATCCAATCAGCTTCTTCAATATTTATTCCAATATTTAAGCTTCTTAGATGAGAAGCAAAATGTTTTTCAAGAAAATACCAACAAAGTCCAATTGCTTTTGGGGAAAAAAATACATTTGGGACTTCAGTAGTACTCATAAATTTTTGAGTGGTTTATTTCAGACTTTTAAATACTCAAGATTTGTAGAAGCAATAGAAAACTATTCAAACAATTGCATAAGAAGTAGCACTGTACAAGATACTTCCATTTCAGGCAAGTTTATATAAACTATTTCTAGACTTATTTCATTATAGTACATTTCTGGTCAATATTCAGACCATAAATAAGAGCAGTTTAAAGAACATCAGAAGACATAACATATAAAAACAAGTAATATGTAGGTGTTTGACTTTGTGAATGGGACATTATGCCATTTTGATTTACTCCAATGCCAGTACTCTTTGGAAGAATCTGTTGAGTTCACACACATATACCACAGAATATATTCATTAAATATAATCCTGTGTAATACATGCAGATGCTGCCCCAGGTGTTCTCACCAATACAGAGCCATCATGAATGTTAAAGTTAGTGTGGCATTGCTTGTGCTACAGGAGAAACTGACCTCCCGGAAATGGAACCAGCTATCCTGGAAGGAGGAAGCAATGTAGGCACTCAACCAGTTGCCCGGGAATTGATGGAATTCCTGTAGAGTTGCTGAGACCACTGCTAACAAAAATATTGACAGTACTTTGCCAAAGTGTATTGAAGTCTGGTCAGTGGCCAAAAGAGTGGAAACGGTCAATATTTATTCCAATATTTAAGAAAAGACTTCTAACCACCGAACTATAGCCTTGATACTGAACATGAGTAAAAATTTCTTGAAGATAATTCAGCAACATTAGAATCCAACTGCCAACAGAGAACTGCCTGACAAGCAAGATTATAGAAGATTACAGAAAGGAAGAGGAATGTGAGATCATGTTGCCAATCTACTTTGAGTGATGGAAAAAGCAAAGGGATAAAAAAGAAGACTTATACATGGACCACACAAAAGTTTTCAACTGTGTTGACCATGACAAACCTTGGAACTGCCTCAAAGAACTGGAAATATCACCACACTACATCCAGCATATTCAGTCATTGTACTCTGGTCAGGCAGCCACTGTGGGAATGATATATGGAGATACAAAATGGTTCAGAATTGGAAAAGGCACTCGGGAAGATTGCATCCTATCACATACTCTATTCAACATGTACACAGAGTTATGAGAAATTCAATTTTGGGAGAATCTACCATTGGGGTTAAAATTGGTGGTAGGAATATCAACAACCTCTGATATACAGGATATGCTTGCGGAAAGCAAGGAGGATCTAGAGTAGCTAATCCTGAGAATCAAAGATGATAGTAAAAAATTTGGGCTGTACCTTGGCATTAAGAAAACAAAAATAATAACAACTGCAGAGAACACATAGATCAGAGTACAAATCGACAATGAGACCATTGAAACAATAAAAGGAATTCATCTTCCTGGGCTCTAACATCAACCGAAGTGGTGACTGCAGCTGTAAGATCAGAAGGTGGAAAGCACTTGGGAGAACTGTGATGTTATTCATGCAGGAATAACATTTTGAAGAGTAAAGACATCAGCCTCACAAACAAAAGCAGATTACTTAATGCAATAATTTTTCCAATGGAAAAGGCTGATAGGGGAAGGGTGGACATCTTTGAACTATGGTGTTGGAGGTGACTATTACGCATCCCGTTGACTGAACTGAACCTCACCAAACATATCACTTGAAGCCAAAATCACCAAACAGAGGCTGTCATACTTTGGTTATATCATGAGAGCCGATTCACTCAAAAAGTCAATCATTCTGGGAGTGATCAGCAGAAAAAGGAGAAGGGGCTGCCCTAGCACCAGTTGGCTGAACTGAACTAAAGGATGGCACTGGGGTGGCCCAGTGGCAGATTGGAAGGAGATGGTGTGAGACAGAGGGGCATGGAGAGTTCAGATCCACAGACTGGCAAAGGGTTGGACACGACTGAATGGCTGATGACAATGTTTGTGCTGCTCATTACTTTATAAGGACTTTATAACAGATTTTCTATTCTATCAAGTAGAAGCATCTGGTTATTGTGGCTGAAACTAATAGGGTATGTATGTATGTATGTATGTATGCATGTATGTATGTATGAATGACTGTATCTATTTATCTATCTACCTACCTACCTAAAAGTGATTTGCTTGCTTCCTAGAGCCTGAGAGAGAATGCCTCAGTTACCCTGCTGGCTTTATTCCGAAGGTGGTCCTAGAACTCAGTTTTCCAATTCTAGCCTGATGTCTCAACCCCTATACTAAACTGTCTCTAGTTTGTCCAATATCTTTGTTCAAAAGTCAAATGATAGTATATGTACCAAGAGATGCCTAGATTTAAAAACAATTTGATAATGCAGAAGCTTAAGACAACACATTACTGGGACATAGCTAATCAGCTATGAACATGAAAAATGGGAATCATATAATCCATCCTTGAAATCCCTAATCCTTGGTTGGCTGTAGTGATTCTGTACTCTGTGTATAGAGGCTTTTCCTCTATACTTTTTTGGAGCTCCCCCTTTTTTTCTTGTGAGGTAAATTTTTTAAGGAAGACAGACCTACTCAGAATCTTGCAACCATGGATAAATCTTGAAGAAACTGATACCCAGTGACATTCTAAGTCACATACTATCTGACACATCCATTCAATTCACAGGGCTCAATGAGGCTGTGATCTTTGTGACTAAATCCAGATTGAGGAAAGTTTGAACAGGTAAACCTGTGCTCACAAGGTCAGCAAATAATGATGTAATTTCTTCTCACCTGCTTGTTAATTCTACACTATTTTCTTTCCAGTGGGTAGCTGTAATTCTCACTTTGGCAGTAACCCTTACGCCTTAGGGTTGTGATATTGTAGCATCTTGACAGAAGGCAGACTGGCAAGGATATTAGTTTCTCCCCTGCCATCATCTGAAATTCAGCTCCCTTTTCTTCCATTTGAAAAATACCTTTCAGCACAAAGAATACCTGTTATCAATGTTGCTCTTTTTGAGAACTAGAAGGACAGCATCCAAAAAGAGCCACAATTGATGGCTTTGTGGAACCTGGATTCCTTGTGAAATCTAACTATTTTCTAGAACTGACTGTGTTTGTAATATTCTGGTTGAATCTGGATAATATGGGTTGATAAGACAGAAAAAGGTTGGATGTCCTCTTTTTGCTCTAGTATTGTGGCCATAATCACCAGTGTTCTTTTTTCCTCAATGTTCCTTGAGCCAGTGAGAATCGAACTGGCAAACTTCTTGTCACCAGCAGTCAGCAGAAGTAGCCTGCAGTACTGCATTCTAACCACTGTACCACCATGGCTCTTCACCACTAATGTTGAAGCCTTTCTGGATTAGATTGCCTAAGCTGAGAAGTTGTGCTGATTTCTGTCAAAATCCTGAACTCACTTAATGAAAGTCTTGGAGCAGTTTGAAATATATCAACTGAGGTTTTCCCATCTATAAAGGGGATAACTCAGTCACTTTTATAGGACCATTCTAAGGAAGAGTGATAAACATGTTGATTATGTTTTTATATAGTTATGTCACTGTTCATGTTTGGTAGTTGCATTAATGTTTCCATTTAGTTCCACTTCTAATTAACGTAGGATAGAATTATGCACAATATGGAATGGGAAGTTGAAAAACCAGGGATCTGGAATCAGGAAATGAAAGCCAGGCATATAGAACAAAAACAATCACAAGGAAGCTGAATTCTTAAGTAAGATAACCTTTCTCAAACAGAGGCTATCTAGATGTTTGGTTCTATCCGAATTTTTAGCACCCACTTGCAAAGTATCTTGGAGTTGGAGCCCAATTCTGTTCAAGAGTATCAATCTGAGAAGGCTTAAAACTGAACCTAACCACACAGGATGGTACAGGTTAGAAGATAAGGCCATCTATACTTCATGAGGCTATTATCATAATATCTGAAATGTTATAGGTGATATTAACCTTTGCAGCAAAAATATGCAGGCAATTGAAGTGAAATTTTATTTGCCCTGCATTTATCAACACACTTTTGCTTCAAGCAGTTCTCTTCCCTAACATGACAAGAAAAAGACAAGATTCAGCTTCCATCATGCGTGCATATTTTACTTAGGAATATACAGCCTGAATACCTTTGTTTTAGACATGAATGGAGTCCATGTACTTCCTGTCATATCTGGTTTGACCTTTAAGCTACTTTCAGTTTAATATAGTTTGATGCCTCTGTTCTTTAGCAGCTCTCTTTTTTCCTTTTAACAATGAAAATAATCATTGGAAGATTATTATCAGAAAAAATAGGGCGAGGAAATGATGTTTCTTTTCTCTGTTACAGCCCCCTCCTCCATTTTTTTGTATATCAGCAAAAAGTTTGGACTCTTAAGAAAGAACAATGGCTTCAGGTGCAGTTTTGGAAAAGAAACAAGAGGTAGAATTGGACAGTTTTTCTTCTGATTCTACGTAATGTGGTCCTTAGATATTATCTAGCAATGATCAAGAACCTGTAAGAGTAAATCTCATTCAGTGGATAGTTCATTTCTTCAAGATCAAATTTCAGTCCAATTCTTAAAAATTGTGCCAGTCCAATGGCACAAAATTTGCAGTAACGTTTCTGACATGACCACTATTCTGCCTCTGGCGGAAAAAAAAATAAGATAAGGGGTCGGAGAGCTAAAGTTAAACTTCTGGTTAGTGCAAGCCTCAAATATTCTTTCTATATCTAATTACAAGTACAAGAAGAAAAAACACACCTCTCTTTCCAACAACTGGATGATGATATGCAATAACTTCCAGTTTTTGTAAAATTGCAGTGGGATTCCCAGTTCACATGGGGAAGAAGAGGTGTTTTTTGTTCTGAATTTTTATGACAAACAGCCATAGCTGGAGCTGTGGATCTTAATCTCCCCCGCCACTCCATTTTGTATTGAATCGATCTGACTTCTCTCAGAATGTTAATAGCTTTTCCTTTCTCTTTGTGGAATTTCATTTCATTGGATGTTCAATTTAGAGAGATTATTTTGAAATTTACTCTTGCTGTCATACCTGATTGTTGCCTCGTTATTGTTGCAGAACAAGGGAAGGCTGGTTTCAGATTGCTCTCTTGAGAAATCTAAACGGGTAGCTCTGTCTTTTTTCTTTTTCTTCCTTAAATGAACGATTCCAGACTTTCAGTGAGGAATATGAAACTGAAAAGCCGCCTTTCCTCTGGCCTGACTGCAGCATAGGGTTTCCAGCCCTTCCCCATCTTTCTGAGTTGTGAAGAAGGAACAGGAGAGAGATCTTACACACACACACACACACTGTCTCTCTCTGTCTTTCTCTCTCTCTCTCCACACACACACACACACACACACACACAGACACGGCTACCAGCTGCAATTTCTGGATTCTTCCAGCTCCATTATTGTGCCTTCATCTTATAGTTGCTCTTGTTTCATCTGATCTCACTAATAAATGAAAAAATGACAGCAGAGAAAAACTAACCTCTGCTTGACTTGTCATTTCTTCTTATGTGTGTCTTGGATATGGTGCAGATGAAGCCTAAAGGAAGAGGTGAGTTAGTGGAATAGCAACAACAGGGATGGACGGTACAAGTCTTAATATTTTGTGGAGGGTATAAATACATACTCAATGAATGGGCTAATGAAAGAATCTTTGCTCAAGCCCCTTGACACCCAGATTTTATACACATGCATGCACACGCGCACACACAAGCATATATTGTATGCTAATTGCATATTAGGCTTCCTTTGCAGCAACTATACCGTACTCAACATTATTGGCATGAACTAAGTGGAAAATGTGTTTGGTTTCAAACTTGAAACAAATCTTATTCTGGAAGAGTTATTGAACGATTTCAGTAGATCTTTTGTAAATCTGTAAAAACAAAAACATTTAGTGGAATAGGGCTCAACTGAAACAAAATCCATAGTGATTCTGGAGTGATATTATGGGAAAGTAGAGCAAGTCTGCTGTACACTAATTCCTGTCTAGCCCCTTTTTCATAAAGACTGCATGCTACCCACCTACACTCATTAAATTTTCCTGTGTCTTCCATTCCCAGCTTTTTAAAAACTGCTGCTAGCAGTGATATTCCAGTCCAATTCTTAAAAATTGTGCCAGTCCGATGGCACAAAATTTGCAGTAACGTCTCTGATATGACCACTATTCTGCCTTTGTTTCCGTTTCTTATTGAGATGGACTCGGCAGTATGGGGAGGTTCCCAGCATGTCATACTCTACAGATTCATTCATCTCAGACCTCCCAGTGCTTCCCCTCCTGCCTCCAGCTACTAGTACCAATTTCCCAAGTGCAGCATATCCCATCTCCCCACATGTTCTCAGGTTCCTATCACCTTTCTCCCTCCCTGCCTCAGCTGTTGTTGCCATCACTATAATATAAACACACACCATCACCAAGCTCAGCTTGTCTGTTTTTCCCACAGTTAACCCCCACTGGCTGACCAAACACATTTTGGTTACACTAAGAACTGAACAGCCCTGTGTCAATCTGAATACAAATCACAACATCCAAGCCACAGATGTTTCTGACTGGGCACACCAAATCAGCTGTGTTTTAGATGCATAGAACAATTTGTGTATAGAAGTAGAATATCATGCATACCACATTGGAGACAGTGCTGGAACTATACTTTTGTTCCTGCTTTAACTTATTTGTTAAACATTTACTAGATTCAATGGTGGGATTCAACTGGTTTGCACCACTTCGGCTGAACCAGTTGTTAAATTGCTGGCTGGCTCCGCCATGCCCCTCATTATCTCGCCCCGCTCACCTTGACCGATGCCTACAGTCACACCTGTGGCATAGCTGCTGCTGCTCTCTGGTTCCCTTGCTTGCCTCAGCCATGGCCCTGCAGCCTAGCTGATTTCTGCCTGGTGAATCTTCCTCCCTTAGCTACTTCCCATACAGCCCAGCCTGCTTGCCTGTACCTGATCTCTGCATGGGTGAATGGACATATGGCTGACACTTGGCTTCCAGCGCCAGAGAGGGTGGGAAAGGGAAGTGGCCGGGCTGCCACTGCCTTTCATTGGGGCACGTGGAGTGAGATGAAGCATTTCTTGCCACCTCTTCTCCACACCCTCGTCAGACATGGGAGGGCTTCCAGCCCTTCACTTTTGCTGTAATTTGGGAGTGTGGCAGGTAGGGAAAGGTGGGTCAGGGGAGGAAGGGTATTCCAGACTCCTGGGCCTATTGGCTTCTTCCCGGCAGCTCTTGCTCTGACTTTTGGTGTCAGCGGTCAAAGATGAGGTTTTTGTGGGCAGAAGAGTTTGCCAGCACTGGCCAGATGCCCGCACTTCCCCTAAACATTCTTTTCGCCTACCTGATTTCCAGCTCCGTCGCATTTCTCCGTCATGTTTCTCGCCGTCATGTGCAGGGAACAAAACTTTGTGGGACTAAAAATAAAGTGCAATCAATCAATTTCAACTTCTCACGAAAGAAAAAAAATCTTGCAAAGTTGGAATCAATTGAATTGTTTTTAGTCCCGCCAACTTTTGTTTTCCTGCACACGATAGCAAAAAACGCGACGGAGCTGGAAATCAGATAGGCAAAGCAATGCTTGGGGGAAGCGAGGGCATCTGGCTGGTGGTGGGTGGGGCAAGCAGCAGAATTGTGGTGGAAAAAAATGAAGCCTCCTGTTATAGCCAGGATTACCTGCACTAAACAAGCAGCAGCCGCGGTGGCTCCTCCTGCTGGGAAGCGTGCCCAGTTGTGCATGGCCTTTCCTCAAATGGAATGTCTGTGCACATGGAGCGCTTGGAGAGAGGGAGTAAGAGAGCTCTACGACCTCTGTGTGGTGTGTGTGTGAGAGAGGGGGGGGCAGTGATACATGCTTCAGCCAAGGCACCCAAACTTCTGGCAGTGATGGAGGTGGATTCTGAGCAGCATGATTCCCCCTCCCCAGTCAGTCAGCTCCACCTGACCCTGAGTCTAGCCATTCTTGCCCCCCACATTCAACTGGCAGCAGGCTCTGTGGGACAACAGGATCTCTCATTTTTTGCACGGCATGGCATATGCTTGCTACCTCTGTCTGCTTGCAAGAAGTGATCTCTGCTTCTCTCGGGATGCGGGTGCAGACACAATGCATTGCTTGTTAGGGCTGAGCAGGGAAGCCACTGTCATGCCATTCTCCCTTCCTGAGCATAGAGTTGAGGCCATGCGCTTCCTCACCTGGCTGGCCACCAGCAAAGAGCTGCGCGGATGACAGCAGCTCTGCCGATGGGGATGGAGCAGCTATCAGTGGTAGGGTCCGCAGGAATCATTCTTGCCCTGGTGCAAGAACTCCAGAAGGCTGAGCACTGCAGAGCCAGGCCCTCCACACCTGCATCCAGTTCACCAGAATTCACTGCGTTGGGGCAGGAATGATTCCTGCAGGCTCTGCCGCTGCTTGAGCAGGTAGAATGATCCTGAGGAGAATGATACTGTGGTTTTTATCCAGGCGGCTCGCTCTGGAGTGGTGGCTTGAATGGCCCAACTAAAATTGTGCTCACCATGAATCACCAGTGTTGGCCTTGATGACTTCTGTGAAAGGCTTTTTGATACCCTTCCACAGCTCCTTTTCGATCTCACCTGCTTCCAGGACAATGGGCCCCGCCACCGCGTACTCCACTGCCTTGACCTGCCGGTTCATAGATTCCAATGTGAGGATCTTCTCATTTGGTGTCTTCTCTTTCAGCTGCAGCACTGAGGCCGCTCAGGCTGCAGCTCTACTCCAACCATCTAGCCTAAGCCCAAGCTGGGCTGGCCACTCCATCCCCACTGGCAGCTAGGCAATGCTGCCTGGGGCATTGAGTGACTGTTGGCCACGTGGCTCTTTGCCAGTAGCCAGCCAGGTGAGGAAGCACATGGCCTCAACACTACGCTTGGGGAAGTGAGGGGAGTGGTGTTACAGCAGCTTCCCTGCTCAGTCCTGAGAAGCGATGCATGGTGCCCACACCAGTATCTGAGAGAAACAGAGAAGATCGCCGCTTGCAAACAGACAAGCAGGTTGTTAAATTATTTGAATCCCACCACTGACTAGATTTATATCTTTCCTTGATTTTGGGCAACTCAGAGCAGCATATATACTGTAATGCTTTCCCTATTTCCCCCATAACAACAATCCTATATGGTGGGTTGGAATAAAAAGTAATGATTTGCAGAAAATCATCTAGTCTGTTTCTGGCCCTGGGGCATTGAGTGACTGTTGGCCACGTGGCTCTTTGCCAGTAGCCAGCCAGGTGAGGAAGCACATGGCCTCAACACTACGCTTGGGGAAGTGAGGGGGAGTGGTGTTACAGCAGCTTCCCTGCTCAGTCCTGAGAAGCGATGCATGGTGCCCACACCAGTATCTGAGAGAAACAGAGAAGATCGCCGCTTGCAAACAGACAAGCAGGTTGTTAAATTATTTGAATCCCACCACTGACTAGATTTATATCTTTCCTTGATTTTGGGCAACTCAGAGCAGCATATATACTGTAATGCTTTCCCTATTTCCCCCATAACAACAATCCTATATGGTGGGTTGGAATAAAAAGTAATGATTTGCAGAAAATCATCTAGTCTGTTTCTGTCCCTGAAGAAAAACTAAAACTTAAGCAGTCCCACTTTCGAATCCAATGCCTTAGCTTAGAGCCCCAGACAGGTTCTTTACTCTTTCTACTTGATAATTATCATGTAATATGTAATAAAGTTAAATCTTTATCTTTCCCAGAATTGAATTTTCTATTTACTTTCATATTTGTCAGATAAACCAAACTGTCAAGAGTTTGTTCAATTGTAGTGGTAGCAAATTATATGTAATAGATTGATAAATAAACAGACCAAGTTTATAGTTAGGTGGGTTAGGTTGAGAGAGAATGACTAAAGTAATCTTGCTGGCTTTCCTTGCTAAGGTGGGATCATGAGTTGATTTCCCTACTTTCTAGCCTTGCTCTCATATCATCACTTCACTCTTTTATGGCACATGAGAGATCAGCCTCCATGTACATAAATATGTGTGAATCTAACTGAGATCTCATTTATTTTGTTTTTGTATTAAAGTAATTTCCATTATAGATGAATGTGTGTGAATGTGAATGATTTGTGACCATTAACAAATAATTATTAAGTAATTGTGACACAAATCTTCTTGCATTGATGAGCTGGTTAACATATGGGATGATTAACGTGTTTAATCAGTGAAAAATATTGTTTAATCACCTAATGACCGATTTCAGCTGTTTCCAATTAAATTAAAAAGAATATCCATTCCTCAAAAACTGCTACTTCCAGAGTCCTAGAAAGTGACATGTTGCCCCCACTACTTTTGAGAATCTGTTCTTTTACATAGAAATTGGTCATTTTAACCAATGTTGTATAGAGGAAAGGAATGATGATGATGATGATGGAAATTGAAGGTAATTATGTATAACTTTGAACTCAACAGGAAATTATGCATCTACAAGTCATTTGCAGTACATATGAAAATCTGTGAAAATAGTGAAAATCTGTCTTAATACTTCAAATATACAACCAAAACCCATCTGTTGCACCATTCCAATCCTCTGACCATTTGTCTCTGTTCCTCAACTCTTACATTTTCTAGGCTGCTAGAATCCTTACCAAGACTGCTTTTGTTTAGGATTCACATGAATCACTCCTTCACATGAACCACTCCTTCATTTTCTTCTTAGACTGTCTCCCCTTCCCCACACAATTTCTTCGTTAATTGGTTTCTTAAACTGAAGCTTTTTGGTCCCTTTAATTTGCATGTTCCTTGCTTTCATCAGTTCATTTAACCTCTGCTTGAACAGTTAGGTCATTGGCAGCCTAGCATCTTCCGCCTTGCCAAGTCCTTGTGTAACATCAGTACAGCTCAACTGGTCATGACAAAAGGCTCCGTTGTCAATAGCGCGCAATTATTATATTCATCACAATATAAAATATAATTTATATTAAAAACTATTTTCACTGTATTAGTGCTCTGTTAGCTGTGTTCATTTATTCCTTTGGAAAGAGAGATGGAAAGTTATGCCACATATTGCCTGTGATAACTCTTTGAATTGCGTTTCCTTTCAGTCATTCTTCTGATGACTTACATTTTGACTCCTTCATCATCCTGGTTGTTATGGCTTTGATTAGCCTCGAAGTGTAGAATCAAAAATCTTCTACTATTGATTTTCATCTTTTCATTGCAAGTTTTATCCATATGTTTGTTTGGTGCTTCCTGTTTAAAAAATAATCTGGTTTTCCACATTTATTGACAATGTCACCCAGCCCTGACATCAGCAGAACTGTATTAACATTCACCTGCTTCAATTCTTGTCTTAGCCAGGGACTCTAATGACAGTCGGAGATGTGGACGGTGGGGGGGAGATACTTCCCAAGAATGATCCGGGAACAGTTCTATTCAGTGATTTCTTTCCAACTCAGTGATTTTTGCTTTTCAATAACCTTTCAGTGCTCTGAAGGTGGAAGGTGAGATAGAAAATGTTTTTTCCTTCATTCATACAGAGTTGTGAAGATTCCAAAAATATGAGATTCTTAAAAAATGATTGAAAATTGCAAGAGAAAAAAACATGGTAAGACTTGACAACACAATGTTAGAAAAGATTTCAGAAGGATTGTTATAGCCTTTTTTCTTTTCTGTTGAAGCATAAGTGTTAATTTAAAATAGCAATTATTAAGAGTCCTTAACATTGCACTGCTAAGAATAAATATCCAGAAATAAGTCCCATAACCAATAGTAGAAAATATATGTAGCTCAAGATTGTTAAGTTCCTGGTATTCACTGGCTTGGTTGTTTTCTTGCAAATCTTTCATTACAAGGCTATGCATTAAGTCCTCTTAATTAAATTTGCATGTAATATGAAACAAATATATTTAATATGCAGGCCTTAAAACTATTAAAAACTAAGAAAATAAAAATTACTTCTAATAAAGGAGAATATTTGTAGCTCAGGATTGCAATGGGGGATGGGGGCTTGGAACACTTTGAGTTCCAAGTTGACAGTTTTCTTGCCGACATTTCATTACCCAAACTGGATAACATTATCAGTGCTAGTAAGAAGTGGGGTTTCTCTCAATTTGTATTGAGAGAATTTCTCTCAATTTATATATCTGAGAGTGGTCTTGGAGGTTCTTTGATTGGACTGTTTACTATTAGCTTGTTGATAATTCCTTGATTAGCATATTATTTACTACTTGATTCTGGGTTGCAAAGGACCTTGTCCTCATCTTCAATTCTGTTGATTGCTGATGAGGAGGTATTTTGGTCTCTTTGTCCCCTTTTTGTTTTGTTGATGGTCTCTTGCACAGTATGTAAATATTATTTATATCTATGTGTCTATTGATGGCTAATTTGTTAAGAGTGCTGGGCTTCTAGAAATTCTGTAGCATATTTGGATTTGGCTTGGTCTAGGATGATCACAGTTTCTCAGTTGAAATTATGGTTAAGTCTGTCCATATATTGTGAAATTAAGGAATTCTCATCATGTCTTCTGGCTGCTGTTCATGGATGAGTTCTGTTAGTCTTCCACCTGTTTGTCCTATGTAGTGGCTGTTTGCATTGTACATTGTAGATGACTTCTGTTTTTTCTTCTGGAGCTGCTGGATCTTTCGGTTTTCTTAGGATATTTTGGAAGGCTTTAGTTGGTTTATGTGCTATGGGGATGCCATGCAGAGGTGCCATTCAGCAGGTTCTGACCAGTTCTGGAGAACCGGTAGCAGAAATTTTGAGTAGTTCGGAGAACTGGAAAATACCACCTCTGACTGGAGATTTTACAGTATCCTTCCCCTGCCACACCCACCAAGCCACGCCCACAGAACCGGTAGTAAAAAAAAATTGAATCTCACCACTGATGCCATGTGGTAGTAATTTGTTTCTCCTAGCATGTAAAAAGCATTGAATTCAGCCTTCAGCTTTGTGGGGTGCGGTCATATATCAACTATCTTTCCATTTTCCAGTTATGAACAAGGTAGACACTAGATAGAGACTAGGTAATAAAAAAGACAGTAAAAAAAAAATCCACTGTTCTTCCTTAGTTTTCTTTGCAAAGTAATTTTGTTGACAAGTTCTTAGTGTGTGGTTTGGCAGCAACAGAGAGAGGTGGTGGGGTGTCTGGCATCTTCCTGCAGGGAATATGAAAATGGGAAGCCCACAGCCTATGCTGCTGCCGCAGTGTGCTGTGTCCACCCACTCACTTATTTGCCTGCCCAGCTCTCCTTGCTTGCTCACTCACCTGCCTGCCCTGGTCTCCATCCAGACACCTGCGGTGAGTTGTCCCCACAGCGAATCGCCTATGTTGAGTTGTCCTACAATGACATGGCAGCAGTGAGTAGACAGAGGTAACTTGTCGGTGGCGAGGGACTGTCCCCAGCTGGCCACACAGAATTGTCCTAGACCCCCATTCCTTTTACCAGCTTAGATTTATTTGTTCTTTCTCTGTGTTTCAGCTCATTTTTCATTACTAGCATTTGATTTCTTGGTTTCTCAAAGGTTACTATTTAAAATTCGACTGCTATTCAAGATAATCTTACAAGCTGTCTAATTCCTGTCGATTTAGTTGTTAACTGTTAAAATACTTTTGTCATTGATTTAATTTAGACAGCGTTTTTTCTTTGATGGACAACTTAAAAGAAGTTTATTGGGAACAAGCTGCTCAACTGGAACAGTATGCTAAGGGCTCTTAAAAGCAGTTGCTACGTGTCTATGTTGCTTTCCTTGCATGTGTTCACTGTCTCCCAATCCAGATTATCAGGCAGCAACTTCGATAGGAGAGAATGGGGAGAGAAGGAAAGGATGCTAGAGGAAAAAGGACAAAGTAAGAGTGTAAAAGAAGATGACTAGGCAGAACATGTTGTGGGGTGAGGCTCTGAAGGCATGTAGCTCAAAGTCATCTTGGTCTTTGCAGTACCAAACACCAGGCCATGCTAAATCTTTTAGGAAGAATGGAAACTTGGGATGTTGTTAGTGCTTAATTCTGTCTGAGATTCTAGTGCAAATTAGGCATTAAACAGCTTAGGATCACAGGAATGACCTGAAGTTCCTATATCTGTTTTCCCTATCTATTTTTTTTTCTGGTTAGGCAGTGTAGTCCTGATGGGGCAGCAGACAAATTGACACCCTACAGAAGCAGAAAGAAGTAGAAATCTGTTTCCTAGATTTAAGATTGCAAATATTTTCTTGAAAGTTTATGATACAGATGAAATCTCAGGAGCTTTCAGACAAACTCTACAATATTGCTATTGGTGAGAGGCTTCAGTACTCCGTATACTGTTCCTTGCCACTACCCATAATTAGGAGAAGCAGAATGAATGAGAACACACACATTTGATTAACGTATATGATTGATGCAGTTTGCAGAAATCTGTGTTTGATGTCATGGAATTTGCTGAATTTTAGAATACAAACAATTCTATGCTGAAAGGTTGTTGGATGGACAGGATAATCTCTGGAATACTCTAATTCCACTTCTGGATTATTTTCTTGCAGCCGATTCTTTTTTTTTTTGGCTGTACATGGTCTGCATACATTCTCTTATTTTATTCTAAGTGGAAAGCTTATTATTGTTGCACATTGCACTCCTGATTCAGTTATCCCAATTAAAGGACTAAGCAAAGAAAGTATATTATTTGATCTAAGATAACATGAGCAAGGAAACAATCACTGCAATCGAATGCTTTATAACATTAGAAGAGAGCTTTAGATTGTGGGGGAGCGGGTGAGGTGGAATGTTGGGAAGAGTCTGCAGTGTTTTCTCATTATTTGGCTGTGAAGCAAAGCATGGCAAGAGGTGTGATTAATGGGATACCTTGGAATCTCCAAAGTTAATTACAAGTGAAGTGTGTGTGTGTTATTTTCTAATGCTATCACCATTTGCTTCCCAAATAAAGAGCCTATTGTAGAATAATCAGATGGAAATTTCTGTGTTAATTTGCTGCATGGTGAAGTATTTGTCAATAGCTGTGCTTCTTCCACTTTCCCCCAGATTGTCAAAAGAAGTGGTTCTGCTTTTCCCTAGATACAAAGACAAACACTTCTACTTTTTGTTTTCTCTTTACTAAACTTTGGTCCTGTCTTTGATTTAAATCCAGCAGCCAGCCACAGGGATGCTGGGTTAGAAAACACACACTTCAGGTATTTCCCTAAAAAAAAATCAAAAGGTTGGAAACGTTTGCATGAAGTTTTCACTACAGATTATTACATCATCAAAGCCAGTGTTGCCTCTAATATTAATTATAGTTGGGTTGAAAGGAGCCAATTTCAAGTCAGGAGTTACAAAGTTAGGTTTTTCAATAAAACCCTAAACATTAATCATAATTTATGGTTTGGATGAAATGCTTAATAGAAAATGGAAGTTAATACCTCTGATCTTACTATAGTAATATTGGGGCTCTGCCAACGAAGAGGAGTCTGCTCTTGTCAGACACCTCAATCATGGAAAGTGAGCATTGTTACTTAGTTTTTCATATCAAATGCATGTTGAAATCGCTGTTTAACTGAAATCTGTCTAATTTTCAAAACGCATTAAAAATGTTTTAGAATATGTGCTAAAAGGTATTTTTATATGTTTTTGAGTTTGAAATATATATATATATATATTAGAGATATTTACATTTTTTAAAAAGCATACATCATGAAAAGATATTTTTAAAAGTATATAGCAGGAGAACTTGTGGGAAAAACTGGGGAAGCTTAACAATAAATGCATTTGATAATCTTGCAAAAAAAAATCAAATGGATCTAAATTTCTGGTAGATTTTTAGAAAAAAATATTTTAAATGCTTTTCTGAATGTGTTGATGGATGAGAGCCTGTGACATATTATATTAAGTTCTTTTGACTTTCTGACCCCCAGATTATAATTTAATCTCAATAATAGATGTTTGCCTCATACAAGGTTATTTATGTGAAATATTTTTTTCTATCTGTAAATTTATGTAATACATTTGATGCTTTTTAAAAAAAAGAAAATTTATTCCCTTCTCTCCCCCGCTTCCTATGCCAGAGAGAAGTAGGATTAAGAGAATAAAAAATCTTAATGAACAAATGATTATTTTATTATTATGTGTTGCACAGTCAGTCAGGTATTTAGATTGTATTTGGCATTTTTATCCACCTATTGAAGCAAAGGTTGTTTGCTAGGGTTAAAAGTATCTTGGTAGGATGTAATCTGTTTCAAGTAAAGCTGTCCTTTGCAATTGACTGATAGTGATGTAGTCAATGCCTCTTCTGCAAAGATGTTGAAGAAACAGATTACTTAGTTAGCTGCTGCATAGTCTGACTACAAATAATGGCATAACAAGTAGCAACAAATGTACATTGGAATACCTGCACTAAATATCATTTGTCTACAAGCAAGAACTGATGAAATAGTCAAAGTAATGAAGAAATTAAAGTGATCTGACCTGGGATTACCACAAAACAATTGTTGATAAGAAAGACAAAAACATCTAGATAGTAGATATAGCAATTCTGGAGACAGCAGAAGAGAAGAGAAATAACTGAAGAAAATAACAAAATACAAGGACTTACAAATAGAAGTAGAATGACTGTGACAAAATAAAGCAAAGAAAATACCATAGTAAAAGGCATCTTGAATGCAGTCCCTAAACAATTGAATCATCACTTGAATGCTCCATTGGCATTGACAAAATCATCATCAGTCAATTGCCAAAGGCAGGTTTACTTAGAATAGCTTACATTCTAAGAGCCATAGTGGCGTAGTGTTTAGAATGCAGTACTGCAGGCTACTTTTGACTGCCAGCTGTAAGCAATTTGGCAGTTCAATCCTCCCCAGCTCAAGGTTGACTCAGCCTTCCATCCTTCTGAGATCGGTAAAATGAAGACCCAAATTGTTGGGGGCAATATGCTGACTCTGTAAATCGCTTAGAGAGGGCTATAAAACACTGTGAAGTGGTATATAAGTCTAAGTGCTATTGCTATATTCTGCAGCAATAGCTTTAACAGTATCAAAAAACATCTGCCTATCCCAGTTCCTTGGGAAGGATTGGATAGGTGGATAAAAATGCCAAATTCAGTCTAAATATCTGGCTGACTATGTAACCAATCGTAAGTAATACTACTAGTAATATTTATGTATGTCATCATTAGGTTTCAAACTTACCATTTCAGTAGCTTTATTTAGGTTCAGAAATAGATTGAACTAATGATTTGCAGCCCTGAAGCATAATTGGTATGATTAGGGATTTTAAGCAACTGCTTGCAGGATGTAATAACTCATAATATTTGTGAATTAATGTGAATTTTCTTTGCATGTATGAGCACATGTGGAGCTTCCATTTTAGCTTTAGGAAATTTTTGTTGCATATTGACAGATTGTAGTCTCCCATTAAAACCAATTAATTAGGTATTCTTGTGAGATCTGTGGATGGTTAATTTTCTGCTTTTCAGGAAGCTGTGTTAACACTTGCTGGTAAGTGTGCCTGTGGCTTTGTTTGGTTTTGGGTGTAAATGGACAGTTTCTATTTTTCTTTAACAATTTCTGGAGTGAGGCACAACTGTTCAGGGAAAGTGGTGTCTAGTTCCCATGCTAGAAGCATGAAGTCTCTATTGTGCTCTTGTGCGTATTCCTAAGCATAAGGTTAGCTAGTACTGAAAAAGATGAGGCTGATTCAGTAAAGCTATTCTTATTGTAGTCTCAATAAAGGGATATAGAATTTAGCATGAGAGTAAGAGAACAACTTTCACAAAGATCAATCAATGAGTATACGGTATTTAATTTTTTTTTTGAAGTTTTAAAACCCGAGAAGCAAATCTATCTTATGCCTATACATTCTGCTTAAAAAAGTGATTTAAAACCTGTATTATATCCCATATATTCTGTACTGTAATTAGTTAAAAAGAAAGTACACAGGAAGCTACCTTGCAGATGTCTGATCTAATTTATCTAGCTCCTACGATATTCAGATTTTTAGAGGGAGAAATTTATAATTCTGTTGAGGTAATTCCCCATTAGGAGAATGAGCGCACACAGGGAGACGTAGTGAGAGTGGTGAAGAATAATACACAAACAGCACACAGATACACTGTACAGTAAATGTAAGTTTTTACTTCCAATAAACGTTTAAGCACAGTTCAATATAAGCTGTTACATCCAGTGGGTCTTGAACCACATTCCATAACCCTTCTGTATGCAGAAGTAGATTGCACTTCATAGACCAGGAAACATAGTTTGTTCCATCCAACCGGGTTATCAGTGATAGACTTGTTGAAGTGTCTTGTGCCATCTTTACCAAGATAGTAACCCACAATTAAACAGTAAAAAGCTGTCTGTATACAGTACTGTGCATTCACACTAACTCTCAGTTATCTGAGCCTGGTATGGTCTGGGCTCATAACCAGTGTTGAGGTAATTCCCCGTTAGAAGTTTTTACTTCCAATAAACGTTTAAGCACAGTTCAATATAAGCAGTCCAAGTCATTCACAGGTAAGGCAGTCAGTGTTCAGTTCAGGGATAATCCAAATATCAAAGTCCAGTATCAAAAACAGTCCAGTAACAGACTTACATCAAATCCAAGAATAACAGTCAATAGGAGGAACGGCAACTCTCTCCAACAGAAGGAAACAGAAACTCACTGAGACTAAACAACCCAGGTTTCTGTCTCCATCTTATGGCCATTTGAGAAACCACATCCAATTACAGTTTAGCATTCTCTTAAAGACATAGTATTAAAATGTCTATCCTAGTTTATATATTTCCAACCCAAACAACTGTTAGGTGACTTTCATTCCTAACATTTTCTATCTGGAGATGTTAGGAGTTGAATTTGGGGCTTTATCTCTCTTCAAAATAAGTAATGTAACACTTGGCTAAAGAGTGAGAACACTGACTTGTGTTGCAGCTTTATGTATGGGAGTAAAAGATGATAGTTCTGCAACTCAAATGATAGCAGGCTACATTTCCAGTATTTATTTCTGGTGTGACTGGTCCAGAGTTCCATACTGCTTTCCATTTGGGGTGGGAGAACAAATGCATAATATCCAGTTTCTTTCTGTATTTGAAGAGAGTTGTGAATCTTCTTCACAATATTTTTTTATACTGAAATCACTGAGGTCCCCCTTCCCTAATCGGTCTCCCTCAAATTATTTTGGGACATAACATCCAGCAAGAATAACCATGTATCTGTACATGCACACAGATGTGCATATGTGTATATATATTTCCATAGGCTACTAGTTCAAGTTCGCAACTTTTTGCCAATATAGAAGCACTACAAGGCAGATATGGCTTGCCAGGACAGATAAGGCAAAGGTGGGATGTCTTAGAATAGGGCTGTCAAATTTGTGGCCCGCGGGCCAGATGCCCACGACCACACCCAGTTTAGCAAAGGAGAAAAAGTCACAATACGTCACGTGATGCTGCTGTGACAATGCAAGTTTGACTTATCTGTTTTAGAAGAGCTTCGTATGCATTAATGTAAGACTTGAAGGCATTTGGACTATTCTGATTATCCCAAGTGACTAGATTCTAGAACCTGATCTTTATGAAATAAAACTTTGTAATATGATTTAATTAAAAGTAATGTGTAATTTGCTTATGCTTCCTCATTCCTCATTTATGTTTTGAATGTGGCAAGGGTCTTTTTTTTTTGTGCTTATAAAATTTCAGTAGTGATACACTTGATTAATTTATTTATTGTATTACTGTTTGGGGGAAAGATAACCTTATTTTAATCATTCAATCCAAAGAATACAGTTTCATGCAATGGGTTTTGAAACATGTAATCTTTCCCTTTTTCTTTCCTTTTTTTATAATTTTTCTATCCTTCTATGTCACCCTACTGGACTTCTTAATATTTGTAATTTATTTTTTGAATAATAGGCATTCCCACTTCTCCCGTGAAGAAAATCATCTTTAGGCCTTTGAGTTTTAAAGTTTCTTAATAATACCAGAGAGAAGCACAAATTAAAAATTAAAGCAGTTGCTAATCTCCTGGAAGCACACATACAGACACAACAGGCACAAAGATTTTCAGATGCTATTCAGTTATGACAAACTACATATCGTGATATAAAATGAGACATAATTTTCAAACAGGATTTTCAGCTTGGGAGTAAAAGAGAAATAGAAAATACATTTTTTCCCTACAGAGCTTTTCTCCAACAGTTGTAATATAGTGAACTCATGAGCTGCATGGTCATAATGAGAGCAATTTATAGCCAATATAGGAACCCACATATGAACTAATTTTTAGTACTGAACCTGGTATGATAGCATAAGAGTGTTTTAAGGTTGCAAAGTTAAATGAGGAGTCACTGGAATGTGCCATGGATTGTGCACATAGTACTTAGTTATTAGGTTTGATTGTGGTCTCTGAAAAAGCCACCTTTTATCTTAAAAAAGAATGCTGGAGAATCAAATAAGGCCTGCTTTTCAATAAGACAAAGTCCTTTAGGATTTTGTAGAACATAATGCTATGTTTAATGGTGGCTCTTTAAAAAAAGCTGTTATAGTAATTGCTGTGGTCCATTGAGGCCTTAAAAGCCAAATAACACTTGAATGATCTCTGTTTTTGGCGGCTCCAGTCATGAAATAATTGATTTCTGAAATATCACTTGTATACGTATAGTTGAGGTGTAGTTATAACCTATGGGAGATTCTTATTGAAATATTTCAGCCATTTGGAATACACAAGGACAGGAATAGGCATGGCAGGAATTTCAGGAATTCTCCAGCATGCCTTTAGGATAATCCACACATATGGGTTGAATCTGCCTTTCTGCCCAGAGACTGAGTCATCAATCTTTGCCATACCTTTTCCTGTTGGGGCAGGAAGCCCCCTAGCCCCCAGTCATGACTCAGTCTTGGCCCTAGGTTGGCTCCAACATTTTAGCAGAAAGCAGCTGTTTAAAGTGTGGATTCTCCCAAAGGTTTGCAAAAAAGCCCCTAAAGCATCCAAACACCATAAGCAAGCAACAAATGGATATTTTGCCTGCTCCGAATTTTCTGTGGCCCCCCTGAATACCAATTGAAGGCCTCACAGTCCAGGAAGTCAAGGGGGAGCCCCCAACAACCCCCCCAATCCCGGGTGGGTGTGCTGAAGCCATGATAGCCCCCAGTGCGTTGTTTCGATCCCAGGCTTAACTGGGTAGATCCGGAGCAGCCACTTTCGATTTTGTGATCTCCAGCTGAATTTTGGGGCCGGGGTGGCCATTTTGGCCACGTGGCGAGTTGCACAGGCTATCCAGGAGACTGGTAGGGCCACCACTGCCACAGCCCAGGGAAGGCTTCCAGACCTTGAATTCCCTTTGGAGCAGCAGGAGTGGAGGATTGAGAGAGCTTTCCTCCCAACAATCGGGGCAACAGCAGCATGGCTGACCAAGGCAGCATGGAGCCCACAAGTGCTAAACAATCCAAACAGAGTGCTAGGAAGGTCAGATCTGCAAGTCACGAGGCTGCTAACAAGATCAAAGCAAAGGCTCTTTATTTCAGAAAGCCCACAAGAACAGAAGAAAGGAAGAGCATTGGAAAAGCAGTTCTCCAGAGCTCAGAAGCGGGCAGGCTAGGAGAGGTATTCTCCCTTCCCCCAGCCAAGGTCTGTTAGTCCCTCCCTCAGCAGCCATTAGCACAGGACTTGCCTGCAGTTTCTGGGGCTTGGTCACCAGAGGGAGAGAAGGAACAGGAATTTATCCCTTCTGCTGTAGAAATCCAAACTCAGAGATTTCCTTTTGATTGCATGCTTCTTTGTCCTGCAGCATTGCCGACCAGAGACAAGACTAGATCTCCTGAGGCCACCTTTACTCCAACTGCAGCGGGGATGTGCTCAGCAGATAGAGTGGCCCCAGAATTATCAGAGGATCTTAAGGTCCTTATTGCTCAGGCCATTTCTCATGCAGTAGCTTCCACCCTGAGAGGGAGGAGCCATTCTTCTTCCCCAAGATCTGATCCTCAGTGATTGCAGTCAGTGCAATACCAGTCCTCCATGGGTTCCTCCAGGCACCAGAGGGCGGCTTCTTCAGCCCGCTTTATTAGAAGCAAGGCATCTGGGATGGAAGAGGAGGTTCAGGGAGAACAGGGGTTCTCAGAAGATGAGGACCTATCACCTGATCCACCCCCCGTGTATGGGTCTGTTTAGTCTGGGGCTGTTCAAATTTCTCCTCCACAAGGTTAGGACCACTGCCCAAATTGATCCTCCACCCAATATCCCAACTGCTTCATCAGACACTCAAGGGCCTAACAGAAGGGTTTTTTCTGAACCTACAATTCTCCAACAGAAAATTCCTTGTCCCAAGTTATTTTTGGATATAGTTCAGCAGTGAGCACAGCCAGGATCCTTCCCCACTCCGGGGGGTGGGTGGGTTTGTAATGATAAAAAAAAATTCAATATGGCTCCTCTCCTCTGACTCACTACAACTTCCCCCTCTGGACGACCTTTGGTGTCCTTGGTTTCTCCTTCTGCAATATCTGGTGACATAGCAGAGGCCCTTAAGACGGAGGACAAAAAGGCAGAACAAAATTTCTGCAAGACACACCAGGCCAACGCCTGGGTGGTTAAAGCAGTTGCTACCTCCTTCTTCATAGGACGTCCCTCCTTTGGCTTCGGCAATTACAGGCTAGAATTTCCCCTGAGGAAATCAGAATGCATCAGGATGTCAACAAACTGGTGGCGGCCGCCGAATTTGCAGTAGACTCCTCCCTGCATGCAGCCCAATTCTCCCCCAGGGCCCTGGCCTCCAACATCACTTCTCATTGTCTGCTGTGGTTACGACAGTGGCAAGCAGATGCTAGAACCAAATGGAAAGTGGCCTCTGCTCCCTATACGGATTGTTCCCTATTTGGAAAGGCCTTAAATCCCTTTGTAATCGAAAATAAGGACAAGCAAAAGGTGTTCTCCTCGCTTACCAGGAGGGCTGATAGGAGGGCTTCTTCTTACGCCCATAGACAGCCATTTCGTTCCTCAGACTCAGGCCAGGAATTTTCTCAATTCCAAAGGTCTTACCAGCTCAGATCAGATTGACCGACAGATAGATCGGGATTTTGAGATAGAAACAAACAACAATTTCAATCTAAACAGCCCTTTTGTGGCATGGAAGGTCATCCCTACCATCGATCCAAATGACTGCTGGACCCTTCCTCCCATTGGTGGCCGGCTGGCCCTATTTGCAGAACGATGGGAGACCATCACTTCCGATTCCTGGGTCCTGAAAACAGTGTGATTCCTCACCCTGGATTTTCTGTCCACTCCTCCGAAGACCGTTATCTGTTGCCCAACCTCTAAGAACCATGGAAAAAGCTCATGGACACAGTGGTCCAGCATTTTCTGGATATCCAGGTCATTGAGCTGGTACCGGAGGCCCAGAGGGGGCACAGTTTTTACTCCATTCTGTTTGTAGTTCCCAAGTCCTCAGGGGTGTGGGGTGTGGAGAGCTATCCTGGATCTCAAAAAGTTCAATGCTTATTTAGAATACAAGAGATTCAAAATGCAGTCTCCAGTCAATCTTGGAAGGCATCGGGGGGGGGGGGGCAATCTCCTTACGTCAATCGATCTGATGGATCAGAGGTTTCTCAGGTTCTATTATGCAGGGAGCCATTATCAATACAAGGCCCTGCCATTCAGACTGTCATCGGCCCCCAGGACCTTCACAAAAGTGCTGGCAGCACTGGCTGCGCACCTCTGGACAATCCTGGTGCGAGTCCAGTGCTATCTGGATGACATCCTTATCAAGTCCAGTTCCATCCAACAAGCCAAATCAGACCTGATTTACACAATCCAGGTTCTACAGGACCACAAATTTTCAATCAATTTCGAAAAAAGCCAGCTAACACCCTCCACCCCCCTCCTTCATCTGGGTGTAGTGATAGACACAAATCTGCGAGGTATATTTGCCCCAGGAACGTCAGGACAGCATCAGGTCCTTCATCACCCAGGTCACAGCACAGCGAATGACTCCCCTGGCAGTGCTGTCCCAGCTTCTGGGAAAATTAATCTCATGCATTGCCATAATACTCTGGGCCCGATTGCACGCCAGGCCTCTCCAATGGTTCCTCCTTCCATTTCAGAGATCAGGCACCAGCACCTCCATTGTAGGGTCCAATTCCAACCAGGGGTCCTCAGTTCCCTCAGGTGGTGAATATTCCCAGCGATCACTAAGGGGTCCCTATTCAAAGAACCTAATCACATCATAGTCACGTCAGATGCGACTCTGCTGGGATGGGGGGCCCATCTACAGTCCCAGCTTGCGCAAGGTGCACAGCGGACCTTCAACACAACATAAATTGGTTAGAACTGAGAGCCATTCAGTTCTCAAACACTTCCAAAGCACAGTGACTGGCCAACATGTGCTGCTCCTAATGGACAATGTGGTGGCCAAAGCACATGTCAATCACCAGGGAGGGATCCACTCCAGATCCCTAATGTCTGAAACACAGCAATTGGGAATCTGGCCGGAGGCTCACCTATTGTCAATCAAGGCAGAGCATATATCAGGGATAGCAAATGTCCAGATTACCTAAGCAGATTACCTAAACAGCACCAGGGTGGGCAACTCCGAGTGGTGTCTCCATCCAGATCTGTTCCAGGACATATCAAAGAGATTTGGGAGGCCACTCCTCGATCTCTTCGCCACTCCAACGAACACCCAGTTTCCCCGATTCTACTTAAGATTCCCGTCACCAGGTGCAGAAGGGGTAAACGCCCTTCACAGCCACTGGTTCAAGGGTCTCCTTTATGCCTTTCCTTCTCTTCCCCTCATAACCAGGGGTGATAAGGAAAGTGCTTCTAGAACAGGCAGAATTCATCCCCATTGCTCCCCACTGGCCCAGACGGATGTGGTATGCGGATCTAGTGAGCCTGTCAGTGTCCTGCCCATGGGGGATTCCTCCGAACAGGGTATCTCTCAGCCAGGGGGTCTTGGAACACCCAGAGCCTCAGTGGTTCCAGTTGACAACCTGGCACTTGAGAGGAGGATCCTGAGGAGGGATAATTTTTCTAGAAATGTCATCAAAACAATACAAGCCTCCAGGAGGCCTTCCACGAACAGAATATATGACGGTACCTGGAAAACATTCCATCTATGGTGCACCAAGAAGGGCACGGACCCAACTGCAGCCTCAGTGCCATAGATCCTGGACTTTCTACAAACAGGACTTGACAGAGGGTTCTCTCCTATGCAGGCAGGTAACAGCCCTGTCCACCGTGTTGCACTATGGGAAGAGGAATTCCTTTGCTCATCTGGTTATCTGCTCCTTCCTCAAAGAAGCTGTCAATCTTAGACCACCAACAGTCCACAGATATCTTTCTTGGAACCTGTCTACAGTGTTACAAGCTCTTACTCAGGAACCATTTGAATCTCTTCAATCGGTAAGCCTACACTTTTTAACACTCAAAGTCACCTTCTTAGTGGCCATTACATCGGCCAGGTACATATCAGAATTGGCAGCTCTTTCCATCAGGGTAGACCTCTGCACTTTCCATGACAACATGGTTGTCCTATGCCTTTACCACCACCCCTCATCCAAAAGGTAAGCTCTTATTTCCATAGGGCTCAGGAAGTTGTTCTTCCCGATTTTGCCCTGCTCCTTCACATGACAGAGAGCACAGGTGGCACAAATTGGATGTTTGGAGGGCTCTTCGCAGATACATCAAATGTTCATCAACGTTTCATAAAACCGAGGCTCTGTTCGTCTCATTTCAGCATCTTCAATTGCTTTCTAACATTGTACCTTTCTGTCTGTTTGGATTGTTTGATAACTTTGACATTTGGAAATTACTTTAAGATTAAAAACATCTGGGTTGTTCTTAAAAAATTATAATGGCACCATCTGTGGATGAACTAAAAATGGAATATGAAAAATTAAAAGAAAGAGAACAAAATGGCAAGGATTCTTTGGGAGCTGTCTTCCACTTTTTAGAAATGGTGGTTTCTATGTACCAGCAAATACTTGATGGAGAAGGAGAAGAAGAAGAAGAAAAGGAAGAAGCCATTTTTAATGGACAAAAAAGTTCGAATAAGAAAGAAAATAGGAAGAGAGGAAGGAAAAATGAGAATTTAAGATTCAATAAAACAACCAAGAAAAAGAAAAATAAGGTCATTTCAGCATCTTCAATGGGTACTAAAGTCTCTTCTTCAGCTATAAGCCACTGGATCAGGACTTGTATAGCCAAGGCCTGCGAGATCCTTCCAACACCCGGACAGGTAACAGCTCACTTGACCAGAAGTGCAGCTACTACAGCTGCCTGGGTGACGCAAGCCTTACTTGAGGACATATGCAGGGCGGCTACAAGGTCCTCCCTGTCTCCATTCGTAAAACTACAGACTGGACACATACGCCTCAGCAGAGGTGGCCTTTGGCAGAAGAGTGCTGCAGCGAGTGCATAAGATGGGAGTATACAGGACCAGACTTCTTCCCGCCCATAAGCACTGCCAGCTGTGGTATGTCCCATATGTGTGGATTATCCCAAAGGCATGCTGGAGAATAGGCTGAATGCAGTTTCTCAGCATGCCTTGGGATAACCCACTCCCACCTTGGCAACTGTCTGGTCCGGTGTCCAGATTGGAGGCAGAGCCAACACCATAGGAAGATCATCAAATGGCTGTGCCTTCATCATGACTGGGGTTATGGGACTTCCTGCCCTGACAGGAAGAGGCGTGGCAAAGATTGATGACTCAGTCTCTGGCCAGAAAGGCAGATTCAGCCCATATGTGTGGATTATCCCAAGGCATGCTGAAAAACTGCGTTCAGTTAAGCCAACGCCTATTCTCTTGTAGAGTGATGATGCTCTCCATTCAATAGTGCCTTGGTCTCTGTAATTCTATGGACCAATTCTTTCCACATTTTCCAATCTTTCATTTATTTTATGTTCTGGTACTTCTTTCATTTATTTTATGTTCTGGCTGGTATCAGTTTTGATGTTGTTCAGCCGCTGTGTTTTTTGCCAGCTTCATTTCCTTTTGCTACTGACTGTTCCAAGCCTAACTGCCTTTTCTAATTACTTTGATCGCATGGCTTGAAATAAGTAAGGTGGGCTTCTGTGATTTTGCCTCCCAGTGATATATCTGCTTTTATATGCTTCCAGTACTTGCTTGTCACCTTTGCTGTCCAAGGAATGCACAGGAGCCTTCTCAAACATCACAACTTGAAGGAGTCAATCCCCCCATCCCGTCTAATCTTTTTCATAGTCCAACTTTTGCAAATTTTGGTAACAATGGGAAACATGATAGTGTGAACTAATCTGCATTTAACTGTGAGGCTGATGTCCTTGCTTCTGCATACTTGATTCATGCTCATAATTGCTGTGGAATTGATGCAATTCAATATTTTATTTCTGGACCCCATTCAGAAATAGTGAATGCATGCGATCCTAGGAAAGTGAATTTTTCCATGCATTTGATCTCTTCATTGTCAATCGTTATTGTGACATTTCCATTCCTTGCAGTAGTCATGAAAAGCTTTTGATGCAGTCTTTAGTAGATTCGGTCTGCTTACAGCCTCAGGTTTTAGATAGCAAACCTTCTTGCTTCTTTTAAACATACCAAGTGCATGTTGAATTTGGATTTTGGGGAAATAAATGGTGGATTAAAGGTAGGTCTGCGAAGAGCAGAACCAATGGTTTAGGTCAAGAAGCTGGCAAGTAAATCAGTTTTTTCAACCCTCCCTGGAGAAAGAAAGGACCAGAAGATTGCCCATGTTGGCCTCCATAGGGTTGTTCCTTATGAGGAGACTAAAAAGCAGCAGTTTTTGGAGGATGGGAAAATCAGAAGACAAGGGAATTTCCCCTCCTTGTTCCAGCTGCAGTTGGAGCCTTCAAAGAACACTAAGATTGTACTTCCTTTGCTAATCATCATTGGAAATTGAATATTAATTACTTTAAAGAAGTTAGACACTTCAAAATGACTGGAAACACCGGATCAGTGCCTTTAATCCTTAACGTAAGAAAATGAAACTGTATCTTTATAAATTTTAAGAATTTAAATTATATAGCAAAAATCAAGACAAGGTGTTGCTGTAGAAATGTTTAAATAGATATTTAAATATTTAAATGGTTTGAGGGCTCAGAAAATTTGTGAATATTTTATTTTTAATATTAACACTTTGAAGTTAATTTTAAAGAATAAATGCATTTTTATGGGAAAGAAAATTATTTTGATGTTGGGAGACACAAGATAGCTTTCAAAGATATTGTTAAGGAATGGCAATGAGTCTTTGAATCAAGAATGTCAGCTATGTTGTGTATTTATTATGAACGCTTTGCTCCCAGAAGAAATTGTTATACCAAGAAATGCTGTTACAGAAAAAGATTTGGAATAAAATTACCTGTCATGATTATGAAGAACAATATGAACAATAATTTATCAATGTATATACAAAAAAAAGGTTTTGAGGAAATTTGAAATGAGGGATAAAGGATTAAACAGCAATATTGTTTTATAGAATTATAGAATCATAGAATAACAGGGTTGGAAGAGACCTTGAAAGTCATCTAGTCCAATCTAATGCTCGAGCAGGAGACTTTATACTATTTCAGACAAATAACTATCCAGTCTCTTCTTAAAAGCCTTCATTGATGGAGTACCCACAACTTCTGAAGGCAAGCTATTCCTCTGGTTGATTGTTTTCACCATTGGGAAATTTCTTCTTAGTTCCAAGTTGCTTCTCTCCTTGATTAGTTTCCATTGATTGTTTCTTGCCTTGCCTTCTGATGCTTTGGAAAATAGTTTGATACCTCCCCCATCTTTGTGGCAGCACCTCAAATATTGGAACACTCTTATCATGTCTCCCTTAGTCCTTCTCTTCACTAGACTAGATCTACCTGATTCCTGCAACCATTCTTAATATATTGTAGCCTCCACCCCCTTGATAATCCTTGTTGCTCTTTCTCAACATATTTTTTTATATTGTGGTGACCAAAACTGGATGCAATATTCCAAGTGTGGTCTTACTAAGGCTTTGTAAAGAATACTAATACTTCTTGATTTCATCCCTCTATTAATGAAGCTTAGGACTGCCTTGACTTTTCTGGCTGTTGCTGCATGCTATTGGCTCACATTTAAGGGAGTCCACTTGGAAAATCACTTAAATATGAGCCAACGTATGTAAAAGGAAGGAATATAATATAAATTGCTTATTTGATCAGAGTTAAAATGGATTTTTTTTGGGGGGGTAATCTTTGTGGACCTGCTGACATTTGGACCAGAAAAGATGCATATTGGATTTGTTTACAATTAAGCTATGGAATGATGACTTTTATATTTGTTAACAAATGTGATTGTTTTAGGGCACTGTTTGGACTTATGGCTGAAATCTGGATTGGAAAACACGTTATTTATTGGAGTTGAGTAATGGGATGAAGAATTTTAATTTGTTAACTAAGAGGAGGTGAGATACTAAAACTGAAAATATTAATAAAATATTATTTAAAAAATTACGAGGTGAATTCTGTGCCATCCTTTATAGCACGGGTTTCAAACTTGATCACGTCGCCTGAAGTAGCATGATATTTTTTTTGCCTTTGTGGAGCTGTAGTGGGTGTGGCCTGCATGTGATGCCTCCGGCCCACGAGCCGCCAGGCCTGCTTTATAGTATAGATATCTACAGAAATAGCACTGCTGTCTAAATGCTGGAAGACAAGTACTAATATTTAGAAGCAGTTCAGTATGAAACAAAATAATTTGTAACTCCAAATTGTCCAGCCCAATAGATAAGCAACTAGTCCAACTCTGTGAGCTCTTAATATTTTTTCATTGATCCATTATAATAAAAATATTCGCAATCATATAGTTTTTTACATGAACACCTAAATGTAATAGTCAGCTTTTTAAATGGAAATGTAGAGAGGTCAAAAAAGGGAATGAGAAATCTAGTAAAGTAAGAAGTTCAGTTGGAATGAATGGTGATCTACTTAAGAGGAAAGCAAAGTTGGAAACAGAAATGAGACAAAGTGGTGCAGGAACATGAACTTGAAGTAAATTTATGTTTTCCGGTTAGTAAATTGTTTTTGAAGAATAGTAAGGAACATATAATTCCTAGTTTGGTTGAATGATTGGCTGCTTTGTGATATGAGCCATATACAGTATTTGAAGAGAAGAGGGAAAAAACTGAAAGCAATGTCCCATATGTCTCAGAAGTATTTTTTTTTCCGTTAAAGAAAAAGAACAATGAAAGAAACCTTTGCAAGATAGAACTCCTGTGATCTGTATTCCAGGGCAGAGTTTGCAGCAACTTGGAAGCAGAGGTGATAATCACTGCCTTGTTTCTGGGTTACTGACTTCATTTCATTAAGTGAACGAGACGCACAATTTCTGATAGGCAGAGAACACCTCAGCTTCTGCTCTGATTTATCAAAAACTGAACTTGGCTCCCTACCAGGACATGAGCAGAATTAATGCGTTTTTAACCCTGCCCTGGAGCTTGTGGCATAAGTTCACTAGCCTCAGCTGCTCTGGCTTTTAACATAAACATTTGTTCCGAGATTGATCTCTGATCACTGTATGCTAACTAGACGTTGTAGTATTTGGTTGTCATAAAAAGTAGAACCTACAGAGGGAAATAATACCAGTTAATTTTCATAGAAATTAGGACTAATATTTGCACAGGGGCAATAAGACTTGGTCGCCTGAAGCACATAGGGTTAGAAGGATTTAATTGGTGGAGTGAGTGATAGCGGTAGCAGAACATTCAGTTCCACTACCTCACATGCAAACATTAATACATTTTAATCAGTGGTGGGATTCAATTTTTTTTACTTCCGGTTCTGTGGGCGTGGCTTGGTGGGCATAGCAGGGGAAAGGATACTGTAAAATCTCCAGTCAGAGGTGGTATTTGCTAACTACTCAAAATTTCTGCTGCCGGTTCTCCAGAACTGGTCAAAACATGCTGAATACCACCTCTGATTTTAATGGATCTGATTAATCTCTGGATACAAAGTGGGATGCTTAGAATAGAATACTTTATTGGCCAAGTGTGATTGGATACACAAGGAATTTGTCTTGGTGTAAATACTCTCACTATATGTAAAGAAAAAATACATTCGTTAAGAATCAAGAATCATAACGTCCAACACTTAATGATAGTCATAGGGTACAATCAACAATCAAATCATACTAGGAAACAGTCAGTATAAATCGTAAGGATACAAGCGACAAAGTTACTGTCCTATAATCACAAGTGGGAGGGGATGGGTGATAAGGAGTGATGAGAAGATTAACAGTAATAGTAGTGCACACTTTTTAAATAGTTGAACAGTGTTGAGGGAAATATTTGTTTAACAGAGTGATGGCTTTCCGGGAAAAACTGTTCTTGTGTCTAGTTGTTCTGGTGTGCAGTATAGCGTCGTTTTGAGAGAAGGAGTTGAAACAGTTTATGTCCGGGATGTGAAGGGTCTGTAAATATAGGATTGGAGACTGTGTTTTTCTTCCTTTGTTTTGTCTTGCATGAAGACTTTGTGAAAATCAGTGAAACAAGCAGTTAGATGCTTTCTTTCTTTCTGCTTTCTTTCTTTCTAGTTACTATCTAGTTTAGGATTACTTTCCTGAGAGCAATAAATAAAACATTTCAAAACAAGGTGATGAATAGAACAATAGCACAGTTCCTAAAATACTATTTTAAAAAACCTGGAATATTCTCATATTGCATGATTTGAAAACACTTGTGATTTGTATCCAAAAATGAGCACTCTTCTAGCATAGCAGAATGAAATATGCTGTGATCTGTAAAGCTTTATGTAGTAATAAATTCATTAGACTTAATAAGTCTGTGTTTTCACTCCAGTGAAGTGATCCTGCCATAGATGTCTTAAATGAATAAAAGGGGACATCATTTTCTGAAATAACTATATCTTTTAAAATATAATTTTATTGAAAATCTTTTTATTTTCAAAAACAAGAGAAATACAAACTAAAATAAGGTAAGAAGGGGGGAAAAGGAAGAAAAGAAAGAAAGCCAAAGTGCAAAAAGAAAAGAAAAAATGTAAAAGAAAAATAGAAAACAACCCAAAAAGATATAAAGGCTCACAGAATCAGATGGGATTGATCCTGGCTTCCTGAATGTGTAGCAACCTCCCTGCCTAAACTGCTGAAAGGTCATTTCAGGAGTGACGGTGAAGTCCCCCAGACTTATGGGTTCTGGGATGCTTCACCGTTCTGGGGGATCTGCCACCCCTGGGTGCAGCCTCAGAAGCAGCCCAGGAGTTCATGGCTCCCATGGTGGCCATGGGCCTATCTCAGATTACAATTGGCCTGACTGGGGACAAACTTGATTTTTTTTTTATCAGCAATGGCAACATGGCGTAAGATTATCATCCTTGTTATGGTCAGAGCACACCTTGGCGTCCCTGAGGCTCTCATATGCTGCCCCCCACTGCAGGAGGCTGGATCCATTTGGATGGTCCATCCCCAGCAACTGATGGACTCTGGTGGGTTACAGAGGAAACTGAGGGATATCCTCAAGGTGTTGCTGCATGGTCCTGATGAAGCTGTGGTGATGGCTTGGAATTTAAGGGCGGCCATGGTTTGGGACAGGATTGCGCCCATGTAGTCTCTCTTGACACATTTGCTCCTGATCCTCCCCATGATTTATGAAGGAGATAGAGGTTCTGAAAATGAGAAAAGAGATGCCTAAAGCATTGCTGGAAGAAGATAAAGGATGACTCTGACTGGACACAACTTTGAGCAATTGTTAAGGCCTACCTCATGGTGGTAAGAGCAGCGAAACAGCAGTATTTCTTTGTTCTTATTGCATCATCAGAGGCCCTGTTTTAGTTTCCTAGCTTGAACAGGTGGCAGTTGCAGCTAGGAGAGCCTTTTCACAACTTCATGTTGTGCACCAGTTGCAGCCATTCCTGGACCAGAATTCCCTGTGCTCAGTCATTCAGTCTCTAGTCATCTCATGATTGTAATGTGCTCTACATGGGAATGCCCTTGAAAAGCATTCAGAAGCTACAGCTGGTGCAGAGTGCAGCAACACAGGTAGTTTTGGGGGACTCAAGAATGGCCCCTGTAATACCACTGCTTCGTGAGCTGCATTGGTTACCAAACCACCACCAGGTGCAATTCAAGGTGTTGGTGATCACCTTTAAAGCCGTTCATGCATGGATCCAGGTTACTTGAGGGATCATCTCACCCATTGTCTTTGGCTCATACTAGTCAGACTGGCAGAAAAGACATGCTGTGGGTTCAATTTTCTAGCTGGTCAGGTCCAAGAGGAGGTCCTTCCATGCTATTGCTCCTGCCCTAGGGAAAATCTTGCCCCCTCCCGCCTGTGAAGTTGGTCCCAACACTTCTGTCTTTTCATAAGGGCCTAAAATCATGGCTTTACCAGTAGGCTTGGGGCTCCAGTGGGGGAACAGCACAATGGAGGTGGTTGATTGAGTAGTAACAGATCCCACCCCCCACCTCCATTCTGCCCCGGCCTCCCCATATGTTTTTGGTTTTAATGTTTTATTTTAAATTTTTATGTTTTAGCTTAGATGTCGCCTATAGTTACCTTATGGAAAGATAGGCAGCCAATCAATCTTATAAATAAATAAAATAAAAAGTGGCTTCCGATCTTTACAGCAGTTATATGCATGATTGTAGCATCTTTTTCTAAAGGTACGTAGTGAGTCTCAGTGAGTCCCTCCTTTCTATAATCCATTCTATCTAGTTGTGAAAAGCACAGATAATAATTTCCTTTTTTTCCCCTGTTTTATGCAGAAAGCTCATAAGGAGTTTCCAATTAGCAATATTGTCTTTTCTCTAATTAAACAATCAGAATTTGGACATCTTCCCAAGTTCTACCATCTTCAATCATTCCTCCATTAAAGATATTGTCAATCTTTCCATTTTTGTGCAAACGTTGTGGTTATCACATCATATATATATATATATATATATATATATATATATATATATATATATATATATATATATATATATATATATATATATATATATATATATATAAGTTCTCTGCTTTTCCCCCAGCTGTTACCCATCAGTGCCAAGAGGGAAAGTACTGATTTCAATACTGAAAAGTAACTACATTTTGAACTCTGATGCAGTCTCTAAACAATAATCTCATTTGCTATGTAACATAGTTCTCAGTTCTAAGCCAGAATTTTTCAAAAAAAAAATTTCAGTTATAACTATCATGTCAGTGGACCTTCTGCTTCTGGTTTAATTTAAGCTATGATGCAATAAGATACAACGATCCAATCTTGAACAATATATGAGATTCCATTCATATTTCAAGATGAGCACTGAATTGCATTCCAAGATTTGGTATAAAGAGCAAAACTATCATTCCCTTGATCAGCTACCATTGTGGGCACCAGGGGCAGAATTTGTCCATCCCCCACTCTGTTACCAACAAAAAGGAGAAAATTCCTTGATTTACTCCTTCACAGTAAGACCCCCCTCATCTAATCCTCTTTCATTGCATTATTAATGTGTGGAGAAAATGGAAAAAATAATATTCCTGTTATTTAAAGTTTCTGGAGCAAAGGCAGGATATAAATATAATATTTATGTCAACTAAAAAATACTTCTTTGGTCTTTTTAGTTGCCAGCAGAAAGGGAGTGGAGGAAAGTAGTGCATTCCTGAAATGCTTCTAATAATTGCTAGACAGCCAAAGCTGTTGGCGCGCAAGATTATTACTGGAGAGCATGATTGATGACTCTTGGCTATGGATGTGTCCCATTGGAGAATATACATCCAGGGGTGGGGGGAAGACCAGGGTCAAGGGGAAAATGAATGATGTGTCTTAATGTTGGTTGCACCCAGGTAATGCCGACATGGTCACTCCTAATTAATTTTTTTACTGTGAAAGATGCGGCTAGAGATTTATGATTTGAATGAGGGTGGATTTGTCAGAGCCCTGACAGCCAGCCGACACTAAAAAAAAAAAATCATCATTCCGGGATACCTGACTCCCAGCCTTTCAATCGCTTTCCGACATCTGGAATGCATGGAGAGAAAGTCAGGTTAACTTGGCAGAAGGGGGGGCTGTCAGAAGAAAGCCTACTTATTAGAAGCAGCCCAGCTATGAACAGAAGCTAAGGATGTAATCACAGGTGGAGCCGAGTGGCCTGAACAAATAAAGGAAATGAAACCCCCCACAGCTTCAGCTCCCCCATCCCAAAAAGGGAGGAAGGCCCCTGAACGACCTGGCAAGAGTGGAATGGATATGGGACTGGGAACAAGCCAGAGCCCAAAGCCCCTGACGGGATCCCTGGGGAGATCCATAGAGCAGCTGAGAGAGGAATTTGACCAGGCTGCCATTAGAAGGATGGCCCATCATGCCGCTCAAAACAGAGGGGATTTCCCACAGTCTTCTGAAGTGAAGAGAAGCAGGCGGGATTACAGCCCTCCTCCTTTACCCAGCAGAAAAAGAAAGAGCCCACAGCGGCAAGCAGTGCCTCCCCCATGCAACAGGCAGCTCTTTCCTCCTTTTGCGCAAGCTAGAGCCGGGGAAGTAGGTCAGCCACCTCAAGCATAGATTTACAGAGGGTGACAGGAAGAGGGCAGAGCAGAGCTCTATGAACCACCCCGGTTCAGGGGAAAATTTGATGGGGACCCAGATCAGTTAGCTCTAGCCACCTAGAACATTATGGATACCTCTACCCCTCCCCTAGATCCATGGTGAATGCCACTTCTGAAGGGATAGAGGGAGAAGCAAGAGGCTGGCTAGCAACCCTCCACAAGAGAAGGGCTCCCCAACTGCATGATGCAGATGACTTCCTACGATTGCTGGGGGCCAGATTTGAGGAGGCAGAAGATGAACTCAGCAACCTAAAGCAGGGAGGGCGACCCATCAAAGAACACATCTGTGAATTCAGGAGAATCAAGTGGAAGGGCTACCCCTTATCAGAGGCATCTTGGGTAAAGAGTAGGAACTTTGTGATAAGGTTCCATGAAGAAAACCCAACCAAACCTGTTTTTTTTTTTTTTGGCAACCCTACGTTCTATACCTGCAATACATTTGTTTTCTTTTTGTGTTGTACAGGTCACCTTCAAGAAGTGAGGGAAGATGAATGTCAACTAAAAAATACTATTTTGGACTTTTTATTTGCCAGCAGAAAGGTAGTGGGGGGAAAGTAGTGCATTCCTGAAATGCTTCAGATAATTGCTAGACAGCCAAAGCTGTGGCATGCAAGATTATTACGGAGAGCATGATTGATGACTCTTGATTATGGATGTGTCCCATTGGAGAATATACATCCAGGGGGTGAGGGAAGACCAGGCTCAAGGGGCAAATGAATGATGTGTCTTAGTGTCAGCTACACCCAGGTAATGCCGACATGGCCACTCCTAATAAATCATTATTTTTTACTCGGAGAGATGCGGCTAGAGATTTATGATTTGAATGGGGGTGGATTTGTCGGAGCCTTGACAATTTACATAAGAGGTGGTAAAGTGGGCAGGAAAGATAAAGTAAAATGATAGCTGGTATTTGATTCATTGAGCTTGCATTAATTGCATATTTATAATTATTAATTTATAGTCTATTGGAGTGGACTGCAAGTAATTATATTAACTTCTGACATGTTCTTACTAATTAATGTACACTCTTCTCAGATGTGGTATTCAGCAGGTTCTGACCAGTTCTGGAGAACTGGTAGCAGAAATTTTGAGTAATTCGGAGAACCGGCAAATCCCACCACTGATTCTTCTCTCTTTTTAAACCTCTGCTCCTTTTCTAAGCTATCTAGTGATTACCAATGATGCACATGAACTTGTTTACCCTTCTTTCCAATTTTTATAACCTCTGAAAAATAATCTCTAAAACTAAGACAACCAAGATAGATATTTTCGTGTACCCTACACTAACTCAGATGATGTGTAGAAATTATTTGGATCATCAATTTTACAACACATATCTCTTTAAGACTGATACAAACTACTATTTCGTACTTAATGTGCTCACAAAAATGAATGGCAACTTACAAGAGCAGTTTGTCAAAACTTGAAAATCTATCTGTGATGGAGGTGTAATTTAGGAGAGTTCAAATTTTTTTTAAAATGCTAAGGAATGGAAAGGACCTTTGTTTTGAAGGTAAAGATGTGATTATAAAAATATTAGCCCTCTAAAAAAAGACTGTTCAGAAATACATTCTGAATTAATGAATGAGAAATTTTATTGGACTATTCTTTTTTTTGAAAGTTTATTTCTATTTACCCCCGTTATTCTTATTATATACAGCAGCACTTCCTAATATAGAGCTGTTTAGGTGTCTTGAAGTGCGATTTTTCATCTTCCATGGACCATTTGGCTAGGTCTTAGGATAGCTAGGATATAGAAAGTATTTTTATTTTCCATGCTTGTGAAAAGAGCATGTCTCCCTTCTCTCCTATCCTTGCTTAATCTCTGCCAGTTTACCAAGCTAAAAACTTATCCTACGTGCATTGAAAATAAAACATTTCTAGCTTGAGTTTCCTCCAAAGAGATCAGGGCAGCCTACTTTACTGCTCATATCCTCTTTTTTTTACTCTCACAAGAAATCTTTTAAGATCTTCATTTTCTGCTTGTCTCATCATCAGTACAGGTAGTCCTCAACTTATGACCACAATTAAGCCCAAAATGTATGTTGCTAAGTGGGAAATTTGTTAACTGGCTTTTGCCCCATTTTACAGCTTTTCTTGCCCCGTTTCTTAAATGCAAAGCTTTTCAAACTTGGCAAGTTTAAGACTTCAACTCCCAGAATTCCTAAGCTAACATAACTGAAGGAGGATTTCTGGGAGTTGAAGTCTTAAACTTGCCAAGTTTGAAGACCCCTGGTTAAATGAATCACTAAATTAGTAACATGGTTGTTAAGTGAACCTGGCTTCCCCATTGACTTTGCTTGTCAGAAGATCGCAAATTGTGATCAAATGATCGCTGGGACACTGCAACCATCGTAAATGTGAGTCAGTTGTTAAGTATCCAAATGTAAATTACAAGACCATGGGGGTGCCACAACGGTCATAACTATGAAAAATGGTCATAAGTCACTTTTTTTCAGTGCCATTGTAACTTTGAATGGAGGACTGCCTGTACAGGCCCCATTCCTTGAATGCAAAAATGGATGATGAATGATATCAACCCCCCACCCTCCAACTATTCTTAGTCTGTTATAAATTCATCCATGACCTGCTTCACTGCTTCAAAACTACTATTTTCCATCTTGAGTTGTCTTGGACTCTTCCAAGCAGTTGGTCTACTACTCTTCATTCTGGTTTAGTGACATCCATGGTTGAAAATACCAGTTATTCTCCCTCTTCTTCAGCAACTGTTTATGGCCCTGTATATCCATTCTGTTTTGGGCTGCTACACTCAGCTGGTCATCAGTTTCCCTTTTCTTCTTTTTGATCCAGCAATGGCTCATCAAGACTGTGGACTCCCCTTGCTTCCTGCTTATCCTGCTTTCCCCCTCTTTTCTGTCAGGATACCACCGTTCCATCCTAGTCCTCTATCTGTTTATGCATACTTTCTTTCTTACCCATATTGTACCCTGTAGTGATGTAGACAACAACTGTAGTGATGTAGGGAACTACATTGTTATATTACTACGTTAATTACTACAGTATTACATTATTGCAGTAATGTATGCAAATTGGAATCTATCTTGACTTCTATGAATTTGAACCATTGCTAAGCTTCTGTGGATCCACAATGGCTTTCCTTTGTTTTAATCATTGTAATATCAAAGCTAGATAGATGGGTGGGTGGGTGGGTGGAAGGAAGGGAAGGAAGAAAGGAAGGAAAGAAAGAAAGAAAAAGAAAGAAAGAAAGAAAGAAAGAAAGAAAGAAAGAAAGAAAGAAAGAAAGAAAGAAAGAAAGAAAGAAAGAAAGAAAGAAAGAAAGAAAAGAGAATATGGGATGTAAAGACATCCATATATACAAGCTTAAGGGAGACAAAGGAAAACAGTGGGGAAGGAACAGTCCCTAAGAAATTGTGAGGAGGAGACAGTCCTAAGGAAAAAGTAGACATTGATAGATTTAACCGGATAAGCCAGCCAATGAGCCTAGCCTTTGCTGTGGATAGAAAGGGTAGAGGGGGAAAATCAGTCAGAGATTGTGATGGCTGTATTGTAGTTTGGACCAAAGATAAATTTGCTTCAATTGCCAATTCATTGCAGTCCAGGTTGGAATTATTATTACATCGGCTTCTGGAGACAAGAAACCAAGCTGCCATGTTGAATTGTCCTAAGAGATAATTGTCCTAAGGGATATTTTATAACTCATTGAACTTGATGATTGTATGAATCATTGTTTGGAAGATAGGCAAAATACAATTTTGTTTGTAAATAATTAGGGATTTTTTTTCACTTAGCCACATAATATTTTGTCCATAGAGAAACATAGGTGCTCTCCGTGCTGTAGATTTATAGAAAACAAATTTTAATTGCCAGTTAGGCTATTTAGGAGCCAAACATGAAGTTAGGTGGAAATGCAGGGAAAGAGTGTAGGAGTTAAGCTTTAACAATGGCATATGTATATATATATATGTATGTATATCTTTCACCCATTTAACAACACGGGAAAGTTTCAGTCTTGTTAATTGGAAGTCTGATTCACAGTTGTAGTAGATGAAAAGTGAGCACCTAGAAAGGGAACAAACCATAAGTGAAAATGAAACAGCAAGAAGAGACAATTAATAGTAAGCAAGAGGTCAAAAGCAAGTTAATTTTCCTATAAGAAGTGCCTGCTTAGTTCTTTTCTCTGCCACATGACTGACAGTTATGGTGCCATTTTTCAGAGGAATAGTTTCTGAAAATATGTTTGCAGCAGAAACAACGAAGTGTGTGGGTTTACACATAAAAGCAATGCTGAAGTTGAACAAAACAGAATTGGATAAATTATATCTTCGGAGACCTGGTTTGCATTACTGTTATTAATCTGTTATTTCTTTTAACTATTTATTGATCAGATTGCAACTGGTAGATTATCTGAAATATATTTTATCATAAACCATTATATACAAACTATATCAAACTGAGTTGAGAAATCAAGCTGTGCTATACTATAACAATTCAATGCATTACTCCCACTTGAATCTTGATTATTGTTTCTATTATCAACATTTTCGTATGGTTTTGTGCTACCTGCTTATTTGTTTCCTCCATCTGGTCAAGTACTAGCCCATGACAAAACCCACATTTTCTTCCAGCTTGATAGTAAAATATAGCTTAACCTTTTTTGACTGATTTTCAGGCCAGGTAATGTATCCTCTTGTTAGGCATATTAGCCAATCTCAATAGCTAAGGGATAAAATGAGGGGTGTTTGGTGATCTCTGAACTTGGTTATTTTCTTGCAGATGTTTCATTTCCCAAACTAGAAAACATAATCTGTGATGATGTTACCTAGTTTGGGTAATGAAACATCTGCAAAAAAACAACCAAGCTCAAAAAGCACAAAATACCCCCTCATTAGCCAGTCTATTGTTAATTAGCTTGATAACCAGAATGGTTCTTTGCTGAATGCTTTGATAATATCACAATAAAATATGTTCCCAGTATAATTCCTAAGGAAAGAAATAATTTCTACATACATAATTGAGAAGCACAACCAGGAATATATTCCATTACAATTTTTTTATATTGTTGAATATAGAAATAAATTATAAAAGCATAAATTATAGAAGAAAGCCCACTCAAAACAAATATGTAAACTTAGAGGCCAATTCTGCATACATAATTGAGAATAAAACTCTTTGAATATTGTTGAATTTACTTCTGAGTAAATATACTGTTAGACTCATAGCATTCAGTTGAAAGGGGCCCAAAGGTTCAACTATTTTTCTTAATTTGGATTTGTTCTGCTTAGTTTCATCTTTAATTGCTGCATATGTTCAGTGATTTAAAAAAGTAAGCCTTTTTAAAATGAAAAAAACTAAGCCTTTTTTAAATGAAATAAAACTTTGTAGGTCAACTTGAATATTAAATATACAGTTCAAATAATGTGTAGAAAAAACATTTCTCATGAATTTTTCTAAATGTTGGCTGTGCTCATAAACACATTCTAATATTAATTATTGACTTGTTTTTATATGCCCCTCTGTTAATTCTAGCATCACCATTTCCATAGTTATGTAATATTGTTTTCCTAGCAGCTGTTGTCAAGTTTGTTAAACCAAATTTAAAGGTGTTAATCTCTTCGTTTCATTTTAGTAAAAGTACTGACTAGTAAATTTTGGCTAGATTACAAATTATTACCTTTAATGTGCTTCATGTAATACATTGAAAAAATGCTTCTTGGAATATAGTTAGCCATCAGGATTAAGCTTATAAGTATCCAGGCATTTTACAATGGGACATTATTAAGGGTGGATAAGTTAAAAATGACATTAGTAAAAAATGCATCCAGAGAGTCTGAAATTGCTAAAGGTAAAATTGAACAATGGAAATACCATCATATTTGGAATTATTAACTGGATATATACTGAATTGTAGTGTTTGGCTCAGAAAACAAGAAAACTCTTTAACTATTCACTAGGCATTATAGCCCCATGGTACTATTAGGGTGTCAAACTCAAAGCTTATGGGCTAGATCCAGCCTGCTGGGTGCTTAGATCTGGCCCGCAGGCCTACCCTGGAAACAGTAAAGGATAGACTCATGGTGCCTCTGTCAGAGAAAATGGAGCTGGCCATGACGTCCTCCTGTCCACAGCCTCCCTGAGCTCCATTTTCCCTGGCAGAAGGGCTACAGGAGGCCATCATGGCCAAAAACGGAGCCTGAGCTCTATTTTCCTGGCAGATGGTGGCAGGAGGCTGTTGTGGCCAAAAACGGAGCCTGGGTAGGCCATCGCAGCCAAAAACAAAGCCTCAGTGAGTGACATTGAGTTGGCCATACCCACCCTGGCCATGTCCTCTGGCTCCACAAAATCAAACACAACCCTGATGCAGTCCTCAATGAAATTGAGTTCAATACTCCTGAGTTAAGATGTTTGCTCCATCAGCCAAGCCGTGGAGCAAGTGCAACACTCTCAGATAATCCCTGCATTGATCCAGACTAAAGGCACAATCTGTCTGCGAGAGAAGATATATTGCTGCCCCTACTTCTTCCTGGCACACCTGCTATGAGTGCCAACTGCTCTGCTAACATCCAGGTATTGGTTCTGGGTCTCTGGCCTCACCAAATGCACAGGGCTGGCAAGGTAATCAGTGGGCTCAGGGCTCTTCAGCAGCTTCCTTTTAAAAGGGGTCACAAATTTTTCTGGGTCTATTTACTCAGCCACGAAGAATTCTTATTTAGTCCAGTAGCATTTTCCCAGTTAATCAGTGATGGATTCCTTAAGGCAGTGGTTCTCAACCTGTGAGTTGCAACCCCTTTGGGAGTCGAACGACCCTTTCACAGGGGTCGCCTAAGACCATCGGAAAAAACATATTTTCCATGGTCTTAGGAACCGAGCCATAATTTTATGGTTGGGGGTCACCACAACATGAGGAACTATATTAAAGGGTCGCAGCGTTAGGAAGGTTGAGAACCACTGCCTTAAGGGTTTCTGGGATTAACTGTTTGCTCCCACTCTGCCACAATGAGCCAAATGTGGGGAGAAAATGAGCTGACAGGAGCAGCCTTCAGGGTTAGTACCCACCGCTCCTGAAAACCATCTTTTTTGTCTCAAAAAGAGAGAGAGCAGCAGAGCTAGAATAAATCTCTTTAAGCCCCTAAACTTGAGCTTTGTGCAAATTGATCATTCAGCTGTGATACAGGCTTTCCCAACACATCCAACTTCAGTCTGCTTTTAAAATGAAGCCACTGAAGTGCACCGAGCCCACAGCTTCTCTTTCCAGGCTCATTCATTTCATGCGGGACCCATACCTGGATGTGAGCAGAGCAACTTGCCCTCGGCATGGATCATCCCAACGTTTCATGCTTGCTCCTATGGGCCTATGGGACTCCATGCTCTGGCTCACTCCTGCCTTGAGGACTTCTAACTTGAGAAGGTTCAAATCTAATGTAAGACAAGGCCTGCTGCAATTCTCCTATGGTGAGTTGTCCCATGGCGAGTTGGCTGTGGCAAGTCTGCTACAGTGAGTTGTCCTGCACCCAAATTCAGGAGTTCATTAGGCAGAGGTTACAAATTGCGTACTCTGACCTTTCCCTAAAAATAGCAGAAATTAGTGGTTTCTCTAGAAAACAGGAATGCACAACAATCTTTATGGGTAATCCTTATGGCACCAACATCAGCAGAAATATTACGTCCTGAAAGTCGTGAATTTTGCATCTCTCTTGAGTTTCTCCTGTTGAAGGGTGAGTATTGTCGTATTGAGACTCTCACAGTAATCAGTGTTTACCACAAATTGTCATGTTGATCTTCCCTTCCCTTCTCCCTCTTTCCTTGTTTTGTCATTCTGTACCTTTCCTTGTGATTCTGGCGACATAAAGCCCTCTCATCCTCTGTTTCTTCACCCCCCCCCCTCCCGGCAGCTTCCTGACAATGTTCAGTGCCACTTCTTGACCACAATGTCACCTCAGAACAGTTTAAAATCCCTCTTGGCTCCTTTATTGAGTCATAAGAAGCTAACAAAGACTGTTTAAAAATTGAATCACTTGACTTGCTGAGGGCTAGGGTGGGACTGGGTCTATATGATCTCTGGTAGCCGAAGGAGAGGCCAGCCTACACTCAGTTTCAGACTAGGAAGCAATTGAAAAATGAAATGGGCAAAGACCAAGGTATAGTAGCTAAAGTATTTGACTGACACCAAAGAGATCAAATTTCTACTCCCATCTGCAGTCACAAGCAGCTCACTTGGTGACTTTCAACCCAAGCTAGGCCACAGAGTTGTAAAGAAATATAGAATGGAGCACTATGTTATATGCTTTGAGTTCCTGAATAAAGATATAGATACATTTGTATGTTAGTGTGCCAGAGAAGGGACAAATAAAACTGTCACAGAACATGGAAAAGAAAGACCACAGCACTAATGCAGCAATATCCAGTAGAACTGAAGCAGCCACGGCTTCCCCAAATTTCATTCTCTTGGAAGTAATAGGTCCTGGATTTTGTTAAGTTAGCCCATTTGAGATAGCTGGTTTCAAAAATTATTGTTCTATGATGCACCATTTTCCCAGGTAAAGATTGTGACAGTGAGAAGTTTAGTTGCATGTAGATTTGGATGGATTTAATGCCATTTGTTGAAAACATGTTAGGCATTTATACTAGGGATGGGCAATTAATTTAGCCAAATGGCCACATGAGAAACTGGGCCTGTTGTGGAGAACTGCCTCTTCCAATTCAAATAGCAGAATTCTACAGCCAATTTTGCATTTACTTAACCTGTAGTATTGTCTTTTTCATAATTAAAACTGTTTAATTAGTAATGGGAAGGGGCAAGAACCTCCATAGGCAATCAACAAACAGGCAATCCCAGACAACTTCATTCAACTTAAATCCCTTTGCTCAAAAACACATTTAAATGTTTCTTGGATTACAAACAAGTATTCTGTTCCCTTGCCACTATCTTTGTCTTATTTAACAAATCTTTAGATTTCTGCAACTTCATCAACCGTTGTGTTTTCATAAATTTCTAATTATAAGAATAAAAGTTGGTGGGGTTTTTTTTGGAATAGACATGAAAAGGTTCTGGAAAAGCTAAATTTGGCAACTAATAACTTTCAAATATTTGGCTTAAAAGTCCCATGAAACAGAAGAGTAATAATATATAAAACGCTGTATGAGAGGAGACTGAGAGAAAAATGCTTTGTCTAGGATTATGGCAGATGTAAGTAAGACATTTCTTGGCTCAGTTTCAGTCTCCTGTACTCTTACTTAAAATGCTGGGCATTTTTTCATGGATTTCTAATTTTTGTCCATTCACATTGTTTAAATGGGCAGTGCTTACTGTTAAAGAAGGAAAATACTTTTCTTATTTCCTTTGCAGTAATATATTGCATGATTTCTTTGATCTTTTAAAGCCATATTTGACAACCTACAGTTTTTAGCTGGATATAATTCCTGGAGCAACCCAAGATCTCTCTTTTTTGTGCACTTGAGGGATTAAAAAGATTTTTAAGCTTCAGTTTTAACACATTTTTTAAACCCCTCATCTCCCTATGGGGGGAAAAAAAACCTATCTAGATTTTACAAAGTTTTAGCCAGTATTCTTAATCCATTATTGTAAATTAGAGTAACCTTTTTTATTTCCTGGAAAGTATCTGTGAACAACAGCATGGCAAAATGTATTTTGTATATGCTGTTTCCCTCTATATTAAGAAAAGTATATATACAAGTGACAGGCTGTGTAAACTATGGCTGCCTTGTAATGCTGTTGCAGCAACATGTTAGTCCAGCTTCCACCATTATTCATGCTATGCAAGATAGCTTTTTACTGGCTACAGTGCTGTACGGCAGGACAAATAATAATAATCAGGCTCCTCACTCAAGCCTTTTCCTCTTCCATGAAGCCAGTTTGACCAGGAGCAATTCACTTAATGTGAAGGGCTTTCAAATCAATGTCTTCTGAATCAGCACTAGTGTTCATATCTTCGTATTATGACTTGAATGAGAAAACTAAGAAAGCCATCTAAGATTTATATTTTAAGAGAGAAAGGTGCACAAACATGTTGTATCAGGGAGTTGAAGGCTCTGCACATCTATTTATATATAAAAGCCAAGTACCACTTATTCATCACGAAATCTCCAGAACCATAACGCCTACAGACTTGAAATTTGGCACATATGTTCCTCTTGGCTTCTAGGTGCTCACTAAGGAAGGATTTTTCGAAATGACCATCAGATCATTAGTATTTCTTATACAGTAATTAACACGCTCTGATACTAAGGAGTTCTATTCCTTCTTCCCACCTGAAAAGAATTCTGTTCCAACTGCCAGTTGCCTTATATTAACACACTCTGATGCTAAGGAGTTAGACATTCTACTCCTTCTTCCCACCTGAAAAGAACTCTGTTCCAACTGCCAGTTGCCTCACATTCCGTTACCTCAGTTCAAACTGGCAGACGTTCCACTCCTTCACTCAGGAGCGGCCTGGGGCTCCTTACATTGGTACCTCATCAAAATGTCTACACCTATAGAACTACTTTCTGACTCTAGGGGCAGGAACGATATTTCCTTATGTGTTTCAATCACTGACCCCACTGAGCCAACAGATTGTGAACCAAATTTCTCCTGCATAGCCCAATCAACTTTTCATCATGAAGCATGGGTATCCAGCTAGTAAGGTATATAGAGAAGTATTGTTCCAAGACCTGCCTATGGTCCATTGAAACATTTCATAAGCTATAAAACAAGTGGCTCCTAAGACTTATTCCTGCTTGCTTCCACTTCTAGATCTGAAAATCTAGATCTTGAAATTTTGTAAAATCTCAAATTTCCAAATAGCTAAGAAAATGGGAAACTATGGAAGAGTTGTCTTCTCACTTAATGGAAGGGGTATATACTCAGGTTGGGAAGACCCACATGAGGATGAGGATTTTGCCTGAATGTTGGTGATCTGGATAAGTCGGCATACTCTGAATGCACTTTTGGACATCTGACCCTGGGATAAGCTTTGGATTTTCTTTAATAAAATGAGCTTTTTTTAAAAAAATCACTTCCTGAATTTTCAGACTCTGAAAGTGGTAAAACAAAGCTATACATATTTAGTGTTAATAGCAAACCTGTGAGGCTTCAATGTTGATCAAATTAGGAAACAGACACTATATGAACTATTGGGAATTTGTTGTTATAGAGTACAGTCATAGCATTTTGAAAGTGCAACATAAATTCTTCATCCCTCTCTTCTTTCTTATACTGAAGAGATTGATGGTGGGACAATCTAGAGCAGGGGTGTCAAACTTGTGTTGCCACGACAGCATCATGTGACATATCAGGACTTTGCTAAACTGGGCGTGGGTGTGGCCAGCCCTGTTTGACAGCCTTGATCTAGAGGCTTTTCTTCATTTCCTCCTGGTTATTCAAGCTACATTGATGCTTACTGGATAGTCACTACATAGTTTTCTCAGTATAAGTGCTTTGCCATAGCTTGCTTCTAGGATGTTTCTTAGCTTCCCAGGATAGCCTATTGGCTGGGAATTCCCTGGAATTATTTCATCTAAATATGAACTAGTCCTCTTTTGCTCATCTCCTGTGGCCAGACAGGGTCAACCAAGTGCTTCCATCTGCTGAGATTATTATATGATTTTCCACTGGAGGCACACAGGGAGGATAAACAGATGGACGATAAACTATATATACCTAATACGCCGGATGAATCTGGCTCTGTATTTGCAGTATCCAGGAGATAAAAAGAGAAGAAAGCCTATAGAAAAAAATAGTCCCCCCCCCCCACTTTCTTCCTGAAATGCCTGGATGTAAGCTGTGACCCTTTGAATTAGCCCCATATGAAAGTTGTCCTAGTCATTTCCAAAGTTTTGCCGTATGTGCTGCTTCTGTTTTTTGGCATTTCAGAAGAGGCCAGTAAATCTTGCTGCCTAGCTACAGCCTCACCTCTTTTTCAACCCATTTAATACATATTGTCATTCCCCACAAATACAAACCTACTGCCACAATATGCCTACAGATTTCCATAGATATTTATACTTAATTATTTGTTCAGTAGCTTGTGGCATGTCGCAATAGTATTGAGGCACTGTAGCAGGGCTAGATATTGTAAATTAAGAGTGAGGTAGTTATTTTCTCTGCATGTTAAATACTGTAGTGCCAAAAAAGACTAACACAGGTATGAGTTATAATGATAGGTGTAAAAGGACTTAAATTGGAGAAATTGTAACTGTCTTTCTTTGGTCAAGGATTATATAAGAATATTTAGTTAGTGTTATCGGAAAATCAATATAACAACATAACATTCATTACTGATAATAGGGAAGCTGACCAATTTAATAACAGAACCTGAGAGCAAGCTGGGATAATAAGTAAAGGTGAAGACGGTTCTCAGTATTCTCTTCAATGTGGCATCCAGATAATTTGGGACTATAAATCTCAGGATTCCTAGCCAACCAGAATCTCATTCCCAGTTTATCTAGAGCCCACTAGGAAAGGCTGCTGTAGATATTTACGTTTTCTTTTTGGATGCCAGGAGAATTTAAAAAGCTTTTAACACAACTGTACACTGGTTTATTCTGCTTTGAGAAATACTGCAGCATATTAATTCTTTTCTGATTTCTACTTCAGGTAGTCCTTGACTTACAACAGTTCCTTCAGGGGATCATTTGAAGTCATAAAAAAGTGACTTATGATTGTTTTTTATATTTACAAATGTTGCAGCGTCCCCATGGTCATGTGATCAAAATTCAGATGCTTGGTAACTGGTTCATTTTTACAGTGAAATGTTGTGTTCCCATACTGGGGAAAACAACAATCTATGATTTACCCAGTTATGGGGTTGTTCTTTTTTGCTCTCCTTTCATACAGCCATCTTCAGATAAAGGGTTGCACTCTATAATATAGGACACACAGCTTTGCAATAAATTTTTTCTCACACCAACCTGAGAAAATGCTGTACTTGTCATTCAAGAATCCAGGAATCACTATCACTAGGAAATTAATCTAAGTCTTGTTCTCTTCAGTGTAGAAAGAGACTTTGGCAGGCCCACTCTAGGGTCTTTTATGCTACCTCTTCTATGTCTTATCTTTCTTGAACCAAACTTTTTTTAATTTGCATGGTTTGATGAATGAAGACGTTTATGTTCCCATATTAAATATCTTGAATGTTATTAATTGTTACATTATGTTCCAGTTATCCTTTATCAAGAATATTATGGAACAAAAGAGAGATATAACGTTTTTAAAGTGAGTAATACATGTCGAATACTTCAAGTGCTTCTTGTTAGACAAATCCTGACTATTATTACAAGATTTCAAAAGGCTCTGAATAAAGTTTTATCTCTGAAGGGAATACAAATGCTTATGGAATGAAGACTGTAAAGTTTGCTCCCTTTTGATGTTTTTATTAGCAGGAGAGCAAAAAGTGGAGTATATCATAGCTGTTTCATTTGTCATTTCTAAAAGTAAGTGGGTACAGTAATTTTTCAGCTCCTCTTCTTTTCCTCATTTTAATTGCTGCCACTTTTCTTAATTGGGGTCCCTTTGAAATAGGAAGGAGTTAGATATTTTCCTGCATTGTATTTAAATATACAAAATGTAGAATTTAAATTTGTTAAATTTTTATCCTAATTCTGTGTCAATACAGACTAGATTTAGAAGTTGAAGTTTTCCCATCTGCATATTTTGCATGATTTATTGTACTTTTGTTTATTGCTTTATTTCTGTATCTTAATCTGCTATTTGGCTCAGGATTAGTTAGCTAAAGAGAGTTTTTTTGAAACACAGCCAACATCATAATGTAAGGACATTTAAGCCAAACAAAACCAGATCAAACCCTTGACAAGTTAAAAATGTTTAGATATATCTACCAAAGCTACTTGTGTACTAATATGTTTTTTTGCTTCTTATTTCAATGTATTACCCATTGATAGTATTGAATTGAAATAAAAAAACAGAATTGCTTTGCACATTTACTTCCCTCTCGCCTAGCTGTTTCTTAGAGATTTAAACCCAGAGAAGAGGAGGAAGCAAATGATATGGTAACTCCTTGGCTTTTAGAGCTTTTAGTCTCAATTGTGCACTTGGATGCCACGTGTCAGTTTACTGTTATATTATGATCACATTCAGCTGGCCAGGTTAATCATTTAAGCTTTGGATGTCTTCTTACTTGAAGGAGGCATGATTTATTGTAGCTTTTCCGCAGTTCCCATAATTGCAGGCTTTGAAAATCTCTAATTTTGCTAGCTAACCATAGTGGATTTTTAAACTCAATGTACCTAGAGAACATCAGATTGGAGAAAGGTATATTTTCAAATATGTTTTTATTATTGGTTTTACCCTTCTAGAAATCTTTTTGAGGTTGGCATTAAGACAGAAATTGTGGAATAAGAAACATTTATTTAAATAAATTAATGAGTTGTTTACAACTTTTGGCTCAAACAAAAGAAACATTACAAACCCCAATTATAAAAAAGTATTAATATAGCTCAGTATACATTCTATGTTCTGAATGTTTCTGCATGTAAGGACTAGCCTTCCTCATGAGTAAATTCCACAAGGAAAAGGAAAGAAAAAATAATGCTTATCTTTTAAATTCTTCCCTTCATTCATGGGAATTTTTCTTAACCCTAATTTCTGAGAAATTTCTGACAATAATGTGTACGTTGTTTTCATGCCTCTTAGCTCAGATTGGCTAACCGAGCCAAACTGAATAACTATGAGAGTTAGGGATTTTAAAATCCCTTCTTTCCTTTTTCTCTTTTAAAAATATTTCTAGATTATGGCACCTATGTAGTCAGGCTCTGAAATGTATCTCATCTGGCATTTATATAGACAGTACATTTGAACAATTGGGTTGCCTTTTCCTACTGCACAAGCAAGCAGAATAGGGAATCAGACAAGTTAGGTTATGTTACGTTTAATATTCATTTAGTAACTTGTCTCTGCAACTTTTTGATAAGCCCAGTAATTTCCCACAAATAAATTACATGTGTGGTGATTTTTTAATTTTAAAAAGTGACAGGTAATACATTTATATCTCTTGTGATTAATCCCATGTAGCAACAGAAGCTAGTATTCTCCTCTCCTGTGGAGGAGCTAAAGATCTATCTCTCCAACTAATTTTGCTCCTGGAGATTTCCAGTCTATCCCAAATAGCTTCCACTAAAGGAGAGAGAGTCTGCAAATGGGATTTCTTGCATTCATTACCTCTTCTTCTGTAAGTTGACTTGTGTCTGTGTAGTTTCCCCCCACACTTTATTTTTATGGGCATCTCTTAAATTTTCAGACTACTATTTTTGTATTTAGGGAGAACGGTGGCCTAATGGTTAAGATGCTGGGCTTGTCAACTAGCAGGTTGGAGTTTAAGATCTGAGCACCATGTGGCGGGATAAGCTCCTGTTCTTGCCCCAGCTCCTGCCAACCAACAGTTTGAAAGTATGCAAATGCAAATAGATAAATAGGTGCCACTTTGGTAGGAAGGTAACAGCATTCTGTGCACCTTGGCATATAGTCAGGCTGGCCACTTGACCGTAGAAGCGTCCTTGGACACCACTAGCTCCCTCAGGTGGGAAACATTGATGAGCACCACTCCCTAGAATTGGACAGGACAGGACAGGACAGGGAAACCTTTATCTATATCTATACTTTTCATATTATTTTTGTATCATTTGTTAAAGAATAGAAAAAAGGGAGATGCTTAATGCTATTTGGCTTATTTTGCATCAGATTTAGCATTTCCAGGATGTGATAAATTTCCTGAAGATACTTTATATTAAAGAAAGTGTTCCCTCTCTTCATTTATGCAGAACTAGTGCCACAGATTCTGTCAGCATGCAAACACCAGAGGTCTAACAATATCTGGAGTATCCCTGGTTGCTCATCTTGCACACCTGCTTTAATCCCAGGTAGATGGCTTTCCACAACATGGTAAATTTTAAATACAATTTATCAAAATATCATTGTTCTAATAACATATAACAATTAACAATGCAACTTAGTTGGTTTATATTTAAACCAATAAACCCTACTATGACATAATGTGATGGCCCAGTTCACCCACATGCTAAAAAAGTGATTGCATGTGTGCAACATGCTTAATCACAACTATTGCATTTTATTTCACTCCAAACATAGCACAGGAATTCCATTGGAAATGATATGTCTCACCAGGATAGAAATAAGGCTGTGGTGGGCAAATTCCTTCTCTTCGCTATTGTTCTTTCACGCTGTGTCTCTCCGTGATGTCCTTGCAGATACATCCGACACACCTGAAGTGCCTTTCTCAGGAGCATGCTACCATTGTCCACCTGCCCAGGAGGGAGAATTAAAAGTGATTCCATTCAGAACCGCTTCAGAAGAACTCATTGTCATTTTGTGCTTGATATTCTTTCTTGATGCTTCATCCATTACTGCAGAGGACAGAGGGAATGGCTTGAAGTATACAAGGAAGAGCTGTTGCCAAGACAAAGATCAGGTTAAAAAAAGACTGGGGCATGGATGTAACTTGAGTAAACATCTCAGACAGGACCCTCCCTATTTCTGACCAAGATAAAGGAGAGGCGGGGGTTGGGGGGAAGCACTTTCAGACTTGCAAGACAATGTTACTATAGCTTTACAATAAAAATAATACTGATTCACATGACTTTGGATTCATACTCTGATCTGTCTTGAAGACTGATTATTATCATTTTCCAATCAAGGTTTACAAAAAGTTTTTTCAACCATTTAGGCATTTACCAAAATCAAGAGAGATGGAGGGGGGGCTACATAGCCAAGGTTAAGTATTAGTCACTTCATTTTTATAATTTTGCAAAAAGTCCTCCCTTTAAAGTGCCCTTTCACCACTTTGCCGGTGGTCAGAGACTCTATTTTAAATAAAAAATGCTTCACATCACAAGGAAAAAGTTTGTGAATGTATTTTCCATTAACATCTACTACTAGATTTTCTTTCCATACAGTATGTAATGCAAAGTGCTTGATAAAGTTAGCTGAAAAATTCACAAATTTGGTATTTTAAAAATATAATGATAAATTTACTTAATTAAATGTTCATGTGACAGATCTTTTAAAATAGCTTAAAGAAACATGCATGACTATAATAAGCAAAAGGTAGCAAGCTTGTTTAGTAGGAAAATTATTTAAAAACTTTTCTCACTCCTGATTAGTGAAATCTGCTTCCCCAAAAATGTTCCAGAAAATAAACAATATCTTTAAATGCATGCTTTCTGATTTAATCTGCTAAAGTTGAATTTAAAAATTCTGTTTATTAACTTACTGTTCTAAAAGTTGTAGCCCAATGAGATAAACCTGACTAGCATGGCCATTTCTGCTGATCAGTTGTTTTCAGGGGAACCGCTTGTCTACCATAACTCAACTGCCAGTTTTTTTTCCAGCACAGACCAAAGAGGTAGATGTAAATTGCTCCAACATCTGAATATTTTCTCCATTTCTTAGCAGCAGGAGCATTTGGGCAAATGTTACTTTTCTTTCTACTTGAAAATGCCACTCTTCTCTAAGCTAGGAATGAAAATTAGTACCTTGAAATATACTACAAGCAGAGAAAATAGTCTCATTATGCAAAGTGCTTCACTTCATGCAAATGTGATCATGTACTTCCATATTGCTTTTTTGTGTCCTAATGTTTTACCAATCTTAAATCCATTTATTTTCAGAAGAAGTGCTACTGAACTAATAAATCAAAGTGTTCCTAATAGAATCTATCTTTTTATTATATTTCTGCTCATGAAGAAAACCCCTCTCCTCTTATCAGTCCTGAGGTAAACTAGCTAGTTGTGAGATCCATTTGACCCTCAAATTGCATCTTCAGTTAAAGGAACTGAAGAAGCAAACTGTTTTTTAAAACCTCTGGCTAAGGAGGAGGAAAAAATGCCTGAGGAGATTGCACTAAGACAGAAATAAATAAATAAAAAATGCCTTCCTTTAAATCACTCTCCCCCAAACTCAACTCCTTCAATTGTGTTAAAATAATAGCAGAGCTCTTTGGGAGTTCTGGAGTTGCAGTTCTAATATAGATAGAATTTGCCGAGTTGGAAAAAAAATGCCTTAAATTAAGATGAGTTATTCAACTTGGCAGTTTTCAGATTGCTATGTATTCCCGACACGCTCTGCTTGTAGTAAGGCTGATAGTCACCTTGTTGAGCATTACTGCAATGTAATTGTAGCGTGCTAAGATTTACTAAGATTCAAGTTCAAATCTCACTCAACCATAAACCTCCCTTGATCTTTAGCAACTAATTATCTTTCAATATGAACTACCACAGTAGAATGTAGTGAAGATAAAAGTATGAAGAAGAGAATAAGCTATGACACCTTGAGATTATTGTAGGAAAGGTAAGCTATAAAAGAATTAAGTAAATGTTGAAAGGGAATGTGTAAAATGGGCCAAAGTTCGGGAGCCAATAGATTTGAACCAAGCTCTTTGACATATGTTCGGTATAGCTTTGAATGAGTTGTTTGATTGCTTAATCAGGCATAAAAAAGTAAGGGTGCCATTTTAGAAAACAAGTTACTGGAGTGAAAAACAACAACAACTAGTGAAGTCAATGAGATTTTCTTGTAACCAGGCATTGAATTTCACAGTATGGCATAGTGGCCTAAAAATTTGCATGAGTTGAACATTAGTATGACAAACTGCACTGCTTTTAAATCAGGCTGTTCAGGCTGCTGTTGCAGTATGAATTAATATAACATGGAGATAAATACTGTAAAAAAATAACATGGAGATAAATACTGTAAAAAAATAAAGAGACACCTTTGGCAGTGAAGAATTGTGGATTGGGGACAGGACTCAGGTAAAGGGTTTAGCTTCCTAAAAAAGAGTTCCTGCTTTCACTGTGGACCTTTGAAAAATATGTCGCGCCCACCCTCGTGTCACAACACATGTTACATCATATTGAAACAGAATACTATAGGTAATATCACAATTGCAATAATAAAATTACTTTTTATAAGGCAGATCCTGAGATTTTTAACATAAATGGTAGCAATTTGTTGAGGTTGGTTTTACATTTACTAGTTTAACTTTTTTTTCTGCCTAAATTGTAAGATAACACTATGGTTAGTAAAACTGAGGGAGCAAAAGCAGCAACGTAATGCCCACAATACATTTATTGAATATGGAAAAGAATACATTTGCATAATTATATCAGATTTGCATAATTTCAGTGCAGATTTTCACCAGGGTTTTGGAATCATAGCACCAGAGTGCTAACCCTAAATCTTTTATATTGAGTAAAAAGTTTGGCTGAATTATCAAGAGGAAAAGAAAGTTTTCTTGGTGAAAAATTGGATTTTACAAGTTTTTAGGAATCTTAACTTTGAAGCACAAAAATAACAATTCATTTAATTAAATTAATTAAATATACTTCACTTGTTATTCCTCATATTTTCAATAATTTATATCACTTAGAAATTAGAAGTTATTGGCAATTTGTAGCCTGTGGCCTTGAACTTTATATTCTAGTAGAGCTTTGGGATCAAGCTTGTTTAGGCACTCATATGAGATAATTTGGGGTGGAATTCAATGGGCCATAGGTTCTGGCTTGCTCTTCCACTGTGTTTCTGCCTCTCAGCCCCATTGCTCTTCCTAAATTGAAAGGGTAATTGAAATAGTAAGGACTTAGTTGCTGCTGTGCAGACTCCCTGAAGTGCAGACTCTTACACAAATGTTGTTTTAATTTCTATTGTCCCAGGTAGAAAGAATCCAGAAGAATGTTGTCATGGCTCTTCATAATCACTTGAAAAATTGTTAACTGCAATCTCCTAGATTTGCAAGAAAAAAAAGATGTAATTGTTGTATTGTGTGTCAGCATTCCAGCAAACCTCCATTCCAATCAGTAACTCTTGAGACAAACATATCTCATAAGTACTTTTATTAGAATAGCACCTGGCACATCTGTGGAATCCCAAATCTAAAAGTTTTCGGGCTTTCCACAATTTCCCAAACTATAAATCTATTCCCCCTTGGTCGTCATCACATCACATGGCCCAATCACAATCCATTCAAAAGTAAGATCCTTATTTCATCCTGCGCCATAATAAATGACCTTGAACTAACAGAAGAATTTTATTTTGTCTACTTAGAGCTATTTAATTGAAATCACCCCCTCCCACTTTCTCAGGCTATGTGGCAGCGTGGAATCTGGCTTCCAAAGCTGATAGGCATCCCCCCTTGAGAAATTTGCCTCCTAAAAGAGATAATAAACAAAACACAACCAGGGGTTAATGCGATGCCCTTAACCCCCCCTCCCCCCCTCCAAGGGGACCCTTCAATTTGTCAGGGAATTCTTCATGGAATTGGTTAACTAATCTATCTGCATGCACCTCCCAACTTTTTACCCAAGTAGCATCTGACAAAGGGTAACCTTTCCATAATACCAAATATTGTAATCTCTCTCGGTGTAATCTAGAATCGAGGATTTTCTTTATTTCATAATATCTCTCACTCTGTACGATTACAGGTTTGGGGGAAGCTGCTGATATTGACCTTAGATTTGACCCTACAGCAGGCTTCAATAAACTACTATATAAAATCATACATTGCAATTGTATATAAAATCATACATTGCAATGTCCTACCTGTCAATGAATACTTCAGCTTCAACCATAACAACACAAGAGCACACAATAGATACAAACTCAAAGTTAACCGCACCAAACTTGATTGCAGGAAATACGACTTCAGCAATAGAGTGGTCAATGTCTAGAATACTCTACCCGACTCTGTAGTTTCTTCCCCAAACCCCAAAAACTTTAACCTTAGACTGTCTACTATTGACCTCACCCCTTTCCTAAGAGGTCTGTAGGGGCGTGCATAAGCGCACCAACGTGCCTACCATCCCTGTCCTATTGTTTCTCTTATTCTTATTTTATTTTTCTTATATGTACCCATTTCATGTATTCACAACTATGTATACACTTATATTTATTATCTTGTAAACAATTGGCAAATCAAATCAAATAAATAAATAAATAATAAATAAATAAATAATAAATACATAAATACATACATACATAAATAAATAATAAATAAATAAATAATAAATAAATAAATAAATACTATGGAACACTGGGTGTATTTTCCCCAAAAGCCAAGGGAGACTTAATTGGACTGTCACTGGATTGATTATTTTTGATATAGGGAATGGACCTAAGTTTCAATGTGAGATATTTAGTTGACAAAAACACTTTGTCCCCCATTTTAAATGGTGGTTGGAGGGAATCTATGTCTGCTTGTTTTTTGTATTCCTCAGCAGCTTCAGTCAAAGCTTTTTTTGTATACTCCCAACCTTTCTTTAATGAGTCCATCCACTCCGTTAAAGATATGGATGTTGAGGGTTCCCTAGGTAATTCTGGCATAGGGACAAATTCCATGCTGGTGTTCACTTGGAACGGAGTCAAGCTTGTGCTGCTGTGTACTGCATTATTGTAAGCAACTTCTGCAAATGGCAACAGCTCCGCCCAGTTCTCTTGTTGATAGTTTACATAGCATCTATTGTATTGTTCCACCATTGTTCCATCTAATGTATTGTTCCACTAATGTATTGTTCTCTCTGCTGCCCCATTGCATGCAGGATAGAACGCTGAGGAAAGCCCTTGGGATGACCCGATGGACTTCAAAAACTCCCTTCAGAACTTAGCAGTAAATTGTACACCTCAGTCTGAGATTACTCTACGAGGTACTCCGTGGAGCCTAGAGATATGCTTCACGAACAGTTTTGCAAGTTTCTTAGCCAAAGGTAGTGCGCTACATGCTGTAAAGTGGGCTTGCTTAGAAAATAAGCCGATAACAGTCCAAATCACGGTACTTCCTCCACTCTCCAGTAACACTATGATAAAGTACATCACGATTTCTTCCTATGGCTTCATTGGTTCAGCTACTTGTTGAAGGAGGCCAGGGGTTTTTCCAGTTCTGTGTTTCATCATGGCACAAATTGAGCAGCTTTTCACATAGTCCTCGACATCAGTTTTCATTTTTGGCCACCAGAACTGTCTCCTGACTAAATGTAGGGTTTTTAAGAACTCAAAGTGTCTCCCCAACTACGAGTCATGGCTATGTTTCAGTACCATCAGTTTTAGAGTATTGGGTACATACATTTTTGTCCCTTTCCAAGCCACCCATCTGTGGAATCGCGAATCTAAAAGTTTTCGGGCTTTCCACAATTTCCCAAATTACAAATCTATCTCCGCTTGGTCGTCATCACATGACCCAATCATGATCCGTCCAAAAGCAAGATCCTTATTTCATCCTGTGCCATACTAAATGACCTTGAACTAACAGAAGAATTTTATTTTGTCTACTTAGAACTACTTAATTGAAATCACCCCCCTCTCACTTTCTCAGGCTATGTGGCAGTGTGGAATATAGCTTCCAAAGCTGACATCATGATTGTTGAAAAGCTTTAAGAAGAAAAGGTAGTGGGAAATGAAAATGTAATATGGAAAATAGTAAATTAGGGAAGTATATAATCACATTCCTCTTTTCTTCTTCCCTTTATTTTTTCCCTTTCTTTCCCTAAAAAAAAATTGTAATAGTAGGCTTCTCCTGTTGTGCACTTCTCTGGCTAGATTTTTTTTAAATTGATTATGTGCCATCAAGTTGTTTTTGACTCCTAGTGATCACAAAGAATTTCTCCATGATGCTTCATAGGTCGCTCCATGACAACCTATCACACTGGCTATCTAGGTTTTGGCTTTCATCCAGGGTGCCAGAACTATTGTTCATAGCCAGGATGTCTTTGATGACTTGAAATCTGGGAGTTGTATTATCAATACAGCTGGAAAATTAACTTTAAATAACACAATGATCTTGGCTGTGACTCCTTCAGAATTACAGATAAAAATTGCATTTGTTCTAACAAAGGATTTACCTGTGATAAATAGTTATGGTTTTTCCTTCTTAATAATGATTAAGATTATTTAGTATTGACTAAATTCTTTGATCAAAACAAGATGGGCATAGATATCGGATACAAACTGCAGTGATGAAAATAATGACTAAATATGACTTGTAATATTATAGTGCAAACTCTGGCCTCTTGTGTCCCAGTGTTAGCTGTAAGGTATCAGATTTGTGTTGTGATATCCCAACACCTTGTCATTTGACCCTACTGTGCAGACAACAGTGAGAGAGAGGGACTATTTGACACTTCTTTATTTCTTTTTCCTTTTCTACTTCTTTTCTGACATATTTTGATCCTGTTAGATTCTGTTTATTAATTTTTATAATAAACATTATCCAATATTTTTATTTGCATTAAATTTAAAATAGTTTGGAGATGATTGTTTTTCTGGTCTGCATTTTTCATTAGCTGTACATATTAAGCTGGAAATAGTTAAGCTAAAAGTTACCTACTACTAGAGTCAAATAGTTCAAGGGACAGACAATTACTCTCTTGCCTGCATATAAGTAATCAGTATTATGCATTCTTAATCTTTGCATACATGCATTTATATATTTGTTTTTATTCTGAGATATCCTTCAGGCTATTAAACATTCCTACATATACATCCTTGTGCAGCAGGCAATGAGAATGCTGGAGCGTGTATGTGGAACTTACCCTCCACATACACACTCATCTACATTAAAGTAGAACAAACAATGGTCCTCAGTGCCGGTGGGATCAAGCTGCAACAGAGTAACCTGAGGGAAAACAGCCCTCCAGTTGAAGGCTGAACTTTACAATAAAATCTGCAAAGCAGTCTAAGCTGTTACTGAGCCTGATGTTGGACAACCTTGGAGCCTGCAACCGATCAGCTTGTCAGTTTTGTCTCTTCCAATCAGCCAAAGAAGACAACTCTCTAGTGTCATTCAGCAAACAATATATGTAGGATGACAACTCATTTCTAGAAAGCGTTTCAAAAAGAAAGCTGTTTTAAGAAATAAAATATTAAATTTGAGGCAAGTTTCTTTTACAAATGTTCCTAATACAAATTTGTTTGTGTACATTTTAAGGTGGCAGATTTTCTTCCCTCTTTTATTAGAATTTCCTCATCCTGAAAAAAAATAGGGGAATGAGGTATCCAGTCACTGAATTGGCAGATATGATGCTGTTACAGAATGCATTAAATCAAAGAAGTAAGCCTTGTAATTTTGTGATCTAGTGACCAATGTCATGGATGTCCATTCTGAGAACAAGACTTGACCTACGCAGGCTCCATTCAGCTTTTATTGAAAATGTGCTGGGAAATAAAGATATGAATGTACTGCTCTGCTTCTTTTTTATTTTGTTTCAGTGGTTAGTCCTTGTGTAATTATGGTAACTGCGAGTGGCAATTCTCTTGGTAAGCAACATTGTCATTAAAGCATGATGTCACCTGACTGTGCCAACTTATGATGGCAGTTGCAACAGTCCAAGTTGCCATATCACATCGTCACAGTGTCTTTCAGTTACGTAACTGCTATTTGTGACTTCCGCCAACTATTATTGACTTTGCTTGTCACAGGCAAGTACGGGGATGCAACAACCACAGTTACAAGAATCCATCATAAATCCCCCTTGTTTAGCACTGTTTTTATTGGGAAGGTTACTGAACAAGTGGTCATTCAGTGAGGATTACCTGTATTTGTTCTTTAGGATATCCAAGGAGAGAAATTGGATACACTTAACACTGATTTTCTTGGCCAATTGTTAAATCATAGCGTAACTTCTATTATAACAGCTCTTACTCTTTCCTCTTCAGTTTGCCTCCAGATAAACAGAATAAAGGATGTGCCAAATAGTTCTGTTGATCTACATGGTTTTAAAGCCATTTGTGAAATAGACATCGTGTTAATGTTTTTTCTTTGCACAGAAACTCCCTAGAAATTCTGAGCAGGCTGTAAAGTATGTATAAAGCATATGTCACTTTCCAATCTCTTTAATCTCTGTGTCCTCAAATTATAGATGAAACTGAATGCTGTAGGCTGATAAATCTGCTATCAATGAAATCTATGACACAGGCTGGTCTCTAAAGGGTCCAAAACATGTTTAACTTTAAATTCATGTAAAGATCAAACCACACCAACAATTTCTTTATGTACATGTTTTATGTACTGTCCCCTGACTTAGAGATTTGGGAGAAGTATTTTATTGGGCAGGGGAGAGTCGGCATCTTGTGCATTTTTCCTCTGGAAAAAGGGATCTTTCTATCAAAGCAGGGTAAATTTTATTAAATTTCAAATACTTTGGTGCCCAAGAAAGTAATTGGATAGTCAAATATGGTGATATAATCCAGCTATGCCCAGATTAGTTTCTTTTCTTTGGTTGCTGCCATAGTAGTATATTGTGTGTGTGACTGCATAGGGTGCTTCACAATATTAATTGGATGCACCAAAGAAAAAAATGAAATCACTAGCAACCTCTTTTCTTTTTGGTTATAATGTGTAACAGATAAATCATAGTCCTCCAGTTAGTGTCAAAGGGACACTGCTCACCTCTAAAGAAAACAATAATTAGTATAGCTATTTTTACATCCCTTCTTACCTAATAAAAAACCCAATTTACATTTTTTTAAAAAATTCTTCCTAACTCTGATCTTTCTAAAAGGATGTTAGGAACCATAAGAACATTATGGATTCAAAGTGAATTGGAGACACAGTTGGGAAGAACTAAGATCAGCAGCCAAAAAAGCTGACTGATTTGGGCTACTCATTAGCTCACAGCCCAACCTACTTCACAGGATTGAATAATAATGTTTACCTCTTTGAACGGCTGAACGATAGATAGGGTACATCTCTCACAAATTGATTAAAATAATCTATCCAGTAGAAAAAATGAAGTGCTGTATAGTGCCTGATCTGGAAGTACCTATAGCCCAGCTAAGTATAAGCAATGGGTTGTATGAAAGATGGTGCCAGATTAAGCTACATAATTCTCTATTCACTGATATTTTGTTTAACCTAAGAAACTCCTGATTTATATCTTAGGAGAAACTTATATAGAGAAATCCATTATCTGAAGATATGTAAACCCTGGCTGGATCCTTCTGAATGAAGAATCTTCCCAGCTAAAATGGAGTGCATTGGATTTTCCCCAAAGATCTATGTATATGGTAACAATGATTGAACCCAAAAGAAGGGAAATGTAATTATTCAGTGCATTTAGAATTTATCAGTGCATGGAATAAAGTGGTCAATTAAGATTTCTGTCTTTAGGAGGAGGCCTCACTAAACAAGCCACCAACGATTCTCTGCAAAGAACCCTTATAAAAGCAGAGCATCATCCATTTGATTGTGGAGAGAGTACAGGAGAGTATACTCATTTGGCAAAGGAATATCTGAGAATATTTTATTTATCGAAATTTATATGCTGTTCCTCTCACAATCAAGGCAACACTGAACAGCTTACAACGTAATAAAACATATGAAAGTAAAAACAATAATAAATATAAAAATGGATTAAAAGAACAAGCAATTAAACAAACTAAAAAAGCCCATGGTTTAGAGCAGAGAGATGGTGATGGCTTCTCCTTGTTACTACGCTAGCCATCTGCAGGCAACAGCTTCGCTTCAGGGCCCCCTGCCAACTGGCATAGCCAGGTTTTGAGGCATTTCCTGAAAGCCAAGAGGGCAGTGGCAGATCTCACCTTCTATGGCAAGATGTTCCAAAGGGCTGAAGCCATGGCAGAAAAGGCTCTTCTCGTGGACACTGTCAGCCATAATTCTTTGGATGATCGAGTCTGCAATAGGTCTCTTCTGCCAGCATGAGTGGGACGGATCTATCACATTGGATAGATATTCTGGATCTATTCCTTAATGAGTTTTAAAGGTGATGACAACATCTTGAATTGGATCCCAAAGCAAATCTTCAGTCAGTTCAATTCATGTTAGAGTGCTATTACTTTCAAAATCGAATGCTCTGCCACATTTTGGACCAATTGTAACTTCAAAATACTCTTCAAGTCTAGCCTCATGTAGATTGCTTTGCAGTAATCCAAACAGGAGATAACCAGAACATGACTGAGCACAGAACCTCACGATCCAGAAAAGAGTGCAATTGGCACATAACACAAAGTTGTGCAAAGCCATGACTGCTACTCTTTAATGAGGAGTTGCAAGAATTCCTGAGTTTTGGGTCTGTGTGGGATAGCGCTACCCATCCAGAATGAAAGATGACAGACCTTCGGATCCCGAGGCTCTTCTCCATATCCATAGTCACTCTGTCTTACCAGGTTTCAGTTCACTAACTGCCTCAAATTCTGATGGCAAATATATGAAAATACAATTCCCATAATTGAAGGAGCTGGCCTTTTGCTCTAGACCTCTTACTGTATTCCTTTATGCATTAACAACTTTCCCACCTAACTCCTAACACCTAATGAAGTGTCGGTGGGCAACTCATAGTCCACGTGTAGATCCCAGTATATGGCTCCAGAAGATTGCCAGATTGTACTGTGGAAATATGACAGCACAATGGCAGTTTGCCAGTAGTGTGATTTTTAATTATTTTTCTTTGAAAAAGGCGATGATAAATGATAGTCACTTGGTCAAAAAATAAAAAGGAAAGGAAAAAAGGAGGTTAAACCCTTCCTTCTAAGATTTATCTTACCTTGCCTGCCAGTCATATGCACTGTTTTTGCTTTCCACCTGCTTTATTTCCTGTAACATTGGATGACCAAAACCACAAAATCTCTTCATCGGTATTTGTAGAAACAAACAAAACCCATCAGCGTTTTGATAAGCAGCCACCTGCCCGCTGATCCTGAACTTCCTCACCTGCTGTCTGCTCAGTGATGGGCTGACAACTCAAGCAAATAAACCTGTTTTCATGCTTTTTCAGTTGCCTCTTTGCTGTGATGCAATTGTTCCTGAAAGAAAGAAAAAAGAGAAACGCTCCATACTCTTACAGCATCCACACTTCCTTTCTCAATAAAGATGAGCTGCATGCTTTGCATACCTGTACTGCAAATGTAAGCTGATTTAGCTGTCATGGTTTTGCTGTAGGAGAACATGGGAGAGGAGAGACAAGGAAACTGCAATGGAGAGCTCTGGATGCCTATCATTTCCTAGTCTCTCACCCCGCAGACAATTGTTCAGAGACAAATGGGACAGCTCTCAAAAACCGGTGTACTTGTGACAGAGTCACTTTGCAATTGTAAAGCTTGACTCTAAATAAGCAAGTATTCTATTTTCTATTCCGTTACCACATTCTCCTATAAAGATCTGGTGTAAGAGAGGGTATACCTAGTATGCTGTTTGTAAACAATGTAAAATCTCACTTAAGACTGACTGGATTCACAGCATTTGCTAAGCCCAGCTAGGTTTTTTTCCCCTTAAGAATGTTTTATTGAATAGGGCTACAGTTGGCTGGATTTCACACATAGCACAAATATAAATCACAGTTTACAAACCACAGTGATGTTTTTATACAAGGCAGTCTTTCAGAAACAAGCCATGCCAACTTATAGCTCATATATGAATCCAGCCATGTAAGTCAGTAATCTCATTCCAAAATTGTCAGTAGATTATAATGAAAATTCACAAGCAAAAGAAGGGTTCCATAGCTCTTTTGTATTCATGTTCACCATCCTTTGGTATTCAGGGTTCTATAGAACTTGATAATGGAGGTAAAATGAGGACCCAGATTGTTGGGGGCAATATGCTAACATTGTAAGGCCTATACGTCAAAATGCTAGTATTGCTATTGCTATATGCCCATGATGGCGAACTTATGGCATGCGTGCCAGAAGTGGCATGCAGAGACATTACTGCCGGCATGCGAGCCTTGCCCAGAGCCACCCGCCAGCTGATTGTCAGAGCCGCCCGCCAGCTGTGCTGCGGGGGAGGCGCATGCACAGACGCGTGACATGCTCATGCATGTGCAGAGTCACACAGCACACAGGGTCACATGCATCTGCAGCGGGTGAGGGGTGGACCTGCATGCATTACCTACTGGGTGCTGGCATGTGAGAGCGGCACAGGAGCCCAAAAAGGTTAGCCACCACTGCTATATGCCATAATTTATAATCAGGGGTGATCTGATTAATAACAACATTTATCATATTTGAAAATTAGCTAGGCTGATGATCACCATGATGTTTTGTATTTTCAAAAATCACAGTGCATTATTTTTTCTTACTAAAATACATTTTTTCATATATTTAAGAGACCAGTTTTAAACAGAATGCCTGTGATGTGTGAATACCATTTTTATCAGGGTTAGTTATTTGGTTATAGCTGTTTAGTACCATAGTACCATTTTTTTCCAGATTTTGTTCTATTGTACTTTATTAATTTATTTGATTCTTTTTGTTAGTTTTTATTGTTTTTATTTTTTATTTTTATTTTAAATATGGTTTTACATTGTGTAAGCCACCTTGAGTCACCATGGGTGAATAGGCAACAATATAAATTCAATAAATAAATAAATAAATAGTACCATTAGGTGCCATAGTAGCCATGCACATTTGAAATATCTCTTAACTGGTCTAGCCCAGTTATGGTTTTTTGCTTCCTGCAATATGCAACCTTTTCCTCCTCAAATGTGTTGTGCCACATAGATTTGGAGATAGAAAAGCTATCTTAAGTAAGCCAGGGATCATGGTCCTAGAAGAAGAACTTACTTTGGAAAAGAGAAAGTGTGAATCAGGTATTATGCACCAGTCACACAAGAAGAGCAAGTCATCCAAAAAGAGAAGCCACCTTCTGGTTGGGGACTCAATTGTAAGGGATGTAAATTTAGGAAAGAATACTGAGGTTTTTGAAAGATGTCTACCAGGTGCTACTGCCAGCAGAGAGAAGAAGTGTATTCTTAAGATAGTCAAGAATGCCAGCAAGGGCTGTGCTGTTGATGCTATTATACATCTTGGTACAAATGACCTGTCCCAGAAGGATGTACTTTCTGTTCAGAAAGACTTCCAGAGCTTGGGGTATGAACTTAGTAATATGGACTGTAGGGTTATCTTTTCAGAGGTTCTACCAGTATATAAGGGAACAAAAAGGGGAAGGGCAGCATGTAGCAGAGTTTAATGTGTGGCTAAAGGAGTGGTGTAAAAGGGAAGGCTTTGGTTTTATTAGTCATGATGTCTGCAGCTGGTCTAATGAAAAAAATGTACAAAAGAGATGGTTTGCACCCATCAAAGAAAGGGACTGAGTTACTTGGCATTAAATTCACAGATTTCCTGAATAAACATTTAAACTGAACAGCAGGGACAGAGAATTAATGGATTCAGAACATCTCTGTCCCCAGCAACCTAAAACTGGTAAGGATACCAGTGCATGCAAAATAGATGTTTGTGCAGGTAAGATTTTCAACCTTGATGCCAACCAAAACCAAGCATTTAATAGTGAGTGCCATACCATGTGCACTAATCAAACAGGTGGCAAGAAAGTAGGGACAGGCAGGCACAACACAGGTTATGTAGACAGGAAACACAGTGTCAGACATAAAGATCTCAAGTGCCTATACACAAATGCACAAAGTCTGGGGAACAAGCAGGGTGAACTCGAACTACGAATACATGAAGGTAAATATGATATAGTTGGAATAACAGAAACTTGGAGGGATGAAACCCATGACTGGAATATACTGGTAGAAGGATACAAACTATTCAAAAAAACCAGACCCCATAAAAGAGGAGGTGGAGTTGCATTGTATGTAAAGGACCACTATATTGCTACAGAAATGCATGAAACCAAAGATGAAAACCACGTAGAATGCATATGGGTCAATATAAAAGAAAAAAAGAATGACATGGCCATAGGCATATATTATAGGCCACCCAATCAAGCAGAAAAAATAGATGTCCTTTTTGCCAGCCAACTAACAAACATATGCAGAAAACACACAACAATAGTAATGGGAGACTTCAATTATCCTGATATCAATTGGAAAACTAATTCTGCACCAAGTGAGAAATCAAATAAGGTCCTAACCAACCTAGCTGACAACTTTGTTGTCCAAAAGGTAGAGGGTGAAACTAGAGGGACAGCCATACTGGACTTAATTCTTACAAACAGAGAAGAAGTGATAGAGGGAGTTGAAACTGCAGAAACCTTGGGTGAAAGTGACCATGTCATACTAGAATTCAACATAACACAAACACAAGCCACAGAACATAATGACACCAGAGTCTTGGATTTTAAAAGAGCTGATTTCAATAGAGAGAACTTGGGAAAGATTCCATGGACGAAAATCCTAAAGGGAAAAACAACTCAAGAATCTTGGGAAACTCTAAAAAGTATGATCATAGAAGCCCAGACCAGCACAATACGACTGAGAAAGAAAAACAAGAAATCCAAGAAGAAACCAGCATGGCTACACAAAGATCTATCTGGCAAATTGAAAGAAAAAAAGGACAAGTACAAAAAATGGAAAGAAGGACATACAACTAAGGCAGAATATCAGCAGATAGCCAGAATCTGCAAAGACGAAGTCAGGATAGCAAAGGCTCAGAACGAACAAAGACTTGCAACAAAAGTCAAAGATAATAAAAAAAGTTTCTTCCGACATATAAATAACAAGAAAAAAATCAAGGAAACAGTCGGTCCACTAAAGAGAGAATATGGCAAGGAAGTAACAGGCAACAGAGAGAAAGCAGAACTGCTTAACTCATTCTTTGCATCCGTCTTCACACAAAAAGAAACTATAGCTCAACCCACCAAAAACATAACTGTAAAAGACAGACCAGAAATAAAAGTTAAAATAAGCAAAAAAAATAGTAAGAGAATACCTGTCTGATCTTGATGAAAACAAATCACCGGGGCCTGATGGATTACATCCCAGAGTTTTAAAGGAGCTGGCAGAGGTCATCTCAGAACTACTGCACCATATCTTTCAAAAATCCTGGAGCACCGGGGAACTACCAGAGGACTGGAAAAGAGCTGATGTGGTTCCATCTTCAAAAAAGGAAAAAAAACAGACCCAGGAAACTATAGACCAGGGGTCCTCAACCACCGGGCCGCGGACCGGTCCCGGTCCGTGGAGCACTCTGTACCGGGCCGCAAAGAAAAAAAAAATTAAAAAATGGCAGCTTTCTTCGCCTTCGGTGAATGCTGCTGGGATTGGGGATCAAGGACACAAATGAAAGAAGGGGAGGGAGGAAGCAACCAAAGCCTGTCCTGCTCTCTAGCTCAGCGGCTTCGGTTTCCTCCCGCCTCGTTCCTCTCTCAGTCGCTCTCTCACTGCTCCACCAGCCCAGGAAGAAACTGCTTCAAAGAAGCCGGGGGTGGCTTTTCCTGTCGCTGCAGCGCCTCCGAAGCACCCGTTCACCCCGCCCGCCCGCGTTCAATTCAGTGCCCGTTCTGCCTGCCTGCCTGTTTGGTTGTTTGGGAGCAGCTTCGGCTGAGAATAATAACTATTAGCCTCTTTTTATCAGCCGAAGCTGCTCCAAACGAAGAAGGCAGGCAGGCAGGCAGAACGGAGCACTGTGGATTGAATCGCTGCCGAGGCGGGCAGGGTGGGGTGGGGGTGAACGGGCGCTTTGGAGCGCATGCGGCGACAGGAAAAGCCAACCCCGGCTTCTTTGAAGCAGTTTCTTCCTGGGCTGGTGGAGCAGCGAGAGCGACTGAGAGAGGAACAGGCAGACACTGAGAAAGGGAGGGAGACACCTGAGGGATGGGGCTGAGGGAGGCAGGGCTGAGGCGCTCTTGAACTTGGTGGTTTGCTGGCAGACGTTTTATTACCCGACTAGGTAACAACATCAGATGTTACCTAGTCAGGTAATGAAACATCTGCAAGCAAACCACCAAACTCGGATTCTTCTCTCCCCCTCCCCCCGGTCCTTGAAAAAGTGTTTGTGCTTGAAACTGTTCCCTGGTACAAAAAAGGTTGGGGACCACTGCTATAGACCAATCAGCCTAACATCAATACCTGGGAAGATACTGGAAAAGATAATAAAAAAACAGATCTGCCAACATCTAGAAACAAGTAAAGTAATAACTAGCAGTCAGCACGGGTTTGTTAAAAACAGATCATGCCAAACCAATCTTATTTCATTCTTCAACACAGTGACTAAATTAGTAGACCAGCAAAATACTGCGGACATAGTATATTTAGATTTCAGCAAGGCATTCGATAAAGTAGACCACAACCTACTTCTTAGTAAGTTAGAAAAAAGTAGAATAGATAGCACCACCACTAGATGGATTCGCAACTGGCTGGCAAACTGTACTCAACGAATAGTCCTTAATGGGTCTAAGTCTACATGGAGGGAAGTAAGCAGTGGGGTACCACAAGGTTCTGTCTTAGGCCCAGTACTCTTCAATATCTTCATTAATGACTTAGATGAGGGAATAGAAGGGGAACTTACCAAATTTGCAGATGATACTAAGCTGTCAGGAATAGCTAACACCCAAGAAGATAGGCTCAAGATCCAGATGGATCTTGACAGATTAGAACACTGGGCCATATCTAATAAAATGAAATTCAATATAAAGAAAAGTAAAGTCCTACACTTAAGCAAGAAAAACCAAAAGTACACATATAGACTGGGTGAAGCCAGGCTCAATAGCAGTAACTGTGAAAGGGATCTTGGAGTCTTAGTGGACAACCAGCTAAATATGAGCCAGCAGTGTGCAACCGCCGCCAAAAAAGCTAATGCAATCCTAAGTTGTATTAACAGAGGGATACAGTCAAGATCAAGGGAAGTACTAATACCATTCTATAAAGCCTTAGTAAGACCACACCTGGAGTACTGCATCCAGTTTTGGTCACCACATTATAAAAAAGATGTTGAGACTCTAGAAATAGTACAGAGAAGAGCAACCAGGATGATTAGGGGCCTGGAGGCTAAAACATACAACGAACGGTTGCAGGAACTGGGCTTGGCTAGTCTGGTAAAGAGAAGGACCAGGGGAGACATGATAGCAGTCTTCTAATATTTGAGGGGCTGCCACAGGGAGGAAGGGGTCAAGCTATTTTCTAAAGCTCCTTTAGGCCAGACAAGGAATAATGGATGGAAACTGAACAAGGAAAGGTTTAACCTGGAAACAAGGAGAAACTTTCTGACAGTGAGAACAATCAACCAATGGAACAGCTTGCCCTTGGAAGTTGTGGGAGCGCCATCAGTTGAGACTTTCAAGAAGAGATTGGACTGCCATTTGCCAGAAATGGTGTAGGGTCTCCCGCTTGGGCGGGGGGTTGGACTAGATGACCTACAAGGTCCCTTCCAACTCTGATTATCTGTTATCTGTATCTTTACCCTTCTGGATGGTAGTCCTTCCACCTGAATGTTGTGTTCCCAAGGGGAACTAGAAGCAGATCCTGGGTTTGATCTCTCTATTTTTATTTTCTCTTAAGAAGGAATTAGTTTAGAACTAAGACTAAACATCCATATGAATGGAACCATATACAATATAGACATAGATTTCAAGGAGCTCTGGATGAAAATACCACTTGAGAAAACAAATGGATTCCTAACAGTTGGTTTACAGTAGCTTGAAAATGGAAGAAAAGTTAACCTAACAACCTTTTGTCTTCTTGAAGATTGCTTTACATGCATAAAGCATTATCATTGCAATTATTTAATGAGCACAGTGCTTTCGAGATACCATTCTTGAGTCTCCATTCTCTCCCTAACTTACAAAAGGTGTAGACTGAAAAAAAAGAAGGCCTGCTGCACAAGGCAGTGAGACTCAATCTTTCATCAATGAAAATATATTTGACTCAGTAACTGGGTCAGTACTTAGGGCTGATTTATTTTTAGCATTAATTGATGGAAGATTTTTGCTGAGTGTAACTGATAAGAACAAGAATATTGCCTAGAATATTTCCAGTACTATGTAAGTTCTTCCTGTTTTGAGGCCAAACATTCTCAATCTCAATTTGGGATTAAGTATACAAAATAGAGAAATAGCATAAACACCGTAATTTTCATTTGCTCTGGCAGCAGAGATTTCATTTTCCCCTATTTATTTAGGATGAAGGAGAATTAGCAAACTGCAGCTTTAAAATTTTTATGCTCAATGTTATATAAAGTACAATAATTGTTTTCTCTCTGTATTATTTCAAAAATAAATCAACCTTAGGAAACAATAAGAATAAACAATAAAATGTACTTATAACAGGCACAAAAGTGAAAGTTGCTTTTAAATGAATATGAATATAAAAAAATAATGTCAACAATGCAATTACATGTGACTGTCATGGCTTAGTTTGAAAAGGTATGAATATCATATGCTGACACTGATTAGTTCAAGACAGAAGGAATGGCCTGAGATTGCATTCTTTCACATTTCTTATTCAACCTGTATGCCAAAGGGATCACGAAGAAGTTGGAATTTGAAGAATCAAAAATTGGAAAAAAATTGGAAGAAGGAACATCAGTAATTTTTGATGTGCTGATGACAAACTCTTCTCTAAGGAACTAAAGAAGGCCTGAAACATCTGATCAGAAGCATTAAAGAAGAAAGTGAAAAATTTGGTCTCTTCCTAAACCTAAAAAAAGGTCAAGGTCATGATCACTACAAGGAAAGGAAATATCAAAAATAACAATTGACAGTGAAGAGATTGAATGTGTATAAGAATTCACTTTCTTAGGATTGCAGATTGATCAAAGCATTTCTAGAAATGAAGTGTTGCACTTGGTCACAGAGCAATGGTGATAGAAATCAAATATGTAAAAGCAAAGCCATCAGCTTGGCAATTAAATGCAGATTGATCCACACTATTATTTTTCCTAGAGTTACCAATTGTTGCAAAAGTTGGACCATGAAAAACTAGACAGGAGGAAAATTGACTCATTCAAGCTGTGTTGTTGGAAAAGGCCCCTGTGCATTGCTTGGACAGCAAAAGTGACAAACAAGTAAGTACTGGAGCGTATAAAATCAGACATATCGCTGGAAGGCAAAATCACAAAATTCTGCCTTACTTACTTCAGCCATGCCATGCAATCAAACTCACTGGAGTTTGATTCCATGCTTGGAATGGTCAGCAGTAAAAGGAAACAATGTGGTTAAAAATACAGTGACTAAACACCATCAAAGCTGACACCAGCCAGAGCAGAAAACAACTACAAGTAGTCATGCAAGACTGAAAAATGTGGAAAGAGCTAATCCATAGAATTACAAAGAATCAGATACAAATGAACATATACCTGTAGCATCATCATTACATAAGGATGAGCATGAGATATTCAAACAGAGTAAGTTGGGATATTAGATTTCAGAGTGGAGTAGAAATCTGTCATTTGTTTTGCTCATCAAATCATTTGAATCTGCCAAGATATTGTAAACTGTAAACTGACACCACTTAGAATCATACACAATATTGGACCATTGGAACATCTTGCAAATTGTCAGAATGTTTTGAAGATCTTAAAAATTGCCTTGGAGAAAAGAAAGAGTATAGGGAGGCCTCATAACTGATCTCATAAATTTTTAAGCAATGCTCTATTTGGCTTGACAGTGGATTATCAGGATAGTTTCAAATGTTGCCCAAGGATTGTCATAAATCAAGGAAAATCTTTAATAAGCAGTGAAATATTTTTTAAAAAGCAGTTTCGCTTGCCCTTGGGGAGATACTTAGTCCTTTTATATACAAATAAAGAAGAAAAGCATTTAAAGAAAGAAATAAAAAAATGTTCTCAAAGACATCAGCCAAATCTCTTTCCATAGTAGAAATTCTTTTTTTCTGTCATGTTTCCAACAAATCATTATCTTCTTGATGAATTTGATTACATTTATTTCAAATATTGTGCTTTCATTACACACCGACATTTTTTCAAAACTATCAGAAGGGAGACATTTAATGCAATTTGTTATGGTCTTAAGCTTCCATTCTTTAGTGTATCTTTGAAATTATTTCTTAAGTGATTATGGAAATATAGTTGGGGGTATGTTGTTTTATCTCCTTCCTGTGCCTTTTCCTCATAAAATCATAGGTGATTTAGAAACTGCCAGAATTACCTATTGGATATTGAGGGCATAGAGTGTCCCTGTAAAAACAGTAATTTTTTTGAACAAAAGATTTTGTTAGGAGAGCCTGATTGTGTGTTCCTCAGAAATGCTGGAAGATAAGAATGATGTACTTCCAGAACTACAGGAACATGGAAATATTGCATTGAGTGTCTTTCCATATTTTATGGAGAAGGTTGTCACTCTGTCCTTTGATACTTCTGTGGTGAAATCTATACTTATTTGGCTTTAGAGTGTGAAAACTGGCTTATTTTTAAATCCAGTAATGCTGGTTAGAACTGTGATGATCTTTCTCTTTTAACCTTTTTCTCTTTCTATGAAGGCTATTGTCTAAAGTAAATAAAGACATTTATTTGAGGTCGTAGAGGTTTGATCAAAGAGATTTTGCCACCTAAGGTAGAATATTCCCAAAATAGCTATGATTTACTACAGGATTTGGAATGTCCTTCTGTTACTGCCAAATTACAGTTCACAGCTCTCCAGGTATACATGGCCAGTGCTATTCATTGTGTTTAAAAATGTATATGATTTATGTATATAACTGCAAATCTCTTTATAAAAAATTCGTCATATAACTAGCTTATGGAGAATGATAGATGTCTTCAAATTTTTGATTGTATTTTCTGTAAAAAATGTATATAAAATATAACATTTGGTAAGCTTCAGAAATATTAATGTTGTTTATCTAATTATCTCCAATGCAATCTATTGTACATAATGAAAACCACATATGAATTGAAATTGGCAAATAAGTCAGTTGGCAAATCAAATTTTTCATAAAGCCAAAAATCTGATGAATTGGCTTTCTGCTTGTTTAGACTGCAGCTTTAAAAACAGATTTCCACTGGCTTTTAGTGTTTATGTTGCTTTATTTCTGTTTTCTTTTTAAAATGTATGTAACAATAAGATTTTCAGTTCTTGAGGTAAGAGGGAAACCAACTAACTGTTCAGCGAATAATCTAATAATGTCAACGATCATTATGACTGAATGCATCTTAAGTTAACTATTCTGCATTAATTAGAATCTTCAATTCCATGAACCCTAGAATATGTCCTGCCTGTTTTGCTGTACTTGTGAGGTATCACAACCCATAGTTTGAAAACCTAGAAATTTGAAATTAAAATTGGAAACAAATGAAGAATTGTCCCAGGGATTTCATTCTGTTTCAGAATGGGTTGTGTTTGGTTGGATATTGCTACCAATTCATTTATGGTTCCTTGGGAGGGCAAGGCAAGTACAAAAACTGTGCCCAATCTCTTCTCCAGTCTTGGGGGACCTGCAGAGGTCCTTGGACAACACTAGAAACACTGAAGGCGGAGGTAACAAGAACCTAACATATCCGATAGTTATGTTGACTAGAGTAGAGCGGTATTTATTTCTTTTTTCCTATCAGCACCCCTTCCCACCTTTAAAAATTATCAAGTCCATGCTCCTGATGCTGAGATGCCACTGCCTTCAGCAACTTACCAGTCCACAACTATCATTTAGGTCTCAGCAGAACTCTTCTTTCCCCCATCACTGCGACTTCTGCCACTTGTTTGGTGGAATTTTAATATTGTGTTATTTTTCAACAGAGGCTGGCAACTACTTTTGATTTTATAGATCCCTAAGAGGTCTTGGGGGACCTCCAGAGGTTCTTGGACAACACTAGAAACACTGAAGGGAGAGGTAACATTAGCGAAGGAATGCAAGAACCGTTAACTGATAAGAGATTGTAAGCAAAATATCTGGCTTAGGGAATGTAAGAAAAATATATAAAATAACAGTACTTTGATTCAGTCTAATATGCAGGAGAATGGAGGGAAACTAGTAGATTTTCATGATTATGTTACTACACCCTACAGCAATAACATTCCAGAACTCCTTGTAGAGTATGTTTCCTGACTTGACCTAGTTTGAAGGTCTGTCAAATACAACTTGTACCAAGGTTTGCACATTTACTACTAATATTATTTCTGTTTACTCCAATATTTTAGATGTAGTTAGATTATTGATTATTTACACAGGTATATGCATGAAATGTGAATTGCTAAGGTTTCTTTTAATTGCTACATTAGAAAAAAAACATTAAAACAATGAAATATAATATTGGAAACAACATCAAATTCCACCAGATGAAGTGATTATTGATAAAATTTCAAAATGTGCAGAAATGGACAAACTGACTTTGGCACTAAAAAACAAAGATACTTCACTATATTATGATAGTTGGAATTGTTGGTACAATTGGATTGATCAAAGATAAATTATATACCATAAGGCATAAGAGGAAAGTATTAACCTATAATAATGAGATAGCGATATATGTATAGAATAGGTGTGTGTATATGACATAAATCAAAGGCTATGAAAAAAAGATCTTGCAAACTGTAAAAATAAGAATGCTTTTAACTTTTCTTCCTTCTTTTTCTTTCTTTTTTTCTTTCTTTTCAATCTTTTCTTTCTTTTCTTCTTTTTTTCTCTCGTTTATTTGTGTATGTATCGTTGGTTGTTTTTAATTGTAAAAACTAATAAACTGTTTAAAAAAAAAGTGGTAGGATCAACAATTCTTTTAGAACTAAATGGATGTTATAGTTTATCTCAACATCAACCAATCTGTTATTGGTAATATTAATGTTGACATATGGTAAATGTGTTGTGTAAGTATGTAATACTTGTCTCTTAATTTTCAGTAGAAAATTTTCTATATTATTTTCACTATGTATCATAGATATATGTTATTTAGTTAATGTTTGTTAATCATGGTCAGTTCAAAAAATAGAAGGTTATGGAAACCATAATTAAACTATGTGTAATATAGTGTACCTTAAATTTGTCTTCTAAATCTTAATATATAAAATTGTGGAATAATAGTTAAATGTAAAAAAATAGCTAAAACAAAGAATTAAATCACTACATGACTTAAATCCACTGGAAAAAATATAATTAATATGAACGTTGAAGCTATCTATACACTATTAAAACTCTTGTATCTGTTTCCTTGTAACCCTTAATTGGGTGAAGCTGAAAGGCATGGGAAAGCAATTATTAAACCAAGATAATCCAATGGGCTAATTTATAGAATATCAGAACCCATGACTTCATTGGGAATTAAATTTGGAAATGCTATGGCTGCCTCAGCAGCACCACACCTTCTGACTACATTTCCCAGAAACCTGTAAGTTGCATGGCTCAAAGGAAGATGGAATGGCTGTACCCTGCCCTCTTTCCTATGTGTCTCTGACCCCTGTTCTCAATTAGCTCAGGGCAAGGAATGACAGACAAAGTGAAATTTGAAATCTCTTAACAGTGGTGGGTGGCAAAGGAAGGAAGGACAAGGAAGCAACTCAGATATCTGCTGGTAAGGTAGAGCTGCTAGGGGGTGCTGGAAATTAATAGGTGAGTGCTCTATTCCCTAGAGAAAGGGGGCTTTTAAGGACATGCCAGGATGAGGAATAGGAGCCAATGGGGAGTTGGACTTCTTTCAAGTTCCCATGGTACTCCCAATAAGCTGGCCACAAAGCCCAATGGATATGAGGAACAATTTTAATATCTGCTTTCAAAGTAGAGCTGGCTGGAGGATGCCAGTGAGCCCTCTCCCTGGGATGGAGAATGGGGGTGCAGTTTTCCTCACAGTCCATGGTTCCCTTTTGTCCCTTTGTCCTCAGAAAAGTTACATAGGTCAGGCGAAGAAGAAGAGAAGTATTGTCTAGTGAAAACTATAACGCCATGTGGTATAAAATAACGTATATAGAAAGCAATGGTAGTTAAACTAAGAGGCTAAATAGCTAAAAAATAATAATAAACCAATAGAATGTGCCTGTCCAGATTTTAATTATGCAATCAAGAAAGTTTAATTATATCTTTGTTTAGGAAGTATGAGATAAATACTTTATATACTCTGTACATAAAATAATTTTTATATATACTGTACATGCAGCCTATTTTCTAAAATGATAATGTATCAATTAAGAAAATTGTTACAGATAAATGTCATCACATATGTTTGCCTTACAATTTGGCAGAAATAGTTTCTATATATCTGTTTTTAAAGTTCACCAGAATGTGTTTTGTAAGACTGCATGTTTATGAGAAATCAAGTTTTTACTCAGCAAAAATGTGCTCCAGGGAAAATTTATAGTGGGTTATAAAACTATTAATCTTTCAGAGGCAATTATTCTCTTTCAGCATTAGATGAAACAGATAAAAATGGCTTCAGGATTTTTTTAAAAAATGAGATATTTTTTCTGCAATGCATAATTAGCTCAATGGATTTTTTGCTATTAAATATAGTGATGGCTAATTGATTTGATGCCTTTTAAATAAGGATTGGCTAGCATCATGTTCAAACTTGACAGTGGCTAAAGAAAGCTACAGTTTGGGACTAAGAGATTATCTTTTTTAGAGTCAGTTGGCAAACAATTGCGTTTAGCCAAAACATATCTGTGCTACAAAATCCTAACAAATTTAGCTAGTGAAAAAACCTGTTCAGCAGAAGCTATTTATGACAACTGTTAAATATTAATAAGACAGCCTAGAGCAGATGAGAGGTGACATCTGAATTTTTAAAGCCAAGGAAGAAAATAATATTTTTTTCTTTATCTAGAATCGCTGGCCTCAAGGTGTTAGCAGTGTTTGTAGGAAATGTGAGTGGTAAATTTCAATATATATGTTTTTAATATCCAGATACAAAATTGTGTTGCCATTAGCTGAATTGCTATGACATCACCAAATGCCCTCTGTTCATTGGGGCACAGTTTAGAACATTAAACAGTAATGGTAATTCCAACATAATTGATTTGTTCAGAAGGGAAATACATTCTGTAGAGTAGTGTATAACTGCTCTAGGAGTACATAAAAAATATTGCATTGTGTTATATATAACATGAGTGGCTGTAGAATAAGGTGACAGAGAGTAAATTTCCTTTTTTATAAGTCTGACATGGAGAAATGGGATATTAGAATACAAGACTAGGTTTTTAAATAATGGTACTGAAAAATATATAGGAGAAGAATTCTGACTTCCGGTTGGGTGCTGTGTCGGTGCGGAGTTGAGGAGTGGATTGCCGCTCTGAAAGATTCTGATTTTCGCTAGTTGGTGGCTTTTTGGAGTGTGTCGGACCCCGGAGGGGTAGGCAAAAGAAAGGGGAAGACACGGAGGTTTTGGGGAGGTGCCACGATCCCAGAGACTGGAAGAAGAACCCCCTGAAAACCGACGGCAGAAGAGGGAGATCGTGACAGCCGTGATGATCGGAACCAAAGACGCAACAGCCCAGCCAATTAAAAGAAGCAAAAAGAGGGAAACAGCAGGCTGAGCACTGGAAAGGCGTATTTAAAGAAGATTTTCAGAATATTGGTGTATATTGTAAAGGAAGCTCCGAATTGAGTGGTGTGGTGAGGCGACGGAGTTATTGACAGGAGCGCTGACTGAAACAACGGCAGAGATTTATGCTGACTAATGGAATCATGAAACCTGAGGAGATGAAGGGTGAGATAATAACATTTGCTTTGCTAGTGGAGGAGTGAACTATAGAACCTTATTGTCCGTTTATTTGAGAAGTGGGGAAAGAAAGAAAAAGAAGTGAAAGTGATTAACTGATACAGGAAAACGAAAGGACAATTAAGAGTGTAAAACTTGGAAATGAACTTTTGACTCATTGAAAGTTCGGAAGAAAGGACTGGGGAAAAGAAACTTTAATTTGATAAATATTAATAGACAATCCTGACAACAAAATAAGAAAGATTTGTTTAAGGTTCATAAGTGGAACTGTAGCTGTGTGGGAATAAAAGAACAAAAGAGTAACTAGAAAATACAGAAATGGAGAAAGTGACTGTGCAACTTGGAATGAGGGCATTTTGAATTAAGAGTTGTTGTAAGACAATTAACAAAAAAACAACAACCCTCTGGATCTGATTGAATAGATATTGGTTATGATTTGGATATGATTTAAAAGATACAAACCTATTTAAGTGACTTTGGTAGAAAACTAATTTGATAGAGGTAAATATATTAGAAATTTGTAGATAGAATATTGCTTAATACTGATTGAACTTTTTGGGTTAATTGAATAATTGTTGGAAAGTGATTCTATAAGCATATGAATAGCATATGAATTAGATGGTCAAAGAATAATTATATAGCATTATTATTTTCACCTTATTGTTCTACTGATAAATTATCCCAATCAATTTTTGTTTAAAAATACTATATAAGAAATCTAGGGGGAAAAAATAAATTAGACTTACTTACTTTGATTAAATATATATTCTTAAGGAAATAGATAAATTCATATATTCTATTATTTCCTTCCATGGCATGATGCCCCAATTTTTATTTGTTTGTTTGGGGCATTTATGGCCTAATGGCTAAGGAACCAGGTTAGAAACCAGGAAATTGAGTTTTAATTCCATCTTAGATATGAAAGCTGGCTGCTTTACTTTGCACCATTTACTCCTTCAGCCCAATTCATCATGCACAGTTGTGGAAAAAATATATGAGAAAGGAGTATGATATATTTTTGTTGCATTAAGTTATTTATAAAAACAATATTGTGTAATATCATATACCATATATCAAAGAACAGGTGGCAGGCAGAACCAGGAAAGCTTTTGCATAGCTCCAGCTGCCACCTTTCCTGGATCATGATTCCCTGTGCTCAGTTACTCAAGCCCTGGTCATCTTCTGCCTGGACTATTGCAATACACTCTACATGGGGGCACTCTTGAAGTCCATTTAGAAACCTCAGCTGTTGCAAAGTGCAGCAGCAAAAGAAGTCTTTGGGGCCCCTAGGATGGCCCATATTATATCTGCATTCCATGAACTTAACTGGCTACCAGTCTGCTTCTGAATGCAGTTCAAGATGTTGGTTATGACCTTATAAAGTCCTTAATGGCATAGGTCCAGATGATCTGATGAACTGCCTCTAGGACAACTAGTGCCAACCTATTGCAGCAGAGGTGGTATTCAGCAGGTTCTGACCAGTTCTGGAGAACCGGTAGCAGAAATTTTGAGTAGTTCAGAGAACCGGCAAATACCACCCCCACCCCCCATCTATTCTCTGCCTCCTGAATCCCAGCTGATCGGCTGGGTCTTCTTTTGTTGCCCTGCACAAGAGAACGGAGCTGGAAAGCAGGTTAGTGGGGAGGGGAGAGAATGGGATTTTGCAGTATCCTTCCCCTGCATGCCCACCAAGCCACACCCACAGAACCAGTAGTAAACGTTTTTGAATCGCACAACTGTTGCAGATTCTGTCACTCAAAGAACTCCAACTATCAGGATCCAGAAGAAGAGCCTTCTCTGCTGCAGTGCCATCTAAAGTAAGGTCTGCCACCATCCTCTTATCTTTCCTCTTATCCTTCCGCATGTGCCTGAAGACATGTCTCTGCCAGTTGGCAAGGGACTAAATGGGGAAGTTCCTGGAAGCAACTGTTACGTTGATGGTAGACTCCATCTCTCTCCCCTCTTGCTCTCTGCACCCATCTATCTTTTTGGTTTTCATATTATTCTTGTTGTGGTCCTTTGCAATTGTTTGTTGTATTGTATTATTTTACTTATATTCAGTTTTCATTCCTTTCATTTTTCTTCCTTTTTATTATTATAAGCTGCCTAGAGGAGTCCCAGAGCAAGATAGGTGGCAAATAAATTGAACAAATAATAATATACTATGCATCATACACTGGGCCAAATAAGGCAAGAATTGTCCCTACTCCATATTTTCTGCTAAAACCAAATTGATTGGACCTAAGCTTATTGATTCGAGGCAGAGAGAGTGTTTTGAAGTTTCACTGCACCCAACTAGTTGGGAACAAAAAATCTTGCTATCTTTTATTTTTATTTATATGCTGCCTTTATTATTTCTATAAACAATTTAAGGCAAAAACATAACAAATACTCTTTCCTCCTCCTATTCCCCCCCACACACACACACACAACAACAGCCTGTGAGGTGGTTGGGCTAAGAGAGAGTGACTGGCTCTAAGTCACCCAGCCGCCTTTCATGCCTAAGGAGAACTGGAATTCACAGTCTCCTGGTGTCTAGCCTGGAGCCTTGACTACTACACCAAACTAGCTCTTTTAATGATAATCTGTTTTAGTTAATTACATCTGCTGGCCATAAACCTCTGAAAATACAGACAGACTTCTTCCGTTCTGTTGGATTATATTTGTTACAATTCCCAGTCATCAGAGGTTGTAATTTATGACAGATATTTGTCCAAAAGTGTGTCAGATTGGGAAGTGCCTTAATCTGTCTAGTTCGATGAAAAGAAGGACTAGGGGTGATGATTTGCAGTCTTCCAATATCTCAGGGGCTGCCACGAAGAAGAGGGAGTCAACCTATTCTCCAAAGCACCTGTGGGTAGGACAAGAAGCAATGGGTGGAAACTAATGAAGGAAAGAAGCAGCTTAGAACTAAGGAGAAATTTCTGACAGAACAATTAATCAGTGGAACAACTTGCCTCCAGAAGTTGCGAATGCTCCAACACTGGAAGTTTTTAAGAAGAGACTGGATAACCATTTGTCTGAAGCAGTGATGGGATTCAAATATTTTTACCACCGGTTCAATGGGTGTGACTTGGTGGGTGCTCTTTGCGTGTGCACACACTTTGCGCTTGTGTGCGCACCAATGCACACATTGCACAGGCGCAGAGGCATTTGTGCAGGAGCAGAGGCGTTCTAACTCACCTCTTGCAAGCCTGCACAATCCTGGTTGCTTCAGCAACTGCCGCGCGGCACTCTTCTCTGCCGCACAAAGCAGCTGTGCTTCAAATTCAGAGGATAAAGATGAGTATGGGAGCCGGGGCGGCGGGGTAGGCCCAACAGCAGAGCGGTGGAGAGAACCAGTTTGGTCTCCGCTGCTCATCGCTGCTGTTGGCTCGACAGAACCAGGCAGAACCGGGTAGAATACCAGGTCTGAAGTGGTGTAGGGTTTCCTGTCTAAGCAGGGAATTGGGCTAGAAGACCTCCAAGATCCCTTCCAACTTTGTTATTCTAAAAACCAATATATTTTCTAAAAATCTGACCCAGATTAAAAGAAACTTCTAGAAACTTAAATAAATATATATTTCTTAATTTAATTAAATTATTTTAAAGACATTTCTGTCTGTGATAGTGAGTTCCATTGGACTGGTGTGCATTACAGAACCACTGAATATGCAGCTTTTCAATTTCACAGCAGATGACCATGGGTGTTTGTAAGGCAAAAGAAGAATAAATCCTAACTGGCTCTTTTGCCAACAGTCATTTTGTTTAAATCACAAAACTGAACAGGATCAGCATTTCTAGTTTATAAAAGATGGCATTAGTAGCAATATTCTAACCTGTCGGCTATTTATGCTGTTAAAAGTCATGAATTTCTCCCACTTTTCCAGAACAAAATAACCTCCTGCTTACATCCAAGTAAAATGGTTCATATTTGACTGTAGTCTGTTAACCACAGGCTATGTTGAATGTAAGTAGCTAATGATAGGAATTGACATCTTACCTTTTCATAGACTGAGAAGGCTGGTATATTGGAGAAAATGCCTTCCTTGAATGCTGAAGGTCTGAATTTCAACCTTTTCCATTTCTGGGTTAGCAATTTTTCTTTACCCTTTGTGTATCAAGAAAGTGACTGAAAAAGACAAAATCCTCTAGTTAAATGGTTGTTAGGAAAAGAGAAGTCATCCACCCATTACCGAACACATATTTATTAGCAGTTGCACACTGAGGTAATTACACTGATCTTATGAATTACTTAGAAGCTGTTGGCTCCTTCTTACTTTATCTTGGAGTCTAGCCATCCTCTCCCTCATTTGGTGTCTATTATATATATTTGGTGTTGTTTTTCTAGCATATAACACTTCATATTCAGCTCTGCTGAATTTCATTGCACCTTTTTCAGGTTAGAGTGCTGATTTATTAAGGTCACTTTTATCAAGTCAGTTACAAAAACTCATAAGGGAAGCCTCTTCACTCATTTGAGATAGAGGGGGAGAAAAAAATGGTATTATTGGAGATAGGAGTTCCAAAGTTCTAGTAGTGAATACAAAATTGAAGCAATGCCTGGGAGCCAGGTAGTTTGCAGGGATCTTAGACAAGTTATTTGTCAATGTCCCTACCTCACAATTTTGTTGTAAGACCCAAGCAGAGCACATTTTATAGAATAGCAGCAAAACAGTACAAAAAGGGGATGGAACAAAGTGAAACGTTCTGTACAAAATCCTGTTCCTTTCCTGCTTCTGCAACTATCCAATCTAAAACATGGTGCAGGAAAAGGTATCTGTGGTAAGAAAAGAATTACAGATAGTCCTTGACTTACAACCACAACTGATTCCAAAATTTATGTTGTTAAGTGAGATAGTCGTTCAGTGAATTAAGTGAATTTAGCCCCATTTTATGATCTTTGATCATAAAATTTATATATTTGATACAAACTCAAGGTTAACCGCACCAAACTTGATTGCAGGAAATACGACTTCAGCAACAGAGTGGTCAATGTCTGGAATACTCTACCCGACTCTGTAGTTTCTTCCCCAAACCCCAAAAACTTTAACCTTAGACTGTCTACTATTGACCTCACCCCTTTCCTAAGAGGTCTGTAGGGGGCGTGCATAAGCGCACCAACATGCCTACCGTCCCTGTCCTATTGTTTCTCTTATTCTTTTATTTTTCTTATATGTACCCATTTCATGTATTCACAACTATGTATACTCTTATACTTATTATCTTGTAAACAATTGACAAATCAAATCAAACAAACAAACAAATCAATCAATCAATCAATCAATCAATCAATCAATCCTGCTTGCCCCATTTGCTAAACGAATCACTGCAGTAGTTAGGAGAGTAATATAGTTGTTAAGTAACCTGACTTCCTCATCGTCTTTGTTTGTCAGAAAGTCGCAAAAGGTGATCCCAAGGACACTGTAACCATTATAAATGTGACTCAGTTGCCAAGCATCCAATTTTTGATCATAAGGCCTTGGGGATGCTGCAATGGTTGTAAGCATGAAACATGATCATGTCACCGTTTAAAGTGATATTGTAGCTTCTAATGGTCACTAAATGCAGTTGTAAGTTGAGGACTAGCTTATAGTGCTTCTGCTTTGTAAGATGAACCCTCTTTTTATCTTTTTGTCCAAAATGCGGGAGTTTGCCTGTCCCCATGATACAGCTAGATGCTTTTAATGCTGGGCTTGATGGATTTCTGATTACCTCCTTTTTTCAGTATCTATGTTTATTACCTGGAAATAAGCAATATTTTGCATATTTAAAATATGTTTTGATTCTTTATTTTTAACATTTTATATTCAAGTTAAAAATATGTATTGTTAGCATGAGCATTTGACTCTAGATCAATCCAGCCACCCACCAGCTAACTATAAAGATTTTTTTTAGGGAGAAAAAATTTTTGAGTCAGAATTGTCAGTCCTATTAAGCTCATGTAAATCTAGGGATTGATGATAGGCTTATGTTCTTTTTCTTTATTTACCACTACCTGGATGATGGACTCTGGGGTCCTGGATTATGGGTCTTAATTCAAATTCTATCCAAACAGTATCCAACTCATCTTCATCACTGATGATAGAGAATTGACTTCTGGGGAGGAGGAAAGGTGGAAATCCAAATCTAATAAATATAGAAAGAGACCAATTTGTTGATAGCTGCTTCTTCTCTTTTCCCAATTTAACCAACATTTTTTTTCAATTCTGTTAATATTTAAAATGCCTAAAACAATTCAAATTAAAATTCTTTGTGGATTGAGGTCATCATTTTGCAAAGCAATTATCAATCTTTTTAGGTTCCTTTTCTGTTTTAATTTTTCAGTTCCAGAACTGTACATAACACATGTGATAATGATAGGCAAATCTCAGCTTCACTTAAGTAGTGTGAAATAAACACCTGTTAAAGGCTTTATTTTTTTAATTAACTTGAGGCTAATTGCAGAAAAAGATCAGGCTCTTCAAAACTTAATTTGCATGGAAAATAGGATACTTGAAAAAGATTGCACATGCTTTCTTTTTTAAAGAATTAATTCCAAAGTATTTGTGATTCAAGGCAGCCTTTTGGGCTCAAAGCCCAAATTAAAGCTGGGGATCAAGCAGGAGAAAGTTTTGAGAATTTATTGGTCCTATAGTTAGTAACCCATTTAAACTTGATCAGTTCAACATTTTGCTTATTGGTATTATGAGTGTTTCCTGTTACTTAAAATCATGTGCCACGGTTTTCATTAGATGGGCATTGACTTCATTTTGGAACATGACATTTCTACTGCTTAAGCTCTTTTTTTGCAGATGTATAGTTAGAATTTTTGTTGTATTGTGCCACATTAATCTAAGCTTCAGCTTGTGGATGAATTGGATATATTGATATTTTCCTGTACAATTTGCTTGTACAGTCTACAATTTATTATTCCCTAAACAGTAAAGTAGCCTCAAACCATAGTGCTTGATTCGCCATGCTTTATGGTTGGGATGAGATTTTTTTTGAGAATGAGTGTTTTATTTCAATCATAACATTTCTTATTAAGCCAGAAATTTTTACTGTTGTCTCTGCTTATAGAATGCTGTTCCAGTAACCTGTTGAATTATCCAAGTGGTCTTTTTCAAACTTGTATTAAAGATAATTCTGGAGGATTCACATATTTACTTTCATCACTTTTCCACCACTATTTATCAAGGTCTTAGTCATGAAGATTTTAATGTGTTTAGGTTTCTGGTGTTAATATAGCTTTTATGCTGTTTTAATTTGATTGGGAGCCATCCAGAGTTGGTTATAAGATAGTCAGCTCTATAAATGTTTTAAATAAATAATGGAAATTGTTTTTATATATTCAACTCCCAGACCCAAATAATGAATTATAATCAAATACAAATACTGTATATGGATGTCTATTTGGAATTATGGCTAGACTTGCTTTCTATAGGCAACCTGACCTTTACATGTGTTGGGCTTAATTATTTGTAAAATTTGTTCTCTCTACAATTCTAGACTTGTTAGTCATTATCTGAAGTTCACTAGGTTGGGAAAAAGTTGAGCTATAGCATTTTTCTGAAGATTTATGTTCCCCTGATATGTTTTCGTTAGTTCCCATAATCTCTGCCAAGGATGGCCTGATATAAAATGAAAAATGTCCATTGCAACTGATATTACGCTATTGTTGTATATCGATATTACAATACATAAATGAGCTTAATATGTATAGTAAAATTTTCCAGTTAGCGAGAAATAATTGTTTTTTAAAACTAACAAATGTTATTGACTTACTTACAAATCTGAAGATGTGGAATCACCTAAAAGAAAAGACCAGATATTGGCTGAGATATATAGAAGAGTAGAGAATTAATTGAGAAAAGCAGGAGGAAGCAACAGTACCTAGCCATTACAAAACAGTTGTATTCATTTGTCTAGAAAGAAGAAAATCAACTTGTATTACTTTTCCCAGCTAAGAGCAACCAATAGTGGAAACAATTGTCTTACATTTGATAATGCTTCTTAATTCAGCAACAAGAGAAACAGGGGTGGGATTCAATTTTTTTAACAACCAGTTCTGTGGGCGTGGTTTAGTTGGTGGGAATGGCTTGGTGGTCATGTGACTGGCTGGGCATGGCCAACACTCACATTGAGGCATGCAACTCCTCGCTTGGCCTCTCATGACTTTGGGGATGCTGCAACAGTCATAAGTGTGAAAAATGGTCATAAGTCACTTTTTTCAGTGCCATTGTAACTTTGAATGGTCACTCCACACAACCAAAGTACCAGCAAAGGAGGAAAAAAAAACTCCAGAGAAGTCACAGAGACAGGAAGTCTAGTCCTGCCAAGAATGTAATAAGGGTTAATGCAGTTTCTGTAAGCAACACCAGAATGTTTCCTTCCTGCCTTCCTTACAGGATTAGGCCTGTAATTTCTTCGAACAACTGGTTCTCCGAACTGCTTAGAATGTTAATAATCGGTTCTAGAGAATAGGTGTGAACCTGTAGAATCCCACCCCTGAAGAGAAAGCAACATTTTTAAAATGTTAATAACTGTTCAACATAGTAAGGATATCATTGCCTAGAGGGAAAAGATTGTTTAATGTTGGCAGGTGGACTTTAAAAAAAAACCATGTGAGAATGCTGGACTGCCAACAGCTGCTTATGGCAAGGGCTTAATAAGCTGGCACAATTGAAAACCATGCTGGCTAGTTCCCGGCAGATTTCTGTTATCAAGTAATATATCCTAGCAGCTGTTTCCTTTGGCTTTCAGAAGGCTTTAAAGTGATTTGTCATTTTATTCCCTGGCTTTTGACGGAGTGATTGAAGCAGGTTGTAATTGAACCATCAAGCTTTTTATTATTTTTATTCATATTTATAACATCTACCTTTATACTCTGGCACAAAGGTTTCTTTTTGCTCCAATATATATTATTGCTGAGTATACACACAGTGATATAACATATAGATGTACAATTTTAAATCATTATTACATGTATTGTACAGTTTATCTTACGTCAGAAAGTTGAAGTAAACTGTACATAATTAAAAGTTTGTGCTCTCAGTAAATTGTTCAAGACTTTAATTTTTAGGGTTTTTTACTCTGTAACTGGGAATGTAATCTATTTTGATCAAATCAGGATTCAAACAGCCTATAAGCCCCAGTAAAAGAAATAAAATATTTTCAATAACAACAGCCAAAAACATTTCTACCATCTAGCAAGAATATGATAAAATTGCCTTTAAACACTGAAATGAAGTTGCTTGCTCCTCCACCTTTTCTACAAAATTAGAGAAAAGGAGTAAGAATGTAGTTGCCATTTTTCCCCATCAGTTTGAATGGCTTTTTCTGAAACTATGAACTTACCCTTTCTTTGAAAAATCATAACCCAGTAAGCTTTCTTGCAGCAGCCCTTCACAACTTTCCCCCCTGTTAAATACCTCTCTTTTCTTTCTGAGATAAAAATGGAAAATTAGAAAGAAGCCATTTACAAATATGGGCTACAGAGAAAAAATGGAGAAAGAAGAAAGCAATCAATTTACAAAGCAGAATAGTCTGTTTTTTTTAATCTGACTGAAGTTCAAAACAGCAGGAATCTGTTGAATGCAAGAATTTGGAAGGAATATAGCTACTTCAAAAACAGTATAGGTTGGTCTGGCTCCTATCATGAACAAAACGTAGACTGGGAAAAAGGATGCAAAAGATCTGAAATACCATACTCCACAGCACAAGAAATTGAAAATAAAATAGGTAATTCATCACACTTCAGCCATGATTCAGGAATTTAAGTACTTCCAAAAAGGGGAAGAAGAAACTCAAAACTGTGCCTTTCAGAAAAAAAGGACAGATGCACCCCAGATTTTCCAGCATCCTCCAATTTTGCTGATTATATTATTATATTATTATTATATTACATATACATTACATTTACATTACATTATCTACCAATTGGATCCCTTGTGGTCAGGTTTCAGATCTAGATATCAGACTGAAATGGTATTGATTGTATTTACAACATCTAGAGAGAGAAGAATAAGGATAGTATGTCCATCTTTCTTGTTTTTGATATCCCAGGTGTTTTTGGTACCATTGGTCATAGTATCTGGGTCTGCTTAGAGGAGAAGGAAGGTTCTTCAGTTGCAGTAGTTCTCCAGCTGTTGCTCGAATGCAGTCTGCCCCATGTCTCCTTTGTGGAAGTTCTGTTCTCTTCCCATTCTTGTTTAATATCTACATGGAATTATTATCAGTATGCCATCTTCATCTTTATCTTCAAGCAACTAAGTGTTGCTATTGAAGGGTTTTTTCAATGCCTGGAGGATGTAGGATTCTGAGTGAGGAAGAACTAGTTGAACTCAACTCTAAAAAGACCAAGTGGCTTTTACCTTTTATGGTGTCCCAAATCCAGAAATTTTCCATCCTTAGTTCTTGATGGGATTTCACTGTCCCAGACAAAACTACTATGTAATTTGAGGAACTTTCCTAGACTTTCAGTTCAAGAACAGATGTCAGTCTTGGCTAGGAGATCTTCGCATGTGTTAGGTATTTGCATACTTACCTGTGATTGGTTGAGCTGTGGAAGCGGAAAAAAGAAACAGGCGTCACTGGCTGAAGCTGCAGACAGTTCCCCTGTAAAAGGAGCAGCCGCGGCTCGGTTTTCTCAGTCCTGCACAGAAGCAAATAAAGAGTTTAACTGACCTGAGGTTCTTGCGTCTTCACTCTACCCGTGATCTAACACTGGCGATGAAGGTGGGATCCTGAAGCAACAAAGGACCAGATCAACCAGCGACCGTGTGGCATTGGCAGCCATTACCCGTGCACAACAACCAGAACAATGTCGGGATCCAACATCCTTCCAGCGCCCTTCGATCTGGCCATGGAAGACTTGGAGTCCTACATAGACCAATTCCACATGTTTCTGGAAGGCAACAATCTCCTCAACATCTCAGAACAGAGCAATAGGGCTGACTTCCTCACACACTGTGGATCCACATTATTCAAAATGGCTAAGGCGTTATCATCGTCCAACGAACTGAAGACAATGGCCTGGCCTGACCTGGAGCAGATTCTTGAGGGCCCATTACATGACCCAAGCATTGTGCCAAGTGAGGCAGCACGAATTCTACCGGCAGGACCAGAAGGAGGGGAAAGCCATCAGCAATTTTGTAGCAATCCTGCAAGAGATTGCCGCAGCATGCGAATTCCTCAATGTGGATGAAGCAATGAGGGATCGCCTGGTTTTAGGACTCCGAGACCTAAACCACCTTTGTTGGCAAAACCAAAAATAACATTCAAGGAGGCCCTAGAAGAAGTCTCTGCCACAGAAGCTTCCCAACAGTTGGCCGCAGCAATGAGGAAGATGAATAAGCCACCACCACAAAGAGAGACAGCCACTATACACCACGAGGGCATCAAATTGGAATCGGACCTGGATGAAGAAATCCACCAACTATGGTCAGAATGAGCCCCAAAGATCTAAGACAAGGGAAGAAAGAGTTTTTGTGCAAAGGAAACCACCCACTGTCAGAATGCCGTTTCCAAGACACAATCTGCCAGAGATGTGACTGGAGAGGGCACATCATGAAAGCCTGCAGGACAGCCCAGCCAAGCAGCTGGTGACAGAGGCAAGATTCATCACCACAAACCAGAACAAGCCAACCCGGAAACAGGCGAAGCAACTTCGGCTGGAGCCGGAGAAGCGACGAGCTGATCATGGAGAGAGGTGAGACGCACCAAACAGTGACTGTGGGCCATTCCAGTGCAACCAATGCATGAAAGGTACATGTACAAGTACAGATAGAGGGAAGACCATGCCAGATAGAAGTAGATTCTGGATCATACCTGTCGATTATCTCCTGGAACGCTATCAAGCAGTTAAGAGCCAGAATAACAAAAGACAAACTCAAACAACAGAGACTGACCCTAAAAGATTACCAGGGGAATAGAATTCCTGTAGTTGGGATCGGCAAGTTCCGGATACAATTCAAAAAGTTTTCAGGTTATCTATCCCTAACCATAGTAGACCAGGACAGAATTGAACCTGCTGGGATTAGAATGGTTCCAGCCCATGGGAATTGAAGTCACCGGGATAAACAGCATCACTGAGATCGAGTGGAAAGACATCCTGATGGAAGAATTTCGGGACGTGTTCAATGGACAATTAGGCAAGTACTTGGGGACCCCCATTTCATTTAGCTTAGACCTCAACATTGCCCCCATCTGGATAAAGCCGAGGCGGGTCCATCTTGTCCTATGATCAAGCATTGAAGAGCAGTTAGACAAGCTCATCACCCAGGGGATTCTGGAACCAACCAACCATGCAAAATGGGAAACCCCAATACTCACACCCATTAAGCCAGATGGGTCAGTGCGCATCTGTGCTGACTATAAGGCCACCCTGAACTGCACCTTACAACAAAGTGTATACCCCATTCCGGTGGTACAACATCTCTTACTTTCCCTGGGGTGGGGAAAAATCTTTGCAAAGCTCGACCTTGCCCAAGCTTACCAGCAATTACCGGTAGACGAAGAAACAGCGGAAGCCCAAACAATTGTCACACATAGGGGAACATTCAAATGCAAACATTTACAATTTGGGGTCAGCATAGCCCCCAGGCTATTCCAGAACCTCATGGAACGCCTCCTGCAGGGACTAGAAGGAGTTGTACCCTACTTCAACAATGTCCTAATATCAGCCAAGGACATAGGCCAATTACAAAAATTCCTAAGGGCCATGCTAAGCCGTTTCCAGGAGGTGGGGCTTAAAGTCAAAAAAGAGAAATGACAACTAGTAGTAAACAAGGTGTAGTTCCTAGATTACCTAATAGACAGCTCAGGCATACACACCACTGAAGGCAATCTAAGAGCAATTAAGAAGCCCCCACACCGAGAAATAAAGCCGACCTACAAGCTTTCTTGGGACTTCTTAATTTCTATAATACATTTTTACCACAGAAAGCAACGATAACAGAATCTTTACACAGATGCTTGACAAAAAAGCAGCCTGGACATGGGGGCTGAAGGAGGAAGCAGCATTCAAAGACATCAAAAACATTCTTATATCAGACAGCGTACTGATACAATACAGTGAAACAGTTCCACTGATTCTGAAATGCGACGCATCACCGTTTGGGATAGGCGCAATAATCAGCCACAAACTGCCAGACAGGAAAGAAGCCCCCATAGCATTTTACTCAAAACACTATCCAAAACAGAAAGAAATTACAGCCAGCTCAACAAGGAAGCATTGGCCGCAGTAACAGGAATCAAACACTTCCACAATACGTCTATGGGAGAAAATTCACAAGCTGCTGCTGGGAATAATTGCAGGAAACCAGGCCACGCCAAACATCCTGTCACCCAGAATGATAAGATGGACAGAATTCCTCACAGGATACAGTTACGACCTGATACACAGACCCGGAAAGAACATAGACCACGCCGACGCACTCAGCAGATGCCCCCTGCCAGATCTAGACGAGGATCCAACACCATCCACAACCACACTTCTTATAGAAACTCTCGAAACCGTTCCACTGACAGCTGCAGACATCGCGAGAGCCAGCACAAAGGACAAAACCCTGGCACGGATTTTGAACTGGGTGTAGAGGGGAGGGCCAGAGGCAGAAACAATGGAAGAAGTCAAACCATTGAAAAACCGCCAACTTGAACTATCAGGTCTGAATCAGGTCTATGGGGAGACCGGGTGGTTATCCCAATGAAACTAAGGGAAGAAGTGTTAGAAATGCTGCATGCGGGGCACCTGGGATTATTAAAATGAAATCGTTGGCAAGGAGTTATATATGGTGGCTGGAGATGGACAAGGACATAAGCACCTGGGTGGCAACTTGCACAGCCTGACAAGAGTCCCGACCAGCACCCCCCACTGCACCCACACATGGGAAACCCCACGGGGCCCCTGGTCTAGGTTGCACATAGATTTTGCGGGGCCACTGAAGAGACACACTCCTGATAATGGTGGATGCGTACTCCAAATGGTTGGAGGTCAGCCTTATGCAATCCACCACAGCCGACGCAGTCATTAGAACCCTGAGAAGACTATTTGCAACGCATGGATTGCCCGATGTGATAGCATCATGGTTCACAGCCATTCAATTTGAGGAGTTCTTGGTAACACATGGGATAAGACACGCCCTATCTGCCCCAGGTCACCCTTCCACGAATGGCCAAGCAGAGAGGATGGTTCGATCGATTAAGAAGACACTAACAAAATTGGACCCAGGGTATACCCAGGCAAAAATAGACAAGCTACTAAGCATACAACATATAACACCAAGTGCGACAACTAACAAAAGTCCTACTGAACTATTGATGGGGAGGAAATTAAGGTTACAATTAGACAGACTACATCCACAATACAACATAGACAACCCATTGGACTATTCCAGTAGGTGCCAGACATTCCAGCTGGGCTACCCAGTATACGCCAGTAATCTGGTAGGCGAGCCACTATGGATACTGGACAAAATAACACAAATAACAGCCCCCTGATCCTACAGGGTCAAGACCAATGAGGGCAGGAATTGGAGGAGACACATAGATTCACTCAGGGAGACACAGACAAGGGGGACACCAGAAATGATAGATACCCTCAAGGGGGAAAGGGAAAACCCACACACAAAAACATAAATAATAGACCAGGCCCTAACAACTAACGAGCCCTCAACAATTAATACCAACTCCAGATTACCAACTCCAAGCCCGGACAGAGAGTGTGATCACATACTGGCAGTCCAGTGACAGGTCAGCGAAGCCAGGGAAGAACAGGCCAGGGAGAGAAGCAAGAGTGCAGCCTCTAATAGAAACAAGTTGGCTGCACATGCCAGAAACTTCCAGGAGGTTCCAACAGGAGAACTCAGAGAGACAATAAATCCATCCGAACAGTCCGCGAACTCAAGGAAGACTGAGCTGCGCAGGTCAGGTCACACCCACAAGAGCCCCCCCATTTGTGGGACTATGTACACACTAGGGAGTGCCGGATTGGTGAATCTACACTAGTGGGGAGGAGTGTTAGGTATTTGCATACTTACCTGTGATTGGTTGAGCCACGGAAACAGGAAAAACAAACAGGCATCACTGGCTGAAGCCGCAGACAGTTCCCCTGTAAAGGAGCAACCATGGCTCGGTTTTCTCAGTCCTGCACAGAAGCAAATAAAGAGTTTAACTGATCTGAGCATCCTGCATCTTCACTCCACCCGCCAATCTAACAGCATGTATTCATCTTGTGCATCAATTTTGCCTGTTCCTAGACCAGGAGACACTGACAATTACTTGTGCCTTGACAATTTCCTAAATGGATTGCTGCAATTACATTCTACTTGATAATTCTTGTGAAAACATGTTGTAAGTTGCTACTGATCCAGAAAGCATCAGTGTGAACACTTAGGAACTCATGCCAATATGCCCCTATTGCACAACTATTCCAAGATATACATTGACCCCCAATAGGCTTCTGGATACAATTTAAAGTGCTGGTTACTATCCATAAAGTCTTGAACCATGAAATTGTGGAACTGTCTTTCTTCAGTTGTTTCTGCCTGGCACATCACATCTGGTGAGGTGAGCATGCCTTGTCTCTAATCTAACAGGCAGTGCCATTGGCAGAATTCTGTTGCAGTGTTTGCTCTTTATAACATCACATTCCCTGACATTTGTGATGGCATTTTTAAGTCCTTGAAAAACTACATGTTCCCTTAGGCACAGTTGGCCAAGTCCATTGGTGTAATTCTTTAAAAATGTCTGTGGTCATGTGGGCTGACTTAGATGGTCCTCAGAGGCCATTTTGCTGTGACTGCTGTTGATATTGTCTTTGTTTTAGGTTTTTTTTTTAACCTTATGTTTATTCACCAACAGTTTCCATTGTGCGATTGGAGGTCATATAAATTGATTAAATATACACATACATATGTACATACACACAGTTATTTTAACACTCTTTTATGTGGTGAATATGCAGTATGTAGTTTGGATGTAGGATGAGGGTGAAGGTTTGTTCTCCAAGCTTGTGGGTTGGTTTCAGAACGTTTCAATACCAGGCTAGGTAACATCTTCAGTAGAATTTAGGAGGTGTCAGTGTTCTTCTGTTTATAAGGGCTTGACACACCCAAAACTTGAAGCCCTTATAAACAGAAGAACACTGACACTGACATCTCCTAAACTCCACTGAAGATGTTTTCTAGCCTGGTAACAAAATATTTGGAAACCGATCCACAAGCTCAGAGAACGAACCTTCACCTTCTCTCTCTTACGTGTATGCACACACCAGGATTTAGAACTCACACTATCACTAAACTGTGTTAAATCTTGTTGTGAGTGAGTGTTGCTGGGATAGATATTTCTGCATGTTCTCTTTCTGATTCTTTAATACAACTAGTCCTAATTTAGCATCTGCCTTATTTAACAACCATTCATCATTATGACAGTGATAAAAAGGTAACTTTATGACCCATTTACAATTTTCACAGATCTATAAAGGAAAACTGAGATAAGATCATAAGCACAGTTGCAGTTTCTCATACTGATTGTTTTGCTTAATAGCTGAGTTCTGATTCTCAATTGTGATTGCTAAATGAGGACTAACTGCATCATTCATATTACAATCAAACCAAGTTGTCTTTTGAGCATAAGAAGAGTAAGCCACATCGTTCCTATTTCCTGTTTGTAGAGTAAAACTCTGACAGACAAATATTGATTTCTATCAACACTCTAGCCCATGTATAATGCAATCCATTTTTAAAACCACTCTTTAAAATGTTAAATATATTTCCTTTGAAGGTCTGTGCCATCAATCAGCCTTGTAAAGAGCCTCAAAGCAGAGGATGAGCTGAAGGCATTGTAAGAAATCCTTAAGCAAATGCCCATCAACCTGCTCTCTGACATTTTATAAAGGGTGAAAACATGAATGCTGTTGAAGGTCGTTTTGTTTGTGTATAATCAGGGTAGCAACACACCACAGCCCAATCCTGAGTCCCCCAATTAGCAAGTAGGTTACAGTGTCTGCCTCCTGTTCAGATCTTCTCATGGGAGGATCTAATTCTCTTCTCTACGTGAAATGAAGCCTGCAAAAATGTCAGGACAAGTAACCCAGCATTTACGTTTACTGACCAAAGAAAAATGAAAATTGACTGTTGTTCTTTCAGACTGTGATTTGAGGCAGACTAAGTGCTGTTTTGAAGACTGAACAGATTAATTTACAGCCTACCTTCTGGCTTAATAAGAAAATTATATCCCAAGGGTTCCCAAGCATGAATGCTCTAATGAAACAACAAGAACTAACATATCAAAGATTCCAGTCACTTTCTTTCTTCATAGTATAATTATCCCTATTACAATGTTTTTTTTAATCTATTCCAGTTTTGGTGCTATATAATGACATGGATAAAGAAACTCCTTCCACTTCTTTTAAATAGTGAATCCATGATCATTTTAAGATGGAAGAAACATTTAGTTTAGGATTTGTTTTAGTATTAGGACCTGGTGATGATAGTTATAAATCATCTTGTTCTCTTCTCTTGGTCTTTTACATCAGGGGTCCCCAACCACGGTCCGTGGACCGGTACCGATCCGCGAACAAGTCCTACTGGGCCGCTGGCTTGCTGGCGCCGCCATTTTTTTTGAAAAAGTGCTTCCGGTGAGCTTTTCTGGGTGAAAGCTCACGGGAAGCACGTTTTCATCAAAAAGATGGCGGCGCCAGCGCTCGGTGAGCTTTTCCGGGTGAAAGCTCACCAGAAGCACGTTTTCATCAAAAAGATGGCGGCGCCAGCGCTTCGGTGAGCTTTTCCGGGTGAAAGCCATTTCTACCCGGAAAAGCTCACAGCGCTGGCGCCGCATCTTTTTATGAAAAATGCTTCCGGTGAGTCACCGGAAGCACTTTTTCATAAAAAAAGATGGCGGCGCCCAGCTGATGCTGGTACTGGGCCGCGGCGCCCAGCTAATGCCGGTACCGGGCCGCGGCGTAAAAAGGTTGGGGATCACTGTTTTACATTATAACTAATGTTTGGTGAGAACAAATCCCAGAAAAGACCACTACTGATTATTGATAAATCACTCTACATAAGACTAAATGTACTCTTTTAACATTAATGTTCCATAAAATGATATTTATGCTATAATTGGTATTTAGATTCTTTTTTCAACAAATCTCAGAATAATTTCCACATGTGTTTTATTATTCTAATAAGTCTCAGTTCTCATTCTTGCTTGTGGATTAGAATGGGCACTGTAACATATGCCCTCTATGTATCCAAACATCAGTGAGATAATTATTTTGTATAGCTTAAAGTTAATTAAATCAACAACCTTATTTAGTCTGCTGAATTCAAGTGTTTAGGAATCTGTCTTGGGACTATCTTGTCATATTTTGCTTGTTATGAGACTTGTTGCGGTATCTAATGTAGCCCTTTTTCTTTCTCCCATTGTCCATCGAAGTCTGGTGCACTTGCAAGGTTTGTTATAATCATCTCGCAAAAGCTAAAAAATGATGGTTTGAAGCTAAAAAAAAGTTTCTACTGTTTTGAAAATGCTTACATTTTTTTCTAGAAAGAAAAGTTTTCATTGTCCCCACAGTGCACCATGTTCGGCTTATCTTTATCTAAAAGGTTGACTTCAAAGCCCAGTGTTATTCAAGATATAAATTTCAGGTTTCATCTCCAGAGAACAACAGAAATGATGAAGTTGGGGATTGTGAGACGTTTGTACTGTACTGTATTGTTCACATAAGATGTGTGTGTGTATTTGCTAATGCTTCAGTTAAATCTACATTTGTGTTTTTACATATAATGTGTTTTGTCAGTGTTGTATATAAGTGATTGCATGACCTCTGTAGATGCCATGTGCAAAATAGTAAATTTGTAGAAATATTTATAACAGGATCCGAGGTGCTGGTGACCAAACCATCCTGTAGAAGTGTCAAGGAATGCTAGGAAATTTGATTTAAAGTTTTTCATTTTATAGGTAGGATCTTGCTATGAACTTCACATAAGACAGTATTTAACTGAGGAGTCATCAACTTTAGAAAGAGTCTGAAGAGCCACGAATTGCTATTAATATTGTTGTGCCTGAAAGCTAAAAACATTTCAGGTCTCAAAAATACATTAGCCTACCACTCCAGACAAGTGGCTGTAAACACACACTCATTCATAAGGGATAAGAGCTTTCTACAGCCTGGAGGCCTATTTTCTACCAAGTTCATTTTTCACAGTATACCTGTGAAATTTTGGAGATTTTCTGTCACTGAGTCTGCTGACTGAGAAGTAGAATATTTATCAGTCTATTATTACTTGTTTTGTTGGTGGGAAAAGGAAAAAAATAAACCTTGCTTGACCAAAATGAGACACGGTCATCGTCTCAAGTCTAGGTCTATACTGCATTGTCTGTTTTCGGTGTTGTACCACCAGTGGGGAATAAAACCCCTGCATATAGAAAGCTTGCCATTTACAGAGAAAGCTGAGGGTAATATAGCTTGTATTGAGCATTTGAGTGATTTGTTTCTTGTTGCCAAAGAAGTTTAGCCACGGAGCAATTTTAAATAATATAAAAATCTATAAGAAAGGAGGGGCATATAAAGAATGAGGATAGTGGTGGGGAGAGAAGACTTAATTTTATACTGATCTCAAAGCCTATTTTAGTGCTAAGGCTTTTTCTGGGATTGGGGCTTGTTAAGAAAAGCATGCAGACTATACTTCCCTCCTTAGAGAGGAAACACAAGCTATAGGCGCATACCTGAATTTATGTGAGAAGAACATGGGGGAGGATCTGAGATTTTAAGGCAAAATTGAAGTTGGTTTCTCCATTTGAGCAGAAAAGCCAAAATGAAAACAAGCATAAGACAGTCATAAAGGTAGTTTAGCACCCCTCCTCTTCTCAGTTGAGATGCCATAAATAGCAGTATCTGGAAAACAAAGATTCCTTGTTTTGATTTAGACTGTTATTTGCCATAACCATAACCACAAACGAGCAGAAGGCTGTGTTTCACTGGTAATAGCTTTAGGCTGTCTTTAGAGGTACGTTAAATCATCTGCCCAACAATCAGCACAATTTAGTGTTGCTTGATAGGGTATTTCAAAAGTAATAGCTAATATTCAGGCAATACGAAGAAAAAAATGATAGTGGTCAGGCTTTGAATAACTATGACATACTGTAGTTGAGCTATAAAATTAAAGAAACTATTGTCATCATGGCTGTTTCCCCAAAGTACTAATTGCCTAGAATGAAGAATAATAGGAAAATGAAGAGCAGAAGGAGCTCGAGCCACTGTACAATAATAGTTACATTCTCTTCCAGTGTAGGAAATTCTGCCTAATCACCTATATCTCAATTATGTGATACTGATATGGATGTGAACAATAGAATACAGGTAGTCCTCAACTTATGATGAGAATTGAGCCCAAAATTTCTGTTGCTAAGCAAATCATTTGTTATATGATCTTTGCCCCATTTTACGACCTTTCTTGCCACGATAAGTGAAACACTGAAGTTGTTAAGTTAGTAATACTGTTATTAAATGGCTCTGGCTTCCCCATTGGCTTTGCTTTTCAGGAGATTGTAAAAGGTGCTGACATGAGCCTGGAACTCCGCAACAGTCATAAGTATGAGTCAAATTCAATGTCTGAATTTTTAACACCTGACTGGAGTTGATGCTGCAATGGTCATAAATATGAAAAACAGTCATAAGTCACTTTTTTCAGTGCCTTTGAACAATCACTAAATAATTATATGTCAAGGACTAACCATATAAGAAAATATGACAGTCTGTAGAGATTCTGTCATGCCCCCGTCGCAGTCTGAATCTGAGGGGGAAGACGAACAGCTGACAGAGAGTGGGAGAGTGGCTCCATTGGCTATGGAGGAAACTGGGGAAGGGCAAAGTCAGGCTGGGCAGAGCAGGGGAGAGGTAGAACAAGGGAGAAGGGGTTCAAATGAAAATCAAAGCCCACCCTCTCCTCATCGTAGGGCATGCAGGGAAGAATGCAGAAGAGAGCAATGTGGGTTGCGTGGCTTTCAAGGAAGGAAAGGGCCCCAATTCCCTTCACAAGGCACACCTGGGAATGGAGTTTAAAGGAGAGGCAGTTGGGAGGGATGTTTGTCAGGAACAAACACTGAATTCATCTGGTGTTGTGAATTTTAGCCTGCGTGCCTGGCATTCCTTTTGTCTGTGTGAATTATTGCCATGCTTCTGTGTGCTTATCTTGCCTCGTTGGAATTATTGGACTCATTATCTTGCCTGCTGGAGTGATTGATTGCAGTCATTCTGCTTACAGCATTTGGATTGGAGTATCTGCAGCCAGAGGCTGTAATAGGTTCATTGGAGAGCTTTTCTCCAGGCCAGAGAGTAAATGGGACATTGGGGACAAAGTTGGAGCAAATAAAGGGATCCATACCTATTCTTCAGCTGTGTTGCCTTCATGCCACTCCCTGGGTGATCACAGATTCTCAGTCATCCAGGTCATGGTTATCCCAAAGGTGCTTTTTTAGGAGGCAACTGGACTTTCTTGTTTGTTCTTTGAAGACGATTTGCTTCTCATCCAAGAAGTTTCTTCAGCTCTGATAGAATAATGGGGAATGGAAGGATTTATATTCCTTACAGACAGCTGGTCATTTGCATACTTTTAGAGGGTTGTTGAAACACTTGGAGGTTTATCTGTGTCCTCAGGGTCACCTGAGTAGTGCTCCTGGTTCCTGTAGTCTGCAATCCCTCTGGAAATTTGTTCATACTTCCACACAAGAAAGTATGACCTTAGCCCTAATTTTGCTTGCATGTTTATCATACAAAACATGTCTCTGGATTAAATGAAATCCTGGCGTTTCTATTTCCAATATCGAACAAGTGTCAGACAGAAACCTTGGGTTGCTTTCAAACATGGTATCAAGGTCAAACTTCATTTGCTTATATTGGGTATACAGTAGAGGTGTATTTCTTCTCTACTTAAAACCTTATTTTAGCTATCATGCTTGGGACTCCATTGATAAGCTTATATAGTGTCTGACTATTCTTACTTTGAGTTCTCTTATGGTAGTGAATTCCATTTCTTAATAGTATTTCCTGACTTTAATCCAGATTCAGCTTCTTTGAATGATTTAAAGTTTTAATATTATAAGACTTGTGGATCCACTATTATCAGTTTCTTTCTGCATAGTGTAGCTTCAGTAAGATTTTAATATATGCATGAAAAGTTGCACATGCTCTGTGCAAGGAGCATAACTAACTTTAACTAGTATGACCAAAATACTAGCATATAGCACTAGCCTTAAGCAGCATGACCAACACTGTAGCATTAACTAACATGACCAACATTCATACATATTTATAGTGAGAAAATATTCTATTTTATAGCCGGAACCTCTGTGATAGCTTTATAAGAGTTCTAGGAGTTGAGATAGAAAGGATTTTGTAGATTGAATAGATACTAAGAAATAATGGAACAAATGTGGCCATTTCTAAGAGAAATCAAACCACTGGTGGTTAATGTTGGTGGCTAGCTAATATTAGTTTTAGTTGGTCATATTAATAGGAGTCCATAGAAATTAGATTTGGCCCACTTCAGCTGCATTAAAAATAAAACAAAATAAAAAGTATACATTATACTTTAAAGCAAATTTTATTGATGTTTCTAACACTGGCAAATTTTAATGAAGAAATTTAAACATTTTGTCTAATGTGGAAATATTAAAAAGTTCATTATAAAACAATAGCCAGTAATATAAATGTGGTTGGTGATTCTCCTAAGAAAGGTTAACAAGTTGAAAGTCAAATTAAAAACACAGTGGTACTTAAAAATCAAAATTACTGTGCCTTAAGCATTTTTAACTCCACCCCCATGCCATTGCTTATAAGCATGTGCATAGCCATGTTCTTCAGATGATAGGAGGTTCTGGTCAAAGTGGTGAAGGCTTCTAGAGTTTCTCTGCCCCTTCCTTTTCTGGAGAGGCCTGCTGTTTTGGTTGACTTCTTTGCTTTCCAGATGTTTTATGTGAAGCTGTGTTTCTTTCATCTCAAATTTTGATGGCATCTATGCCCATTATCATGCAATTTGCCTTGGTATCAGAAAAACAAAATTCCACATCTAACCAGGAGCAAATGATCATCTTGGTTTTTAACCAGCTTTGTTTTCATTTGTATGTAATATTGAATCTTGAAAGATCTACAAAAAGGAGTTCGGTATTTTTATTATATTAGGTTTTCTCGAACCTGATCCTCCAGGTATCTTGGGCCTCACTTCCAGGGGTGGGATTCTACCAGTTCACACCTATTCGCTAGAACCGATTGTTAACATTCTAAGCAGTTTGGAGAACCGGTTGTTAGAAGAAATTATTGGCCTAATCCTGTAAGGAAGACAGGAAGGAAACATTCTGGTGTTGCTTACAGAAACTGCCTCTCTGTTAACCCTTATTACATTCTTGGCACGACCAGACTTCCTGTCTCAAGAACTTCTCTGGACTTTTCCAGAGAACTTTTCTCCCTCCTTTGCTGGTACTTTGCTTGTGTGGAGTGACCATTGTAAAAAGTGATTTATGACCATTTTTCATACTTACGACTGTTGTAGTATGCCCACAGTCACAGGCCAGGTGAGGAGATGCATGCCTCGATGTGAATGATGTTGAGTTGGCCACGCCCAGCCAGTAACATGACCACCAAGCCATGTCCACCCAGTCATATGACCACCAACTAAGCCACGCCCACAGAACCGGTTGTTAAAAAATTTGAATCCCACCTCTGCTCACTTCTTATAAAGTCTGGTCAGATAAACAGTATTGTCTTTGGATTATGGGAAGTGAAGTCCAACAGATTCACAACCTAAAGATTATGAGTTGAGAAAGCTTGCTTCTGTGATAAAGTATTTAAATAGTGTAAAATAGTGATGCAGTGAATTGACTGGAGTTAATCAAGGACCCCAGAAACTATATAACTTGTAAAAATCTCAATGGAACATGCAGATTTAAGCAATGTGTAAGAGATCACTTATTTTTCACTTAATCCATGTATGCTATAATAGAATGCAACACTGACCATATCATAACACAAAGTGAACTTAAAGATATTCACAAGTAGGATGTGCTTTACAAGAGACAGCTGATTAAAACTAGTCTAACTGAAAGCTTTTGAATGGGAGAGCTGAGTGATGAGGCATAAAGAGGTAATACAGAGTAATCTTATGAATTTACCTTGAGGAGAACAGGTAGTTCTCAGTTTAGGATCCTAATTGAGCCACAATTTTGGTCACAAGCTGTGACAGTCATAAAGGGTGAAAACACATAACCAGACCTGATTTTATGAACTTTTTTGCAGTGACACTTTATTTGGAAATAAATGCTGATTCCGGAAAAAATGTAAATTGCAGTCAGTATGACATGGATGGTGCAAATAGTCAAAAATGTGGGTTGGTTGTTGAGTGCCCAAAATGCAGTCATATGACAGTAGGCAGGTTGACATAAGAACTTTCAGTCCAGGATATAAGTAGTTTTACTATTTTTTGCATTTTATTATTTGTTACTAGTAGCTTTTTTCTTGAATATTGAACTTAAGTTACGTATGTTTATAGTAACATTTTTAATATTACAATATTCCATATCTTTTGGCTGTCTTTAATTTTTTTGTAAACTATAAAGATGTAGAAGTTATAATGCATAAATTTGCTGAAAGACTTCCTAGTGCATAGGTATATAATGCAATTGAGTATTGTATATTCTTATTTTTCTTCTAAGACGCTGATATCTACAAGAAATAGCATTCTCTATGCTGATTTAGAACAAGATGTTTGTGAAGCTGTCTCTTTTAGGAACTTTAGATTGTTAGTTTGGGATTGTGAGATGAATGTAAAAATATTTCACAATTTATTTATTTGCTGTTTTATCTACTACATTGCTACTGATACAACATTCTATACTATTCCATTATCTACATTTTATCTACTGCTTAATGATCACATATGTAATGGCGTTAATTACACTACTTACAATTTTAAAATATATCATTTATCCATGTATTAATTTGGCTTTTTTAAAACTAGAAGCTGGTTTAAGCAAGCTATAATTTAAAAATAAGCAATCAAATGATATCACTCTTAGTGTTCATAGTTAATGTATATCCATATGCTTGAACTGCAGAGAATATTTTATATAAAAGTTTCAAATCAATTAATTAGGCTTTGAAAGATGATTCAATGAGAGAGTAGGATCCCCACAGAAATCTGTATGATTCCCTCCCTGGTGTTATTCAGAAAGTCACTGAAAACTTGGCTGATCTCCCAGGCAAGGTGGTAGTTGAGTCTCTGTTTTGCTTGTTACAGAAAATCTGCGCTCTGGATGTATAGTATCAGTTTCTCTCTCTCTTTTTAAATTGTTTGTGCTTTTTTAAGTTGAAGCCACCCAGAGTTATGTCCTTAAAATTCTATTAAATAGTATTAAATAAAGTATTATATTACTTAGACTTTCTGAAGTCAAGTTCACAGACCCTAAGAATGCTTATGAGGTAAGATTTTTGAGTGTCCTTTTTCTCCCTTTCTTTCCTAGGTGTTTACGAAATATGGGAAATGCTACATGTTTAACTCAGGAGAAGAGGGACATCCACTGTTGACCACATTCAAGGGTGGGACAGGCAATGGATTGGAGATAATGCTGGACATTCAGCAAGATGAGTACTTGCCAATATGGGGAGAAACAGGTGAGAGAGAAAAAATATTTATTCTGTTTATCTGTTGCCATATTCTTCATTCATACTTGCTGATCTTCAGAGTTAAAAATAAGAAGTTGTATCAACATAGTCCAGTATAATGGAATTGCAGTTCCTATACTTCCCAGATTCCAGCAAATGTAAAGTTTCTTTTAAGTCAAATTTGCCTCTTTGTGGTTTATTTAATCCATGTAGGATTTCTTTATCCCATCTGTATTCCTTAATAAGTAACTCAAGGTGATGAACATACATAAATACTACCTCCTTCTCCTATTTTCTCCATAACAAGAACCCTGAGTTGTGCTGTGCTGAGAAAGAATGACTGGCCCAAAATCACTCAGCCAGTTTTCACGCCTACAGTAAGTAAGACTAAAATGCATAGTCTACCAGGCCATTCTCTTAACCTGCTCTCAATAAAGGTGTTTTTTTTTTTTTTGCAAACGATACATACATGATTCACCAGTATCTTCTTTCAAAATATTTCCAGTTCAGCTATAGCCATGATATTCCCTGATAATCTTGTCACCTAAGTGTTAATCAGGCCATACCCTACATAATTTCCAAATTAGATAAGATCAGACTGATACTATTACCGGCTCAGAGTGCCTCCCATTTTTATGCTATTAAAATTACAGCAAGGACATGTAAAGTCAGTTCGTCCTGTTCCCAGCTATGACTATCACACATATCTGGAAAATTCTGAAACAAAACATATCAGAGACAAATGCTCCTTATGTATCTCCAGCATTTCATATTCAACAACATACTCCTCTCACAACCAAACCTAGAGCCCATTTGAATTTATCACAATTGGGTCCTAAATATATTCCAGGTGTTTGGAAGGTATAAATAAATAGTGGGGAACTGATACAATCCTGATTTAAATGTTAGATCCTTTCTCCTATTAGAAAATTGATAGCCAACATTGAAATGCAGTTAGTTATTTCAATGCAGTTCTCTGAATAAAACATTCATGGAAAAGGTTACATAAATGTGCATGCATTTCTGAAAAAGGACAACACAGCATTTCATTAAATAATTTTTATTGCTATTATTTTATCATCAGCCGATCTGAAAATAGACTAGAATAACCTTGATGGTAAGAAAATATAGAATATGAAAACAAACAGAGAAAATTTTCTTATTCCTAATTATTACCATGGTGGGAGTTTGATAACATCTTATATATAGGAAATGTTCAACTTATGACCACAATTGGGATCAGAATTTCTGTTGCTAAGTGACAGTTGTTCAGTGAGTTACTCCTGATTTTTTTGCCGTGGTTATTAAATGAATCACTGCAGTTGTTAAGTAAATCATAAAGTTATTAAATAAGTCCAGCTTTCCCACTGATTTTTCTTGACAAAAGCCGGCTGGAAAGGTAGCAAATGATGATCACATGACCCCAGTATGATCAACCAATACAAATACATCCTGATTGCCAAGTGCTAAAATTTTGATCACGTGGGGATACTACAATGGTCATAATCACAATTATTGGTCATAAGTCACTTTTTACAGTGCTGTTCTAACTTCACATGGTTGCTAAATGAATGGTTATAAGTTGAGTACCACCTGTAAGCAAAAATAGATATGGTTTACTCTGTGCTATTATTTATTCTATTTTTTTTTTCTTTGAATGATTTACAATTATCCGACATTGTTTAAGAGGAACAAGAATTTGAATCCGGTTCTTCCCATTTTAAAAGCAACACTGTCATTTTACACATTATCATCAATAGAATTTAAACCTCAAAGCAGAAATCCAAAATAGTTTCATATATATTAGGCATATATTGACTTTTTCTTCAATAAAGGTAGTAGTTAGCATTTGAAAGTGACAGTGGACAGGTGCTTTCTTTAAGATATCTCTCTGCTCTGCCAGAGGAGCAATCAGGTTTTAATATTAGCAGCACAAGAATAACAGCAGTGTACAGAGATGATTTTATCCTTGTGGTGCAGAAGACAGCTATGTGGACTGTTATGTGAATTTTTCAGTCAGTACACATTATACCCCTGCTCTGTGAGCTTCACTGATTACCAATATGCTTCTGGTTTTAATTCAAGGTGCTGATGATCTATAAAACCCTTCATGACGTGGTAGCAAATTTTTTGAGGAACTACTCTCCCAATTAAACCTCTCTTATTAGGTCTGATGGAAGACACATGCTCTGAGTGCTTTCTGTTAGGGAATGTCCACTGGAAAATTCGTCCTTCCAAAGATTAGATTGCCCAAAACTACCGGCTTTTCATAAAGCCTGAAAGATGTGGTTTTACCTCTGGAGATTTGAGAATGCAGTAGAACCTCTACCATGGTTATATATTGATTGTTGGTAGTGTTTTTTTAATACTTCAATGACTGATTTGTTGCATGGATTCTATATGAATATTATATATATATATATATATATATATATATTATATTATATATGATTCTAAACTCAAGCATTTTCTTACCTAAGAGGAGAATGTCATGTACAAAGAAGAACTGATTCCTAAACATATGCAAAAAGTCAAGCTTAAAGGAGTATTTTTGGAGAACCTAAACATGAGTGTGTGGATAGACATAGTAGTAATTATCTTATTTGTTATCGTTTTGTCTTGCCCTTTCTTGGAAAACACATGCAAGAGAAATAGATTAGAAATTGGCTGTTATTTGACCAAGTTGCCAATGACTTTCATGACTGATCTGGAATTTAATTTCATATCTTTCCTATCTGTGCTTATTCTGCTGATGACACCAACTTGTCACCACAGGAATTGAAAATATTAGGAATAGACAAGATGTTGAAAGTACTTGATCAGATCTCCCACTTCTTTAATTTTATTTAAAAGCTGTTAAGGGAGTATATGTGTGGTGAGTTGGGACTCGCATTATAGGGAAAAGCAATTTAATTCTTTCTTCATCCTGTTTCCCAGATGTAACTCTGGCCTCTCTCCTTTTGAGTTATGTGTTATGCTACAAAAATATATTAGATAAATTATTTTAAAAACAGTGTAAACAATCAGAGGGCCCAGTTACTGATCTTCAATATCTTTAAATTGTCCTTGTGCTATGGAAAAATTAACCAGGGTGGAATATTTCCCCAACAGGATTCCAAAAGCAATTTAGGCTGGCAATACTGGTAGCTGATGATAAGAACTTCTAAATCCTATCAATTACTCTGCCTTTGCTTTGCATTATAAGGCAGCCATGAGTTCCTTCTTTCTAGCTACTGTAGACTGGACTAAAATCAGGAGTTGCATCTCTCAAGCAATGTGCTCTGTGCAACTCCAAAACATCTGAGTATTCTTACAAGGAGTAAGAAATTTAATGTGAAATATGAAGTCTCCCAGGCCTGGGAATATAATGATCCCTGGAATCAGTTCCTTATCTGTTCATGACTCTAGAATTGTTGTGCTGTTTCAGTCTGAACAGCTTGTTTGCAAAGAAGACCATTAGGGGTTTTCTCTTTCTTTCTAAGTGCTTTGGTTTTTTTTAAGTGCTGTCTTCTACTCTCTACCATTAGAAACTGCTTTCTGAACAGTCTAATCTAGGTCTATAACTCTGAAAGCCATCCTTTGTGCCCTACGTCTGGCTCATCAAAAATTCCATTAGGTGAAGGTATTCCAAATTGGATTTTTTTATCTTTTTGCAGAGGTAAGCATTCTCTCCAAACTTACAAATGATGCATAATTGATCATCTTATACACATACAGTATATGCATGCAACACATGTACTTACATGTACGCATGCATATATTGATAAAAGTATTCAGCAGTGTTGGTTGCCATAACAACATATACTTTGGTACAGAATTGAGGAGATCCAAATACTAGCATCAAAATATGTCATGACAATCGATGCCCTTTTTTTTTCTTTCCCCCCTCTCCCTGAGATTTTAGGTGTTGGCTTATGGACAAAACAAGATTTGAATCTCTTGAAAATACAAGGAAGATGATAATGTATAAGACTCTGGATTTTTCAGTTTGGCAATATATCTCTTTTGATATTGTTATCAAAGGAAGGGACTATTTAAAGTTTGGGAGTATTATAATTTCTATTTCTATCCTTCCCCAAAGGGGAGAAGTGTATCAGCTTGCTTTATATGGCTATTTGTTTTTGTCATGGATATCAGTATTTGGCGATAAGTCTGCATTACAGTTTGGAAAACTTTAACCCCTCTAAGATTATAGAACTACAAATCCCAATATTTTCAGCCTACTTGACCAATGATATGTTTAGCAAACTCCAAAGAACATAACATAATAAATCTTCATTCCCTCATTCCTTCTGTCCATGCATATTGAACAGCAACTGTCAACGCATATAATGTATCAGTATGGGAAAATTCTAGTTGGTATTCATAATTTTTTGAATATGTGGCTTGTGCAACACAAATAATACAATGTCACAGTCTATAAAGAATTACATTATATATGTAGAACAGCTTTTGTGCTGTCTGATGAAAAGCAAAAATTCGATAGAGGTACCTTTCTCCAGTATGTTTGTGCAGGGATGGGAAAAGCTCCACCTGTGAATTTCCATTTTTATCCTGTCTTTATCCTTTAGGGGAGGGAATAGACTGAAAATACCTGAAAAGTTGGCAATTATAGCTCCACTGACTATGTAATTGAAAATAGGTAACCTATTGGGTTCCTTTTCAAAGAAAAATGAGACCTGAAATTGTTACCAGATCATAATTTTGCATACAAAAAATGTTCTCAGTTCTGTTCTTACTATCTCCAGAGAATTGCTGCTGGTGTTACTGACCTTCCATAAACTTTGGTGTGGTTTGGTTTGATTTGAAGTAGCTTCCTATCTGGGTTGGTTTGATTATTTGATTATTTGTGTCTCTGCTGATGATCTACAGCTTGTTTGGAAAGAAGTGGATTTGAAGGTCACAATCTATAAAGTCTCTGGCCCTTTCCCTTCCTTTTCTAAGGAATTTCAATTGAGGAAGCCACTCTATTTAGTCTCTGACAAATAAGCCAAGCCCCAATGAGGCAGCATAGGCAGATGGGAATGTCTGTTTATATATTATAGACCTTGATAAGGATGATTTCCAGATTTACACGTGAAAAACCTTCGATAGCCAAGAGTCCAATTGGGGAAGGCCTCAAGATTGCACAGTGGAAAGCTCTACACATAAGATGTGTAGTTCCTTCCCAGAACTGAAGAAGCTTCATGGATGAGAAGCGAAACATCTTCAAGGAAAAACAAAGTGCAGTTGTCTTTTGAAAAAGCATCTTTGGGATACACACAAAGAAGTACTCAGATTCATAGGAAAAAATAATATGCTATGGAAAATGCAGATTTTACTGTAGTAATGTTAGTGTTGAGATTTGAATTACATAAATACATTTTTTCAGGGTTTTAAAAGATAATGAGTAAAGTATGCTGAAATTTGAAACATTAAATTGTGTTCAAGGAAAATATCATGTAAAGGAAAAGGAATCTGGCAAAGGAAAATGCATCAAGGATCTCACCTTGACCAAAAAAATATTTACGTAGAAAATTATATGGCTACCTATCTAATGCATGATAATCCTATGTCTCTCATTCAGTAAAAAAAAAGAACAAATATGAATCTGACAACAACACCATATAGCCCAACCATAGTGCTACAACATTCCACTAATTCCTTATTTACATTTGCCAGACTTAGCACAGCTCTGGTGAAGAGTGAGGACCCTCCAAATCTCAGGAAAACAGACTGTTCTAAAGAGCTAGGGGAGCCATAGAAAAAACACAGCTCTGAGGCCCAACTAGATAGCAACATTTAGGGGAAAGGATATGGCGTGCACCACATTCTATCTAACTTGGTAGGAATGAGCAAGTACACTCAGGAAGAGGCAGTCCCACAGATAAACTAGCACCGTGGAGTATATTGGTGATAACCATCATCTTGAATCTCACCCAGAAAATAATTGGAAGCCAGTGAAGTTTATGCAGCAGTGTTTAACACAAATGAAACATAATGCAAAATTGCATGTTGCATGTGGAACCGAGGATTTGATACCCTCAAGTTATTTTGGAAAACAGTTCCTATAATCGCTTTCTTTTGATTATTTTGGCTGGGGCTGATGGGAACCAAAATCCCTAACATTTGGACAGTGTCAAGTAGTTTATTGCTGTTCTGATTATGATTTTGCCAATATCTTTCTCTGCGGAATAAATTTTTCATAGTTCTTTGTGATCAGAAACTGGTCCTTAGTCTTGTAAATCTTTGTGGTAATTATTTTGTCCAAAGTAGGACTTCATCTTGGATCCCTCTTTTCAACTTCTTCATAAAACAACCTCGGATCAGAACCAACAATCTTACAAGAGGAAGGACACTGTTTTCTTTTAAATGATCTTAAGACGCTGTATTACTAGGTAGCAGTATTTAGTTGTAGCCATAAAAGGTGACAAGGTTCTTGATTTATGTTGCTGGGAATGCTAAAAGTGCTGCTGGATGAGTAACATCCTTAAAAATGCTACAAGGCAGAAGAATAAATAAAATTTTCAGAAGTGATAGAGGAGAGAGTGTTGGCCTGAGAATTTGTCTCTAAGCCAGCTCTAGCTGCCCTTGACCTTCATAAGGAAAGCAAGAATGTCACCCAGAGGAACATGCAAATGTTCTCTCGTCTCATTACATTTTGGACCTTTTCCTAATGAACAGAGAAATACAAGCAATTAGCTGTGTTTTTCCAGAGAGAAAAGGTCATTGGCATTTTCCTTCTCTGCCAGTAGCCCAGAGACCATAGAAAACAAAGTGCCTTGGTCTATTTTATGCACTTACTCAATTGATGTGAAAGAGGTTCAGTGTACTTATTCTACATCCTGGACCTAAAAGTCATGGTTTGTCCATTAATAACCAACTGATATTCTCCTTCTACCTTCCTCCATTCATAGAAGTAGGAGGTGGTGAATTTGTGGTCCCCTAATTACATAATTCCAGCTTGAGCATGCTTCCTTATTAGCCATGTTAGCTGGAGTTTCTAGTTCAACAATATCTGGAAAACCTTAAGTTTACTATCCTTGATATATGTTAGTGAAAAAACCACTATAAAATATTCTAAGGGTACAGTCTCAGTTAGGTTTTTACAGATGAGCCTGCTGTACTATATGTGGTTCTTTCTGGTTAGAGTTAGCCCACTGTCAGGACTCCAATATGCACCCCCATTCAAAACATAAGTCTCTAGCCGCATCTCTCAGAGTAAAAAAAGATTGATTTATTAGGAGAAGTATTTTTAGTTGACACCAATATCTTTATCTGGCCTTTCTACCATGCATACAATACAAGCTTGTTAAACCTTGGGATCTCCAACTCTTTAACTGCAACTTGTATCTTAGTCAATGCAGCCACTAGTCATGGAGGATGGAAATTATGCTCAGTCACATCTGGAATATGACCTAGGCCCTAACCCTTGGCTAGACATATTTCATTTGTTTGTACCCAAGCTCTGGTAACCAGAATAAAACAGGGTATAATTAATGTTCTTTCTCTGCATGTGTTTGCCTACCTTCTTAAACTTTTGCTCTAAGAATAAGCAAGAGCTACGTCTTTGGCAAGATTTTGTTTTAGCTGCACAAAGTGATCGCTGATGCATTTGAATGAAAAAGTGCTGCTATTGACACTTATTTTGTCCATTAGCCAATTTTCAGTCTACCATCAGGGGTGGGATTCAAATTTTTTAACAACCAGTTCTGTGGGCGTGACTTAGTTGATGGGTGTGGCTTGATGGTTATGTGACTGGGTGGACATGGCTTGATGGTCATGTTATTGGCTGGGTGTGGCCAACTCAATATCACTCACATTGAAGCACGCATCTCCTCGCCTGGCCTCTCATGACTGTGGGAATGCTGCAACAGTTGTGTGAAAAATGGTCATAAATCACTTTTTTCAGTGCCATTGTAACTTTGAATGGTCACTCCACACAAGCAAAGTACCAGCAAAGGAGGGGGAAAAAAACTTCAGAGAAGTTCCTGAGACAGGAGTCTAGTCCTGCCAAGAATGTAATAAGGGTTAATGGAGAGAGAGTTTCTGTAAGCAACACCAGAATGTTTCCTTCCTGCCTTCCTTACAGGATTAGGCCAGTAATTTCTTCTAACAACCAGTTCTCCGAACTGCTTAGAATGTCAACAACTGGTTCTAGCGAATAGGTGCGAACTGGTAGAATCCCATCCCTGTCTACCATGTTATGCTTGGTCCAGTCCACCAGTCTTTTCTTAAGACCTGAGGCTGTCTCAGCTTCCCTTATGTACATTGGGGATTCCCCCCACCTTCTTTATTTTGGTACTTGGAAAGAACATTTAAAGAAGAATTCAAAGAATCATCACTTTGCATCATACTTTGATGAAGAAGAACTGAAGGTGCAACTGAGTAAAGGCCACATTTCATTGCCTGCAGTGGGTAATTGTTTTTATTAGACTGAATAAGCATTTTGCTTACTTGTTTGGTTATTTGTTTAAACTCTGAACTAAATATGTGATTGACTGAGATTATAAAATCCAGAATATTCCTAAATTTCCTTAGGAATGCTGGTGGCTTTCCTTCTTGTAGCCTAATGGGAGCCCATCTAAATAAATAACCATTCTTTATGTTTGAAGTATTGCTGTCCTCTGGAATCATCTTAGAAATTATATAATCTTGGGCCTTTCAAAATTCCTAGTATGTGCATGCTTCCTATTTATCCCCAATTTAGGAGTTGGTCTTTACTACCAAAATCCAGAGGTGTATTCTCTAAAACACCTGAGGGCAGGGCAGGAAGTAACAGATACAAATTTATCAACATTAGAACTAAAAAGAAATTTCCTGACAGTGAAAGCAATTAATTAGTGGAATGACTCGCCTCCAGAAGTTATGGATGTTCCATCACTGGAGGTTTTTAAGAAGAGCTTGGACAGCCATTTGTCTAGAATAGTATAGAGTCTCCTGCTTCAGCAGAGTGTTGGACTAGAACCAACTAGAACCTCCAACATCCTTTCCAACTTTGTTATTCTGAAAATTTGTCTGTGTGTAGGTTAGGATTGGGGTATATTTACAGAATTTACAAAATATTATAAAAAGAGTCCCCACATTGAAATCTGATTGGAGTATGGGAACATTTTCTAGCATTGCAACTGGAGGCTGCCAAATTCTCCCCAAAGCAGTAGTTATATTTTTAGAATCATAATATATATTTTACAGGGATGTAATGGTAATAAAGCCATGAAAGCTTTAAAAGAGTTTAATGCAATAGCTTTGCAGAAAATATGAGTGCTTAAAGAAGTGTTAGGTTTAGAAGCACGCAGAGTATCAAAAGTTTATATGAGCAACATCCATGATTGTTATTGGAACAAAAATGTTATATACTATACTAGACATGGTTTTTCTTTATTTTAATATATTGAATATATCTTAATAGCAGCAAATTTCATCAAAGTGCAGTGACATTTGTTTAAGAAAGTTTTAACAATCAGGTACAGTGTTCAGTTTCTGTTGAGATTTTATGTTCAATCTTTCAGTGAATGCTAAAAATCTTCTTTGAAAAAAAATACACCAAAGGTTACATGACCTTCCACACCTTTCACTTAAAGCTCATGTTCTTTGTGAGATTTCATCTAGATGTTTTCAGTGAGATGTTATTTCAATAGTTTTGGTGTGACCTCTGAAGCAATTGGGAATTTATTTGACCAGTGAAACTGAATGGGTTCAAAATAAACAAAAGGCATTCTCTTAGATCTTGGGACCAGAATACTTTCATGCTGCTGGGAAAACATAGTTGTTTGCTGATCTTAAAGAACCACTGGATGAAAATTCTTCCATTTGTTAAACATATAAGGTACACCAGGTGTGCTGTATTAGCATACTCCAAACCCTCGCAACTGATTGGTCCAGACGGACAGCGACCTGATTGGTCGAAGCCCCGGCCGTGATTGGAGCACTAAGAACCTACCGCGATTGGCTGTGCCGATCGCGGGAGATTCAAAGCGCTGCCATTGGCCGCCGAGCCACGAGCCAGCCCTATATGAAGGGCTGCCGCGGCTTGTATTCTCCTGACTATTCTTGCACTAAATAAAGAGCTGACCTCACTAGAATGGTCTCGCGTCTCATTCGAACCGATCCACCTCAGATCTAACACTGGCAACGAAGGTGGGATCGTGAGACAAGAAAACACCCCCACCAGATACCGAGACCGCCAGATGGAGAGCCGCTGGAGCCAAGATGGTCGGAACAGGCGGCTCAACGAGGCAAGGCAAAGGGAGGAAACGCACCAGACCATCGTAACGCACCAGGGGGCTTTCCGCTGCAACCAGCTCCAGTTCGGAGTCAGCGTGGCACCCGGGGTTTTCCAAAGCCTCATGGAAAGACTCCTCCAGGGCATAGAGGGGGTGGTGCCCTACTTTGACTTGGTGGCCGCGAAAGACGAAAGGCAACTAGAAGCCCGGCTGAGGGAGGTACTGAAGAAATTCAGAGACTCGGGACTCAAAGTCAAGAAAGGGAAGTGCCAGCTATGGGCTGAAAAGGTCGAATTCCTGGGGTACCTCCTAGACAAACAAGGGATCCACCCCACAGAAAAGAAACTGAGAGCCATAAGGGAAGCGCCACGACCCAAAGACAAAACGGAACTGCAGGCTTTCTTGGGACTGTTAAACTTTTACAATGTCTTCCTACCTCAAAAGACAACCGTGGCAGAACCGTTGCATAGGCTCTTAGATAAAACAGCCACCTGGACCTGGGGAGCACGGGAGGAGAGCGCCTTCAACAACACAAAAACCTGCTAACATCTGACGCGTACTAATCCAGTACAGCGAGACCCTGCCATTAACGGTAACATGCGACGCATCGCCTTTTGGGATCAGCGCCATCCTCAGCCACCAGCTACCAGACGGGAGGGAAGCACCCATCGCTTTCTCATCAAGGACACTTTCAAAGCCGGAGCGGAACTACAGCCAGCTCGACAAAGAGGCCCTAGCAGTCGTCGCGGCATCAAGAAATTCCACCTAATACCTTTACGGTAGGACTTTTTACAATCATCACGGACCACAAGCCGCTGCTAGGGATCCTGGCAGGAAATAAGGCCACACCGAACATTCTATCACCAAGAATGACAAGGTGGTCTGAATTCCTGTCAGCATACAATTACCAGCTGGTTCACCGACCCGGAAAAGACATCGCCCATGCAGACGCCCTGAGCCGCTCACCCCTGCCCGACCTAGAAGACGACCCGGCACCCACGACGAAGGTACTGCAAATAGAGACAATACCCAACCCACTAGTGACCGCGCCAGACATTGCCAGAGAAACAAATAAAGACAAGCGGCTGGCGCGAGTCCTAAGCTGGGTTGGAAAAGGGTGGCCGGAAGGGGACAAGGACGAACTATTCAGACCCTTCAGAAACAGACAAACTGAACTCTTTACCGAGAAGGGCTGTATACTTTGGGGGGACAGAGTGGTAATTCCGGAAACATTGCAAGAAAGGGTATTGGGGATGCTGCATGAGGGTCACCCAGGGATGGTTAAGATGAAAAGCCTGGCCAGAAGCTATGCATGGTGGCCAGGCATGGACAAACAAATCGAAACCTGGGTAGCCAAATGCAGACAATGCCAAGAATCCAGACCCAGTCCTCCCGCTGCCCCAATACATGAGTGGGAAACACCAAGAGGACCGTGGTCTCGGATTCACATAGACTTCGGGGGCCAACCAAGGGGCACATGTACCTCATCACAGTAGATGCTTACTCCAACTGGCTGGAGGTAAGCACCATGAAATCAACCACAACGGAGGCGGTAATAAGGAAACTGGGCAAACTCTTTGCCACACACGGCCTGCCAGATATAATAGTGTCGGACAACGGCCCCCAGTTCACCGCACTAGCGTTTGAATAATTTCTGGCAGGCCAGGGCATACGCCATGCGTTAACCGCACCGGCAAATCTGGCGGCGAACGGACAGGCGGAACGCATGGTCCAATACACAAAAAAAGCCATCCAGAAAATAGAAGCAACCAACATACAAGACAAAATCAATAAAATACTCCTCATTCAACACATCACACCTAGCGCAACCACAAATAGAAGCCCGGCAGAACTAATGATGGGCAGAAAACTACGGTCAACACTAGATAGAATGCACCCCACATACACCCCTGACAAACCCCCGGGCTCTTCCAGCAAACACAGAGAAGTCAACATAGGGGACGCAGTATACGCGAAAAACCTGTCAGGAGAACCACTCTGGATACCAGCAACAATCACCCAAATAACCGGCCCCTTATCATACTGACTAGAAACAAGCGACGGGAAAAACTGGAAATGGCACATTAACCAACTGAGGTCCAGAATAGCCAACAACCATACACCCGAGCAAGAAATTAGAAGGGGGGGGGGGAACGGCAAGCGTTAAAGAAAGAGGGATCCCCCTAGAGCAAGCGGAACAACCCCCACCCGGAACAAATAAACCACAAATAAACCGGTCCTACTCACCAGTAAACGCAGGACCAACAGAACAGGCAACCCCAGAATCGTCACTGGGAAGGAGCAGCCAGACCAGTTCAACCAGCCCGGAAAGATCCGGTGGGAACAACAGAAACGGCAGCTCAACCAGCCCGGGTAGACCGGGAGGGAGCTACCAAGAAAGGCCCAGCCCAACCTTCCAGGCGGTTCCAGTCCTGGGAATCGGAGCGACAGAGAAGCCCTCCAAACCGGTCGACAACCACACGGGAACTGAACTGCGCAGGTCAACTAGACAGGTACGAAGCCCGCCTACCTGCGCGACTACGTCACGACGCACCGACAGACGAAACCAAGAGGGGAGGGGTGCTGTATTAGCATACTCCAAACCCTCGCAACTGATTGGTCCAGACGGACAGCGACCTGATTGGTCGAAGCCCCGGCCGTGATTGGAGCACTAAGAACCTACCGCGATTGGCTGTGCCGATCGCGGCAGATTCAAAGCGCTGCCATTGGCCGCCGAGCCGCGAGCCAGCCCTATATGAAGGGCTGCCGCGGCTTGTATTCTCCTGACTATTCTTGCACTAAATAAAGAGCTGAACTCACTAGAATGGTCTCGCGTCTCATTCGAACCGATCCACCTCAGATCTAACACCAAGAATTGATACGGGTAATCCTCAAGGTATGACAAATCATTTAATGATCAAAGTTGCAAAAGACCTCCCAAAAGCCATATACAACCATGATTCAAAGATAAAAAATTTACAAACATTATCTGGTGACTTCATATCTTTGCAGAGATGCTGAAGCCCACATATCTCCCCACTCCCATCTTTGCCCTGCTTTGCCCCACCCCGCTTTCCATCCCTCACAATGCCTTGTTTATCTTCTGGAGATCTACATAATTCAATATTATAGGCGGTTTTTACTGGGCGACATGGAGCAGCCATGCAGTGAGACAGAGAACTGAAGGATTAAGTGTTAAAAGGGCAATGCAAAGGAGGGAGAAGAACAGTTTTGTCTTCCAGGTCAGGTTTCAAAAAAAACAAAAGCAGCTCTCTGCATTGCCCTTTTAACACAACCCTTCATTGTCTCTTCTCTGCCTCACTGCTCTTGTTTCTCCTTTTAAAACTTTTTTTCATGAGGAAATATAGAAACTGCAGAGCGCAAACTGTGACCCATTATCCTGTTTTGAGGTAAAGAGGCCATGCAGAAAGCCAAAAGGTGGATGAAATGCTGATTTTGAGGTCATTTTGCAAATGGTTGCTCCATGTGGCCCAATAAGAATGATCCACAATACTGAGTTCTAAGATCTCCAAAAGATGAGCAAAGCATTGTGAGGGGGTAGAAATGGCTGTGGGGACCCCAAGGAAAGAAAGCAAAGCATAGGGATATCTCGGGGTGGAGAGGCCTTGGGAGGCCCAAGGCAGGCATCTCTGAGGTACCCCATGCACATTTAATGACCCCTGCATTCACCCCTACATTTATTTAATGTATGCATTGGGTTGATTTAGGATGAGGGCTCTTTCACTTAACAAATTTCAGTTAACATCCTCCCATCTTATGACTGAAATGGGTAGGCTCCATTACTGTCATAAATTGAGAATTATCTGTATTACAGATGATTCAGGAAATGACTTGACCATAGAAGTTTCTGAAAGAAGTGAAAAGATTTGAGCCAAAGAAAATGGTTCTCAACTTGGAAAGTATCCAGGCTTATGATGTTTGGACAGAGCAGCTCACTTATACTTATTGTTTGTTTCCACGTTCTTGTCATTAGAGTTCTAAATAATATATGAAGATGATACTAACTTTCCTTTCTATTTGCTGTTTCTGTCAGCGTTCCAGGGAACCTCCATTCCAATCAGTAACTCCAAAACAAACATAATCTCAAAAGTACCTTTATTAGAATAGCACTGGCACATCTGTGGAATTTCGAAACTAAAAGTTTCCCAGACTTCCCACGATGTCCCAAACTACAAACCATTCCCTTTTCTCTCATCATCACATCACATGAACCAATCCCAAAGTAAGCTCCTTTTTGTTGCTGTGCCACACTCCATGACCTTGAAATAATAAAAGAATTCTATTTTGTCTTCTTAGAGCTACTCAATTAAAATCACCCCCCTCCCACTTTCTCAAGCTGTGTGGCAGCAATGAATAAGGTTTCCAAAGCTGACAGTTTCATTGCCAGTGGTCAAACCCCAACAGAAATGGTTTCAATATAAAAACTCCCTAAGCTGTTTGATTTTCAATATGGACTATCATATTAAACATTTATTTTACTTTCTATTTGCCCATCTGAACATGTCAAAAACATTTCAAAGTAGCAGACGTCCTTCCTACTATTCCTATAGTTAATTTTTCTTCAAATCCACCATATAAATTTTGGAAAACAGGACAATGCATTCCTGGTTCTAATAGAGAAGGCTCTGTAGAAAACTAATATGCAAAAGCTAACATACTGATGGCTAAGATATAGGAATAACAACTGAATTGAAGTCCCGAAAGTGCTTTTTCAAAAGGCAACTGGATTTTGTTTTTCCTTGAAGACATTTTGCTTCTCATCCAAGAAGCTTCTTCAGTTCTGATAGAACTGAACTGAAGAAGCTTCTTGGATGAGAAGTGAAACCTCTTCACTTTCGGGACTTCATTTCAGTTGTTATTCCTATATCTCAGCCATCAGTATGTTAGCTTTTGCATACTGTTGCCTTTTGAAAAAGCATCTTTGGGACAACCATGACCTTGATGACTGAAAATTTCCATAGACAACTGATTTGAAGAGCCAAATCCTCCATCTCTCAACAACAAACAAAAAGCAAGGCAGTTGTGGACAAATCCACATTTGCAACTACAGAATTTGCATGCAAGTAATTTTAGGTGATTGGTACTACTCCATTCTTTTTTTATTCTTCTTGTCTCTCCATTCCTATATGACTGCCTGCAACTGACCTCATTGATAGAAATGTCCTCTCAACTAACATCTTGTGACAGCTTTTCCATCAGACTGCAATAAAAGAAGGGAAAACAGGCCATTCCATCTGCTCGACTGAAAAATGAGCTTTTTTGGCTGTTCCATTCCCTGAATTGTTTCTGTCCCATCTAGTTATTATGTGTAACATTGAACTAGAACTGATGCATGGAGTTGTTTCATTCTCCTTTCCTCCCTCTTATCCCTTTTATGTTGTGTCTTTTAGGTTGTAAACCCGAGGGAAGATATCTTTTTTTGTATGTACTTGGTTTTCTTTGTTTGCTTTAATCTCTAAACTCACTGGAAGCTTTTTGTCTGAATGACAAGATATTTTTAAAAAGCTATCTTCAGTCACCTAAAAAAAAAAAACATTCAGCATGTGCTTTAGTATATGGTTACTATGCTCTAAATTTGCTGTATTTCATCCCTGGACTTAAGCTGTTTCAGGCATGACAAGGAAGACTAGGCCACAGCTATTCCATAGATTTACCTTAAATACTGTAACTTTGACTAGTGGGCTCTTTGCAACCTAGTTTGGAACTTAATTAATAACCTAGTATCTAGTAATTAATTCTTATCCAAACCAAAGAATGTAAATTATTTCTTAATCAACTTGATCTTTCATTTTACAATTGACCAAATGTTTTAAATTTCCCTTTGGAGACAGTAGATCTGGAAATAGTGCAGGTTGGTTTTTTAAAATCATTTTCCTGATGCTGATGTTCTTTTTAGTCACTTCTCTCTTAATGGTTTTCATTTTACCATTTTAGGCATTGAAAGTTACAGAAAGTCATGGAAGTTGTAATTTATCATCCCTGAAATACATTGATTATGGGAAGGCAATTTTAAGCAAAGCATTCCAACTTTTTTCCTTATTATAAAGAATAGTTCCTTGTTATATATAATTTTTATTAAAGAAATTTTAAGAGAATAAAAATGATAGAAATTATAAAAGAAAAATGTAAGGAAAGTAAAGAAAACCAATTAGTAAATTTCAAAAAACACAAAGAAATGAAGGCTTCTGTTCTTCTTAAGAGCAATTTTAAGTACAATTATATTTTCCCTTCTCTCTTTCTAATATAATTACAGCATAATGTTTTCTTTCCATAATCTAACCTGTCTAAACATCAAACTTATAAAATACAAGTTCATTTTTTCTTTTTTTCCAACAAAAAGTCCATAAGGAGTTTCCAGTCACAAATAAATGCAGTTATTGTCCTTTCTCTAATCAAACAAATCAATTTTGCTATGTCTGCTAATTTGGCCACATTCTCCAGCTATTCCTCTATTGAGTATTTTCATTTTCATATATATAATAACCAGGGGTGGGATTCAAATTTTTTAACAACTGGTTCTGTGGGCGTGGCTTGGTGGTCATGTGACTGGGTGGATGTGGCTTGGTGGTCATGTTATTGGCTGGGTGTGGCCAACTCAATATCACTTACATCAAGGCACGCATCTCCTCTTCTGGCCTCTCATGATTGTGGGGATGTTGCAACAGTCGTAAGTGTGAAAAATGGTCATAAGTCACTTTTTCAGTGCCACTGTAACTTTAAATGGTCACTCCACCAAGCAAAGTACCAGCAAAGGAGGGGAAAAATACTCCAGAGAAGTTCCTGAGACAGGAAGTCTAGTCCTGCCAAGAATGTAATAAGGGTTAATGGAGAGGCAGTTTCTGTAAGGAACACCAGAATGTTTTTTTCCTGCCTTCCTTACAAGATTAGGCCAGTAATTTCTTCTAACAACTGGTTCTCCGAATTGCTTAGAATGTTAACAACCAGTTCTAGTGAATAGGTGCGAACTGGTAGAATCCCACCCCTGATAATAACCTTGCATTAATTGTGATATATGAAAGCAGAATTTCATTACTACTTGTCTATCTATTAGTCCCAGCAAAAAAAGCTCTTTCAATTGAATATTAATTTTTAAAATAGCTTGTATTACTGTGTGTATTTGAGTCAACATTTTCTGACTTTTTTCAAGTATACCTGGCATAACAAAATGACTTTTCATATTTTCTACATTTTCAACATAAATTTGAATTACCTTTATATATTCTAGATATTTTTTCTAGAATCATATATCAGCAAAGACATCATTTTATACAAGTTTTAAATTATAGTGTCATATAAATTTCAATCCTTTCAACCACATTTTTCCCATTGTGCCTTCAGTTCAGTATGTCCAAAATTCTTAGACTATTTTAATCATATACTACTTTACTTGTCCTTTTTGGGTTACAACTTCAACAAAAGTTTATGGGTTTTAGTAATTACACAATCATTTGTACATAATTTAGCTTCAGATTCTGCCTTGTGCTATTCAGTTCCAAATGTCATCTTCTCTACCTTAAACCTTTCTCTTAATGGTTTGCACATGAAAACCATTAAAGAAACTAAATCCTCTGTGGTCAAGGAGTTAGTCTCTCTAATACTCTTTGTTTCATCTTATAGCCTCCAAGCTCTTGTTGTAATAGCTCTTTATCTGTTAACAGCTCTATATATATTAGCCAAGAGAGATGGTTTTCTCTTTTTATAAAATGATTCTTGTTCTGAAACCTATAAATACATTTTCAGCCACCTTTTGGGTTAATATATACTCCATATTCCAATTTGACACTTCTAATAAAATGATTTTTTTCCCCAAGAAAGTCATGTCATCCAAACCTCAGGTTTTGCTCTTCTAGTTATTTGTCAGGGGAAAAAACACATTTTTTCATCCAGACTAAGCAGCAGGATATAAAATACAGTTTCAAATCAGGTAGTCCCAATTATTTCTTTGCATCTCATAGGATTTTATATTAACGGTAACCCTTGCCTTTTTCTATTGTCATATATAGACAATAGAACAACAAATCAAGGGTAAGTTAACTACTGCCCAGACCCATTCATAAATCCTCTCCTGCAAAGCTAATTAGCTAGGTGGGGCATAGATCAATACGAGTGGCTGAACTAACAGCTGAGAGGGACCTGTCCAGTTTGTCAACACAAAGATGTTGAGACTCTAGAAAGAATGCAGAGAAGAACAACAAAGATTATTGCAGGACTGGAGGCTAAAACATATGAAGAATGATTACAGGAATTGGGCATCACTAATCTAGTGAACAGCGGGACCAGGAGAGACATGATAGCAGTGTTCCAATATTTGAAGGGCTGTCACAGAGAGGAAAGAGGTCAACATATTTTCCAAAGCACCTGAAGGTCAGACAAGGAATAATGGATGGAAACTGATCAAGAAGAGATTCAACCTAGACATAAGGATAAATTTTCTGATAGTGAGAACAATTAACCAATGGAACAGCTTGCCTTCAGACGTTATGGGAGCTTCACCACTGGAAGCTTTCAAGAAGAGACTGGACTGCCATATGTCAGAAATGGTGTAGGGTCTCCTTCTTGGGCAGGGGGGTTGGACTAGATGACCTACAAGGTCCCTTCCAACTCTGTTATTCTTCAGGTTCCCCAGCTCAAATTCTTCCCAGATCATTTTGCAAGATGCAGCCCCCACCACCTCCACTGCTCCCAGCATATGCTAGAGCCCAATGTAGAGTGAATGCAACTAAATTATATTCATTTTGTTTGTTTAGTATAGTAAAAGCATAGTGCCTGGAGCTATTATGTTTCTGCCTTGCTAAGAATACCACTGGTTTTTAAAATGGATTGGATCTGAAAAACTGAAGATGTTTTACATATGCATGCCCTTTACTCAGGGGTGGGATTCAATTTTTTTAACAACCGGTTCTGTGGGCGTGGCTTAGTTGGTGGGTGTGGCTTGGTGGAATTGTGACTGGCTGGGCATGGCCAACTCAACATCACTCACATTGAGGCATGCATCTCCTCGTCTGACCTCTCGTGACTATGGGGATGCTACAATAGTCGTAAGTGTAAACAATGGTTATGTCACTTTTTTCAGTGCCATTGTAACTTTGAATGGTTACTCCACACAAGCAAAGTACCAGAAAAGAAGAGAAAAAAAAATCCAGAGAAGTTCCAAAGGCAGGAAGTCACGTCCTGCCAAGAATGTAAAAAGGGTTAACGGAGAGGCAATTTCTGTAAGCAACACCAGAATGTTTCCTTCCTGCCTTCCTTACAGGATTAGGCCAGTAATTTCTTCTAACAACTGGTTCTCTGAATTGCTTAGAATGTTAACAACCGGTTCTAGTGAATAGGTGCGAACCTGTAGAATCTCACCTCTGCCTTTACTTGATCTTTCTGTATTTGGACTCAAGTCTGATTTGCACCTATTACCGGAGGAAATGGTAGAATGCAGTTTGTTAATTCTGTTTTGAGTGTTATTCCCTCTACAAAACAATCTGCAAATGGGTATGTAGCACAGAGATATCATATCTGCTTTTGACAAAATAGCAATACATTTTTTAAAATTTAGGTGAGCTTCACAAATTTTTTGAATTATCTACAGTGTGTTTACAGTGCATTTAATATCTTAGTTTCATACCACCTCATTCTGTATTGATCAAGCTTACATTGTTGTTAGGATCTTAAAAACTTAAAGGCACTGATGGGCATTGTGATTCAGGTGATAAGAAAATAATGTCTTCACATTGTGTGCCCTTATCCTCCCTTAGAGGGCTATTATCTGTTTACACTGCAACCAGCTCCAGCTCCTTGATGAGGCTATTTACCCTCCCACCTGCCTTTACTTGTGGGGATGTGCACATTTTAAAAATTATTTTTTAAAAAAAGCTTTATGTGTCACACAAATGCAGCATTTCCCCATTATTCTTTGTGAACAGCCTGATTTCTTTTGGCTTTCCATATGAATATGAAAAATGTTGGATCAATTTTATGTATAGTAGAGAGCTGCTGAACTTTTATGAAGTCCAAACCCTTCAGAATCATTTTTTTTAAATAAGTGCAGAATTGCAATTGCAATATTTGCCATAGAAATTAGAGCCTTTTGGAGGGTTGGGGGATCCATAGCAAAACACTTTGGAATGATTGCTTGTATTTTGCCTTTATAACAAATACATAAATTTAGTGGTCCTAATGATTCAGGTGGGTTTTGATCACTTCTGCAATTGCCACTAAGGCAACAGCAAATAGGGAGAGGGAGGAAGAGGGAGGGAAAGGGAAAGAGAGACAGAGAGAGGAGGAACACCTTCCCACTTCATTTTTTTAAAAACTACTCTAGTGTAGCTCTCTGGTAGGCATGAGTGCTGTTTTCTCAGCATTTAAATATATTCTCAGGCTCATTTGTCAAGGAATGCTTAATAGAGGTTGTTAACCATATTTCTGTTCCAATCGAGCTTTGTCTCCTGTCAGGGTTTGCAACTCATGATTACCTTCTCCAAAATGAGCTGCTAAGAGCAAGGTGACCAAGAATAAGGAATTAGTATGGCTGCAGGAGGCGGGGAAAGGTCCTAGAAAAGACCCTCAGCCTATTGCTGGCAGAACAGTGTGAGAATGTAAAAGCTCTGGGCATTAGCTATTGTTTGCGAAAAGGTTGGAGAGAACCCAGGTGATCCAATGTCTCCGTGGTCCAAGGACAAGCAGGGTTGCTATGGAGATGCTATTAGTAAAGTCACACTAAACATCTTGGCTGTAGGAAAAAGAGTCTGGCTGGAGGCAATGCTAAACCCTAGTGAGGTCCAGCAAGAAAAAGGAGATTTTGAGGAAAAGGATGGAGAGGGACGATTGAAAATTGAGGAAATGTAACATACAGCTCTGGAGGTGGTCCAAAATAGCAGTGCCAGAATAGAAAGACACAGAGCCAAAAAAGCTGCACTGTTTTGAAGCTCTGAAAGAACAGCTGACTAGAAACAACAGCAGAATTTATCTGACAGGAAGCAAAGAATATTGGAGAATAGAAAAAGTGGAAGAGACAACTCTGGGGTTTAACCTTCAAGATCAGGGTTGCTATTATTGCATATATTGTTAGAGCAAACCATTGTGCACAGCTTCTTGCCCTCTAAGGGTTTATAAACATCCTCCAGCAACCTGGTGTTCCCCTGACACATTGGGACTGCAACTTTCAGAATCAGGGAAGGCTGCTCACAAAGCTTAGCAGGATTCTATGGATTCGTTCTTGATCCAGGAGTACATCTGGGATCATCAAATCTTAGTGATAAGATTTAGAAATTGTTTTTTTAGCATTCTGAATTGCTGTTTCTCAGAACAGGTGTCTTTCCCCTCATCCCAGACTCCAGGAAGCAAGAACTTTCTGTTCTGAAGGAAACAGCCACATGTATCCTTACCTGGAGCTATCCAGATTGGGGTAAGGATAAATTCCATGGATAAATTATAAAATTCTAATCAAAGCTTTATACAACCCCATTGTTTCATTGTATTTCCTCTGTTCTCAGTATCTCAACCTCTGAATAATGTAAGTCATTTTCTGTTGTTTATCCCCTTGGATCTATTAATCAGAACTATACTGTGCTGTGATGTGGGCTGGTATATCGTTGTGGTTAAGACACCAGGCTAGAAACTGGGAGACTGTGAGTCAGAAGGCTAGACCATGAGTTAGAATTAGACCATGAGTCAGATACTCAAGAGTCAGATTCAGCTTGGGGGAGAAGAATAGACATTTGGAGTAACAAAATATTAAATCTATGATGTGGGAAATGGAAAAAATGCTTATATATCTGTAACTGTCCCAGATTTTTAAAAATTAAATGTTTCTAAGCAAGATTTATCATCACACTTTATGCAAATTGAAGTCTGACATTGGCTAAATTTCAGTGGACATCAGTTATAATATATAATATAATATGTTCTGTTTTAAAATGTCTCTCTTCCACAATCTGTCCTGCAGTGACATTCTCACTCTTGCAGGGATAGCATAAGAGACTCAAAATCACATTCTTACAACACTATCTTAAAATCTGTGCTCAGCTTTTCAATGCTCTATAGATGATTTTAAGATTGCATTATATGCATGTTGCAGTGACCATGGACTTGTATGAGCAGTCAAGGTTGCAACTGTATTGATAAGAGGGTGGAAGGTTTATTATTCACTGCAGCAGTCTACAGGAAGGCTCTTTTTGTGGAGTGTTTGTTCTGTGTGAATTGCCCTGCTTCTCAACCCTTAAGGGAGAGATTGTCAGTGTTTATCCAAACTAACCTTCAACTTGTTAACAGCAATCTATCTTGCTGCCTCATCTTGAAAGCTGCCGGCAGCAGATATTTATATCCATAACAATCATAACTGCCTGAATTGGTTATTTACATGGATATTATATGGACCTATAAATATTCTGCTTGCTGCAAGAATAATTGAGCATTGTTGTGGTGATGCAAAAAAACAACTGAGAATAAAATACAACTTCAAAAACTCATATATGCAAAGATGTTGGCTCCTCTCAACTCATTCATCCCCTTCCTTCTGCAATCTATAGAGCTGGTCTGGGAAATTTTGCCATTCAAGGTATAGAGGAGAGTGGTACTTCTTCCTCTGCAAATTAAAGAACGCAACTGGATTACTTTATGATGCAAATAACAGTTTCTCTTTCAGGCTAGAAACAAGTGCAATGAAAATAAACAGTTAAAATTGCTGCTTTCCCACAATAATCAAAATTACTTGCTTCTCAGGAAACTCTTCTCATAGTAGACAAAGTTGCTTGCACCCTTGTTTTTTTTTAAAGATAGTAATTTAAAGGCAAGGGCCACTGAGGCTAAGGAAACAGTTGGATAAATTTTCACACAGAGGGCTTGTGAATGGCATGGTTCTACGTGCTGGACAAAAGAATATTTCTGGGTTTGAGTAGCATATGAGCTTTAGTCAACTGATGGATGGAGAAGCCAAGGAGGGTTGTCTCTTATGCACCACACAGATCATGAATATACACTGCTCAAAAAAATAAAGGGAACACAAAAATAAAACATCCTAGATCTGAATGAATGAAATATTCTTATTAAATATGTTGTTCATTACATAGTTGAATGTGCTGACAACAAAATCACACAAAAATTATCAATGGAAATCAAATTTAGCAACCCATGGAGTCTGGATTTGGAGTTACACTAAAAATTAAAGTGGGAAAAAACACTACAGGCTGATCCAACTTTTTTTTTTTTTGAAACAAATTTTATTAATTTTAAAGACAAACCAACCATCATTAACCATTGAATACATAAACCTCTTTCCATTATAAATTTTACAAGTCGAATAAAACATTATTTTATACAACATAATTCTATTTTACACCATTTCCATATGAACATATAAATATCTCTTAGCAAATTTCTCATTATTTCTCTTTACTCTTATTCAATTTCATTATTATTATTATTTTTTCCTATATTTATCCAATTTATAGTTATCATCTTCATTTCTCTCTGACTTGGTTACCATTATTCTCATCCAACATTCCTCCAAGGTTTTATTAATTCTCACACAGACATAAACACACAGAACACAAAAACATAAAACTTCTTTTAAGAAAGTAACTTGGCCCCAGATTATCTCTCTCTATATGGACTTCAATTAAATTCATGCTCATCTTATATACCATTACCTATCTTATTTACCATTCTATATCTTCTATATAGCTTCTCCCCACTTTTCACTCTTAATTCTATTTTATTTAATTCATTTTAATTTAAGTCATTGTGCTTGTATCTTTTGTCCATTCCCAAATTATCCATTTATCTCATTCCCTATAGTAAAAAAAAAAGAATTTCTCCTGGAATCACTAATCAGAGTATGATGCCTTTCTATCGTCCCCCTAAATTAACATTTAAAATAACGCCTAGTACCCAATCTGATTCTGCTTAGTACATTCTACCTACTAAGTTTTAAAAAGAAGAAAAAATAATAAATCCAAAATAATTAAATACATAATTAAATAATAAATCTAAATATTGAATCTTGTAACATTCCAATTATCTATTTCAAAAACAAATGCTACAGTAATAAGTTTATAATAACATCAATTAAACTCTTTAATTAAACTCAATATTCTAAACATTCCCTTTAATATTTTATTAAATGTTAAAGTCTATCATTACTAAACATTTCAATATTTTAATCTTTTATTAATTCTTATAACATTCTAGTTTTCTATTTCTAATACAAATACTACAATACCATCTTATGTACCTTGCAGAATCTTCTTTTTTAAAGAAATTATACATTACCCTTTGTCCCTAAAAAAAATTCCTTTTTTCCCATCTTGTTTCAAACCTTTGTGGCTTTTTTCCCCCTTTTCCCTTCCTTTCTTATCCCACCTAACCTTTTTAACCCCCCCCTCCTAACCTCTGCCTTGTTAGCTTCCCCTCTCTGTTGTATTCCTTTTTTCTTTTGCTTTCCAACATTGTGTTGATTTTGCATCTTATTTTTCTCTTTCTTGGGTGTTTTTTTAAGTCTTAAGTCCTTCATTTTCCTTCCTCTCTTTCTCCTTTCTTTCTTAATTAAATTTTTGGATTCATTAAAGATGGCATCTTCTTCTTCTTCTTCTTCTTCTTCTTCTTCTTTCTCCATCTGTTGTTGTGTTTGCTGATAAATAGCAAGCGCCATTTCTAAAAAATGAAAGGCTTCTTTCACAGCGTCCTTGCCTTCTTTCTTTATTTTTCCATATTCCTTTCTAAGTTCATCAACAGGTAAAGCCATTGTAAATCTTTTCTTTTTTCTTCTTCTTCTTAAAACAACCAAGATGTTTCAAAAGTTAGAACAGTCCCAAAGTCCCAGAGTCATCAATCAGTCCAAGCAAAGCACAAAGTTCTCACTTTCTCTTCCTGGGGTAATATCAATAAAAAGAAAAGAAAAGCCCAATCTGTATTTTAAAGCCTTGTTGCAATTGATTTCTAGTCTCAAAATCTTCAAGGCATCTCCTCCAACAAGATCTCAATATTTTTTTTGTCCTCTCCCTTCCCACTTACCACAAGAAGCCAAATTCTTACCTTCTATAAAAAGACAGGTTTCTCAATATCCATTTGTTGATTCCATAGGGAAGGAGAGTAAACTTTCCTTTTCAGCACCTCAAATTTGCCACTTGAAATTCTCCTCTGGAAACAAAATATCATTCAAAAAGTCATAGCTTTCAGGATGTTAGGTGCGTCTTAAAGTCCTGGGTCAGCCAAGAAAAACTTTCTCTTCACAAACTTTCTCCCTCTTCCTCCTGCACAGTCTTACCCAGCTGCCGTCTTCTTTGTGGCGGCCATTACAGACCGCCGCTCCACCGTCTTGAGAAAAGGGAGTTTTGCTGGCTGGGGAGGGGGTCTGCAACACCCCCAAACCCCTCTCTGGATCCCCCCTGTCTTCGGCTGCCTCTACGGGGCAGCCCCAGCCTCCAAACCCGTCCGGATCGGAGGCACCAAGACGGTTAGCGCCGCAGGGATCGCGCAGTATCGCGAATCCCTGCTGCTGCCGGCCGACAAACCAGAAGTTCAGGCTGATCCAACTTTGATGTAATGTCCTTAAAACAAGTCAAAATGAGGCTCAGTAATGTGTGTGTGGCCTCCACGTGCCTGTATGACCTCCCTAAAACATCTGGGCATGCTCCTGATGAGGTGGCTGATGGTCTCCTGAGGGATCTCCTCCCATACCTGGACTAAAGCATCCCCAAACTCTTGGACAGTCTGTAGTGCAACGTGGCGTTGGTGGATGGAGCGAGACATGATGTACCAGATGTGCTCAATTGGATTCAGGTCTGGGGAACGGGAGGGCCAGTCCATAGCATCAATGCCTTCGTCTTGCAGGAACTGCTGACACACTCCAGCCACATGAGGTCTAGCATTGTCATGCATTAGGAGGAACCCAGGGCCAACTGCACCAGCATATGGTCTCACAAGGGGTCTGAGGATCTCATCTCGGTACCTAATGGCAGTCAGGCTACCTCTGGCGAGCACATGGAGGGCTGTGCGGCCCCCTAAAGAAATGCTACCCCATACCATTACTGACCCACTGCCAAACCGGTCATGCTGGAGGATGTTGCAGGCAGCAGAACGTTCTCCACAGCGTCTCCAGACCCTGTCACGTCTGTTACATGTGCTCAGTGTGAACCTGCTTTCATCTGTGAAGAGCACAGGGCGCCAGTGGCGAATTTGCCAATCTTGGTGTTCTCTGGCAAATGCCAAACGTCCTGCACGGTGTTGGGCTGTAAGCACAGCCCCCACCTGTGGACGTCGGGCCCTCATACCACCTCATGGAGTCTGTTTCTGACCATTTGAGCAGCCATGTGCACATTTGTGGCCCGCTGGAGGCCATTTTGCAGTGCTCTGGCGGTGCTCCTTCTGTCCCTCCATGTACAAAGGCAGAGGTAGCGGTCCTGATGCTGGGTTGTTGCCCTCCTACGGCCTCCTCCACGTCTCCTGATGTACTGGCCTGTCTCCTGGTAGCGCCTCCATGCTCTGGACACTATGCTGACAGACACAACAAACCTTCTTGCCACAGCTCGCACTGATGTGCCATCCTGGATGAGCTGCACTACCTGAGCCACTTGTGTGGGTTGTAGACTACGTCTCATGCTACCACTAGAGTGAAAGCACCGCCAGCATTCAAAAGTGACCAGACCATCAGCCAGAAAGCATAGGAACTGAGAAGTGGTCTGTGGTCACCACCTGCAGAACCACTCCTTTATTGGGGATGTCTTGCTAACTGCCTATGCTTTCCACCTGTTGTCTATTCCATTTGCACAACAGCATGTGAAATTGATTGTCAATCAGTGTTGCTACCTAAGTGGACAGTTTGATTTCACAGAAGTGTGATTGACTTGGAGTTACATTGTTTTGTTTAAGTGTTCCCTTTATTTTTTTGAGCAGTGTAATTTAATAGAATTTAGCCAAGCAGTGCATACATTTCTATTTTCTATTTTCCCAGATGCCATTCTTTTGTTTTGATAGATAATAATGACAAGAGCCAAGTGTAGCAATAATCATGGAATCGGTTCATAAAATGAAAATCAGTGTAACCATAAGAAAGCTCTCAGCTTGCATGAAAAGACATTACTGCTTTCCAGTGGGAATAATTTCATAAGGAGAGCACTACAGCCAATCAACCTCTTTCTCATATCACTATCCATCTCACTTTGAATGAGTTTTGGAAAGAGAAAAGGTTCTAAATGTAAACGGAACATAACAGATGTAACTTCATTTCTCAGCTGTTTCTGTGTCTCTCTTAAGTGTGCAATAACTCATATCATTTCCCCACAACCTGTTGCCTTCTAGATGTGCTGGATTATATGAAGATGGAAGTATATCTTATGCTAGGTAGGAGTTACAGCTCTTTTAATAGTTCAATCTGGAAAGCTGTCTTCATAGGAAAACAGCTTGCTTACTATTACTGATGTTCGTTATTGCACAGTTGCAGGAGTGCCAAGTGTATAAAATGTTTTTTTCAGAGTAAGAGCACATGCTTTAAAGTTCACATGGCAATCATAAGGAGTAATTTCACTTGGTGCTGGAGTTGGTCACATATAACAATAGCTGACACCTTGTGTTGGCTGATGGCCTAGAGAGTTTTTACACAGCTTGAGTTGCCTTTAATAACTATTTAGAACCACTGGGCCTCCAAATACCATTTTCAGAGAATAGCAGGGACAGCATTATTGTTCTCATTCAATTTTCAAATCACTGAAGCCATTTGACTGGTCACTGCAGGAACAGGCTGCTGGACCAGATATGCTCTTTTGTTAAGTGAGACCCTGAGATGGGAATTGCTGTGAAAATTGTCCCTGCTGAAGATGCTACCCCACTTTCATGTGAGACAGAATAACATGACCCTATACAGATAGTAAGGAGTGTTTCGGGACTCTTTGTTATTTAAAACATCCTGTGATCAACTTTTTTAAAAAAAATCTGTTACTGAGAATTTTACATAAGGTAAAAGAGGAAACTAAAGAGAAAAGAAAAAATGCAAGAAGAAAAAACTGAAGCTACTAAATGACTTGTTATCTTCTCTACAACATAGTTATGATCTTTTACAATCTACCAGCTGGATACTCCTGCTTCACGACAACACTGTGTGATTGGGCTATGCAGGAGAAATCAGGTTCACAATCCATTGGCTCAGAGGTGATTGGTGATTGAAACATATAAGGGAATATCGCTCCCACCGCCTTGAGTCTGGAAGCAGTTCCATAGGTGGAAAGTGTAGACATTTTGGTGAGGTACCAATGTTTAGTACTGTAAGGAGCCCCAGACCACTCCTGAGTGAAAGAGTGGAACATCTGCCAGTTTGAACTGAGGTAACGGAATGTGAGGCAACTGGCAGTTGGAACAGAGTTCTTTTCAGGTGGGAGTGGGAGTAGAATGTCTAACTCCTTAGTATCAAAGCATGTTAATAGAAGGCCACTGGCTGGAACAGAGTTTGTTTCAGGTGGGGAGGGGAAGAGTGTGTTAATTACTGTATTAAGAAATAGTAATGATCTGATGGTCATTCTGAAAAATCCTTTCTTATCGAGCACCTAGAAGCCAAGAGGAACATACGTGCCAAATTTCAAGTTTGTAGGATTTACGGTTCTGTCGTGATGAGTGAGTGGTACTTGGCTTTTAGATAGATAGATAGATAGATAGATAGATAGATAGATAGATAGATAGATAGATAGATAGATAGATAGATAGATAGATAGATAGATAGATAGATAGATGATAGATAAATAGATAAATAGATAAATAGATAAATAGATAAATAGATAACTTATACACCCTTCCCAGAAGATACACATATCCCTTCAGCTGTTGTGATTGCTATTCTTCTTGAGTTCACAATTTGGGAATGCTTGTTATCTTCAGATGTAGTTGGATGTGAGAATGAATGTGTTCATTATTATACAGTTATAGTTAGAAATCATCTGAATCACTTCATGAGATATCAGAGTTAATAACAATTACCCATGTCTTGGTTGCAGTCCTTCTTGTCTGTTGCAGGGAGTTTCACATAGGACTTCCCTTTAAAATATCCAGAAATCTTTGTAAAATGAACCAATCAAATTACTAGCTGTGTAGGCAACAAGGTTTATATGAAAGAGTTGCACTGGCTATTAATTGCCTACTGAGCACAAATGAAGGAACCAGTGTTGACCTTTAAAACCTTAAATTGTTTTGATTACCTTGCAAGACTTTAAGCCTCTATCCAGTTACGAGGCCAGGAAAAGCCCTTTTGAAGATATCCTTATTATCAGAACCTCAACTATCAAACAAATGGAAAAGGGCCTTCTGAGAAGTTTCCAAGCTCTGAAATGTGCTCCCTAAGAAGGTGTGTTTGACTTCACTAGGATTTAGGAAGATGGTAAAAAATACATATTTACCAATATGTAAACTTTTTAAATAGGGCATTTTAAGTTTTGATTGCATTTTGTTGTTGTTGTTTATACTCTGTATTTTTTAAAAAAATTGTAACCCATATAGGATTGGAATAAACAGAAAGTCAGAATATAAATTCAATAACAAAATAAATATGTTGCTGAGATGGCAAAGCTAACCCGATTTAAAAAATAACAAAGTTCTTCGACTAAAAATCTGATATGGACTGTTTCTACTGAAAGAAGAAAAAAATGTTCCAATTTGCACATTTTAAAAAGGTATTCAGTCGGCGACTGAGGAGATTTGTGTAACATTTGAAAATGAGGAGATACAAGATTCTAATTTGTTGAAGAAAAGGTTGGAAGTTGTTATATTTCATAACTTTAGTTTCTTTCATTGTTTTCTTTGCTTACATTTATCTTTATTTTATGTAAAATTCTCAATAATTATAAATAATAAATATAGATGAAATTTAAATCTGTGACATTGACATGTTATGGTTCACTTCAAGTTATAGATAAACCACTCAGGCTAAAAATGGTGTGATTTTTCCAAAAGTTTAAAGAGTTGGATCCTGTCTTATACAAAAACTAGTTAAACTGTTAAAATTCCAGACTAAGAAAAACTGAAGCCCACAACTTATTTTAAGAAAAATTTACTTTGCCAGTGGAAAGAAGCAGACAACTGTGTCATAATTGCCAAGACAAAACTTGAAAATAACAATTGAGTAGAACCAACCATGGAACACAGCTGTATCTGAGGATAAAATTATATTTGCTTTGCCTGAAATGCTTCCTATAATCTCAGGTATACATCAAAGTAGTCTCTCACAACTGGCAACCTCCAGATGTGGAGAACTGTAATTCTCTAGTTAGACAAAACTGCCTTAAAGCAATGAGCAAGAATAAATTTGAAGGGTGGAGCTTTCCATCTGCTAAGGAACAGGGAATACATGGTCATGCATGTGTATAACATTTGCCTCCAGCTGCCTTCTCAATAAATTGGCAGTTTCTCTTTGCTAAATATTTGACAACATTCACAGAGTGCCACAATGGGTGCACTGAAGAATTCATTTGGCCCCGACTCAAGCCAGTAAAATTATTGGTGTCCAGCATGACTCCTCTAGCCCTTTGTCACTGAGAAGTTTGAGATATTGGAAAGAGTAGGAAGTGTTAAGCTCTGATTCATACTTTGCAAATATTTCTAGCATTGTAAGAAACACTGCATAATTTCTTTTTCATGGGTATAGATTGCTGAATATCCCAGGCTCTCAAACAGCATCTTGTTGTCTATTTATTACTACAATAAACTCATCAAGCTACTCTTGTCCAAGATCAGCATCAAAAGCAAGCTCACTGTGGATACAGCATCTGAAGGAGTAAATGAACTTAAATATAAACATATGAACTGAAGTCAAATTCTAGGAATTTGGGGTAGCAAAGCTTCTATGAAAGTCAGATTTGGCCTTGGCAAAGTTACATCCTTCCAGGACCTTTGCACTGCCCAGGTTGCTTCCTAAGTAGCAGGTGCTCTGACCTTTTTAAGCACAACTTGCCCTGAACAAACTTGATTTCTTTCAGCAGGTTACTTCAAAGAGCTCTGTGTAGTCCAGATATTTCTTGGTGAAGCTGAGACATAGTTGCTGTGCCTCATCATCTTCTGACTTTTTTCTTTCAAATGACAGCATTATTGAGAACTGGGGAGGACTGTTAAGTCCAAGGCAGGGAACACAGGATCTGTTGCTGGCTAGGCATAGTTGTTTTGTCTGCCTAGCGACCTAGCTCTTGGTCCTTCCTTGTGTTTGAAGAGAAGTCTTGATAAGACAATAACATTGGCACTGGATGTCTGTCATATTTGTATTAGTTTTTTTCATCTTTTTAAAAATCTATCTAATAAAATAAAGGCAAATTTGGTTTCTTTGGAAAACATGACAGATACTCAACCCAAAGTTGAAAAGTGAATTCATCTTAAGTATCATGGATCACTGATAAAGTTAGCTACCAATATAGAGGAAACCTCTCTCATTTAAAGTATAGGTTGGTCTTTGGAACAGAATCCAGTGCATCCATTAAATCCTTAGCCCCACACATAGTTTTCCCACAAGAAGAATAGAATTATTTCTTAACTAGGTAAGTTAGGATGCATGAGTGATCTAGTGTTGAGAAACCTTGTTTAAAAGCTTCAGAGATTCAATTTCTAAGCAAAAAACTACCATAATACCTTACTTAAAAATATGACATAATAGCAATACATAGTAGGCTAAAGTCCTCTAGTTATTTGGAGTGCATTCTCACTCTTTTTTATATGTGAGGGTCTCTGTTACAACCAAAGGGCATTCTACCAACTCTGTCATTGTACGGGTGTCCATAACTCAGTGTTATTTAATAAGTTCAGTTGGCTATCTCTGCCTGGTGCTTTCCCTAGTTTAAAATTGCTGAACCAGCTGACAGGTATCCTTAATGAAATCAGAATATACTGTAGAAAACCTTCAAATTTCAGCTTCATTATTCATTAAATTACACATTCTACAACTGGTCAGAACATTTACTGAAACACAGTTTGGAATCTGGGATGGAGATTTTAAAAAGTCATATACAACTACATAACTTTAAAAACTAAGTTAATACATTAGTAAGCAAACTATGAAAATACTTAAGATCTTTAAACTTAATAATTTAATAATTTCATGTTTAAAGGAGCATTAAAAGTAATTAGAGCTCTTGATCTTCCTTACATGCAAGATATAAAAGTGTCTAATAATCCCTTTTAATTTATGTTAACTAGAAGAAAGATGAGATTGATCAATTTGGTTGTAACATGCATATCTTAGTTTTGTTTGACCTCATAACTTTATGCTTCAAGTTGTCTTTGCCTGTTCTTTACTTCAAGCTAGAAGAATCAACTACAATTATCAGAATTTTTAATTGAGGTACTCAGATTTCTAATTTCCAAAGACCCCTCATTTGTGATAAACCTAATAATTCTTACTTTATTTGCATTCAGTATTGTTCTCATATATTTTAAGCATTCTATTCAAATAATTCTAATTTTATTATAATTACAGAGGTTAACATCTTAATTGAGATATTTTTAGATGAATCTCCTTCTCAGAAGTTAGAAACTTTAATATTAAAAATTATCACTACCTGTTCATGGAAAGAATGAATTTAAAGAGAGGCAGTAGCTGATAACAGTATAATTATGAAAGTAAACACTCTAAATCTGCCCATGGGAGTGAAACTGGTTGTCACTTGTAAATTTAATCTGCTTCATAATTAAGCAGGCATAAATCCAGCAAAAATTTAAGAAGTGTTTTTGGATTATCTTGGAATTGGCAATGTATCTTCTGGTCATGAACCCAAGGAAATTTAGTTAGCATTGCACATAGTTTCATAGATATGGTAGGGAAAGTATGCTAAGGATTGTTTCTGGGTTGTTTATAACCTGCGCACCAGCATTGAGGCATCTACCTATTCTCCTGTGGAACACTTTCTGTATGTTTTCTTATACTTGTGTGCACATGTGCACCGAGAAGCTGATTTTATACATTTTGTTCTGGGTCGTATAATCAGGAGGAGGCATTTAGACTGAAACAGTTGGAAATACTGTCTAACTACTACTTCTACAAGAAATTCCAGGAACTATGGAAATTTTTTGTTTTTGCTTTGTTTTTTTATCTCTGTTGTACCAAACTGGATCCAACTCATCTTGATGTTTGATCTTGCTTAAGCTGGCTTCTTCCAACACACTAAAATTGGTTTTCGGAGAATTGTTGTGCAGTCAGATAGACCATAAGCTTCTTCTTTATATTTTCCAACATTCCATTGGATTGCAAAGAATAAACAAAGTAAGTTCTAGAATAGCAATAGGGAGAGTTTTTGTGTTGATGGACAGAGTTCCATTCCATCCTATCCAACCCCTTTAGATACAGTCATTTCTTTCCATTATTCCAGATTGTAAACAGTTGTCTCTGCACAAGGAATGTCTAATGGTAAGCAAGTTAGGTTAAGCTTTATCTGTAGATCTCTTTTCAGAACAGAATGGGAATTAAGAGCTGAGTAGTTTTAAACATAATTTTTGGGACCTCCTCTGTGAAAGACTTACGTGTCTCTTCCATATTCAAACAAACTTGAGAATTTTGCATTGCAGCCTACTGTATTGTAGGCAATGAAAATGCTGGCACTGTTTTTTTGTTATGCATTCTAGTTCTTTCTATCATGCCAGATTTTTGGCCCATCTCATTTCCCAATCTGAAAAGAAAAAAGAGTAACACTCATTCATGGTGTTTTCTTCTGTGTTTAATGCAGACTGCAGGCTAATTCAGGGACATTTATAAATACACGTTTATTATCTCATAACACCATAATGTACAGCATAATGCACCCAGAAGATTCTGTTGAATCTTTCTTAACCTTTGAAATAAAGCACAAAAATGAATTTTAATGGAACAAGAACCAGTTTTTAAAACCAGTGCCTAAAACTTGCCTAAATACTTGTTTTAAGCACAGATCTGAAAGAAGAATCTCAGATAGCATGGAAGAAGCATGAAGTTACATTTCATATGTCTGTGTTCTTCCTTCGAACATGGGGTGTCCTCAAAAAAACGCCACAGCCAAGAAAGAAAGACAACAAAGCTACAGCCTTTTCCTAGCTGTTTCCCCATTCAACATCAAATACCAAAGAAAATGGTATTTAGTTATACCCGGATGTCTATTCATAGTTATCATTTGGGTTTCTGGAAGGATGATCAAGAAGCCACATACTTAGTTTTCAATTGTGGCAGGTGAGTTCTCCCTAGGGGTCCAGGGACAACTTCTTTCTGTCCTAGATATGTTATAATATAGTTTTTAATAATATACTTGAGGGCATATGGCCTCTGGATTTTGGCTGTGAGCACAATCTGCTCTGCTAAAAATACTCTACAGTATTTTACATACTGTAATATGTTATATCTTTGGATAAGTTGCTTTTTGGGTGGTTTCAACATCCTCTACACTAGCAAACCACACAAAGGCAACTTATCCAAAGAAGAACAAACTGCACTACTTAACCTGAAAGAAGACACCAGCATAATAATCCTACCAGCAGACAAGGGCAATGCGGCAGTGGTTATGAACACATCTGACTACCAAACCAAGTTAACCAACCTACTCCAAGACCCCACATACAAACCCCTAAACACAGTCCCCACCACCTACCTAGAAAAAACCACCAGATCCAAAATAAAAGCCTCCCCCATGAGCGAAGAAATCCAGCAAAGAATCATACCCAGAGAGAAATCATCCAGATGCCCTAAGCTTTATGGTCTCCCCAAGATACACAAAGAAGGAACCCCACTTAGACCAATAGTCAGCTCCATAGGCTCACCTCTACAAAACCTAGCCAAATTTCTCGCCAAACAACTACAGCCCTATGCAGAATCCATCAACTCACACATAAGAAACTCATTCCAGTTCATCGAGATCATAAAGAAACAAAACTTACAACCCAGCGACCTACTAGTGAGCTTCGATGTCATATCCCTCTTCACCCAAGTGCCAATAAAAGAAGCCTTGACAGCCATCCAAAACAAATACAACCCCCCCCAAGCACATCCTAGATCTGACCAACCACTGTCTATCCAATACATACTTCACCTACAATGGACAAAAATACAAACAAATAGAAGGAGCACGCATGGGATCACCCCTCTCACCTGTCATCGCAAACCTCTACATGGAACACTTTGAAAGCTCTAGAAAAATATGATCACAAACCCAAACTCTGGCTCAGATATGTAGATGACACCTTCATAATCTGGCCACATGGGAAAGAAAAACTGAACAACTTCCTCACACACCTCAACAGCCGACACCTCAAAATACAATTCACCATGGAAACAGAAGCTAACAATCAACTTCCCTTCCTAGATGTCTTAGTATACAAAAAATCCAATGGCTCCCTAGGACACACCATCTACCAGAAGAAAACACATACAAACCGCTATCTACACGCACTCTCACACCACCACCCAGCACAGATCAATTCTGTAGCCAAGACACTCATCTCCAGAACAAAATGCTTAGCCGACGAACAACACCTAAAAACTGAACTACACACTCTCACTAACGTACTAACAGCCAATGGATTCCAAAGAAAGAAGATTACCCACCTAATCCAAAAAGAAACCCCAACCAAAATCCAAGACAGAGAACAAGAGAACGGCAAAGCCCTCCTCCCATATATAAAAGACACTACAGACAAAATCAGCAAGATCCTCCAAAAACACAACATTAAAACAGCATTCTGCACAAACAGAAAAATATCCACCATCCTAAGAAACCCTAAAGACAAAATCGAGTTAGAAAACCAAGGAGTATACAAAATCCCTTGCACCGCCTGCCCCAACACATACATCGGACAAACCAACAGAAGAATAAGTGCACGCATTGAAGAACACAAGAACTCAATCAAAAAAGAAGAACCGACCTCTTCCCTGGTCCAACACCTCAAAGCCACAGGACATGAGATTGACTTTAAAAATACCAGAACTATCGCCAAAACCGAACACTTCAACAACAGAATAATCAGAGAAGCCATAGAGATAGAAAAATGCCCACACAGCATGAATAAACGAGATGATACCTCCCGCCTACCAGCCATTTGGAAACCCGCCCTCATGAATGAAAGAGTACCTAACATGAAGAATGACACCAGACCCACACCCACGAGGGCCACACAAGATGCTACCACCACACTTCCACGTAGAAAGCAGACTCACACCCACACAGAAGATGAGACACGACCACGGACCAGAAGCCGTACCGCAGCTGCATCACTACCCACTTCAAACCCCTCCGACCCATACATGAAGCGAACTGACGCCCACCATGAAGATGCGGCACAACCATGAACGCGAAGCCAAACATAGGATCACAGCTCACCAGCTCAAATCCCCCCGCAACTAAGACTAACCTGAGCACAATCAAGCTCCCACCTGAACAGTACACACCCCCAGCCAATCAGAACACAGCCAACCCCCAACCAATCAGAACACAGCCAAACCTCCAACCAATGAGAACACCCCCACCCAATCAGAACACAGCCAAGCCCCCACCCAATCAAGTCACACCCCCACTAGCAGTTAAAAGGAAGAAGCAGCTGCAACCTCACATTACTCTGAGAAGCACAAAGCCGAAGACACAAGCCTGAAGATGATGAATGAGACTTCATCGAAACGTCGCCTAGATACTTCCAATTTTACGCGGGAGAAAACCCGAATAATCAAAGATCCATATATATATATATATATATATATATATATATATATATATATATATATGTATGTATGTATGTATGTATGTATGTATGTATGTATGTATGTATGTATGTATGGCATTCAGGTTTGTTCGGGTATTTTCCCACGTCATAGTAGTGGTGCTTTTAAAGTTGTAGCAACGTTTCAGCAGAATCTCATCTGCCATCATCAGGCTTTTGGTCTGTGGTCGTGTCTCATCTTCCTACCTAACATGATGAATGACACCAGACCCACACCCACGAGGGCCACACAAGATGCCACCACCACACTTCCACGTAAAAAGACTCACACCCACACAGAAGATGAGACACGACCACAGACCAGAAGCCGCACTGCAGCTGCATCACTACCCACTTCAAACCCCCCTGAGCCATACATGAAGCGAACTGACCCCACCATGAAGATGCAGCACGACCACGAACTCGAAGCCAAACAGCAAGATCACAGCTCACCAGCTCAAATCCCCCAGTAACTAAGACCAACCTGAGCACAACCAAGCCCCCACCTGAACAGAACACACCTCCAGCCAATCAGAACATGGCCAACCCCCAACCAATCAGAACACAGCCAAAACCCCCAACCAATGAGAACACACCCCACCCAATCAGAACACAGCCAAGCCCCCACCCAATCAAGTCACACACCCACTAGCAGTTAAAAGGAAGAAGCAGCTGCAAGCTCACATCACTCTGAGAAGCACAGAGCTGAAGACAGAAGCCTGAAGATGATGAATGAGACTTCATCGAAACGTTGCCTAGATACTTCCAATCTTACGCGGGAGAAAACCCGAATAACCAAAGATATATATATTTGCAACACCTTCTGTTATTCAGGCCGGAAATCACACATTTATGGTACATAGTAACCAGAAGGGGAAAAGATAAGAAGTAAGCTTGCCAAAATGTTGTTGTTTTGAGCAGACTGGAAGAGGACTACCCTGCACAGAACAGGCATGTTTGATGTGATGTTACTTTACCATCCTATCCTCTGTTTTTATTATTTTATTTTGAAAATTTTATTTTATTTTATTTTGAAAATCTGGACACACTAATAACTTCCTCATGCAGGTAGACATTTGCAGTTGAAGAAAATACTTGAATTTGTTCATTTCAAAATGAAAAGGAGACCAGAAAGTTTATCCTCTGCCCTGAAGTAGTTTTATGCAGTGGTGGGATTCAAGTAATTTAACAACCAATTCTCCTAGTGACTGGTTGGGTGGGCGTGGCTTGGGGGGGTCATGTGACTAAGTGGGCATGGATAACTCGATGTCATGGCACACCCACTCAGTCACATGACCGAGGCTGCAGAGACAGGAGATTTCCTTTGTACCTTTCCCCCCCCCCCACCCTTGGGCTGACAAAATAAAAGTCCATCTAAAGACTGCTGCCAAGCCTGCCTGCCGAATGCTAGCAAAAGGAGGCTAGGGAAAAAAAAGAGAAGGACCAATGGAAATGCCCTGTGTTCCACCTCCATTGGGCTGTCTGCACCGTGCTGGATCAGGATGGGGAAAAGCAGAAAGTCTACTCGGTCTGTACGTACTCATCAGCATGATGGTGAATCTCTCCTCCAGCTCACTGGTTTAGGCATTTGGAGTTTGAGGTGTAGATTGTTTGCCCTGAAGTTGGAATGTTATGTAGGAAATCTGTCTCTGCAGCATCTATTGCTTGCCTGCAATTAAGTACTCTGGGCCTCGCGGACCAAGGGGAAGGCAGGGAAGCGCGCTGGGCCTCGGGGACAGCGGGGAAGGCAGGGAAGCGCATTGGGCCTCATGGAAGGGAGCAGAGAAAGCAACAAGCCAGCTGGGCCTCGGGGACAGCAGGGAAGGCAGGCAAGCTTGCTGGATGATGTGAGAGGCAGCTAGGCTGAGATTTGGGCCTTGCTTCTTGCAGTCACTCACTCAGGCTGCCAGGCAGATCAGGGCAGCTCAGCTGCATAGAGAGCACCACATGGGATACAGCCGAAGGCAGGCAAGCTGGCTGGCCCTCAGAGACCATGTGGTCAAGGCAAGTGAGGCAGCAGCAGCTATGCCAGGTAAGCGGACAAGATGAGGAGTGACTAGGCAGGCAGGGCAGGGTAGGGCAGCCAGTGGTGGGACTTGGTGATTCTCTAAACCAGTGATCACCAACCAGTGGGCCGTGGTTCACTGGTGGTCCATGAGAAAATTTTGGTGGTCCAAAATTTGCTTTGTCTCCCCCAAAGCACCCCCCTCAAAAGCAATTAATCCAGGCTGCATGGGAATACAAGGCTGCATTGCCCACATGGCCCGCCCACTGCTGGCCCCCACCCTTCTCAAATCTTACCTTCAGTAGAGCCGTGCAAGCTGGAACTGGAAGGTAAGACCAAAGGCGGGGGAGGGAAATCTACCCCAGGGTGGCTTGCTGATGTTGGTGGGAAAGTCAGTCCCATATTCTGTATATGCAGTAGTCAGGACTGGCCCTTTGATCACCCCAGAGCAGGTCTTCCACTGGGATGCCATTGAGGAGCTGCTCCAGGATGACCAAAGGACCAGTCCAGCTCTGGAATATGGGATCGGCCCGTGGTGGGACTGGAAATCTCCTCCATAGGGGGTGACATGTGCAATGTGTAAATTTGCAAGGTGGTGCAACGTGCAAAAAGGAGCACAACCCTCACTGACTGGAATGAGTAATGGTGCTGTTGCGGGGGCGCAGTGCAAATGGGGCAAAGCGGCTGTGGCGAAGGCAGAATGCAAATGCCGTGCAAATGCAAGTAGCATTTGTTCTCCAATCTCAATCTTGGGGAGGGGGTGAGGGGTGCGTGTGAAGGACTGCAACTTTTGACAAACTTTCCTCCAAGAGTTTCTCCCTTCCCTTCCGCAACTCCGTGGCACGAGTTAGCCACTTCTGCAAGTGTCGGTAGAATCAATGAAGCTCGCTCCATGGGGCCAGTCCCTTAGGAATTTCCCCCTCTCTTCATCTCCAGACGGCCGAGGAGGCACTCAAAACAACCTGGAACCTTTCACACCTTATTTTGCTCTTTTGGCTTACCTTTCGCATCAAAGTCAAGACAACCAACCATGTCAGATTCCCACCACCCACCCCCACTCCCGGGGACAGAGAGAGAGAGAGAGAAAGAGAAGAGAGAGAGGGAGAGGAAGAGAAGAAAAAAGAGAGAGAGAGAAATGAGAGAGAGCAACAAAAGCAAAGAAGTGATGTCGACTTGGCCATGCCCATCCATCCAGTCATATCACCACCAAGCCATTGTTATATTTAAAATTATATTAAAATATATATTTATATATATTCATATATATTTATATCTTAAAAATTAAAATTTTTATATTAAATATATTATCTTTTTAAAAAAAATCATATTAGTGGTCCTCAGGATTTAAAATTATGAGTTTGGTGGTCCTTGAGGTCCGAAAGGTTGGGGACCTCTGCTCAAAACTGCGCAAAATCATAACTATCTGTTTGTGTGAACCAGTTTGAACCAGCTGAATCCCACCACTGCTTTTATGCATTTTAGGTTGGTAATTTTTACCAGCCTTCCCATTCTGACTCCCATCTATCTTCAACAAGGATTAGTAGCCCTGCTCCTGGGAATAATGGAAGTTGCATTATGATACATCTGGTCATCATCAGCTTGGAGAAAAAGTATGTATCTGTGGCTTTTGAGCTTTATTGTACTATAGTTTTTTATTATAATTTGCTCTTTTGAGAGCTCAGGAATACACCTGCTGTTTTATCAGCCAAAAACTGGAGATTGGCCAGCTGACGAGAGAACTGATCTGCATATTTCCAATTTTAGGTTTAAAATTCAATCTCAGAGGAGAACATAACCAGAAATGGGTTTTGAAGAACAAGACTGTTAATAGTTATACAGAGACACATGACCGCAAAAGGAATTTCAGTTGATACAAGTTGCTGGGTATATACTTCTGTAATCTGAAGTTACTAGGTAGAAACAAATTAAACTGTTGGCTTACAATATCACAGAATCAGAAGGTACTCGTGTTTGTTGAATCCAATATTGAGTTGGTTCTAAAGAACCTCCAAAGATAGCAGATACTAGTTAAACCTAGTATCTGCTATCTAGTGGAATGTTGAGTATCCATGATGTAAAATAAATAAGTAAGAGTTTCCCGATTGTTACTTTTCTACATATAAATGTTATGTAGAAATAACCTTTATTTTTCCAATTTCTTTTTTGAGACACAAGTGGGTGTAGGGGGGAATCTTGAACAGATTTTTTTATTTTAAGCTCAGACAGCCAAAAATGCAGGAGTCAGATTCGAAAAGTTCCATGAGAGAAATAATACTTATTTTGATCCAAGCATTCAAGAACCTATTAACAAAGATACTAGCACACAACAACACAATTAGATTTCATTACAGACAAGCTGCTCTGATTATTACCCTCAGTTTTGAAGATAATTAATACTTTTGTTTAGGTAAGTAAACAGTACCCTAATCAAGGTACTACCAACTCAGACAATAAAACAGTAAACAATACCTTAATCAAGGAGCCACCATCACTGTCCCACCAACACTGATAGCACAAGCCGTACTCCCTTTCACATTGATAATGTTACTTAGTTCAGTAATGAACATCTGCAAGAAAACAACCAAGCGTCAAAGACCTCACAGTTCAACCCTGAGCTACAAATATTCTCGTCTATTGAAGACAATGCACCTTTTGTCAAACTGCACTTGGAACTTCATGGGCTGCCAGCGCTGATAGCAATACTTTTCTCTCACTACAAGCTTTGATGGATGTTGTTATGAATGATTAATAAGATCCAGAAACAGTAGAAGTATATGCGTCTCATTGAAATATTGGGCGAATTGAGATTATTTATATTCAGATGTGCACCCAATGATAACCATTATTTCTAATGGGATGTTTGTTCTACTGTGCTTCAAATGCACCTCACCATTAATACTCTGCCACATTTGTGCAAACTAGGTCATGATGGAAAAGGTCCTTCTTCCTCACCCTGCACCTTATCCACTTGTAAAGAGCTCCCCATCCTTTCAAAATAAGATGTGAACTATTTTCAAAGGAGATTAAGTTTTATAATGAGTGAGTCAGCTCAGCCATCCTACTAAACTGAATAAGAGATAGATCTGCCAAGAATGTACCAGGGTCTGGATAGAGCAGAACAATCTGAAGTTGAAACCAGGAAAGGCAATTCTGTTTGTCCATTAAAGTTGTGCTGACACCAGTCTTGTCTTCTAATGTGAAGGCATTATCTTGAAGGAGGACTTCTGCTGAAACACTAGTGAGAAGACATGACTAAATGGGCCTTTGCCTGGCTTCAGCTGGTATACCAGTTGTGGCCTTCCCTAGTGCAAGAGAACCTTGCTACATAACTCATGTCATCATTGCCATCTGGTAAGGCTACTGCAGCATTATCTATATAGAACTACCTTCAACTTCTATCTGGAAACTGCAATAAATGTAAAATGCAATGGTCCCTGTATTAGCTTACACAGGAGCATGTTATCCTTGAGCTGCTGGTGACTTCAAGCTGCAATTACAGGGCTGGGTTTGACACATCAAGCCCATTACAGTTCAGTACCCGAGTACTTGCAGGATTGTTAATTTCAACTCGAATAGAACCAACCCATAAGGTCACTGAGAATGAACTGCTTGTAATTAATTCTCCATTTTTGAAAATCAAAATGAGTTGAAGTTAAAAGGTGTTGCTTTTCAGTAGCAATGCTGGCCTCCTGAAAGTCTCCCAATTGAAATCAGGCTGACCTTCTCGCTGATTGCATTCCATTTATGTCAGAGTTTGTTTCATAAAGTATTTTAGCTTAGATCTGACATCCATTTAATTGAATAGGTGAGTTTTTAATGATATAATTTTGCTTAATTGTTTTCATTTTATACTATGGATATTTTGATGATGTTTTATATTGTGTAAACTGCCAAGTTTTATTTTTAGCAACAGGACAAAAACACAATAAATAGCAAAGTGCAGTGGGGGATCTAGTAATAATGGGTGTGTTACTAGTCCACTCTGCAAATGGACCTTTGTGTTATCATATTCCTGAAAATGGACTTTGTTACTCAAAAGTATTGCTGAGCATAGCCTTGCAGCTAGAGATAACAGTAATTGTAAATTTTGCACAATGTGTGCATTTTCAACTGTTTTTAAATCCCTATAAAGACCTGACTAAAGAGCTGATCTTCAGCCCATCTTAAATACCACTGAAGTCTTGGCAAACATTACAGTATATACAGTTTTGAAATTCAGCATTCATACTGAACCTCAGTTTTGACCTTTAGTTGGGCCTTTTCTCCGCTGTATTCTTGTTTCTCCTGATACTTTCCTTGACAAATAGCAGGCTTTGTTCTTTGCACATTGAAGACCATAATAACAGCATGAAGAAATAACAATGGGAAGCTGTAATGATAAATCAAAGTGTCTCTATACACACTCGCTTTGCCAGCTTGAGTGAAATGTGCTAGATTGTCTTTCATAGATGTGCGCAAAGTGAAACTTTCAACAAAATAATCAGCCCAGATGGTAGGAGTATTGACCAGACAGGTCTGAGCTTGAAATATGACTGTCACTGATCAGTGCAACTCAAATAAAGCAATGTAGTCTATTGGAACTAAGAAGCATGCCTTTTTCAAACACACACACACACACACACACACACACACACACACAAACACACACACACACACACTGCCCAGGGTAATTTGGAGTGTACAGATCTTAAAGTATATAAGTAAACAAGCTGAATACTTTTCCATTCCCCCAGATCACAGATTACCAAAGAAGCTTTTCAGCATGATATAAGGAAATTCTTGTGTCTCTGTGTGTGTGCTCTCTTCAAAATAAAATCAGTCTTATCTTTTAGATGTTTCTGTAGAAAGAAAGGCAGCAACAGAAAATAATACTGTACAGCAGGGGTGTCAAACTCAAGGCCTGCCCCACGGGGTGCTTAGATCTGGCTGGTGAGGCCACCCTGGAAACAGTGAAGAACCAGCCCACAGTGCCTCTGCCAGTGAAAATAGAATTCAGGAGGGCTGCAGGTGGCTCTCCTGAGCTCTATTTTCACTGGCAGAGAGTTACAGGAAGCCATTGCAACCAAAAACCGAGCTTGGAAGCCCATTTTCAAGCTAGCCACGCCCACCCTGACCATAACCACCCTAGCCCCCCCAAGGCCCAACACAACCCTGACAGCCCTCAATGAAATTGAATTTCACATCCCTGCTGCACAGCATGTATAAACTGCATCAATCTGACCAAATCCACTGTGTTTTCTGCTGCATCTGTAAAAAACACAGCATTAAAACATTTAGTGAAAGAGACTCCATTTGTATTTCCACTTGTATTTCCAACATTCACTTCCACCCCATCAATTCATTCTGTTTTGTGAGTACACAATTATAATTAACCAAATGAGGAAAATGACCTCAGTGTCAAGGAGATTTAAACTAGAAAATGTGTTTTGTTTTGTTTTTTGTTTTTTCTGTGGTATTTTTTATTTATTTTTTGCCAAATATGAAGGAAGTATTGGAATTACCTTTGCAGCTCTGCCATCTGCAACTCAGGCAGACAGCTGAGTTCCTAGAGGGCTGCTGTCAGGTGAGCTGAAATGAACAGAGGGAGACAAAATGCTCTCTTGAATATGGAAAAGTATTGTGAAATGTGAACAAACATGCAGAGAATGCCATAAAGAGTTATTAGCTTGTAGTCCCCAAACAGGTAGAGGATGTGTTTGACAGCTCAGTGACCCCAATTCCCAAATAATCTGTAGGGAAACTGGATTCGCAATGCTGTCATGTATCAGTAATACTTGCATCAATTTATTTGTTACTTCTTGCAAGATAGGGTAGTATTTGCCAGGAAATGGAGGTTAGCTGCATTTCCACTAGCATTTAGTCTGAGCTTTAAGTCCACTTTTCAAAAATTCTTCATATATATGTTATACAGAACGAATTCAGATGTAGTAATTCTGGTAATACAAAGTGGACAATTTTAGATGTAACTATGCAGAAACAAAGGATTGAAAACTGCTGTTTTGTCCATGCAACACAGTTTCCAAACTCAGGGGGAAAAATGAATATTTTTTTATGATTAATTATCCTAGGAACTTTTCTGAGCTTCAACATTAATGTCAGCCAGTTTATGGGAGACAGCTTAATTATGGGCAACTAGCAAGAAAAACCTCTGTAATTGACTTATTATATTAAAAAAGAATGACAGGAATTGATAGAGTAGTATGGATTTCATCATGATATAATATCTGAACTGAGAGATTAAAAACAGAATGATAAATGATTTCCCCAAGGGGCTTAAGAGAAATGTTTCTCTATGGTTTACGCAGAAATTAAGTTTATCTCATTTTGAGTTTGGTATTGTGTATCTACTGGTGCCATCCTATGTTTCTGTGGTAGCATTTGGACTCTTCCTATGAATTGGCATCACAGTATATTTTACCCATAAAAGTTAAAAATACTATAAGATTTTACAAGATTCAAATCATAATGATGATAGGTGGTGGTGACATAGCTTAGCATCTATGCAGCACTAGTTGTCAAAGAACACAGTGTTCTCTAGTTAATCCATATATTTTGTTCTCTTGTTAGATGAAACAACCTTTGAAGCAGGAGTCAAAGTCCAGATCCACAGTCAGTCTGAGCCGCCATTTGTTCAAGAACTTGGGTTTGGTGTAGCACCTGGTTTCCAAACTTTTGTTGCCATGCAAGAACAAAGGGTAAGTTATTTTTCTCAGGTAGGTTAGGTACCTGCCTGCTTTATTTAACATAGAAAGAGAAGAAAAGCTTCCTTGGTTGGATGGTTGGATGACATCCTTAACAAAAGCACACTGATCTTGAACTTGGGTCTCATCTGTTGACTTTTGAGAATGGGTTGAGAATTATGATGAAGACAAAAAAAAAGATCATAGCTACAGAAGAAACTTGAATTGGATTTATAATAGTTTAATTTATACTTCCAAGAATCCTAAGAATTGCCATTTTATAAGAATTTCCAGAATTCTGTGGCCTGATTCATTCTGAATCATTCACAGAAAGAAGTGTGTGGGGAAAAAATATTTTAAATTGGTTTCCAAGAAAAGGGTTTCTGCATGTGAGGTTTAAACTGCATATCAGTCTGTCTTGTGCAATTTATATGAATGTGAGATTACCATTGAAAAAATATCACAAAAAACACCATTCTGAATTACTTCTACTATACAGTCTGGCATTGTTGCATAACCTACAGCTTTTTCAAATGTAAGCATAGACTTACATAGACTCTTACTTGAGATCAAGAAGAAGCCAAGGTTTTGCCAACACATTGATTAATTAACTCTTTCAGCAGAGCTTGCCCTTATTTTTATTTGCTTATAAATAAATGTACAGTGTTAGGGTTTGGGGATTAACCCCTAGAAGAGTATTGCAGCAGTAGTCAAACCAGGAAGGGCCCCAGAGTATACACACACTGAACACAAACACTGTTTGTAGTTTAAATAGTTTTTAATCCAGTTAGAATTTAAGCATTGTCATTCAGTCCATTAAGTCATTCACAGTATTTCCATCCAGTAAGACTCACTAGTATAGTCCAAGTTAAGAGTCCTTGCAATATCTTTATCAGCCGATAAAGATATCTTCTCCTCCTCCGGGTTCACTCTCCAGAGAAACAAACGCTGGATATTCAGCAAACAGTAGCAAACAATAACAGTTCAGTCACAGGCACTCACAGTCAGTAATAACAGTTAGTCGCAGCAGCACACAGTAACAGTTACAGCCAGTAACAGACAGACAGCAAGCAGCACACAGTAAGCTTTCCAGCTTCTAATGCTTCCTTATATTGTAACTTCTAACCGCACCCTTAATCGGCTAATTGCCTGCTGCATTGTGCTTAAAGTGATAAGCACTTAAACCATGATATCTAAGTTTTATATATTTATTCACCCAAACCATATTTGGTATCAATGTTATACCTAACATACTCCCCTTTTGGGTGAAATAAATATATAATACCTTTACAATCTTATCCCATATTTTCACAACTCTCCTGGTGCTTACTGGCACCTTGGGCTTTAGTAAAATTATCAGCTAAATTGTCCTCCGACATACAGTACTCTAGCTGAATCATCTTACTTCTTACAGATTGTCTCACGTTTAGGTATCTTAGATCTGTATGCTTGCTCCTTGTTTTTACTCCAATATTTGTGGCCATTTGAATTGCTGCCTGATTATCTTCATGTATAATTATAGGATAATCTACAGTTATACCTATATCAATTAACATTTGTTTATACATTATTAACTCTGTACATAACAATGATAAACAGGAGAATTCTGCCTCCATAGTAGACAAACTTATATGCTGTTGTCTTATTGACTTCCAGCCTATTAATGTCTTACCCAGCATTATGGCTGTTCCTGAAGTCTACTTTCTAGTGTCTCTTTCTGATGCAAAGCTAGCATCTGCATATGCACACAGAATTAAATCACCCTTTGGTTCTAAATACAATGAATAATTCATTGTCTTTTTAAGATATCTTAATATCCTTTTAGCTGCATTCCAGTGTCTTTCACATGGTGCAGAATTGAATCTAGCCAACTGATTCACGCAGTACGATATATCTGGTCTAGACCAATTACTAATATAACTCAAACTACCTATTAAAGATTGATAAATCATCTTATCAAACTCAGGGCTTTGTACATCAGTGTTGCTAAACTCCTGACTCATTGGAGTCTTAGCCGGCTTACAAAGCTCCATCTTGTAATCTTTTAGCAATTTGCTTATCTTATCTTCCTGAGATATCTTAAAACCTTTCCGTGTTTTCTTTATATTCAAACCGAGATACTTCTTTATCTCCCCTAATTGCTTGATCTTTATTCTCTTTCCTAATGATGCTATTATTTTATTTGCTTCATCATTAGTTTCAGTTATCAATGCAATGTCATCTGTGAATAGTAATAATAATGATACTTTCCCATTTGTCTCCCTCTTAAACAGACATGGATCGGCTAAACCAGCTTTAAATCCTATATTGTCTAGTTCCTTTACAATATACTGGTTCCATTCATAGCCTGATTGTTTAAGACCATAGAGGCTTTTCTTTAACAACCAACAATCATTATTATCCTTATTTTCACTTTTAATACCAACAGGTTTTTTCATATAAATAGTATGTTTTAATGGGGCGTGCAAGTAAGCAGTTTCCACATCTAGATGGTTAACTATATAGTTTTTACTAGCTGCCCACACTAAAGCTGCTCTCAAGGTTGCTGCCTTAAGACTAGGTGCAAACACCTCATCATAGTCATTAGCATTCTGCCTAAAACCTTGGGCTACTAACCTTGCCTTATGGATTAAATTACCATCTTTATCTGTTTTTACCTTAAATATCCATTTGCAGCCAATGGATTTCTTTCCTGCAGGTAATTTGGCATTTTCATACACCTTCATATCTCTTAATGAATTCAGTTCCTTATTCATTGCTGCATACCATTTTTCTTTTTCCTTATTAGGATACTTTTTAATTTCTTCAACAGAATTAGGAACTTGATTAATCTGGCACACTGTGTTAGCCTGGTACCTATCAGGCGGTCTAGATATACGTGTAGTTCTTCTGGGAATTACAGGGCTTACAGGAGGACTTTCTTGAACTACTACCTGTTCATCTTCCTCATCCTGTTCAGCTATTGAATCTGTTTCTTCCTTTATGGGCACTATTTCATCCTGTATTTGTCTCTTTACTTTATTTTTAAAGTTACAGGGATAACTAATGGGATTTCTATAGGATTCAATAATTACATCTTTATTGGCATCCTGTTCTAATTTCTCCCATCCTTCATGTTCTAGAAATTGGGCACTAGCACTACATAACACTTTAGATGTGCCTTTCTCCCAAAATCTATATGCCCTATGGTTTGCCTGATAACCAACGAAGAAAATCTTTTAGCTCTATGTTGCCCTTTTTTTCTGAGTTGTGCAGGAATATGCACCATGCTGGTGCACCAAATGTGTGCAGGTAACTTAGATCAGGTTTCCTGCCATGCCATCTGGTAAATGGAATTTCACCTGTTGTTGTATTAACAACGTTGTTCAATATGTTATTAGCACACATTGTAGCCTCCCCCCACAAAGAATCAGGTAACCCAGAATCATTTAACATTGTTCTAACCATTGCCTGTAGTGTTTGGCCTCTTCTTTCAATAAAAGCATTATGTTCTGGCCTGTATGGAGCAGACTTCTTATGCTCTATTCCAGCTACTTTAAGTCTATTCTGGAATTTGTTATTAATAAATTCCGTGCCATTATCTGTCACCAGGGTTATCAGTTGTTGTTTAGACTTTCTTTCAGCAAACCTAAGCCAATTGAAAAAATGTTGATATGTTTCAGTTTTGCTTTTCATTAAATAGCAAAACCCATATCTAGAATAATGGTCCATAATGCTCAGTATATATCTAGCACCTCCCATACTGGGTTTCTTTGGACCTATGATGTCTGCAAATACTACTTCTAAAGGTTCTTTTGTTTTGAAACCATTTAGCATATTTGCAGGCAATACTTTGCTCTTATCTTCACAGCAAACATTACAACGCAAATATTTATCACAAGGTTTTAACCTTATTCCTTCAGATAACTCAACTGTACGTTTTAGCATTTTAAAATTTACATGCCCCAAACGCCTATGCAATAAATGGATACATTCATCATGAGGCTTTATATTATTAAATACAGTTTGAGCCTCCCCTTTCTTACTATTATCTAAGACATATAATGTTCCATTTAAAGCTGCAGTTACCCTTTTTGTTATCTTTTTCAATTATGCAATTATTATCCTTAAAAGTAATTACATAACCTAATTTATCTAATACCCTTACTGAAAGCAAATTAAACTTTAGTTGCGGTACATACAACATTTTTATATCCTGGTTTATGTACGGACAACGTGCAAAACCTTGACCTTTCGCTTTCAGGTTCCAGCCATTGGCAAGAGATATATGTTGAGAACTTGTAGACATTTTTATAAATTTTGTCTTATCTCTTGTGATGCAGTGGGATGCGCCACTGTCAATCACCCATAAATTATTCTTCACATCAGAGTTGCTAAACGTGGCTAGTTCAAATGCTTTCTTTGGCTTTTTATATTCTGGCTTTTTCTCTTTTGCAGAATCTTGCCAAATGTCCTCTGCCTCCACAATTAAAACACTTTTTAATTGTGTATGCCGTTGAAGATAAATTCTCTTCTTCCGGTGCTTTACTTTGCTAAACTGGTTTCTTTCAAGCTTTGAAGATAATTTCTCTTCTTTCTTATCTTCTCTCAGCTCGTCACGCTCACGCCTTCTTCTGGCTTCTTCTAGTAGCCTGCCTGTAATCTCGGTTAATGAGAGGCTTTCTTTTGGCAATACTTCCAACGAAGTCACATAGTCATCATAGCTTTGATCTAATGAAGATAATATTATGTAGACTTGTTCCAGTTCATTAAATATAAGCTCTTTTTCTTGCAAATCTTGAAAAATGCTCTTCATACAGTTTAAATGAACTAACATATCTCCATTCCTCTGAAGATGCGTTCGAAAAAGCTTCCGTGTAAGATTTATATGTGCTCCTACACTGTCCCGAACATAAATCTTCCTGAGGTTCTCCCAGCAGTTTGCAGCATTTTCTTCTCCACGAATATGGACAAGCTGCTGATCACAGAGAGTCAGTCCTATGATGCATAAAGCCTGCTCATTCTTCAGTTTAAAGTCTTGTAACTTTTCGTTATCATCATCATTAGCAGGATCCCAGCTACTCACATCTGGTGGGTTTGCTATAATGTCCCACAAACCTTCTCTGCGTAGAAGTAAACTTACATTTCATTGACCATGAAACATAGTTTGTTCCATCCAGCCTGGATATCATGGACAGTTGTGACAAATTTACTTGTGCCATTGCTCTTTAGATATTTTGACTATTTTAAACTAATTAAAACAGTTTGTTTTTACAGTAATGTGCAACTCACACCAACTCTCTGCTATATCCTGGTTAGTTAGACTATGCTGCTGGGCCCATAACCAATGTTAGGGTTTGGGGATTAACCCCTAGAAGAGTATTGCAGCAGTAGTCAAACCAGGAAGGGCCCCAGAGTATACACACACTGAACACAAACACTGTTTGTAGTTTAAATAGTTTTTAATCCAGTTAGAATTTAAGCATTGTCATTCAGTCCATTAAGTCATTCACAGTATTTCCATCCAGTAAGACTCACTAGTATAGTCCAAGTTAAGAGTCCTTGCAATATCTTTATCAGCCGATAAAGATATCTTCTCCTCCTCCGGGTTCACTCTCCAGAGAAACAAACGCTGGATATTCAGCAAACAGTAGCAAACAATAACAGTTCAGTCACAGGCACTCACAGTCAGTAATAACAGTTAGTCGCAGCAGCACACAGTAACAGTTACAGCCAGTAACAGACAGACAGCAAGCAGCACACAGTAAGCTTTCCAGCTTCTAATGCTTCCTTATATTGTAACTTCTAACCGCACCCTTAATCGGCTAATTGCCTGCTGCATTGTGCTTAAAGTGATAAGCACTTAAACCATGATATCTAAGTTTTATATATTTATTCACCCAAACCATATTTGGTATCAATGTTATACCTAACAGTACAGCAATAGCATTTTCATGTTTTTGCCCATCAGTCATGGTTCCAGATCACATACAGGAAAAGTAACTGTGTACACATAAATGTGGTTTTATCAGGTCCAGCAATTGTTGAAACAAAGAATGGCAGGTGTCTATCATGTCTTCTGAAAAGACATTTTGTGGGATTAGTACATGTTTAGTCCACACTAAAGTATCATGGAAGTAATTACTGAAGCTGCAGAACCTTTCTTTCCTTTGCAGATTATTATTCTGCCAAAGGTAGCATGTTGAGAAAGATGAAATATTCCCTGAAACAACCATTTCTGCCAATTTTCCCATAAAAATTAAAGAAGCTTCAATTAAGCAAAAAGGTTGGAGATGTGATACTGGGTAGGAAAGCAGAAGTGGGCCTTTGAGATACATTTCAGGCAATATGGAAAGAGAGAAAGACTATCAAAATATGAGAAAAATATCTGAGGTTGTTTTTATAAAAAGAGAACGGGGATTCCCGTTATACATTCTGTGACTTGGGAGCCATAGGTGGTATATTGGTTATTATAACGGAGAATAGACTGTTGGTGAACTGAGAGGCAATAGCTGATGCAGGGCACAGAGAGTATTAGACAAAAGTCAGTTGGCAAGAGAAACAGGCAATAATAGAAGGGTTGTTATGGAATGGATGTGGGAAAGCTCTTGGATGGCTGTCCCAAAACATTACTCTCTAGAAACTAAAGCAGTAAAGACTTTTCATCTAAAGCAAAAGGAAGCAGCCTGGTGTCCTTCCAATCTTTTGGTCATCAGTTCTCACTACTCCTAAATCAGCCAAGGGCAACAGAAGAAGACTGTGAGAATGGCAGGCCCAGATATAGGGAGGGAAGCTGAATGTCTTCTCCGGTCTATGCCAAACAATTTTCCCAGTCTGTTGCTGCTTTTTTTCCCCCAATTTTTTTTATTTCAATCTACATATAACAACAATATATTAACAGTGTGGCATCAATATATCGTACATCTCTCATTGCATTATATTCATATTAATACATACTTCTGCAATATTTATTTTCAACCTTACTCTCTCCAAATGCCTACCACCATATCAACTAAACATACCTAATAATTCCATTATTCAATTTTCTCCCTGTTTTTATTTTATTTTTTTAAATGAAAAATTTTCATTTGGCAAGCAGTGTGGTTCCAGGTTTCACATCTCAATACAAACATAACCATAGTTACCTGTTCATTTTATTTGTTTAATTTCATATTGCATCATCCTAGTCATTATTAAATATTAAGCTTATCTTATCCAATCCCAATTCATGTTCTCATGTCTTATTTTACAATATTATCTAAAATTCTCATCTCAATGCTATGTTCATTTATTCAATTCCAAATCCTAATATATCTCCTTCCATTTTTCTTAGTATATTCTCATATCTTATTTTACAATGTTATCTAAAATTCTCATCTCCTTTCTATTATCATTTCTCATATTATTATTTTTCTGTCACATTTGTCATTTTATCAATCCTTATCTGAAAATATAATTGTCCCCTCTAGTTAATAATTCAAGCTAACCACCTTCATTCTTCCTTAATATCAATCTCCCTATCTGGTATAAAACACAAATATATATTTTTTTCTCAGATTCCGCATTATATTTTCTCTGTGAATCATCTATACATTACAAAATACTATTTTCAATATATTCTTATACATCCCAACATATTACCTTGCGGAATCCTCTTCCTTATCCCTTTTTTTTTACCCATTATCTCTCACTCTTTGAACAATGTACTTTCTTTTCATCCTTGTTTGTTTCCTGTTCCTCTTTATTTTCTGGTCCTTTCTCTTAATTCCCTTTTTCCTCATTCTTATTCCCCTCCTTTTCTCATTCCAGTTATTAAACTTTTCTGTCTCCCTCTTTTGATTTTTCCTTTGCACTTCCTTTTTCTGCTTTTCCCTTCTCTCTTTAACCATTTTCCGAACCATTCTCCCTTTTATCAACCCATCAGACCACAATTTTTTAATTCTAACTCCTTTTCTCCCCTGCTTAAATAATTGTTGTTCATTTTGTCCTTCTAAGTTGGCTTCTTCTTTATAGAACTCCTCCCCCTCTGGTTCTTTTGTATGCTGAGTCACCATTTCTAATTTCTGTAGTACATAATTACACATTTCAAGTTTGATTTTTATCATGTCCCTTGTATCTTGCATATCCGATCTTATGTCTTGTGTGTCCACTCTTATATCAACAAGTAGCTCTTCCATTATATCTTCTTTTTTCTTTTTCTTTCCTCTTCCTTAATAATTGAAATCCTCTTCTTTGATAGATATATTCAATCTGAGAGTCCAGTATATTATTTCAGCCAATATCTTTTGAGTTTATTTTCAACAATTCATACTCTTGAGTCTTTATTCCAAATCTTCTAATTGGCCTCCCAACTGTTTCCCAAATTACTGGGTGGTCCTATGACAATAATAAAGTTCCTTTTATTTTCTTTCAAGTTCCAAGATCCAAACTCTCAAAAAGACCAGACACTCGTTTTAAAACAGACTTTTTTTTAAAGTTTTCCTGTACTATCAGGTGGCGCTCTTGAGTTTTTTCTTTTTAACTTTCTTTATTGAATATAATATTTTTATTAAGTTTGCTAATTTCAATCATTAGTTATTCTTTTCAACACACTCAATTCCAGCATTTAGTTATGCCCTTTAAGTGCCCACAGTTCAATATATGTCCAGTTTAATTTTTAATCCTTTGTTGTGTTAATGTATTTTCCTTTAAATTTCTCCTCCAGATTAGTCCAATAGAATAAAATCCAAATTTAAAAACCAAATTCTCACTTTCTCTGGTCGCGGCTTCCACACACTTTCCTCCAAAATAGCCCTTTAATTTGATACCGGGGTACCTCAAAACCAATGTCCTTTGTCTGGTTCACACTTTTTTCACTACTTCTCTCTCCAGCACAAAACTTAGTTTCCCGGAGTGTTCTTCATCTTTGTGGTGGCCATTGTGGGACCACCATTGCAGCTTGCCTTTGGGAGGGATTTTCCTGTCAGGGAGGGGAATTGCAGCTCCCCTCGATCCTCCAGATGATTTCCTCCTTCTTCACCACCCCACCAAGGTGGCTCCGGTTTCGATCGAGACCCTCCAGAAAGTGAGCTCGGACGAAACCATGCACAATCACGGATTCCATATCGACACCGATGAGGAACAAACTAGAAGTCCCAGTCTGTTGCTGCTTTGTATAAGCATTGCACTACAGTTCACATTATCCCAGAAGAAATAGCAGTTTGCTATTGAATATATGACTGAAGTAAGATTTTAATCATCATGTGAGAAGTTGGTAATATAAGGTGAATGGAATGTGACCCAATAAGTTTTGGCTACAGCAGATCGGGAAATTTAGATTTAACTTAAAATAAAACATACCTTGGGTTGGTACCATTTCAGAAGATTTTGACTATCATCTTTATTTTTTGAGTGTAAACATCTCCCATAGAAGATGAATGTTAAACAGGAAGCCTTATACAATAGTACCTCTGGTCACAAATGCTTCTGATCATGACCAAATCGGGTTCTGACCAAAAAATTCACATATTTTTTTTGCAACTGATTTCCCCTTCCGTGTCTTTTTTTTTGGGGGGGTAAGCGCCAAATTTCCAAAATTAGGTTCGGGTCACAACCAAATCGGGTTGTGACCAAAGTTATGGATCATGACATGAGGTTCTACTGTATCTTAACTAAGGAACTCACATGTAGCTTAGCTTCCTGTATTGACTCATCAGAATTTTCAAGTTAATTCTCTTAATATTATCTATCATGGCTTATTGTATTCCATGCTGAATTCCTATGTGAGCAAAACCACTTACCTCCTCGGGTTTTGATGGCAGTTGGGACCAGGATTGCCATCAGAAAGTGACACCACACATTGTCCCAGCACATTCAGAGGTCTTACTCTCTTACCCGATACAGCGGATTTCTTCACAATCTTTATAGAAAAAAACTCTCATTATTTATTTTATTGAAATAATTCATATGTAGCATTTTATAAGCAATGTTCTTAGACCTGTGGGATAGCTAAACATTACATGGAAATACATATGTCATAAAATTCAGATCCCTTGGCTATGCATTAGGTGCATCCTTTTTCTTGCTTTTTTGGCAGCCATCTCCAATCTATTATTTGTCAAATAATTATCTGCAAGTTCCTCCCCATAATGTTGAAGGTGTATATGACCCTTGACTTTTGCTGAATACTGTAATAAGAGAAAGAAATAATTGTTCTTTAATGAGACATCACATCAGATCACACAAATAGAATTGCTTCCCCATTTCAGCCTGCCTACGATTCCCTTTTGTCCATCTGCTCTCATTGTCTATTGAGCTTAGCACTTGCAACTGATTTCTCTCTTTCCTTTTCTTTTTCTTGCAAAAACCATCAAATAGCAACTGATACATTTCTTAATTTACTCCCTTCATATCTTCTTTCTGATTATTTCATGTTGCTTGTTATTAACCAAATTGACTTTGTTGGACAAGTGGAAATGACCAGTTTATGTTGATAATAAAACCAAAGTTCTTCCATCTGGGAACCAGGCATTTGAATAACTTTTTCTTGTTTCAGATTATCTTTGCACAGATACATAATATATGAAGATAATGTCCATATTAATTTTTAATATGATTTTTTTCACATGGCAGAGAAAATTTTACTCGGTACTTTTTAAATTATTATAATTATTCAGTTGGATAGCTGGGGAATTCTGAGATTTTGCCAAGTTTGATAAATACTGAAACAAATTAATCCTGATAAATGTGAGATTACAAAGATACCTATCTATTTTCCTTTGACCAGAGTTTAGCAGATGTTTGGATTACAACTCCCATTATCTAATTGGAATTTCCAAAATTCTTTCTTTCTCTTTCCAAGTAAGGGATAGAAACATGAAGCCTCTTTTACTTGATTGCTGCAAAGCTATTGAAGTAATATATATTGATGGTAACCACTGTAATCCTTTTGATTGTGGGGGGGAGAGACTAAAGTAATTTAAAGGGAGAGAGACCACAATTATATTACCAGGTGCTTCTATACTTATCATATCAAAACAGTTTGGCAAATTGACACATCTTGCTATCAGCAAACAAGTCTCATTTGCAACCAGTGACAACATATAATTACTTAGGAAGGAAAAGAAGATTGAAGAAACAAAACTGTCTGGCCCTGACCCCTTTTACTTGGGCAAAGCAAGTGGCCACCAAGGAAATTAAACTTCTGATCTTGCCCAACTGTGCTTGTTTAAGAGTAGGTAATGAGAAACACTTCAGAAATAATCTGATTATATGAATCACAACATGAAAGGTATTCAGTCCATTGATCGGTGTACAATGGTAAAAGCAAAAGCATAGCTAGCCAGCAGCAAGGAAACAAAAATAATCTTCCTTGGAGACTATAGGAGTTGAACTATAGACTTCCAATAAATTTACACAGTTCTGAAGAAAGAAAATTGTATACTTAAATTGGTCAGATCCAAATAAATAATATCATTCTTCTTCCATACTATTTTCTCTTCCAGAGGTTTTGATAGCAAAGAAAAATCTCTGGATCAGTCTGAACCAGTGTTTCTCAATTTGAAAAGTTGTCTCGATTTGACAACTTTGAAGACTTCAAAGAGGAATTGTGGGAGTTGAAGTCCACATATCTTCAAGTTGTCAAGGTTGAGAAACTTTGGCCTAAACACTAGGAACCTCACTTTTCACTCTCACTAGTTAAATATTTTATATACATTATACTTCAGGTTCTGGTTCCAGTTTCACTGCGGGTCCCAAATGTGGCCCTGACAAGCATTCTCCCAGAACAAAGCAAGCCTTTCTTCTCGCCATTTCTGCACATCAAAGACACAACCAGGAAGGCCCAATTAAGTATTCAAGCTATGCCTTTCCTGCAGACATTAGGCCAGCTCAAGGGCCATGTGACTTCAACTCAGGGCTGGCTTCCTGAGAAACGTTGAAATTAAGTATGTATTTATTCCATCGTTGCCGAGCTCATAGTCTACATTACAGCACACTTTAAACAACTTCAAAGATTTGCACAGCAGCCTGTCTGGAACAGACGCCAGGTCATCAGGGTTGATGAATATTCATTCACCAGTATCATAGTATCTGCAGCATATAGGTGTTGCTCTCCTCTCCAGATGACTAAATGGTGGCAGATGCTGCGCTATTATCTCAATAGAAGAATGTAAATGAGGCACTTGAGGCAGGGAAGCCCTACAATGGCATTTTGCCCCTGTCAAAAAGGAACTGATAATTCTATCCTCTAGAAGAACCTCTCTGATGCTATATCATGCTTCCCTCCGTGTGGTTTTTGCAACCAGTTGGTGGGGGATTCCAGATGCAGCTTCTTTGGCACAGAGCTTGTTTCTCCACCTATCTGGATTTTAAAGTTATAAGGAAGAATGCTCACATTTCTTCAGCTGAAATTATTGTTAATATTTATGCCTGAATCACATTTCACTACCAATAATTTCTTTTTTGTATTGTAGAATACAAAAGAAGGTAAAACAAAGATAGTTGAAACAAAATACTTAAATCATGTAAAAGCAAGGCAGATTGGCTAGCAGAAGTTTAGTTTTAAAGCTACCAGTGGTGTTTGTCTCCCTACCGCATCCCACCCCCAGCAGAAATGTTTCTCAAGTTCTGGAACAACCACAGAGAATGCTGGCTTTCAATAGCTATTAGATGGATTAGCAGAGCTGCAACTGGAGTTTCTCAGATGAATTTAATGGTAGTCTTCCTGGTGATTTGGATATTTACCATTTATGACTTTATAGATTGCTAATAGTATGTTGTATTTTTCATGAAAATAAATAACTGGATAAATAACTTTTTCAAAAGTTTTACTTTCTGAAAAACTTTTGGTGATTATGATAGACCCCTTCAAATTGATCACAAATATAATTTCAGAATGACTATTTTTCTGTATCCTGTACAGAGGTGGATTTATAAGCTGTACAGATGCAGATAGATAACTCAACAAGACGTCCATAACAAAGTACATTTATTGGTTCATCAGGTATCCTCATAACTCACATGTGATGAAGTTCTTCTGTAATGACCAATCCTTTGTATATCTGCCTTGTAGTAAAGATGGTTATCTCCTAACCCATCTCGTAGCGATAGAAAGCAGCTCCCATGAGTTTGTGAGTTCAGGCAAGAATGAGGAAAACTCCCCCAACCAATCAAGGGTCAAACTAGTGACCAATCGGGATTACAGATGTGGCCATTTGACATGGACTACATTTCCCAGGATACCTTTAACTACATTTACCATGATGAATTCCCTTAAGGGGACAGCTCATAATTCCCAAGTAACTATCCAATTCCCATAGACTGGCTGGGACAGCACTCCCCTCCTGGAATGGTAAATTCCACTATTAATAGAAGAGAAAAAAAATTAACTATAAACTAAGATAAGCGGTAAACAGTAATACTATGAATAGCAGATAACTATATAACTAAGATAAACAGGTACCTATATAACTAAGAAAAACAGTAAACATTAATAAAGCATCAAACAAAGCAAAGCATGAGGTTCAATCTTCAAGTTCAGCCTTTTTCCGCAGCAGCACAAGGTCGGTGACTGGTCTGGTGTAGAACTTCTTAGTGAAAGTCTGCTGGACACATGAGAAATCTAACGACCTCACTATCAGGACCTTGACTTTGTGGATTAGTTCATCAGAGCTGGGCAGGGGTTGATGCACAAGTCCCATAGGCCACGCGTTGCGATGTACATCCTTGTCTTTCAGCAAGACAAGGTCTCCCTCTTCAAGGTTCAGTTCTTTGGTCTTCCATTTACGGCGATCTTGTAGGGTAGACAGGTACTCTTGCTTCCAACAGTTCCAAAAGGTGTTGGCGAGCTGTTGAACTTGTCTCCGTTGTTGTTTGTACAAGTCCTTAGAATCAAAGTTCCCTAATGGTGCAGGCCAATCACCCATCTTCTGAGTTAGCAAGGCAGCTGGAGTGAAAATGGTTGGATTCTCAGGGTCTGAAGAGACCGGAACTAAAGGTCAACCATTTATGGTGGCCGCAACTTCTGCCATAAGGGTAGATAGAGTCTCATGTGTCAGTTTAGCATTGATTCAAGGATCTGACGAGCTATTCCAATCATACGTTCCCATGCTCCTCCCATGTGAGATGCGTGGGGAGGATTAAATATCCATGTGCATTTGCTGGCTTTAAGGTAGCCATCGAGTGGCGAGTTGGCGAATGCCATCTTCAATTTGTAGTTCTTTACAAGTGCCTACAAAGTTCGTTCTGTCAGATCTGAATACCTTGACTGGGCCTCTGTGGGCTTGAAACCTTCTCAGGGCGTTGATGAAGCAAGGGGCATCCATAGATTCAATGACTTCGATATGGAGCACTCAAATACTGAGGCATGTGAAGAGTACTGTCCATCGTTTGCTGTTAGCTTGACCGCCCCGGTTTGTCGGGCATACACAGACTAAGGGCCGAATACATCGAGGTCTGGTTCGGACTTCAGGCACTTGGGTGGTAGGTCAGCCATCACCTGGTGTAGAGTCTGGCCTCGTTGCTTGTGACAATGGAAGCAAGACTGCAGAACAGTTGAAATACATCTTTTGGTGCCTACGATTCAGAGTCCATTCACTCTGAGGGCACCTTCTGTGAAGTGGTGACCTTGATGATGGATTAGTTTGTGGTGGTGTTGTACTAACAGCCTCGTTACATGATGGTTAGCCGGAAAGATGATGGGGTGCTTGCTTGGTGAGTCTATTTCTGCTTTGTGTAGGCGACCTCCTACTCGCAGTACCTCCTGGTCATCGAGGTATGGGTTCAGTCTCAGAAGTGGACTAGATTGTGGTATGGGCTTCCCTGCACTCAGGCATCCATATTCTGACGGATATGCATCTTCTTGTACACTTCTCAATATTCGTCTCTCAGCATGAGTACAGTGGTCTGGGAAGTATGACTTGAAGCCTTTCTGATGACTGAGGAGATGGACGACTGTGTGGACAAGCACAGTTATTCCCAGTACGAGAGGTTTCCATTGGGAGAAGCATTCAAAGCAAGCAGGTTTTAAGGGACCTATCTTCTCGCGTTGGAACGTCGTTTCTAGGCAGACGACAAAACTGGTTTCTCCTTGAAGTAGTAGATCTAAATTGGGTTATATCTGATGAGGTCTCTCCCGCACTGTGTGCGGATGAGGTCACAACGCCTGTGTTAAGTGTTGATGTTTGGTGATGATCTGTAGAGATGTGCAGTAGAGACTGAAGAGGTCCAGAGTTGCGGTAGCGGTCTCTGTTAGGTTGGTAAACTCTGCGTCTGAGGCGAAGGTTTCTGAAGCTGTTGCAGGACTCTGTTTGCCAGGAGACAAGTTCTTGGAGAAAGGCAAAGAGTGGGTCTCGTCTGTTGTTTGCGGCCAGAAAGGCGTTGGACAAAACAATCCATCGTTCTAATATTTCTTTTGGGAATTTGGCAATGATTGCTTCTTGCGTTATGAAGAGACCAAGGCAAGCCAGTCCTGGTAAGTCAGAACATTCTTTGGCTGTTCGCAGCTCCATAAGGATGTTGGAAAAGTCCTCTAATTTTCGGGTTTCGTGGATGGCGATACACGGGAAACTATAAAGTCGTTCTAGGAGTGAATATTCTATCAATGTGTCTTCGCCATATTTCCGGTTCAAAGCATCCCACGCTCGTTTTAGAGAGGTGTCTGGATCGTTAAGTAAGCCTGTGTAAATGTGTTTCACTATGTAGTTAGACTGTGGTCTTAGCCATGCCAACAGAAATTTAAGTTCTTCACTGGGAAGCAGCTGTTCACTTTGGGCGGTGCTCATGAAAATAGACTTCCATAGTAGGTATTCTCTGCCTGGCTTGTCATTGAATTTGTGCACACCGCTGGCTGTTCCACACCTTAGTGATGGTTCTCTGTTACTTCTCTGTGAGGGCAAGTCACCTCTTCGTATGACATCGTCGTAGGCATGGCGTTCTGGCTCAAGGGCATGTGTTGTGGACGGTACATGTTTCGCCAGAGAGTACTTTATGAGGAGGTCGGTATCCACCCCTACATATGTAGGTAGTACCTTTTGAAGTTGGGTGTAGGTTCCACGCTGTGCGTCAGAGTTGCTTAGCGGTTGTGGTGAGAACTCTTTAGCCTGAGGATTGAGTGTGGCAATTGTGATTGGTTGCATGTAAACTTGTTGAGAAGTTATTGTGAGTACTGGTGGGCTAATTTGCTTACCTGGCAGGCCATGAGATGTTGGAGTAGGGATGCTAGTGTTGGGAAGAGAATCTCAGACCTTAGTACGTACAACATCAGTTGGGGAAGGTTTGCTGTTGGTGGGAAGTGAATCTCGTACTTTAGGTCGTACAACGTCAGTTGTGTAACTGACGTGTAGAATCTGGTTGAGATTCATCCCTGTGCTTCCCTGGTTATAGGAGACTGCTAGGCAACTGAGGCAGTTCCAGCTGCTCGTTTTGTAGCGAGTGCTGCTCGTCCACGTAGGCCTTGACCCGTGTATCTGGGCTGTCTTCTCCCAACTCTTCGAGGTTGAATTGGAGGGAGGTGTTGTCAGCCATCTTCCGCCATGCTGCGGTACGTGCCATCTTTGTCGCAGTGTCTCTTTGCTCTGTACCCTCGTGCTAAGAAAGTTAGGGTTTGTGCCTTTGATTGTATCCAAGCCATTCTCAAGCTCTGTCTTACTTTTGCCTGCTCCTTTGCCCACACCAAACTAGATCCTATTCTGTTCAGTGTCTGAAGACCGGCATAGTCTTCTGGCAGATCAGCATAATCCTGACATTCTTTACATCATTTATTTTTAATTTTCTTTTTGGTTAGGAAGAATAAAAATAGGTTTACTGAATGAACTTTCTCTGAGTTCCTTAATACCTAAAGATTTCTGTTGGGGAATTTTGAGTTTGCAGAAATTTTGTTATAAAATAATTCAGATGATACTAAAAGATTTGTATTTGGGATTTAAAAAACGTAATTTAAAAACAAAATTTTAAAAGGGAGAAAGCCAGATCTACACAAATGCAACTATAGCCATGGCCCCTCTCACCAAAAATTCAAATTCTCAAGCTTCTAATAACAAAAACAGAGAGGATGGTGTTTCTTAGAATGTCCACAGTTGCCAAACGTTTTAAAAACACTATTCATGCACATAGCAAATAAGGGGAAGTGGCCAGAAAAGAAAGATCCATGTTATCTATGTTGTTTTTATCATTATGATTGGCTTTTTAAAACACCTGTGTGTTTACTATTATTTTCTGTCTGCATTTTTTTAAACATCATCCAGAGAAATTCAGTATTGTACAGTCAGAATAATAAAATGAATGAATAAGTGAAGGTGAAGTTAAACCATTTTGCCAACAGTGCAATGCTGAAATGCATACCTTTACTTAATTCTGAGTGTTTAGAATTGTTACAGTTAGGAACAAAGACCATTATTTGCCACCTGTAGATTAAGTTCTCTGCTTTTTTCTTACAGCTGACATACCTTCCACCTCCATGGGGTGAGTGCCATTCATCAGATTTTGGCCTGGAGTTTTTCCCCATCTATAGCATCACTGCATGTAGGATCAGTTGTGAGACCCGCTACGTGGTAGAGAATTGCAATTGCAAAATGGTTCACATGCCAGGTATGTCTTTTGAAATGAGTTCTACCAGAACACAGAATGCATGTAGAAACTATCTTTGAACTCCCCAACTTACCTGGAGGATAAATGGCCCTTGAGATAATTGTGGTTTGGCTTGCATCCATCCTTTAATCTCTTTTTTGAACTAGTAAGACTTACATTCAGGTTATCCCTATAAAGGCTATTTTCAGTAACTAAGTCAGATGCTCTCTAGGGCGCAATACGAAGAATTCAAACCTTAATCACTCAGAGGTGGTTTCTACTGTTAATAATTATGTTCCTCAAAATACAAGTGTATTAATAATAGAAGTTTGTTTTCCAATCTGATGTAATTGGAATAAACCTTTATAGCTAGATAAAGAGCTTTTATATCCAATAATTACAGAGCTTTCAAAATATGTGCCTGGTTTTTTATTTCAAATCTTTTCCTGCCTTCGTTTTATTTGTTTTTAGAGACCAAGAGGCAAAAACACTGTTTTTGTGTAAATCTGCATGCTTTAGGCTATACACTTAAGTGTAAGCCCTAATGAATTCATTTTAATAGTAACTTTATTAAAGATTATAAATTACAGCAACAAAAACTAATACACACTAAAGAATTAAGAATAAAAAGAAAAAGTAGAAGGTACAGAAAAGGGAAAAATAGGAAGAGAAATAAAAAAGGAAGAATATAGTAGAGGGAAGAGAAATGCATAAGTGGTTATCTACTTCATCACAATAAATATTTTTAGTAACTGATCATCTCCTTTTAAAATACAACAAATGATATCCTCTTCCTATATCTCATCTCTTATCTATAAACAAAACCATAAAAGACTGTCTTTCTAATCCTGGTGTCATAAAAGGATACAAGAAATAGCATATATATTTTGATCTTGATCAAATAAACCAACTTTATATTCCTTCCTTTTAAGTCTAACAATCAATCTTCAGTTCATTGAAATAATATCATAGAATTTGATTTTTTTAAAAAAATCATTATTATTTCTTTCTCATGAGGTTCTTAAAAACTTTAGCAAAACTCTTTGTAAATCCAATACAGGAAAATTATCCAAGTTTCTCTCTTGGTTCATAGTTTGCATATCCCTTTTAATTATCTATATATATAAAAGCGAAATACCACTCACGCATCATCACAAAATCTCCAGAACTGTAAAGCCTACAAACTTGAAATTTGGCACATATGTTCCTCTTGGTTTCTAGGTGTTCACTAAGAAAGGATTTTTTGAAATGACCATCAGAGCATTAGTATTTCGTATATTATTATTAACATGCTTTGATGCTAAGGAGTTCTACTCTCGCTCCCCACCTGAAAGAAATCTGTTCCAAATGCAAAACACAAGCAGAGGAGAGGAGTTTCAATTTGAGAGCACCGAGCAGGTTTAGTACAGAACGGTTCAGCTAAGCCACGCCCAGGTTCCTTGCTGTCTCCTTCTTGCTCACACAGCAAATATTGTTTCAGTTTCCAAATAGCCCTCAACTCTCTCACACACTGACAGGATGCTAGCTAGATAAACACCGATGGATGCTGGTAGGCAGAGACAGAATTTTTTCCCCCTTATTTTCCTCCCCAAAAACTAAGCCAGATCATATAGTTTCATAGCAAAGCATGGGTATCCAGCTAGTTAACACATAAGCTGGTTGCTTTTTTTTAAGTCCAGTGTAACATCTTTCTTCTTATTCTCAGTCTCAATCTTGTCAAGTAGAATTTGTTCTTCTTCCATAACATCTCTTAGACACAATCTCCATAGAGGCAAATGACAGTCTAAAAAATAACTTTCGAGACCATTATTCAGAAATATTTATTTATCTAATTTTATCCCAATTATCTAATTCCATATAATTTATCAAATTTTAGCTAATTTATATAACCACCCACCTCACAAGTCATTCTCACAATATACAACAAAACAATATGTCCAATGTTCTATAATTTTAAATTGAGTTTAAATGTTCTTCTCCTTTAATTGTAATCTTGAAGTCCCTGTAGTGTCCAGTTTTTATTTTTTTTTAAAATCAAACCAAAAACATTTTTCCACAGTAAGCCTAATGAATTTGCCTAATGGGATTTATTTTAGATAAGCATTTAGGAGACGATGTAGTTATCTTTCTGTCTTTGATTTCACAGATAGATGTTAATTTTGGTTGTTCATCTGCACAGATGCATGAAGATTTTGCACACAATCATGAACATATTCACGCTCATGCATACCTACATCTCCTCCAGGGTAGCTTAAGTTTCACAGGCACACTGAATGAATTTCGTGCTTTCCTAATTCAAATCTTAATACTGAAAACTCACCAAACAATTGTAGATCGTTAGGAATCCAATCATTCCAAGAAAGGAAAAACAAGAAGAGTCATATGCACCCCTCTTCTTCCATTATATTATTGTGACATTGTCAACAGAGAAGAAAACAATTCAGGAAATGCAATACTCATCCTTGAAACACAACCCATGTAGTCTCTAGTTGCCATGTTTCCCTTGGGAATGTTGTTTGCCATTATGTGACTGAAACCCGAGAATGATTTTCCTAAGTATTTTAGAAAGAAAGCCATCATTTCTAAGCTTATAATAAAATGGTCCAATTTTTATATATATATATATACAGGGGATGCTCCATTTTGTACACCGGAGCAGTATAAGGAGTGTGCAGAGCCTGCACTAGGTAAGTTCTATCACCATCAGGACGGTTTATTTCTTCTAAGCTGATATTTCAAAAGGATCCCATTTCAGACTAGGAATATATTGTTACAGAATATGTTACATGAGAATGAAAGTTCCTCTGCATACACGCAGAGGGTGTCTTGACAAAACCAAGCAAATATCAGCTGCCTCCTTGAAGAAGGGTTTGTGCAAACCTTCCATAGAAATGACATGATTCAATTGCAATGTAACTTGTTTTCCCAGAACTTGCAATTTTTGCCTGTGATGGCCCTTGGCAAAAACTAGGAAGAATTTGAAGAATGAAATTCACACAAATTCCTCTAAGTTTGTGATTAAATGTGCAGTGCCCAAATTCAGTTTTTCTCCTTAGTTGATCTAAGGAGGTGAACATTTTTGCTTTGAAATTCATTAGAAACATGTACTGTAAACTCCCATAGGTGCTTTTTCAGGGACTTTCTTGTTTTTTCTTTTTCTTTTGAAGATGTTTCATTTCTCATCCAAGAAGCTTCTTCAGTTGGTCATTTGCATCTTTTTAGAGGGTCGTTGAAGTATCTGGAAGTTTATCTGTGTCCTCAGGGTCACCTGAGTAGTGCTCCTGGTTCCTGTAGTCTTCTTTAGAAAACCATTCCTGCTCCCACATTATTTCAAGGATGTTCATCCCAAATTGTATAGCCAAAAGTCTGTAGAGAATAACGTGGGAGTAAGAATGGATTTCCAGAGAAAAAAAATTGGAGACTACAGGAACCAGGAGCACTAGTCAGGTGACCCTGAGGACACGGATAAACCTTCAAGTGCCTCTAAAAGGATACAAATGACCAGCTGTCTGCAAGGAATATAAATACTCTCATTCCCCACTATCCTGTCAGAGGTTTTTTGGATGAGAAGTGAAATGTCTTCAAAAGAAAAAACAAGAATATCCAGTTACCTCCTGAAAAAGCACTTTTGGGATAACTGTGACCTAGATGGCTGATAATCTCTACAGACATGTGTTGTAAAGAATTCTCATCAAGACAGAATTCAAAAGCAAGATTTTATTTTTGAAATTTCAACTTTATGAACACCTCTAGGCAGCTGCAGTATTAACATGGTATCTATTTAGATTTACATCTCACTCATTCTTCATTCTTCTATGATATCTTTATTCATATAGTAGTTTGTTCCACAAGTCAGATGATTTCTGGAGTAGGAAAGGAAAGAATTGGGCACTCGTCAGCTCTGCTTAACACTATAACCTCCCAAAGCCAGTTTTGTTCCTTTGACCTTGGATCAGTGCATCCTGAACTCAAAATTGAGGGCTTGGGACATTTCAAATTTGAGTTCGGCACACATTTGGAATGATGAGGGCAGCTGTTTCAAACTCCATATTTAGCATTTTGAATGTAAATCAGGTGTTTTTTAGTTTGTTATATGTGTGTGCGTGTGTGTGTGTGTGTGTATAGATATAGAGATAGATAGATAGATAGATAGATAGATAGATAGATAGATAGATAGATAGATAGATAGATAGATAGATAGATAGATAGACAGACAGACAGACAGACAGACAGACAGACAGACAGACAGACAGATATACTGTGTTTCTCACAAAATAAGGCCGGGCCTTATTTTTTTTTGACCAATGAAAAAATGGCAAAGCCGCCTTTTCGGGGGTGACTTAATTTCCTCCCCCACCTAGAGCGGCCCATACGCACGTACCTCGCCACAAGGCTGCTTCTATCAGCCGACAAAAGCTCCCCGAAGGCAGAGTCCCCAGCCGCTTCAGGGCGTGACGTGGCTGCCCATGTCCCCTCACCTTTAGGCAGTCTCTTTTGGACGATGGAAGCTCCCCAAGTGCAGTCACCAGTCACTTCGATCGGCCGGTAGAAGCAGCCTCACGGCGAGGGGAGTGTGTGTGTGCGCTCGACCCTCATCAACACTCATCTCCAGAACAAAATGCTTAGCCAACGAACAACACCTAAAAACCGAACTACACACTCTCACTAACGTACTAACAGCCAATGGATTCCAAAAAAAGAAGATTACCCACCTAATCCAAAAAGAAACCCCAACCAAAATCCAAGACAGAGAACAAGAGAACAGCAAAGCCCTCCTCCCATATATAAAAGGCACTACAGACAAAATCAGCAAGATCCTCCAAAAACACAACATTAAGACAGCATTCTGCACAAACAGAAAAATATCCACCATCCTAAGAAACCCTAAAGACAGAATCGAGTTAGAAAACCAAGGAGTATACGAAATCCCTTGCACCGCCTGCCCCAACACATACATCGGACAAACCAACAGTAGAATTAGTGCACGCATTGAAGAACACAAGAACTCAATCAAAAAAGAACTGACCTCTTCCCTGGTCCAGTACCTCAAAGCCACAGGACATGAGATTGATTTTAAAAATACCAGAACTATCGCCAAAACTCAAAACTTCAACAACAGAATAATCAGAGAAGCCATAGAGATAGAAAAACGCCCACACAGCATGAATAAACGAGATGATACCTCCCGCCTACCAGCCATTTGGAAACCCGCCCTCATTAACAAACGAGTACCTAACATGAAGAATGACACCAGACCCACACCCACGAAGGCCACACAAGATGCTACCACCACATTTCCACGTAGAAAGCAGATTCACACCCACACAGATGATGAGACATGACCACGGACCAGAAGCCATACCGCAGCTGCATCACTACCCGCTTGAAAACCCTCCGACCCATACATGAAGCGAACTGACGCCTAACATGAAGATGTGGCATGACCACAAATGCGAAGCCAAACAACAGGATCACAGCTCACCAGCTCAAATCCCCCAACAACTAAGACTAACCTTAACACAGCCAAGCTCCCACCTGAACAGAGCACACCCCCAGCCAATCAGGACACAGCCAACCCCCCCAACCAATCAGATCACAGCCAGGACCCCACCAATGAGAACACACCCCAGCCAATCAGAACACAGCCAAGCCCCCACTCAATCAAGCCTCACTCCTACTGGCAGTTAAAAGAAAAAACAGCTGCAAGCTCACATTACTCCAAGAAGCACAAAGCCGAAGACACAAGCCTGAAGATGACGAATGAGATTTCGTCGAAACGTCGCCAAAATACTTCCAATTTTACGCGGGAGAAAACCCAAATAACCAAAGATCCATATATATATATATATATATATATATATATATATATATATATATATATATATATATATATATATATATATATATATATATATTCTTACATTTTCGTGGGTACTTACATGTATGGTATTCAGCTTTGTTTGGGTATTTACTCACATCATTATAGTTGTGCTTTTAAAGTTGTAGCAACGTTTCGGCAGAATCTCATCTGCCATCATCAGGCTTCTGTATTGTGTTCGTCTGTGAGTCAGACTTTTACAGTTGTTTCAGTTTTAAATTTGGGGCTAGCCTAGTGCTGTGCCAGAATGGTTTTTTCTTCATCCTGATTGGTTGGGAGTCTTGGTCTGAGTTTATTGGTCTTGGAGTTTGCTGTGTTCTGCTTGATTGGTGTTTCTAATATCTTCTGTCTGTTTTGTGGCTTTTTTTGTGTCTTGATTGGCTGGCAACATTGTGTTCCTGTATTGGAGGCTTTTAGTGCAGCTTGGCTCTGAGTAAATGGACGGCTATCATTTGTTAGGAAGCTAGGTTTCATCTGGGTGCCTGGTTGGTTTGAGCTGGAGGTATCAGGGGGAATCTGTTTGTGCCCAGGTGTTTGCCTGGCTAGTGGTGTGGAGATTTTTTGTTTGTGAGTGCAGGCTTCCAAATGATTGACAGTCTGGTGGAATCATCTCTTCTATTCATGCTTTCAGGTCTTTTTTCAATCTCTATGGCTTCTCTGATAATTCTGTGGCTGGGGTTTTCTATAGTGGCTAGGGTTTTGGTGCCATTGAAGTTGATGCTATGACCTGTGGCTTTCATGTGTTGGACTAGCAAGGAAGTGTGTTCCAGCTTCTTTACTGCATTTTTGCGTTCATCCAGGCGGGTACTTATTCTTCTATTGGTCTGTCCAATGTATGTGGCAGGGCATGATGCACAGGGGACTTCATATATGCCTTGGTTTTCCAGGTCAATTTTATCTTTGGGGTTTCTAAGGATGGCTGCTATTTTTCTGTCTGTTTTGAAGGCAATCTTGATGTGATGCCTGTGTAGTATCTTACTGATTTTGTCTGTAGTACCTCTTATGTAGGGCAGGACAGCTGTTCCATAGGTCTGTTCATCTTCTAGGTCTCCATTATGTCTCAGTGTGTTTTTGTGGATCAAGCCGGTGATTTTGCTTTTGTGGAAGCCGTTGGCTGTCAGTACTTTAGTCAGGGTGCATAGTTCAGTCTTTATGTGTGTCTTGTCTGTCAGGCGTTTGGTTCTAGCAATTAGTGTTTTGGCCACGGAGTTTATCTGTGCTGGGTGGTGGTGGGATTGGGTGTTGAGGTAGCAGTTGGTGTGTGTTTTCTTCTGGTATATGGTGTGCCCTAGTGTGCCATCTGTTTTTTTTTTTTTTTGTAGATTAGTACATCTAGGAATGGTAGTTGTTTGTTTGTTTCCGTTTCCATGGTGAACTTGATTTTGGGGTGTGTGCTGTTTAGGTGTGTTAGGAAATTGTTTAGGTTTTCTTTTCCATGGGGCCAAATCACAAATGTGTCATCGATGTATCTTAACCATAGTTTGGGTTTGTGGGTGGCATTAGCCAGGGCTCTGGATTCGAATTCTTCCATGAACAGGTTTGCAATGATGGGTGACAGTGGTGATCCCATGGGGGCTCCTTCAATTTGCTTGTATCTTTGTCCTTTGTATATGAAATATGTGTTGGTTAAGCAGTGTTCTGTTAGTTCCATGAGGTGTTTAGCTGGTTGGTATTTATTTTTGATGATTTCAAGAGTTTCTTTTATCGGGACTTGAGTGAATAGTGAAACCACGTCGAAACTTACAAGCAGATCTTCTTGTTCCACGTGTAGATCTTTGATCATTTCCAAGAAGTAGTATGAGTTTTGTACATGTGAAGCTGCTGTTTCAGCATGGGGCTGTAGCTGTTTTGCTAAGTGTTTAGCTAAGTTTTGTAGTGGTGCTCCTCTGGAGCTGACTATGGGTCTGAGAGGTATTCCTTCTTTGTGTATTTTTGGGAGGCCGTATAGTTTGGGGCATCTGGAAGATTTTTCTCTTGGGATGATCGTCTGTTGGATCTCTTTGCTCATGTGGCTGGTTATAATTTTCTTCTTGTGTTTATGGGTTTTTATGTGGAGTCTTGGAGTAGGTCTGACATCTTCTAGATGCCCCAAACTATACAGCCTCCCAAAAATACACAAAGAAGGCAAAAATACACAAAGACCCATAGTCAGCTCCAGAGGAGCACCACTACGAAACCTAGCTAAACACTTAGCAAACCAATCAGGATGAAGAAAAAACCATTCTGGCACAACAGTAGGCTAGCCCCAAATTTAAAACTGAAACAACTGTAAAAGTCTGACTCACAGACGAACACAATACAGAAGCCTGATGATGGCAGGTGAGATTCTGCTGAAACGTCGCTACAACTTTAAAAGCACAACTATAATGACGTGGGAAAATACCCGAACAAAGCTGAATACCATACATATAAATACCCGTGAAAACTTAAGATATATATATATTTGTAAATTTCGGTTTCATTTATAAAGTTGCATAAAATTGAGTGTGGAGTATAATTTAAGAACAAGTTTCCATATATTACTGCAAAGAAAAAAATTGAAGGCAGAGGCTATTTCTGGTAGCAAGCTCACCATCACTACAGCATATAAATTGGACTTTTGATAGACTTTTTAAAAGGAGGAGAGAATTCATAATGGATTACCCTATCAGTGGCTTTTATTAGCTATGATTGTTAATAATAGAACTTTAATGAATGTCTTTGGTGAACAGAAAGAAGAACAATAGGTTCCCAGATATCTCTGCCATGAGTTACATAAAACATTCTTGGGACATTGCCCGAGCTATTACTGTGTGGGTATAAATCTGCCTTCTCCAAAAGCATATTCTACAAGTTCATGAGCGTATAATCCCTCTGATGTTGCCTGGGTGGGATCATGGGAATTATAGTCAACCTCAACTAAAAGGCATCATGTTACGTAATGCAGGTCTAGCTTAATCTCTCATCTCTCATCAACCTATCTGGTTCTTGCTTTGCCTTACAGTGCTTCTCGGTGAAAAGGGAAATGATTATTGTGAGTGCCAAACCCCATGCAATTTGACCCGTTACAACAAGGAACTGTCCATGGTTAAGATCCCCAGCAAGACCTCGGCTAAATACCTTGAGAAGAAGTTTAACAAGTCAGAGAAATATATCTCGTACGTAATCCTGGTTTTAAAAGGGCTGGAAAAATCATTTTATGAAGTAAAGTAAGCCAAAGGGAAGTTGTGTAATAAAAAAAAATTATCATGGTTATTGTCAAGTATCAATTAGGATTTGCTCATTTGGGATTCATTCAGGTATCAGTTTCCAGCTTTGTTAGATTTCAGAATTTCAGAAGCATGAGGTATTATTTGCTACTTGTTGAGGTAATTCCCTGTTAGGAGAATGAGCGCATACAGGGAGACGTAGTGAGAGTGGTAAAGAATAACACACAAACAGCACACAGATACACTGTACAGTAAATGTAGGTTTTTACTGCCAATAAACATTTAAGCAAAGTCCAAACAAGCAGTCCAAGTCATTCATAGGTAAAGCAGTCAGTTTTCAATTCAGGGATAATCCAAATACCAAAGTCCAGTATCAAAAAACAGTTCAGTAACAGACTTATATCAACGATCAGTAACAGTCATTTAGGAGGAACCGCAAAACTCTCCAACAGAAGGAAACACACTTCACTGAGACTAAACAACCCAGGTTTCTGGCTCCATCTTATGGCCATTTGTGGAACCACACCCAATTACAGTTTTAGCATTCTCTTAAAGATACAGTATTAAAATGTCTATCCTAGTTTATATATTTCCAACCCAAATAACTGTTAGGTGACTTACATTCCTAACACTACTAAGGCTACTAAATAAGCCACCAACCTGAACTTGAAATCAAATTCAGTCATAAAAATTTAGGGTTTCCAGAGTATCAAACAAGATTCAGTGTTAGAAGCAAGTACCTAATCAAACATAGATAGAAGACACAATCTAAAGTCTCCAGTTAAAGGTCAGGAGATCCAGAAGTAGGTACACAGTCAAAACAAGCAGTAAGTTAGAATAGATGCAAATGTTCTGTCCTTGCACTGATTAGATGAGATATATTGGAAGTCAAGATTTTATAGGACACCGTATCTTGGGTTTAGTCCATACAATCAATTATTGTATCCTGATAGGCTATTTTTTTCAATCAATATTCCTTGAAGCCAAGGTGCTTTGTACAAATGGTCAAATCAAAATCCACAGTCTTCAGACCTATATTTTAGACCATTGGTAAAATTATTAGCATGGTTCATTAGAGTCTGCACCTGACTATCAGTTTTGAGAATAGCAATAGCTTCAAAGAGTTACTGCCTCCAAATCATTGTTTATTGTGGGAAACAGAAAGACGGTACAATTCGATAGGACTGTAATTTTAGGCATTTTGTGAATTATAGCACCAGCATATATGGAAAGTGCCAGTTTTGAGAAGGGAGATCAAACCTAGTGAAGCATTCCTATCGTTTACTGGGACTTTGTGGCATCCTTCTTCTTCTCAGTCTCCAAGGGAATCAGGGTTGTCTATAAACAGTTTTTATTCTTAATCACCTGCTCATTTGCAACAAATATTCAAGAAAAGGGAGTGGATAAGTGAAGAGTGAATGTTCTGTTTATCAAGAAACTATAAGGGAGGAATGGGATACATGGGACCCTCTGCACCATTTGTGAATTTCAGTTGAACAACACTGGGAACACTGGCATGTTCTCCACCAATTACTTACTCTCAAGGAATGAATTGCTTCTTGTTGATGTCCTCCGGGCTACCTGTTTTCTTTCTTAGGGAGAATATACTTGTACTGGATATATTCTTCGAAGCTCTTAACTATGAGACCATTGAGCAGAGGAAAGCATATGAAGTGGCAGCGTTACTTGGTGAGTAAATATTCTGTGCACATACACAACATGCTTGAAGTTTGTAAACAATACGGAGGTCAGCCCCATGAACTAATCCCGGGGAACTCCTGTCAGTTGGTGAGGAACAACAGGAAACAGAAACAAAGCAACATGGGCACAGGGAGACAGAGAGGGACAAACCCAACAAGCCCTTAAGAAATGCTATAGGCAGCAAATGGCTCTCCTTATTACTTTGACCACTGAATAAATCTGATCCAGGAGTCTTTACCATCACTGGACTACTCTGGACTACAGGTAGTTCTCAACGCACAATCACAATTGAGACCAGAAATTTCATTATTAAGCAAGGCAATTGTTAAGTGAGTCACGGCCAATTTTACGACCTTTTTTGCCACTTTTACCACATGACTCTGCATCATCGTAAGTACTTAATTTTGATCACATGGGACGCTATGGTGGTTATAAGTGTGAGGACCCATTGTTAAGTCAGTTTTTTCAGTGTTGTGGTAACTTTGAACAGTCGCTAAATAAATGGTTATAAATCAAGGACTACCTGCATTATTATGGGGCTTCTATGCTGAGCTCAGAAAAATCTTGATTCCACCAGCTCAGAATCATAGTATGAATTCATGAAGTTTATGCCAGTCTGTGCAGGCAAAATGAGAACGTTGGAAAATGAAGATCTATCTGCTTGCACAACTTTAAATATTCCAAGTAAATCTATCTATCAGAAGAGTATCGTCCATGTCCGCTATTCTTATTTTCTTTTTTGGGCCTTATCCAGTCTTGATGTGAAGCTTTCTTAATTAAGGCACAATAAGGCATGTTTGAGATGGCAAGGAGGCTACGGTTCTTAGAAAATAATGAAACAATAAAGGAAAATAATAGAACAAAAATGAAACTTCATTTTTTTGCCAAGCAGGCAAAGAAAGATGAGACTAGAATCCATAACAGGGAGATTTCTTGCATCGGATCTTGGACTAATACAGGGTTGCACCTATCTCTTAAAGGAGACATACCTTTCTGTTGCTATATTTGAAATATTTGTTATTTGGATTTCCATTAATGTATCAAGTCTCTTTCAAAATCGTCTGGCCCTTTATTTAGGTATCCTAACTATGGGATTGCACCTCAAATCATAGAACCAGTAACACTATTGAAGAAGATGAGAAAATATGGGTTGCCATGATAGAAGCTCTGGTTTATCATCCATCTACCTAATAAATACTTAGGAAGTCAAATCCCAAACCTTGTATGAGTGAAAAGAACAGAGTTTGAGTTTTGGCTTGTGTGTCCAAAGCCTTTGTTGGCTGCATTTAATCATATCCCCTGTTGTCATGGAGATGTAAGCCTTTTATTTTCTAAACAATAAACAGAGATTTCTTCCTGTTTGTATAGAGATCATCTGTGATAATGACAGGAAAAAGAAGGGGGTATGTTTGTGTGCATACACTTCTGCAACAACTGTAGGGTTTTTTTTCTTTTATTACTTCTTTTCTTTAATCCAAACTCTTTCATTTATTTATTTTTAATTGACACTAATACCTTATGGCAATCCTGGCATAAGTCTTTATGTCTTTATCCTGTGCACTGAGATCTTGCTTTGGATAGGCTTTTGACCTGTTAAAATGAGGCATTATGTTCAAGCACCTGGCAGTTTAATTTAGTTTAACTCTTTGTTAAACTGGGGAAGAGGGAAGTACTATAGGAATTAGAGTAGGACCAGGAATGATCATATCTGGAATGTTGGAGAAAGTAAGTTGAAACTCTAATGAAGAGGAGAAGAGTGGCTTTAATTTTGTCCCAGGAGCCAATCAATGCAGAGTTTACTTACACAGCTGTAATTGGAAATCTAAAAACTGCATTGCTCTGGATCTTGGTTTTGAAAAAGAAATGGTCTATCCCAGTGGTTGCCAAACAGTGGCCCGTGGCCTGCTGGTGGTCTGCGAGAAAATTTGGGTGGTCCACAGAGAAATGTCACCCCCAAAGCACCCCCCCCCCCAAAGCAATTAATCCAGGCTGCGCAGGAACACAAGGCTGCACCGCCCACATGGACCATGGGAACACAAGGCTTGCATTGCGAACAACATGAGGTAGTGAGGGGAGGGTGAAAAGGACGGAGGGGGGAACCTGTCCTACTTGCCCCATGCACCTCGCCTGGCCACCAGGCTGCTGCTTTCTGCTTCTTCTTCTGCTTTTGGCTGCATGCAAGGAAAGCAGCAAGTCTTTCTTTCTCTCCCCAAACAACACCAGAAATGAGTCTTTGGGACCCTGCAAGGCATCCTGCTCCAAGAGGCTGCACCGGCAAAGACTCATTTCTGATGGAGTTTGGGGGAGAGAAAGAAAGACTTCTGCTGCTTCTGCTGCTTTCCTTGCATGAAGCCAAAAGTCTCTCTCTCTCTCCCCCCGCCCCCTGAGAATGGAGCTGGAAACGGTATCCTGTGATCCAAAGACCCTGGGAAAATCCCAAAAATAGTCTGCAAGAAAATCCCCCACCCCGTTTTCCTACCGATTGATCGTTCTTTATTTGGGATAGCAGAATACTGTCTGTCTGTCTGTCTCTTTCTCTCTCCCCCTGAGAATGGAGCTGAAAAGCAGGTTAGGAATGTGGCTGTCTTGGAGAGGGTGGGAGTGTGAGAGACCTGTATGTGTGTGTGTGTGAGAGAGAGAGAGGGAGGGGGGAGGGAGAAAGAGAGAGAACATCACCGCCAGCCCTCAAAGGTTAGATCGGATCTCTCTCTCTCTCCCACAACGTCAGCAAGCCACCGTCAGTCAAAATTCATATTAGTGGTCTGCGGGATTTAAAATTATGAGTTTGGTGGTCCCTGAGGTCCAAAAGGTTGGCAACCCCTGGTCTATCCTTCTAATAAGGAATATGTGATCTGGAATTCCATGCAGGAGGAAGAGGAGGCATTCTTTTTTCTTTACAGATAGCATAGAAATGCTCAAAATAGATTTTAGTTTACTTAGCTGAGGGGCCTTATTTCTAGTCCAAGCAATTTACTTTGATGTGCATTAAAATGCAAGATTAAAACATCTATTTCTGGGTTTTTTTTTCCACTTTCTTCCCCAGGTGATATTGGGGGTCAGATGGGTCTTTTTATTGGTGCTAGTATCCTCACTATTCTGGAAGTATTTGACTATATTTATGAGGTAAGTTGCAGCCTTTTCCTTGAAGTAGTGAATAAGGGCCATGTATTTTCATGTTGAGGGGTTGAAAGAACAGATTTCATCCATGGGCCTACTTTGATCCAATAGTATAATAAGCTCTGCAATCTTTGTTTTCTGAACATACATTTTGAAATCTTGAAACACAAAATCTAATCACCAAATTTTACATTTCTTCTACAAGGTTCAAAAATACCAAGGTTTAGAATATAAATTTGACTCTAGAAGGGTAGTACACATCCTGATGCTATCCTAAAACTATTTCCACTATATCTTTCTGCACGCACACAGACTAGTATGCATTTTAATTTAACTAAAAAAGCACCTGAGTAAGACATTAAATACACATTTTATGTTAACATGGATTTGTGTGTGTGTGTGTGTGTGTGTGTGTGTGTGGGTACTCAACTGCTTTGAAACTCATTGAATTGGGTACTCAACACACACACACACACACACACACACACACACACACACAGATATATTTCTGTGTTTCCCCAAAATACAACCTACCCTGAAAGTAAGTCCTAGCTTGATTTTTACACATGTGCCCAATATAAGCTCTACCCCCCCCCCCCCAAAATAAGCCCTAATTAAGAATGCACCCACTCCAGAGTGTACAGATAAAAATTAAGCTAGGGTTGGGATGGGGGAGTGGGGCTGCCCTACTACTTACCTTTGGACAGTTGCAGCCAGGCCTCGCACCACCCCGACACCTGCCTTGTTGGCCCATTTCTTCTGCAGCCAGCAAGGCTGGCAAGGCTTTCCTGAAGGCCTCTGTAGCTGATAAAAAAGCTCTGGATTGATCCAGTGCTCTGTTATTGGCTGCAAAGGCCTTCAGGAAAGCCTTGCTGGCCAAAGAAGAAGGCCTCTGACAGTGAAAAGGAGGCCAGGGCGACACGCAAAAGTGAGGTTAATCAGTGGATGACATCCCCTGAAAATAAGACCTGGTGCCTTTTGGGTGGCAAAAAATATATATAAGACAGGGTCTTATTTTTGGGGAAACACGATATGTGTGTATGTATGTATATATATATGTGTGTGTGTGTGTGTATATATACACATACATACATACACACATGCACATACACACATACACACACACAGGACCACAGCCTAATATCTTATCTGGCTTGGGATGAAGTGATGATGGGTTGGGGCTGTTATGAAAACTTTGGGTATGTTGAACCTATCTGAAGGATTAAGCAGTTTTTATCTTTGCTTTTCATCAGTTGGCATCAGAAAATTGCATCTGTCCAGAGAGAGAGAGACAGGAAAAGGTATCCAGGGGCTCTAAGCAGCCCGTGGATTATCCACTCCTGCTTTGCAGAGTTATTATAAGAAAACATGTGCCTTGATAGGCTGGTAGCTGTTAACATTTGCTCACATTTGCTGGTTAAGGGGAGAGGGGTTGCAGCACGAACAGAAAGCAACTGCTACCTGTTTTCTAAGCTAACACTGCTGGTTTGAGGGTGCTTTTCCTGCTTCTTCCGGATGCCCACTACCAACAAGAGCAATACCTGTCAGAGGTATCAGGTTATGCAGAGAGAAAGGGAAAGAGATAGAAACTGGCCCAGAGTGATTGAATCTGCGTTTTCCTAATCCGCATGCAGCACCTTAATGCCAACATCACACCGGCTTTCACAAAGGATTCCTTTCTACAAGTTTGATCGGTATAGTTTGCTCATTATTGTCCGGAAAAAAAGAGTGTTTTGCATGGAGATGCTGGGACTTGAGCCTGGAATCTACCGTATATACTCGAAATAAGCCGAGTTTTTCAGCCCATTTTTTGTGCTGAAAAACCCCCTCGGCTTATACTCGAGTCAGATTCCCTCTGAAAAAAAATGGTGTGGAGCTCCGGAGCTGGGCAGCCGCTTCCCTGCTTCCGTGTTTCCTTTGCAACTTTTAAGCATGGGGGTAATCGGAAGCAGAAAAGTTCTTGCATGAGGATATATTGTTTTTCTTTTTTAACTGTTTTTAGGGGGAAAGACCCACCGCCATGTGAGAATGCTCAGACACGAAATCTATCCACCCGAAAATAAGTGTGGGAGGGGGATTTTTAACAGAGGGAAGATGTAGGGAGAAGGCAAAAGCGACGGAAGATCCTTCAGGGGAAACTGAGGGGGAGACTCACCCTTGGTCCAGATGAGCCCCTTCCCCGCCCCTAAGGAAGCAGAGGCAGCCAGCAAGGGCAGGCAAGCCCCACTTCACGGATCTCCGTCCGTCTCGCCTCCCACCCACCCACCCAAAGCCACGAAGTCCCCCAATCGCGCAGCCCAGAATCGCCTCTCCCCTTAGGGGCAGCAAGGACGCCCGTGTTTCCCGAGACAAGAAGCTCCACCGTGCAATGAAAGCGCCCTGGCTCTAGGCTCGCGGGCTCAGAAACAACGCTGAGCCGAGGTCGCCTGCTCCGCTCAGCTGCTTTCCAGCCCCAGCTGCTTTCAGTCCGCCGGGAGGAAGGGGAGGAGGTGGTGGTGGCGGCTGCGTTTTTCTGAGCTCTAGGCTCTAGGCTCTAGGGCTCAGAAAACAATGCAAGCTGAGGTCGCTGGCCCGCCAGCTTCGCTTCCTCCTCCTCCCGAGCGGACTGAAAGCAGCTGGGGCTGAGGAAATGAAGCTGAGCGGAGCCGGCGACCTCGGCTCACGTTGTTTTCTGAGCCCGCGAGCCTAGAGCCTAGAGCTCAGAAAACAACGCGAGCCGCCGCCACCACCTCCTCCCCTCCTCCCGAGCGGACTGAAAGCAGCTGGGGCTGAGGAAACGAAGTTGAGCGGAGCTGAGACTCCGCTCAGCCGTTGTTTTCTGAGCCTAGAGCCTAGAGCTCAGAAAACAACGTGAGCCGCCGCCACCTCCTCCCCTCCTCCCGAGCGGACTGAAAGAGCTGGGGCTGAGGAAACGAAGCTGAGCGGAGCCAAAGCGACCTCGGCTCGCGTTGTTTTCTGAGCCCGCGAGCCTAGAGCCAGGGCGCTTTCATTGCACGGCGGAGCTTCTTGTCTCGGGAAACACCGGGCGTCGTTGCTGCCCCGAGGGGAGGGCGATTCTGGGCTGTGCGATTGGGGGACTTCGTGGCTTTGGGTGGGTGGGTGGGTGGGAGCCAGGACGTTGACTTTAAGCGCTGCCGACCAAGTGTTTCACAAATACCAGTGGGACCTCTGTCCACCACCACCCCTCCCTCTTTTGCCTCCTTCCTTCTGATCAATCAGGTTTTCCCAGTATTTGCTCACAGCTGCGTGCTAGGCGTTGAACGCGGGATTTCTGATTCCCCTTACATGCGCGTGGATATGCCGTGGGGCGCTTTCCAAACGCCCCACGGGCAGAGAACACTGACTTTCATGATAGTGAGATCATTTCCCAAATTACTTGATTCACTAACCCAAAGAAGAAGATGTTGATGACAGTGGGAGGCAGGTCACTCTCCTTGACGAAGCAAGAGCCGTTTATGATCTCTCTTCTCCAATACAGTCAAGCCCTTTCAGCATGCGCGATCCGCCCGCCGCTTAGCACTTGCAAATGCAAAAACCCCGGATTTTGCATTTGCAAGGTACAAAGCTGCGGCGGCAGATCGCGTGCTGGAAAGGGCTTGACTGTATTACGGGAGAGAGAGAGAGAGAGAGAGATCATAAGAACGGCTCTTGCTTTTTCTTGCAAGGGAGAGAGTGACTCCTGCCTCCCACTGTCATCATCATCTTCTTTTGGGTTAGTGAATCAATTAAACCTTTCATGATAGTGATATCGCTTTCCCAAATTTCCCTTAAATCAGGGAAGAAATCACAAAAAACCTTTGGACTGAGAATAAGTTCTGTTCCTACGATGCCATTTTTGTTCACTGCAGTGTGAAAAGTGTGAAAAACACACTTCTTTTTCTTCATCTTCTTGTTCCCTATTTACTGGTCTCTTTCAAAGAGGAAATTGTGAACATCAAACTTATTCTCAACTGTCCTAGTGAAAGTTTTTATTGGTATCTATTTTTATTTTTGAAATTTACCAGTAGCTGCTGCATTTCCCACCCTCGGCTTATACTCGAGTCAATAAGTTTTCCCAGTTTTTTGTGGTAAAATTAGGTGCCTCGGCTTATATTCGGGTCGACATACTCGAGTATATACGGGTACTCTATGAAAAGCAGGGATTCTTACATTCAGAAGTAACTCCCTTTCAAGCCTCACTGTGTGTTATTCTTGTGGAAGAGTGTGCTACACATTGTTTAGGATCCTGGAGAAAGTGTGATATACATTTAACTTAAAAAAAAGAAGTGAATAACAAATAAACCTTGGAAGGAAAAAGTGATTTGGAATCTTGGTTGCCACATCTACGGCTGGCTCTCTCCAGACTGGGGAATTCTCAAAAAGATACAGTTTAGGGTTGGGGTAAGATGTATCAGAAGCCAAAGCATCCTAACTTTACGACATACAACCAGCCCAATAAAAAGTAGAATTTAAGCTTGCCTTTTGACTGGCATCCCTGCAAGCAAAGGCAAAAATGAATAAATACTAGTCTATCCGTTTTCAGGTCTTGTTCCTGGACTGCAGTTAGTTGGATGCCCAAGCATAGGACAGGATAGGACCTCCCCAGTGCATACAATTTAGGGCCTGTTAAACAAAGCAGTTTCTGGGAACAGATTAGAAAATCATAGCATGATTCACTTGGTTGAATTTGGCAAGAGAATCTGTTGTGCATACAGGTTTGCCCTGCAACATCTGTCTTTCTCTGAGATAATTCAAATGCAGGGCTTTGAAACATGTTTCCCCCCCCCTCCCTTATTTTTCCTGGTTAGAGCAATATAATTATCTCTGGAAAGTAATCCTAAACTAAGATAATAATCGTTTGCTGAAAATTGCCCTCATGAGAGTTGCAGTATGGAAAGAAGAATTTTACAACATTAAAATTAAATCTTAGCATTGTTCCTTTTAACTTTTTTTTAAACAAAATGTATTTCTAGACTTTAAGAAAGCAAGAGGAGCCTTAGAAGTAGGTGAACAAAGCTAAATAAATTTTTAAATTCAAAAAAGAGTACTGGGTCAGACTTCTTATGCAAACAGGCTTCAGTGCCCTGAATTTACTAGGTGGATTAAGAATAAATAATTAATCCAACACAGTGCTATGTAAAGAAGAGGACCTCTCTTTCTGCTGCCAGAGGATTGGGATGTATCAGATTTTTGCTGCAACTGAGAATCTTATCTTTTCTCCTGTTTCTTTTAGCTGATCAAAGAGAAACTGTTTGATCTTCTTGGCCCAGAGGAAGAAGACGGAAGCCATGATGAGAATGTGGTAAGTAGGCCCACATCCCTGCCAGGACTCACAAAAGCAGAAGCCAACATATAGCACATTGACATATTCCTTGGCAGAGTCTATTTTCAATCTGGCAGGGGAGATGACCTTAATTTCTGCACAGAGTGGCACTGGGCCTCGAGTTTATGCTTTCTGCTTCAGTAGTTTACTCTCCAATCTCAGATGCAGCAGCTTCTTGTAGTTATTCTTATGCAGAAGGCAAAGTCATTTGCATTTACTCAGAGGGTCCTTTTTTAAATTCACATTGTACAGATTGACTTCTGGCTTGACAAAAAAAGCTCTGAGTGAGCTCTGGAGCAAATGGTCATCTGTTAATTAAATAAGGGATGGGCATAAGTTAGCTCTGGATAGCTTTATTTCTAGATCTCTAGTTGACTTGCATTGGCTTGGCAGGGATTTCTGAATAATAAATCCCATTTCTGCCCTATGTAATGCTGCTTAAATGAAGAAACCTTCCAAAAGGTGGATTCCTGAGAGCCATTCAAAATCACCATTTTGCATCACTTTGTGATTAGCTCTGATCCTGATTGATTCCATATCACCTTCTCTTAAGGCAACTGACTCATTTTTTTTCTGATACTCCTCTGATTTATTGAAAATTGCTGCAAAATTGGACATTTCCTTTGAATTACTAAGAACTCTGCAAAACTTGTAGGGAATACATTTTCCCATTGGCAGAACTCTTGAGTTGCCCTGGATCTTAGACTCCTGCACCCTACTCCACCCCAGCCAATAGAAGTTCTGTGCCTGGAGCTTGTTTCTCCCTATATGTATTGGTTAAAATTCCCCCTCTCCCCCACCCCCATTTTTAGTTGATTGCAAAATTGCAGGCATGGCAGCATTTCACCTTCACAGCTCACAGGGTTTTTTTTAAATGTCACAGAGGAATGGAAACAAAGCATGTAGAAAGTTTTTGGAAAATTTTAATGCTTACTGTTTATTATACAATTTATTTTATTTCCTTTTTGCATGGACAGTGGCTATACGAGTGTGAGGGGGATTATTGCTTAGTGCAAGGGTCTCCAACCTTGGCAACTTTAAGACTTGCAGACTTCAACTCACAGAAAGCTGGCTGAGGAACTCTGGGAGTTAAAGTCCACAAGTCTTAAAGTTGCCAAGGTTGGAGACCACTGGCTTAGTGCATTAGATACCAATAGCACAATATTCTTTGGAGTCTCCCATTGAAGGGAAAAGGTGAAACCTGATTAGCTCCTGATGTTCCATGTATGTTGCTGCCTTTTGAGGTTGACAAACATGAACATTCAGACAGCATTGTTGAGGGGATTAGAAGAGGTAGAAACATTACTAATAGGAAATGGGTGAGGAATAGAAAAACAATTAAAATTAGTCTTTTTAAATCAAGTCCCTGAATGCCATTTAATTCCATCTCCGATTTCAAAATGAGACTTTTCTTACTAGCTTCAATTGACTGATTTCATAATCAACAAAATAAATGCTGCAGATCGGAAGTGTGCCCACATATCCACTTTATCTTATTGCTTCACAAACTTATTTCAAAATAATGTTATTAGTCTATTAGTTAGAAGTCTGCCTTATTCAAAATATTTGACTTTCACTGGGAAGGCATCTTATTGTTGGTTAGTTGTTTTGCTTTTCGTTTGTTTTAAGTGCATCGTAAAAGAAAAAGAGATACATATGTCTCCTTGGTAGGCTACCAAATCTGGTGTGCAAAACTCCAGATAATTATCAGATGTCCAGAAATTTTAACTATTTGCTGCCATTATTGGTTTTTGGTCTGGATTTTTACAGCCCAGATGCAATATTCCTGCTCCTGTCCCTCCTCTTCTAACAACCTGATTTGTTATAGGCAGGGCTTTAGCAATCTTACAGTTGTCATCATTGCAAGAAAGAAATTAAGAATACCTTAAAAGGTAAATGTAAAGGTTTCCCCTGCCAGTCGTGTCTGACTCTAAGGGGTGGTGCTCATCTCCGACGATTCACAGCCAAGGAGCCAGCATTGTCCGAAGACGCTTCTGTGGTCATGTGGCCAGCATGACTATGTGCCGAAGGTACACAGAACACTGTTACTTTCCCACCGAAGTGGTACCTATTTATCTACTTGCATTTACAAGCTTTTGAACTGCTAGGTTGGCAGGAGCTGGGGCCAGTAATGGAAGCTCACTCTGTCACATAGTACTTGGTCTCAAACTGCCAATCTTCCGGTCAACAAGCCCAACGTCTTAACTGCTTGGCCACCGCGCCCCTCTAAGCATACCTTATCGGCTTCAAAGAGTGATTCTTTTTATGCAACAAAAACAGTGAAATTAATTGGATATTGTAATCTTGTGTACGTCTTATCTGAGAGTAAGTTCTATTGAACTTAACAGAATTCATTTATGAGGAAACAATTGCAAAATAATCCAATCTTTATTTGGGAGTATTTTTAATTGGGTTTAAGAAGGCATGTGACTTTAGTTTTTGAAATTCTAAAAAAAATGCTCTTCAAAATTTTACACTCTCTCCCTCCCCCTATGAATCCTATTTCAAATTTCAAAGTGTAATTGTTTCCAATATCAAGCTTCACAGATATTTGTCTTCATTTGTGTGCGTGTGTCTGTGTGTGTTTCTACATGCATGTGCATGTGCATAGGTGTATATAAACCTTGCCCAAACTAAATTCTTTCACATTCCATTGATTTTAATGAGATAAATTAAAGAAGTGTTGTAACTCCAATACCAATATGAACAAGATTTAAACATTTTAAATGCATGCGTTCATGCATTTTTGCTCAAATATATGTTGTGTCATTAATAAGTCATGTCCGTACAAATACAGAATGTGATTCCCTCAGCCATCAAAACCCTTTCTGAATTTTTCCTTGGGGCTTTCAGGATTCACCATTTGAAAATGGTAGGTTGAAACACACTTGTATTTTGAGAACCGTCATGTTTAGGCAATTTATTAGGACAAGTCAGAAGTTGCAGAATAGTATGCAAGCTTTTACATTCTTCATAAAATTTAACAATCAAGACAGTAAACAAACAAACACTGGCTGGAATGCGGGGAGGAGTAGCTGGTGTTGAAGCCATCAGATCTGAATTTTATCACAACTTGAGAAAAAATATGAGATGAATAGCTTAATATAAATGGGAAATCAGCTCTATTTATATCCTTGAAATGCCTATCTTTTTGGCCTATTTTAGTAGGATATTAAAACCCCTTATAGTGATTTTAATAAAGCCTAGCATTTATGCAACATAGCAAAGCTCCTACAATATTGTATCTCTGCAAGCTATGCCAATACTGTTATCTTGGAGGTAGATAGCTAAGGCCAAAAGAAGAATGTCTGCCTAAAACTGTTTAGTGAGTTCTTAATTGAAGTAAGATTTGAAGAATGGACTTGTCCACTTATTCTCCTTTGGTCGTCTTCTCTTTTTCTCTTCACAGAGCAGGTGTGAGCCCTTGTCAAACCATTCTGCTCCCACAAGCCACACTGTGACAGTCCCACTGCAGACAACACTTGGCACGTTGGAAGAAATTGTGTGCTGACAATGCTTCCTCAGCACTATGGATGGCAGAAACTACAAATGCCAGGGAATCCTACTCAGGCTCACTAACAGGGTGGGGGAACCACTGAGGAATTCACTATGCATCCAATTGTTCTCTTTCTCTCTTCTTGCCAAAATCAGTGAAAGATTTCATGGACTCAGTTGTCTCAGCCTGTCCTACCAGGATGAGTGGAGGAGGTATAGGAAGGAGCAAGATTTATTTCCACCAGCAGACAACACATCTCAGTTTCTGAACTGGAGAAGTATGATGACCAAGGAATCATTCTTTCATAGACAGCCTACAAGTTATACAAAAGAAGTCTGCATGCCAGTCCTTTTGATGGCAGTCTCTCTTTTTCCTTACAAGCCATGTCTCCATCCAACAACTGCTCCCTTTTTCTTTTTTCTTTTGCCACAACGAAATTGGAGGTTATGGCACAGACTTTCCTGCTCAAGAGTTTACCATTATTTAACAACATCACTGCTGAATTAGAAACAAGCAATGGTCCATTTCTGAGGGTCACCATTCTTTTTTGTTGTATGCTAAATGTGACAGGGTCCCAAAAGTTCTGGTCAAATCATTGGGTGAGCCAGATCTTTGATGACCAAGGTGAGCATGCTCAAATAGAATGACTCACCCTACCTACCATTATAGACCACTTCTTAAATGCAGGCACCCACGAACGCAACAGCCCCATTGACACTAGTTAGCCATACAGCTACTGTCTTGTCTAGATTGGCGTGTAATGCAACATATGTGTGTCCCAGGATTGGGGGATGTGGGGTCCAGTTACCTTTCTGACTTGCCCTGCTTCCTCATTCTTAACAGCACTATTAAAGGTGATCTTGTGGAAGGGGATAAACTGTCATTTCTGCTTATTCCACCTCTGTGGATGTTTTACTACAACTTGGGAACTATCAGCGTTAAAAAGAGTAAAAATAAACTATTTTAGACTGTTTATAAGCAATGTTTTAGCAGTTTCCAGAGTGATAACTCTGGTAGATTGTTTAAGTCGTATTGTAGACCATTGACTGGGCCCAAATCTTTGGCTTGAACAATACATGTAAAATAATCACACAAACTATATTCATACAACATATTAAGTCACAACATGGATGGCTAGTTTACAGTTCAGGGTATGATATGCCCAATCATCCTGTTAAAGGAAACTACACAATTTTTATGGACTATATTTTATAATATCTCTACAATATTATCTTGAGATAGATTATATATACATTTCTATAACAAGTAGTTAAATGGAACCTAAATGCAGAAGATTCAAGCAATTGTAATTATGGGGGTATTATTTGCACATTTGTCTTTTGTGTAGAAACTGATCTGTGTATCCTATTCAGAATGTAGTAAAGTAGCACTTTTAAACAATGGCATAAGTGACATCGGAAGATAAGTAATAGTTCATTCATGTTATGAATGATGCTATTAAGTTCTGTAACGCTCATCCTAAAATAAATACTGAGACTCTGTATATTTATCAACTGATCAATGAAATATATAGTATCTTTGTCACTCAACAGACTGGAAATGTAAATGCCCTAAACAAGAATGAAGTTATCATTGTCTGCATCTTCTGCATTTTATTGTCTTCCAACCACAGTGTTTTCTATTTCCATCGATGCCTTCGGTTAAATATGTGCATATTTGAATCTCACAGTATACTGGAGGTATCTAATGAAACAGACTTACTCTGCAAAATCTAATGTCACATTGTTTTAGCATTTTGGTTGCTTTTTGTCCATTTTTTTTTTCTGAGCAGTCCTGCAGCCAGACACAGTGACGTTACTGCTAACTAATGACATCTTCCTGGTTGTGTGAGGGCCAACTACACCCACCCTTGTGGGTTTTATTATTTTATAAGTTTCAGCAGGATCTACACCGAAGCACCTTCTATATAATACAGAGTTCCCTAATGACTGCTCAATGAGAATATGATCAGTGAATGGTGTTAACATCCATTCTGAGTCAAAGCTACTTGGAATGCAAATTATCTCCAGGGGAGAATAAAACTAGCATGCTTATGATGATCTCACTGAGAGCAGTTGCAAAACAACTTCACTAGAAGTGTAGGTGTGGCCACGAGCCAGAGGTGAATCCTTATTCCTGTCAAAGACAGAATATGGCTTTGGCTCTGAAGGAATCTATTAACTATGATATATGCTACGTTATTGCTAAAGAAGTAAACATTTATCTATGGGATGGAGAAGGGACTGGGGAGCAAAAAAAAAAAAAAAAGCCAATGCTGAGATGTGTGTGACATCATCATGTACTGTAAACACTGTGAATGACATCCTGTAATGCTGGCATTTGCATAACAATGCATCCTTTTGCAATCATGTTTTTCTGCAAATATTGATGTCTCTGCTTTTAAGGGTCCCATGGGAACATCACTTTTAAACACAGAAATTACATCATCTCACCTCCAAATTTATGAGATGAGGATGAGCCATATATCTTGAAACCAGGCAAAATTGGTGTGTGTTGGGGGGGGGGTGTTACAAGAAGGAATACATAGTTACACGCTTTTAGCGTTATATCTGGCATATTATTCCTTTTTGTTGTTGTTGGCAATCAGTCTCTGGTTCAAGTCTTTGCCCTAATTTACTCCAAAACAGTATAAAAGGTGACATGGTGATGAAGGTGATGGAGGTGACAGGAATAGTCCCTCCTAGTGAAAGGGTCTTTGGGTGCTCTCAGGTCATAAAAGGGCCAGAGGAATACAGCGTGGGGCAGCAAGATCAAGATGCCTTTCTGCTGCCCCCTTCCCTCTGGTGCCTATACAGTTTCCTAAGTGGATCTTGCCAGCTATTCAAAAGATAATCTGGTTAGTTTTACAGTACTTATAGAACTTTCTATTTCCCTTACTCTATCTCCCTTTCTTCCCTTCATCCCTTTCTCTCTCTCTCTCTCCCTCCCTCTCCCTCCCTCTCTTCCTCTCTCTCCCTCTCCCTCCCCCCCTCTCTCTCTTTCTCTCAGGCATAAGCATTCCAGTCAAACAAATCAAAAGCTGAGGATAGGCACTGCTGTGAAACGCCACATCCAATTCCAAGCCAATTAGCAGGATTTTGTTTTCATTCTACCACAGCTCTATCCAACAATAACAACAGCAAAATCTAAAGTCAGATTTCAGTGCAGCTGTCAAAAGAATTCAGCTATGTCCATTTATCTTCATTGTCTTTACATTACAGACTAAGCACAATGAAAAAAAGGCCACTTCCCCATGTTGAGCCCATGTAATATATTAATAGATAATTGGGTCTAAAATGCCATCTTCTTATGACTCAAAAATCAGGAAAGAAAGAGAATTTGTTCTGTTTCCAAAGTGTCTCTTCACGGAGTAGATTTAACTCCATTTCAAGAAAGTGGGTCATTTATTCAGTGATCAACTTTGGCTTTAGAAAAATGCCAAGCAAAACATTAAATAAAAGAGGAATTTGCAAAATAGGTAACTATGAATTCAATCTACAAAACATTCCTGTCCAATTACAGAAATGCCAATACTTCCTTAATGTAACTTTTAAGAAAGTAACATCCTAAGCGGGGAGAGGGCATTTCAGACAACTTCAGATGCCAGATATTTGAAGGATATGCTAATTGTAAATTCCTCAATCTGTAAGAGACGAAATGCCATCTCCTAGTCTCTACTTTGCTTTTACATTGGACCCTCCTTTGGATCATATCTGGAAGCAAGTGGAGCGGTCAGTGCTATCAGGCTGGCTTTTCTTCTAAAACTGGAGAAACAGGTGTGTGAAAGGGCTTCTAAGAATGGATCCCACTTCTCTCTTATACTTGGAACTCGACAAAACATGACTGAGAACACTGCCCAAAAGTGTGTCTCAAGATTCTACAGCAGGGGTGTCAAACACGGCTGTAGCGTGACCTATCGGGACTTTTTTCCCCTTCATTAAACCGGGCGTGGCTAACGCTTGACGCATCTGGCCCATGGGACGGGAGTTTGACAGCTCTGTTCTAGAGTAAAAATGAGGTGGTCTTATCATACAATTTCCACCTCCAAACTAAACCTTTTATGTCTATGGAGATTCTCAGTCATCCAGGTCAGATTGTCTCAAAGGCAACTGGACTATGTTTTTTTCCGTAAGGAAATTTCCTTTTGAAAACACACCTTTGAGTAAAACCTTTATATCACTTTCCTGAGGACCTTTTGATGAATTCCTATTACCCATATGTTACTGTAACACTTATTTAAATAGATGATATATTGCTAGATAATAAAGAGCCTCTTTGTTCATAGTCTGACTACCTTTCCACGATGAATTAAAAGTTCAGGCTTTTCCACAAATTTTATTCACTTCTGAAATTCAGTGTAGAGAAAAGTAAAATCCTACACTTAGGCAAGAAAAACCAAAAGTACACATATAGACTGGGTGAAACCAGGCTCAATAGCAGTGACTATGAGAGGGATCTTGGAGTCTTAGTGGACAACCAGCTAAATATGAGCCAGCAGTGTGCAGCAGCAGCCAAAAAAGCTAATGCAATCCTAAATTGTATTAACAGAGGGATACAATCAAGATCAAGGGAAGTACTAATACCATTCTATAAAGCCTTAGTAAGACCACACCTAGAGTACTGCATCCAGTTTTGTTCACCACATTATAAAAAAGATGTTGAGACTCTAGAAAAAGTACAGAGAAGAGCAACCAGGCTGATTAGGGGACTGGAGGCTAAAACATACAATGAACGGTTGCAGAAACGGGGCTTGGCTAGTCTAGTAAAGAGAAGGACCAGGGGAGACATGATAGCGGTCTTCCAATATTTGAGGGGCTGCTACAGAGAGGAAGGGGTCAAGCTATTTTCTAAAGCACCTGTAGGCCAGACAAGGAATAATGGATGGAAACTGAACAAGGAGAGATTTAATCTGGAAACAAGGAGAAACTTTCTGACAGAACAATCAACCAATGGAACAGCTTGCCCTCGGAAGTTGTGGGAGCACCATCACTTGAGACTTTCAAGAAGAGATTGGACTGCCATTTGTCAGAAATGGGGTAGGGTCTCCCGCTTGGGCAGTGGGTTGGACTAGATGACCTACAAGGTCCCTTCCAACTCTGATTATCTGTTATCTGTTCTACAAGGACCTCATATGGATGCTGCTATTCATATGGTGCAAGCAAAGAATGATAGTTATTTTACTGCCCATTCCAGGAACAGATCATTGATGGAAAGCCACTCCTTTACTGTAATTAGGCCCTTGTTAGTTCAGGCAATCTAGAATTGTATGCAGGTAGATCAATGAATAATACAGCACAAGAGAGTAATAGGGAGAATGACATCCCTCGGCTGCATCTGGCATAGGATGCAGGTGGGCCATTGGAAATTCTTGTGCCTCACAGGTGGGGGCAAAGACCATTTTTTTCCTGATTCTATAAGTGAAATGGGGAGGTATACACAATATAGTTTGATGAAATTGATTTTTTTTAAATCAATTTTAAAGCCTGTGAGAATTAAAACTCAAGGCTGACTGTTAAAATTTCCTGCATGCCCTTTTTATTGGATTGTTTATTTAGACCAGGGGTGTCAAACTCAAGGCCCGTAGACTGAATCTGTGGGCAAAAGACTGGCCCGCAGTTTCTCTGCCAGTGAAAAAGGAGCTTGGGAAGGCTGCACACAGCCATCCCAAGGCCCGTTTTCAGCCTGGACGGCTTCCTGCAGCCCTCTGCCAGCGAAAACTGAGGCTGGGGGGAGGGAGATGGAAATAGAGCAAGGAAGGAAAAAGAAGGAAAGAGGGGAAGGAAGGAGAATGAAGAGGGAAGGAAAAGGAAGGAAGGAAGGAAAGAAGGAAGGAAGGAAGGAAGGAAGGAAGGAAGGTCCTGTTTTAGCACTTGGTCACCAGCAGATGACAAGGCTCCTCTGGAGGACAAGGGTTTGGTGCTCTCCCTGGTGTTGCCTTCCTCCACTAGACACAATCGATCCCTTCAGCCCTGCCCGGGCCACCATAGATACACCTGACATGAGTGATGTCGATCTGGCCATGCCCACCTGGCCTTGATGCATCCCACAATGAAATCAAGTTTGACACATCCTGATTTAGACATACATATGCCTCTCCCAAGTCCCTACCAGTTTGTTGTATCTCTAATTATATATTATTACAGGCTAGTTATTTATAAGGTTGGAGGTAAGATTTGCTCATTTCTATGTCATACAGAGAGATTGGAGCAGCAAATTTAATGCCAGCCAAACAAGTTTACAACTCAGCTATTATGTGGTTTCTCTCAGGCCAATGAAGCCATTCTGTCCATTTGAATACTACATTGTAGTAATTTGGAAAGTGATGCAAATATGAACTTTCTGAAAATCTTGGGGTATAATTCCTCTTTATTGTATTTATTTATTAAATTTGTATACTGCCTTACTTATAATTTCCTATTAGGACTTCAGCCTTTGTTCTAAGAAGCTGCTTCATGTAAATATAACACTTTACTACAATTCTTTAACATAGCTGTTTGCTTTTCTTGGGATCCATTGCAGGTGAAGAGATAATTTTAGAAAGAAGATGTGTCTGGTTTAAAGAACTGCAGGCAGGCACTAGGTTTGCATTTCCATATACCTCAAAGCCTATCTGATTCACCATACAATCCTATTACTTATCAGACTTTTCTTATGTTAGTAAATATATAGTCTTCTTTGACATCAGATCCCTTTCAGAATTCTCCAAACCAGGAATTTTAGTTCTTGAATTACCAAACCAGGATAAATTCCCTGCCACTTCATCTAACCCCAAAAACCATATCTTATAATTGAAGCACTCCTCACCAGTCCCAGGAATCCTTAAAATGTCCTGTGAATGCTTCCCCTTACCCACCCCTTGATTCAGACTCATTAAAAAGTCCATTAGTTTCATGCAACCAATTTAAACTCCCAATGAGAAATCATCTCTGTCCCACTATTCTTGGAAAGGAATTTAAAAAAACATAAAACACCGTGATTAGAGATGCCCAAATGTTTAATCAAATAATGAGGTTTTAAGTGAGGAATGGGGAAAATAGAAATAGGCAGGCTGTATTCTGAATGTTCTTTCATAGGCATCTTTTGCCCCCTAAAGGAACTGGTGTTACCTTCAGAATCATATAGCAGAAAATCTTTTGAGTTTTATGTTCCCCTTCTTTAACACCATCCTCTTAACCTCAAGCATTTCTATGATGCATGGCTTGTTTAAAAACCATGTAGACACACTCTTGTTGTTGAATACTAGAAATTGCTGAAGAAAAAATAAATTTAAAAACAATATCTTATAAGACAAAGCAGAGACAAAATGAACAACAATGCTTATTTTCTATTGCTTTTGCTTTGCCTTTTGGAGAAGGAAGCTGCAATGCCAGCCCTACCATTAGGACATCTGGTCACAAATGCTGGAGAGGCAAGGTTTGCAGAAGTTGTTCACCATTACCCCAATATAAACAAGAGTAAGCTACATGTAAAATACTTCAGGATTAAATTCAGCAAAAGTAAAAAGAGAGAAAAAGAGAGAAAATTGTAATAAGCATAGATAATAATATTGTAATTTGCAGGAAATATTTATATTGACAGTTATCGCAGATCTTTTGGTTTGAAGAATTCGTATTTCTAGAAAAAATATTACAAACAATGGGAGATCTTTGCTGTTCTATTGAATTGGAAACAAACTTTTCCTCTTAATACTCACTGCATATTTGTTGCAACTGTGTATCTTAACATGATTGTTGTGGTTTTAAACTGATCTGTGTCAATGGCTCTCAGACAGCAATGCAATCCATCAAATTAATAAAAAGATGAACCTTCCTTTAAATCAAGTTTAGCTCTTATTGGCTATGTTTTCATGTGGATGGGGTTTGCTCAGGAACAATGTAGAAATGGTTTATCATTCCCTTCTTCTGGGATATTAGTTTAGTTTACAACCCTAGACTTTTCTTTGGGCGATTCAGGCCCAAAAATACAACAAGAAAAGCAGTTTGCTTCAAAAATAATAAATCCTTGTCTCCAGTGTCCATAGTGGATTGATGGATCCACTAGAAGTAGTGGATTGAAGGATGTGGCACCATTTTTTCCTGGCAATATCATATGCAATCCAAAAGATCCTTTCAGGCTGAAGTTTTGGTAAATTATGGACTAAGGAACATGTCTACCTGCTTTGTTCTCTCAAGGTGGTATTTGAAGGGACTACTTCATCTCAGAGAAGCCCTTTCTATGCATTTTCATACCTGATTTCTCATAAAACTGCATTTTCTCCAGCTGAACTAAGAAATCTGTCAAACAGGCTTTGGATTTAGGAAAGAGCTGTGAGGTCCAACTAATCTGTTCACTTCTTTGTGACACTGATGAATAGGACCCTGTAAACTGAGTGAAGTAGCACTGGGACTGGATTAATCTTTCCCTTTGCAACACTAGGATCTGTCGCTATTTCAACACATTCAAGGACATTTTTCTTTATCTCTAGATAATTTTTTATTTTCAGGAAAGACAAAGTAACTCTCCAACTAGTTATGAGCCAGATGCAAGAATTGTAATTCTGGGGAGAGGATTGAATTAATCAACACTACAGAGATGTTGATTTTTTAAAAATCATGTGCAAGGCAGATCCATACACATTTCTTTGGCAATAAAAAGAATGAAAGAATGAGAATGTTGATGATGATTCTTAGTATTCAACAGTGAGCAAATATGATGGAAATTGGACTTCACTAACATCTTGTAGGCTGCAGATTTCCTGCCTCTGCAACATCTGTGATTCTCCAGCTGGAGCCCCACGAGTTTATCTTACAATAACCATCCACTACCAGAATAGAATATTTCAAAAAGAGCCTTTTCATTGTTTGTAAGATGGAAGTTTGCCAGCAAATGTTTGGAGGAAAAATCTGCTTGGTTTCTGTTATTTAGATAAATTCAGTATCCCTATGTGGGCAAAATGGATGCTGCAGAAGTGATGGGAAGCAAATACAGGTAATCCTCAATTACAATTGCAACCAGAATTTCTGTTGCTAAGTAAAATGGTTAAGTGAGCTGTGTCTAATTTTATAACTGTTTACCATCATTGTTAAGTGAATCATGGCAGTTAGGTGAATCACAGGACTTTTAAGTGAATCCAACTTCTGAGTTTGTTTGTGGGAAACTGGTTGATCACAAATGATGATCAAGTAACCCCAGGACAATGCATTTGGAAATAATGCTAATGATAATACTAATGCTAATGCTAATAATAATGCTAATAATAATGTTAATGCTAACGCTAATAATGCTAATAATAATGCTAATGCTAATGGTAATAATAATAAAAATAAATTAAATGCAATTAAATTAATGATAATACTAAATTAAATGCATTTGGAAATAATGCCAAGTACCTAAATTTTGATCACATGGCCATGAGGGTGCCAACTGAAAGTGCAAGCACCAGTTGTAAGTTACTTTTCTATAGTGGCATTGTAACTTTGGTCAATAAACAATGCCTTTAAGTTGAGGACTATTTGTAACTAATGGGTGAAATTGATTCCTGATTGTCAAACTGATAGCAGAACTTTACAATGTAAACATTCCTAGCCTGCAAATTAGCATTAAGTAAGGAACAGAACACTTGAAATCAACTTCGTATTTGAAGCAGTTGGAAGCCAATGACTGTTCATGTAACTTGTTAAGCCAAATGCATGCCAAAACTTCAGAAAATGCCTACCTTAATTCTGCTGGCATGTCACACACATATTCTACCCTGGTCAAAAGAGACTTCTCCAGACCTCATCTCAAAATTCTCCTCTCTGGATTCCATGGGATTTGCACACAAAGGACCTGCTCTCAAGGATCCTTTGAAGCTTCAGAAAATTACATAAGACACTTGCATGATTTTCAGAAGCCTCAGAGCCCCCACAAAGCAAGGCTTTCTCACAGAACTTTTGGAAGCCTGGTGTGTAATCAAAAAATATCATGACTGTCACCTGTGACATATGTGTCATAGGTTCATCACATAACCAAACCAAGTACTACTCATCTCGTTTGCTTAAGTTGACATATGTGCGGTATCATTACAAGAAAATTCTTCTTGTATCCATGATAGCTATGCTACTGAAAGATTTGAGTCAACATCAGCATCCCCTATCCTAACATTTTGCAGATGTGTGAAATTACATCTGTTATTATCCCTAGAATTCCAGGTTATGATTAATAGCAATTCTATTTGTAAACCACCTATTGCCACCTTTGAGTGAGAAGAGTAACATATGAGATAATTAAATAAACACACAAACAAACAGAGAAGAAAGAAGAAAGAAAAGGAAGGATGGAAAGAAAGGGAAGAAAAAGGAAGAAAGAAGAAGAAAGAAAGAAAGAAAGAAAGAAAGAAAGAAAGAAAGAAAGAAAGAAAGAAAGAAAGAAAGAAAGAAAGAAAGAAAGAAAGAAAGAAAGAAAGACTCCAACAACTCTTTAGGGGCCAAAATTGGGGAATATAGTGTAATAGGTACAATTTTGACTTGAAGCTGGGAAAACTGAATTCAAAATCTCTGGTAGGAAATGAAGCTCACTGTTTGAACCAGCCACTTTTCTCAGCCTAAACTATAGAAGTTTTAAATGTAAGTGCTTTGCAAAATGGAAGATTGCAACTATTTAGCATATTTCTGTGTAAGTCTTCACATAGTAAAAAGTGATTTACAAACATAAATCTCAGCAGATTCAGCAGATATAAAAGTGGACATCAGTTGGATCAGATTAATGGACTCTGTAGAACCATATCCCATTTCCAAGCACCATATACTTCCCAGAAGATGCTTCCTTTAGCACCTGGACAAACAAGTTGTAATACAATACTAGGGTATATAATGAAAACTTGTTTCAGTCCAAGTAATTCTATTTGTTCTTTTCTTCCTCTTCTTCCTTGCCTGAATTATCTTCTATTAACTGCAGTTTTCTTTCTTTCTTTTTCTTCCCATCCAACATCAGCCTTCCATTCCCAATGAGCATATTCACTCCCCCTTTTTGCCTTTAATATGCTTGAAAAGTCAGTTTATTTGTTTATTTATTTTTTTAAAAAAAGACAAAAGTATTGCAGTTGAGAATGTAAAGCTAACAGCTCCTCCTGCTGGCTTGGAACAACTAGCATTGGCTGGACAGTTTGATAACTGTACTTGGCATCCTCTTTTTATTTCTGCAATTGTCTGCAGCTCTTTCCTTATCCCCTGGCTTCTTACTGTGTGGGTATTTTTCTTCTAGGAAGAGAATCAGCACCAGATGACTTGAAGTTGAACAGTTAAGTCACTTTGATATTGGATGCAGGGACTTGCTTTTTCTTCAAGTTTCTGGGAATATTAAAATTACCTTCTCCAGAAGATGGGAAAGCTGTTTTCTTCTTTTTTTCCCTTCTTCTCCTTTTTCCCCTCAGCATGGATAGGTCCTCATTTTAGAACTATAATTGGTCCCTTGGTCAAACTGACTGAAAATCATGAATATGTAGCAGTTTAGCAATATTTAGACAATAAATTCCTAACTTCTGAAGGAAGGGAAGGAGCTAGCCAAAAGACTCTCATGAACAAATAATATCGGATCAGGGAAGACACAAGTTTAAGTCTTCCATTGGACAAAAAGAACCCTGCTGTTGGTTGACCTTGAGCCAGTCATCTCTTACCCAATCTATCTCCTGAAGCTAGTGGACAAAACTGTATTGTGGGGCATTGGCGAGTGTTGTGTAATGCATAACATGTCAGGCTTGAATTAAGATGGACCTGGATTCACTTCTCTAGTCAATCATCATTCTTCACCTACATTTCTCCATTCAATCATTATTTTGATGGTAGTCATTTGTGTTAAAACTGCATTTAAAAAAGAGACAAACTAATTCCAGGGTTTAGTGATGCTCCTCCAGATACCATAGCTATAGGTTTGCATCTTGCCTGTACTTCAGTTTGTTAAAGCAACCCTTTCTCTGCTACTCTGGTGTGGCCAGTAAGAGGATCACTAAACATTTTTGACAGAGGAAATGCCACTTTATTGATCCATAATATGTCAGAAGCCAAGGATAAGCTCATCAACCACATACACCTGCAAATCTTTAGGTTCAAAAGCCCCACAAAGTATTAAGTGGTGTCCTGGGAGAGATAAAAAAGGCAGGCACGTAATATGGGCCTGCGTGTCTGGAGTTCCTGATTTTGAAAATTTGTTGTTTTCCTTCTGAACCTGACACATTGGATCACTTTCCAACATTACCAGTGAGCCTGTTGTGGATCACCTGGTTCTCTTCCGGCTACCCCACTGCTTCTTTGGATTGAATGGCAAGATTGTCTCCCAATTCTAGAATCCTAGGACTGTCTATTTCCAACTTGCTCTAATTAACTTGCTCACTTTCATAAAAATGTATTTGAGTTAATTTACATTACAAACAGCCATGGGTTTTATATTCTTTAACTTTACATATTATAACTCTAATAAATAAATAAATACAAAAAAGCTACAATCATAAAATTATAAAAGTAGGACTAAGGGAGTCATTGGGGTTAAAACTGCATCTTCAAACTGGAAAAATGAAAATTGGATTCAGCAAGCTGTCTTTTCAAGTGGCAGGTGAAATATATGACAAGATTGTTCCACAACCAATAATCCACTTTTAGAAAAAAGCTTCACAATCTGATACTTAAATAAAAGCTAAGTTAATCCATCAGAGAGATTAATGCAAAACCTTGCTTTTTGAGATATACCTGTTCTGCACGCTCTACAAATATTTCTTTTGAGAATAACTTTTCATTTAATGAAAAACTGAGAGAAGAGCTTTAAAATAACTTGGAATATTTTCTCATGGCTATGTTAATTTTTCTTGAATTGGAGCAGAGGTGTTCACAAGATATGGTCAAGAAAAGAGAATAGGGATGGGTGCAGTGAAAGTTCTGCCTTTTTTATGTGTGTCCCTTGATCAACAGAAATATTGCTATAAACTGTACCATCTCCATTACTGATCTTTATTGTGCCAGGGAGTAGTAGATACCACCCTTAATAGTACTGGGAGTAATGCTACCCTTACAATTGTGATGTGCAATAGCTTCGAAACAGCAGCTAGTGGATTTTCCATCTCTGTTTCCTCTCCCAGCCAGCAGGAAAAAGTTTTACTTACTAACAGGGAAATAAACATCAACTGCTCTTCAGAAAGGATATGTTTCAGGGACAATATGTTCTGTCTTCCTTCATCATGGTTCCCACCAGCCAGGATGTCAGAATATTTTGTTTTATTTTATTGGGCAGAGGCCTATTGATTTCCTGGGTGCTGAGTAAACCCTCTATCCAAACAAAATCCCAAGTTTTTCCTCCTCTTAATATATAGCATCATTTCCACTTATTAAGTTGCAATCTATATGATCTTTACTGAATCTCTCAAAAAATAAAAATAAATTGGTATGTCTCTACAGTAAATTAAGCAATATGAACTTTCAAATATATGGTTATCGTAATCTTTGCCACATTTACTCAGAAATAAGAGTATAAAACACCCACCCACACCCACACACCAACCCCCCATGCCCATTCGTTCCTTCTATACTTGCAAAGCATCCTTGCCTTCACTATGCCTGTTTGTTGATTTACCTATTGTCTTTTGATTTGTATTTTAATATTTCTCCTGTTTTTTAATTCCATCCAACCTTCCCCTTCCTTGCATCCCATATATTTTTTCCACATATATTTGTTTTCTGATTCCATTTTTGTCATCTATTTCAAGCTGCTCTCACATCCATTGTGTCCAATTTCTATTTTTATTGTTGGAAGATTAATTTAATTATTAATTTGCATTCAACTGCATTCAAACTGTTTTCACTTCTTTATTTTCTTTTACGTATATCATTTCCCCCTACAACCACTTTTAACACTACCAAGTAATTCAGAATCTCTTATCACTTTTACATCCTTCATTAATTCTCTTGAGTTTCATCATAACCAATCAAATCAATCATGTTCTTCAAATCATTTATTCTCCATGTGTACTCATGAAGAGACATATGCTTACATCATACATTTGAAGCAAACATGCATTTTTCTAAGCAGGTACCCAACACACTATCACTGTCCTTATTCATGGATTTTCAAATGGCTCAGTCAATCTGCAAACACTTGTCTTGACCTCCCATCCATTCATGTCACTCCCTGCCATAGCATTTATTTAAAAAGTTGCACATATTTCCCCAAAACTCATCTTTAGTTCTTCTACTACAATATGCAAATTATCACCAACTTACACATTCTTATTTCATTCTGAATCCACAATATTTTAAAAAATATCTGTTCATGTTTTCTGACATGTCAGTCATAATTATGTCACTAATAATTAAACGTCTACCTTCTCTTATCTGTGTGCATTAATCAATTCCGGTCCATATGATCAGATTATCTTTCTTCAAAGCAATTACATCTCTTCTGATTCTCTTTGTTATACAGATAAAAATAGGTTCATCTCATTTGCACTCACTTTACTATTTACTTCTTTTACATTCCACATTACAATCTTCCATATGCCAGTTTTGCCAACAGATAAGCCCATACTTACCGACTTTGCCATTCATCATGATTTTGATCTATCATGATTTTTGAGTAGCATATTTTAGATTAGGTTGAGTCATGATACAGCCTGAAAACATAACAGAGGAAGCATTCCCTGATAATAGTGAAGATAATGCCAGTGAATTGGGACATATTTTATTAGTATGCACCAGGTACAGCCCAAACAAAATTATTCCCAAGAATATTCCTGCTTTTCTACATATAAATTAGGATCTCTAACCTAGAAACTCCTTACAAACCTACAAGCTATTGCCATCATCGGCTAATACATTTGATATGAATATGACCCATATCCTTTGTATTTTCAACATAGATCATCCCATGACCAGTAGGCTGTTTGAAAAGGATGCACATGCCTTAGCAATTCTCCTATGGGGCTCCCCAAATTGAGAACAAAATTATCCTGCATGATTTTAATTCTGCCTCTTTTGAACAAGAGAGCAAATTGTAGGTTTCGCTTCTAAATTATTTTGCCTTTAAGTCTTTCCACTCTTCCAAGTTAAGATGTTTTTCCCCATGGTGTATCAGACTTTAGGTCTATCCTTGTGCCTGCCTAATCCAACAATCCACTTAATCAGACAGCCATCTTTTCCTTAGTGAAAAATAACCTTATTAGGAGACAGGTTAATTTAGAACAGAAGAAACAAAGCAAAACTCAGAAAATCTTCCTCAGCTACACTTCTGTAAAGTGAGACGGGAGAAATATGGTCTTTTTGAGGCAAAGAATAGATTCACAGGTTGTGGAAGGAGCAAAAAACCTCCCAATGAACAAGTCATAAAAGCAGAAATTGTGATTTAATTGAATTTATGCCATAACATTATATAGCCTCCCAGTTCTATGACTCTTGTGCAAGAAGCCCTCAAGGCATATATAGTATCACTCCTGGTGATAGTCTATTCACTTATCTCCTTGTTCTGCCTAAGCTTATTTTTTTCAGCTAATTAGCAATTCTCCCCTAACTTGTACCAGTGTAGTAATGCTGGCTGATACTGCAGAATATTTTCAGTTCCTGGAAAAACTCTGCCTAATTAGGGGGAACACTGTACAATTATAAAAGGATAGATCAATTTTTTATCTGATTTTCATTTTTCTGAAGTGCACACTACCTTACCTTATTTGATTGGAAAAGTTTGCATTTAATCTTTCTAGAACAGAGTCTCAACAGAAGAGGTTGATGACATCAGATCTCATTAAACAATTCAACATTGTAACGGGATGGTCAAATAGGTTTGTGGTGGAGCAGGAGTTTTTCTGGAAAGGTGAGACTCTACACACTTTCTTTCTTCACACAAGTGGGACCAAATGGGAAAGACTGCAACAATGAAGCTGTTACGGCCAATCTCTTTAACACATTCTTCAGTTCAGTCTTTGTAAACAACAATGATTCATGCCCCACATTTCCTAATCGCACCACAACTAACTGTAATGACCTACTACATATTGACTTTACAGAAGATAATGCAGAAAAGGCACTACGAAACATAAAACCATCCCTATCTATTGGCCCCGATGGATTATGTGCATACTTCTTTAAAAAGCTCTCCTCTGCCATAGCGGAACCCCTAAGCATTATATATGAGATATCATTCAGAACCAGCTCCTTACCAAACCTATGGTCCTCAGCTACAGTCATCCCTATCTTCAAAAAAGGTGACCCCAGCCTGGTTGGAAACTACACACCAATCTCATGGTGTTGTGTCACGTGCAAAGTCATGGAATCAATCATTAACCAATTCATCATTCTCCACTTAGAGTCAAACAACCTACTCTCCAAAAAACAATTTGGTTTCAGGAAAAAATTGTCCTGCAATCTACAACTCCTACACTGCAAAAACATATGGACTACTCTACTTGACCAGGGTAAAGCTATAGACGCAATTTATGTAGACTTCTGCAAAGCCTTTGATTCAGTGGTACACGACAAACTACTGTTAAAACTAAACTCTTACAGCATTTCTGGATCTCTCCATAAGTGGATTACTGCATTCCTGTCAAACAGGCAACAAATAGTAAAAAGCGCTATATCAAACCCTGCTCCAGTTAATAGCAGTGTCCCCCAAGGCAGCGTTCTAGGACCCACACTCTTTATACTCTATATAAATAACCTTTACGATCACCTTATAAGCAACTGCGTCCTCTTTGTGGATGACGTAAAACTATTCAACACCACTGACAATGCTACTATCCTTCAAAGCGACCTTGATTATGAATGGTCAAACATCTGGCAACTCCAAATCTTGACCAACAAATGCTTTGTCCTACACATTGGTAAAAAAAATCAGTACACCAAATACAAACTAGGCGGATATGACCTTGTTGATGATCCTCACTCTGTCAAGGACCTTGGAGTTCTCATATCAAATGACCTAAGCGCCAGAGCTCACTGTAACAGCATTGCCAAAAAGGCATTAAGAGTTGTAAATCTAATCTTACGAGCTTCTCCTTCGGAAATATCAAATTGCTAACTAGAGTATACAAAACTTTTGCCAGACCAATACTTGAATACAGTTGATCAGTCTGGAGTTTGCACCCTATATCACCAGGCTTGAGATTTTGGGCTTGGACAACCTTGAACTACACCATCTACGGTTAGACTTAAGTGTAACACACACAATTATCTGCTACAATGTCCTACCAGTCAATGACTACTTCAGTTTCAACCACAACAATACAAGAGCACACAACAGATACAAACTCAATGTAAACCGCATCAAACTTGATTGCAGAAAATACAACTTCAGCAACAGAGTGGTCAATGCCTGGAATGCACTACCTGACTCTGTTGTTACATCCTCTAACCTCCACTCCTTTAACCTCAAGCTAACCACTATTGACCTCACCCCATTCCTAAAAGTTCTGTAAGGGGCGTGCATAAGTGCACCATTGTGCCTACCATCCCTGTCCTATTGTCCCCATTTATTCGTGCCTGTTTCCTGTATTCTTACTCATGTTTATACTTATATCTATTACCTTGTAAGCGATTGACAAATCAAATAAATAAATAAAGTCAATACAAGGTTGGAAGATTAAAATTCAAAACACTACCACCACTTTCCTTCATGCCGTTTGTTTACCCATTCTCTAGATGAGAAGCAGCTGCTGTGACTCCCTACAGCACACAAGGGCTATGTTCTCCCAACTACATCTTGGGGGACTGCCTTCACAGGACATGTTTTCTTGGTTAGTAGCAGCTCTCCCTCCTCACCCTCCTTTCTCTCCCCTTCTCTCTTTCTGTGTTGCATCAACCCATCCAGTTAATTCAGTGTGTGATTTAATGCTTTGTGTAAATCTAGACAACGATGGGCCAGTTCAGTAACTACTTTGAGCAAATTTTATGAACTTAGCCAGAACTTTTGAGCAGACAAGCTGTTTCATAAAGGAAGAGAGCTTAGCTGTTTGGGTGGTATACCCATGTTTTTCCCAGTTGGGACCAGCCAAAATCTAGCTAAGGATAATCAAGCCAAAATGTGCTGCACTCAGACAACTGGTAGATAACTTGTTTTATTTCTTCTGCCAACCCCTTTCTTTAACAAATATTATGTCTTAGAAAACAACCTTATTTTCACATGGGAAACAGGCCAATGTCTATCTGGAAAATATACCCTCCCAATCCATTTGTATTTGACAAGCATACTTGAATGGCAAAAATCTAAAAATAAAATCAAGTGACTTAGAATTAATACTGAGACTCAGAGTTAACCTTTGGGAGAGTACTGTGATTATTGTATTATTTGCTAGGTAAACTCAATGCTCCTGATAAGCTAATTATAAACTGAAAGAGGAAAAACACCTGCAGGAAGGGAAGGCTAGGTATGTTTAACCACAGCTCCCTTAGTAACCAGTCTGACAACTTTCTTCCTGCTGATTTTTCTATTGACCAGTGAGACCTTGCTATGAATCCAGGGGGCAACAGTGCTGTCTCCCCACAAGTCTACCTCATTCAGCAACCAGTAAGTCACTGTGGTGGGTGGGTATATTGAAAGGTATCTCACTCTGAGCAGCAGAGAGAAGGATCCTCTGTAATCCTGTATGTCTTCTTAATTCAGTTCCAACCAAGAAAAGTTCTGAGTGGTCACCAAATTCTGTGTGTTCTCTGTAGGATAGACTAGGCTAGACCATAATGGAAAGGACAATGTATGTCATATGCTATAACTAATTGTAACACCCATCCTGAGTCCCAAATGGAGAAAAGAAAATGAAAATATAGCAAGAATTATTGTGTCATCTAAAAGTCTAGCATATTTATTAATGCATAAAATTTAATATATCTCTATCCACTCCCTCAGAGGGAGGGAAAACAGTCAGAGAGAGCAGTTTCATATAACGTAGCTGTCGATACTGGAGGAGTTAGGTATAATATCCCTGCTTTAATTAAGCTGATGAAGTAAATAGATATATTAAAGCTTATGTGATAATAAGTGAATCAAATCGCACAGATCTCTTTTGCAATTGCAGTGAAAAACTAACCTGGCCACCTTTCTGGCAATTGAAAATGGTGATAGAAAAACCCTGTGTAGACTTATGCCCACAGAATATACCGATAGATGGCAAATAGTTGTGCCATGCCCAATTGCCCTTAGAAATTTTTGTCTGACAAGTAGCTTTGTTTAACATCTTCACCTGGCAGCAGTCCTGAGAGGCATCTCAAAACACACACATCCCTCCCATCATCTACTCAGGAAGAAACATGATTTCTTTTTTCTGCCATATCATGACGATGTTGCCTTCATCTGTAGCCCATATCTGAGAGGCCTTCAAGTTGTCCTTAGCTGTATTAATGTTGAGGTAAATTTCTAATACATTTTTTTTTAATTGTAAATATATTTGGACATCTCTCACCAATCATTCCATTAGCACCTCCCAGGCCAGGGACTGGCTCAGCATCCACTGCCCACTTTGGGATGGCTCAGGCCTGCCTCGTCCTTTCTTTTCCATGGGCACTTCCACATTTTCCAGAGCTCTTCAGCTGTGAGCTATAGGAGAGCCTGTAGTAGTTATTCCAAATGATACTCCCCCATTGAACTAAACTAGGTCTTCCAGTCTTGGAAAGAGGAATTGACATAATGAATAAATGATGGGGATGAAGGGAAGGCCTCTGCAATGAAATCAGAGGAGCACTTCTACTACTCTGTCAGCTGTTAGGTGGGCTATTTTTAATTATGGGCTAAGTGTTCTTTCTCTAAATCACCAAAATTGTGTTTTAAAATGTTTAAAAATTACTAGTCCAATTGCTGACAAGCACAGGAAAGGAGTTGTGCAATGCCACAGGAGAAGGAATCATGCTTTATGTACAACACCATCTTTCATCAGCTTCTAGGTGAAGTGAAAGAGCACTAAATCAGGTTTAAAGATAGCTTGACAGGCATGCTGTGGATTGTCTGATGAAGCAGGAGCCTCCCTTCTGCTAAAGTGTGCAATTTCCTCCTGAATGCTGTACATCACAGAGGGAAGTTGTGTGGTGCAGTAGGAGGAGACTTCTACCAAATTGTCCAATTGACGGGGTTCCTGCAATGCAGCAGGAATTCTGTAATTCAGTTTAGAAACAAGAACCCAAAATATGGAGTCTCTGTCTCAAATTCAAGAAGGTATCTTGAGCAGAGGGAAACAGCTGAATGACTGAAGATCAGAAAAGGGCAGTGTAGCCAAAGGGGCAAATTCAGAGGGTGGGGGTTTGGAAATACAAACATTGTTTACCCATTTGCAGTCTCAGTTTTATTAAACTATTTAAATGTTAATTTTATTCATTACTATGTTGATGAATTTAATTAGTCAATCTGCTTATGCAAATGTTGTTCAGATGTTCTTTAAATCAGTGTTTAACTTAAACTGTTGTTCTGGTTTTCGTGAATTTGTCCTACATGCTGACTTGAAAGACAGGGAGAGCAAGGGATGGCATCAGTAGGCATTAGAACAGGTTATTCTGGGAATCTTGGAGAAAATCTAGTTTTAGAGGCTTATAGCAAATGGGCCCTCCGTGGAATCCTTAAATCCCACAGGGTTTAGTTTTGCCCATGATCATAAATCTGAATAAAGCTTCTCTTTAAGGAGATGGTGAAAGGTATGACAGCATCATTGTAAAGAATGATCCTGAAAAGTCATCCTGGTGTAAGAGAGAGAAAAGGACCACTCTGATCTAGCAAAAGATTCCTGGGAGATTCACAGTATGTAGACCGACATTGCTGTTTGGAATTGTTTAACCATCAGAAGAACTTGGATCCCATCCATTCAAAATTACATTCACTGGGAGGAAATAAGCCAGGGATTCCTAGCTGTGCATTTAGCTTAAGTTTTAATCTAGCTCAATCAGATGTATAACTTCTGTATAAAACAACAATAATGACAGAAGCTTATTCAGGGAAAAAGTGGCAAGAGTCGGGTCTCCACAACAGTCTTCTCTGAATTTCCTTCCATTGTTTCTCAGATTACTCAAGAGCCAGAACTGACCATTCTCCATCAGATGCCATGGATACTTCCTCAGTCCAGCTGCACAAGCTACATTAAAGAAAGTAAGAAATCAGGATTACAAATTTGCTAGAGCACTGAGTTTGGTGGAAGGAAGAGATCCTAAAAGAAAAAGATGATTATCTTGGAACATATCTATGTGTTACTAGTCTGAAAAAAACTCTACTCTACTCCATACTACTATCTGAACATGAATAAATTCAGAATATTTTAAAGTTTACATTATTTTTGAATCTATCTCTTAATCTATTATATCAATAAATAATGTATTCTAATAATGGTTTAAAAATATGATAGTAATTTATAATGCAAGTATGTAACTTTTTATGTTTCTGATATAAATTGCTTTTAGCTCCACACATGATCTAAATATTTTTCTTAACATACAAAATGATGCAAATCTCTTGAGTCTTCAACTGATGTAGGAAGTTACAAACGTGCTTTGACTTTTGCAAGATAATCTTGCAACAATACTTTTCCAGTTCTGCCACTCTATTATGGGTTTTTTTAAATTATAAAATAGAATATTGTCACTATCAGTTATTGCAAACAAAAAAAGATGAGAAATTGCAATAAAATGTGCATGAGGCACTATTAGACATACATCTCTACCCCATTTGAAATGCTCATGTTCACTACTGTGCTACCGATATTGGTCAGTAGGTACTAGTCATTGTCTTAAAACTGATTCCAATGATACATTAAGCCATGTAATTGCTGCATGATAATCTGGAGGAGCAATGCATAGTCCAATAGCAAAATATTTGTTATTTCCTTACAATAAGTGGCTAATTGGTAACCCTTGAAAATAATCTGAAACAGCTTTATGAATCTCCTGCCATGTGTTTAGAACAGCCACTTTTCTTGTTCTTAGTGGATTAGATGTATAACTACTTTGAGAGCAGATCTATTAACACATTGGAAACATAGAGTAAAACTTGAGAATGTTTCAATTTTAATCTGAGTTTGTCTGAAAATGCTATAATTTATTATATTCTAAGGCTTGCTGTTTTCTTTTTTATGCTACATTTGTTTTGTAGTTTTATTTGATTTATTCAAATTAAATTTAATGTATTAAAATGCCACAATTTTTAAACATTAAGCTCTAAAACAAGTGTGCACAGCTTCTCCTTTGCTGAAAATCAAACTTGGCCTTTGAACAGATGGAAGTGCAATGTTAAAACTAATTTTGATTTCATTTCACTTGTATTTAATTAAAACTAAATATAGTTAATATGTTTTTGCAGTGAAGTATTTAGAAAGTTTTCCTTTCTCTCATGAACATTGGAATCTGAAAATACTGATAGCTTGTGAGACTGTGTGTGATGCTATAAGTTCAGGTTGTGCACCTTTGCTCTAATGGTTCTGTAATTCCTTCTTTCATATTAGATATTGCTGTTTGTTTATATGTATAAATAAATCAATGCATATTGATTGTATTCTTAATTTCTGGAAGATTTAATAGAGCTAATGATGATACAAAATGCCCAGATGCATCAAGTGATAATGAACAATTTGGCTATGTCAGCAGCAGCATGTTTTGAACACAACCCAAGCCAGGTAGGTAGATTGTTGATCTAGGATGAATTTTACATACGACAGAAGAGTTGATACAGAAAAAACAGGGTGGGGGGGAGGCATTTCTGTGCCAACTGTCTTGCCTTCTACTGGCTTCAACTGATGGGCAGGGGAGCAGAAAAAACATGTGCCTTGGTCATAAATATCAGAAGCCATCATGGAATAGATTGCCATTTTTCAGTGACAACATTATAGGTTCCATCCTTAAATCTAAGTCTGTTGTGAGAATGAATGTGCCTAGTTTTGTTACAAAGAGATATTTCTGATGCATAATAATTTTGTTGTTCTGAAATTAATTGGCTATCTAGCACAGGGGTGTCAAACTCAAGGCCCATGGGCCAGATTCAGCCCATGGAGTGATTAGATTAGGGCCACCTGGAAACAGCGAAGAACTGAAGTGCCTCTGACAGTGAAAATGGAGCTTGGGAGGGCCATGTGCAGAGGCCCTTTTTGCTGGCAGAGGGCTGCAGGAAACCATCACAGCCAAACCTGAGCCCAGGGGGCCACATGCCCCCCCCAGCTCCATTTTCACTGGCAGAGTGTTAGCAAAACAAACTACTAGCAAAGGTGGATCCCCCAGCCCCACCTGGGCCACCACAAGTGCCCTCGACATGAGTGATATCAAGCTGTCCATACCCACCATTGCCAAGCCCACCTGGATACACACCCCCGACCCCCGCCAAGTTAAAACACAGCTGTGATGTAGCTTTCAATGAAATTGAATCTGACACTCCTGGCCTAGCATGTGAAATGTAGCTACTAATGAATATAGGCAAGAACAGATATATATGAAGCAATGACATATCATCTGAAATATATTTAAAGTCCATAAAATACTGAATGACCCAGCATGTATAACTGGATGTGAGAATGACTTTGAGGAACAGTAGGAAGAGTTGCAGCCAAGACAAAGTCAGACAAAACAAATCTGACTCCAATGCAGAAATAGAATTTGAAAAAGTATTTCAGGTATGACCATCCACAATTCTCTTAAGATAAAGGAAGAGGGAAGAGAAATACATTTAGATTGCAAGATTCTGTTACTGTAACTTATAATAAAATTAATTTTAGTACTCATGACTTCAAGGTCTAACTTCAACAGCTGACTGCTTCCAAGCCCTGACTTGACATCCATGTCTTTCTACGCATGAGAAATAAAGGAATGTGATGCACCAAGTCAGTTCTCAGAAGTTTTCAACTTTTTCTGATCTGGATCCAAAATTTATCTGGGGCTAACTTTGTGATCCATAATTATGATTATTATGCATAATAAATTATTATTTTCACAACTCACCTTTTGAATGTCTCTTTTACCTACTGCAGATGTTCTGCCTAAAACAGTCACAACAGCAATATTAATAGACTTGAACATAAACAGATTTCTAAGTCAAGGCCATTATGAGTTATAGGAAGGAGAGAGGACAAATACTGAGAATTGGAAAGGGCTGGAGAAGGTGGCCAGAGAAAGACACTCAGAAGTAATAGTTTGCTAGCCTATGAAAGTAAAAGTAGGTTTTTACTATTCCTTAAAGGTTGAATCATCTCACTTCAGTATATTGCTCACCTCATGCTGTTGCAACAGGAAATACCAATTTATTAAAAGGACTATTTGAAGGCAGCCACAGGTAAAACCATTTGGGGTTTATGATCCTTGAGATAAGGACCACTGCCTTAAGTGTCCTAATCTTTCTTTCTAGCAGATATCCCTTACCCCCTGGCAGACAGAGCAGGAAGATGAGATTGAGATGGTATTCCACCACCATTATGCACCATATCCAAGCACCCTTCCATTCAGAACATGGAAACCTCCATCTCAGTCTTCAGATTTGACACAGCAGCAGCCCATCATTCACCATGTGGGGCCAGATCTTCAATCAATGAGGAGACAAGATGATGGGTGAGCAAAACTGTGCAGATGGGAAAAAGAATATAACCAATCAAATGAAATGTTTCATTTCAGTACTCTATTATATATTGCCATAATTCATCCAAATGTTGCATATAAAACATGTAAGGATAAGGCAAGTGGTAAAATGGTAATATTCATCATAAAAAGTGCAAGTTAAGATGTACCTGGACTTGGGACCTTCTTTAGATTATGATAAGCCAAGTGAAGCATACTTGCATTGTTTAGGGAATCGAACCACCAAACTGCTGACCTTTCTGACTGACAAACTCAGCATCTTAGCCACTGTGTCCCCTTATATTTAGAAAGAACAAAAAATCCAGCAATATTAGAAGCTTTATTTGGCTCCTAGTATTTTATTAGACATTTCAAAGACAAGATCGGATGAAATTTCTGCTAATTTAATAAAAGGGAAGAAACTGGCTTTAAACAAAAAAGTTGAGGACCTTGAAATTAGTATTTTCTAAAATAAGCCGAACTATCAGTGTAAGATAGTTCCCATGGGTATTGAGAATTAGCCACAAATATTTCCCACCCTCTTGCCTGCTGTACTATTAATATCCCATTTTAATTTATATTTATCTAGTCAAGTAGTACCCCCACCCCCACCACCAAGTGCCACTGGAACAGTCACAGCCGATGTACTACCAGCTTCAGGTAAGGTTGTAGTGGATGGACCACAATTTCATTTCATTTCATTATTCCCATCATATCTTTCTGATACAGGCGGAGTTATAGAGTCTTTTTGCCCTGGTAATTTCAGCACTGGCTTAATGTCAGTTTGGCCATTTACTACAAAGTCTCAATCTTAGCAGCTTGAAGATGTAACTACACTGATCTAGATGAATGTAAACTAGAAAAGTCAAATCAAGCCTAATCAGAGGAAACTGTAATATTTCAGTTTGTATCACAAATTGGTGACTGTTTTAGGCAGTATACAACTTTACAGTCACAAGGCTGTAACTATTTTTTTTTACAATAACCATTATTTTTTAAAGTATTAGCAATTTAAAAGTATTAGCAATTTCACCAGATTCTATACATTTCCTATGAAATCTTGCAAGATTGCCACTGAAAGCACAGAGATTTTATGATATTTAGTAATCTTGCATGATTTAACCATTTATAATTCAACAAAGTTTTTATTATCATGTTTTATTGCGGGAGATCAGAGTGGCATGTAGGACTGTTGTAAATTCTCCCAGGTTCTTGATGTTGCATTGCCAACATTGACTAAATAATATTTGAATTTATTTAAAATATATTTTTATAGATGTGAAAGAACCATGTTCTTACTAGGAAAAGGAGATGGGGGATAAGAGGAAAGCAAAGAGAAGTATGAGGCCAGTGGCAGTGTAAGCACCTTTCCTTTGCTAGAAATTCTGTCAAGATAATCTATGCAATTTTCTCCTTCCAGAATACTATGACTACACTGAGCAATGGAAGCGAAATTAAAGTTTCATCCATTCTTCATTTCCAAAAAGATGCAGGTTCTTAGTTGCAAGAGGCCTAAAAAGCTCTTCTGAATTTCACTCTAGCCAACCCGGGAGTATGACAGGACAAACTTTGACTGATACTGCTTTCCTTAGGATCAAAGCCTAAGATCAAAGGCAATATGTTTATATTTGTGCACATTTTTCAAAGTTTGAAATAAATTGTACATTACATTATACAAGTTATACATAATGCCTCTATGGACAAGTGCTGCTTCCATTTTCTACAAAGCAGCTACACTTTAATATTTTGTCTAGGTTTGCCAGGCCCTCTTCCAAGAAGTATATATCTTTTTATTATCATTATGAATTCTTGAGCCCCTGAAGATTAAGTGTATAGTAATACTTCTTCACTTTTTGGCTTTGGGCTGGCACCTGTTAACGTCATCTCAGTTTGTTTGTTTGTTTGTTTGTTTGTTTGCTTGTTTGTTTGTTTAAGCTGAGCATCAGAGCATCCTGTGTCCTTCTTTAATAGATATTCCTCAATTCTTCTTCACTTCAAGATATTCAAGTGGTATCAACAGCATTTTTAGCCATATTAATTCAAGTTTTATTTCTCCTAATTCAGAATTTTTCATTAATAGGTTCTGCATATAAACTGGGTAGATAAGATGGCAGTATACAATCTTAACATGGTTCTTTATTCTGTCTTTGAGCCAGTTAGTTGTTCCTTAAGTCATTCTAAATAGAAATGAGGTTCTCTTATATGCAGTTCACAAGTTGCTCAAATTCATGCAGTAGAAAAAATAATGTATACAGGTATTCCTGCTTAGGGACCAAAATTGGGAATCAGTCAATAAGTGAAATCACAACTGTGCTTATGATCTTACTTCAACTTTCCTTTGTTTTACAAACCTGGGAGATCATAAAAGCAAGTAATTTCATCACTGTTGTAACTGCAAACAATCACTAAACTAGGCAAACATTAAATGAGAACTACCTGTAATCAGTAAACAAAATTTAAAGTAGTTTTGTAACTCAAATTCTACTAGCCATGGAAATGAGTTTGGTTTAACGCTCTCTTTTTTGTTATTGGAATATAGTTGGATCTGATCCAGTCTTTTGGCTGCTGCTGCTGTTCTCATACTTGCTAAAAAAAACCTGTAAGCAGCATATTAATAGCATCATAAAATTTTAAACTGTACTCATAGCATTTCATTGACACTATAGTAGAATATAGTTAACAATATTTTCTGCAAGCCATTTCATTTCATTTTTCAAATTGTCTGGCTTCATTTAGTGGAGACCCACTGGTATTTTGGGCATTTTTTTCAATACAGTTCATAAATTTGTTCTAATATTTCTTTGTATCACGTAGAATTATCATATTTTTGATGGTACCCATCTACGCATAAAACTTTTCTTTCTTTAATTTCTTTAAATGAGTATTTTGTCTTTCTATGTTGGGTGTTTTTAGATATATCTCCTTATCACTTTTGTTCTTTCAGATTCAATGGATTGTATTGAATAAATGGTTGCATTTATTCTTCTTTTGATATCTCTAATGCAAAATATTTTTATTGGTTTGTCCTTAATAATATCACAAATTTTGTTCCAGAATTCTCCAGGAACACTATTCATCACATCTATTTTAATAAATCTGTTGTTTATCCTGATTTGTTTATCCTGTTTGCCTGTTGTTTATCCTGACTCATACAGAATATTGAGAAAGCTCAACTGGACTCATTTTACCTTTACAAATCTTTCCCCTTCTCTCTTAATTTTGAAGAAAGGGCTAATATGTGACCCTAGCTCCACAATGGACTTCTCTATTATTAATTGCCCCAAGTGGACTGCAGACCACAAGCAACATATATGGGAGCATTCACAGGAAGAGAAAATTGGGCTAAGAAATGTGCATAGATCTTGTTTCTCAAGGGTGACTATTTTTTCTTCCAAATAAAAATAGCTGGTGCTTTTAAAATAATTTTTTACACTTGTGTATTGCTTTTATTAGCACACTTCCTGAGCTTGTTTTATTTACTTGATTGATATAGTGCTTTTTTGAGACCCTTGTGCCTTCTTTGCAAATAGTTTCTTGATTTATTCTATTAAATATTTCCTTGGTTAATTCTATTACTGAATTAAGATTTTATAATGTAATTATTTAATCATTATTTAATTATAAAAATGAAGGAAAATAATTATGAAATCATAATACAGTCATTGCATCTTTTCAAGCTTAATAGTTCCCTCTTTCCTCATAGTTTTTTTCTTTTCTTTCATTTGAAGGAGGCTGCCTTATATGAATTTTTCCAAAATGAATGTCCTCCAGTTATGCATCATCTTGTATTTCCTAATATGTATTCATTTCATGTATTCATAACTATGTTTATCCTTATACCTATTTCTTGTAAGCGATTGACAAATCAAATCAAATAAAAATAAAATAAAATAAAAAATAAAATAAATCTTAGCCATCATCCATATGCTATTTGAGGTGAACAGCCCACTTTGAATATTTTGAATAATTCTGAGATACTAATCAATAATCTAGAAGGTCCCTCACCATGCTCAAATTTCACCTAAAGCCCAAGAATCCAAATCCCTCTCCAAGTCATCGCTTCACCATGAATATGCAGTTACAGGCTCGTAGAACTAATTGGTAGAGCTCAGCCAGGCAATAAAATGAAATAATTCTACAGCTTTTGCTGAAAAGCTACTACTGCCTGAGGCCCTGAAGTATAGACATAATATTTTTGCTTAGCACTGTGCCCAAACTTCTGATTTTATTAGATCACTGCTTGCCTGACATAGCATTCTAGGCCCTGGTGTTTCCTCTTGAGGTAGCCACGTTTATCTCACAACTAAAAAAATGACAAAGCAGCCTGAAAGGGTCTAATCCTACAAAAAGGCTAAATGGGGGCCCCAATCTTGATAGCTTTATTTCTATAGAGAGAGTATTTTTACTAGATCCCTGAAGACTGGAACAAACTCATCATTATTTCAATCTGCAGAAAAGAAGATAAGAATCCTCCAATTTTCTTCTGCCTCTATTAAGTGTAATTAGCAAGGTTATGTCAGGCACTTCCATGGAAAACCCCTAAACTGGTTGGTGCAACACAACATCCTGGAAGAAAAAGAAGCCAGTTTCAGGGAGGAGCAATTACAGCTCAGTCAATGTCTTAGTTTTCATCTTCTACAGAAAAATATGTTGTTCATCCATGCATGATTCTCCACTGATTCAAAGGCAGCTTCTGGCTCCCTATACTCCATGGAGAAAAAGAATGCTGCTTCTAATGACTGGTGCCTTTTGAAAACTATATAATACTTTATGAGTTTGCTCTGAGGCTTCAAGTCACCTCTCATTAATAAACCACATTCACAAAATGTGAGAAAAGTTTGCATTCTGATGCTCTCCCCCTTTTCTATTTTTTATATTAATTTCTTGGTTAAATCCTGAGTTTCCTTCCCCCTCCCTGGCTAAATAACTGACATCTTTCCATCCTTCTATATGTAAATGTTGTAGCAGTCCTTTCTTAAATACCAGTGAGCCTGAGATAAACTCTTGGAGGTCTTGCTTCTTATTCCAGCAAGGAGCAACAGGTTATCTATTACAATAAAACCAGTGGTGGGATGCTGCCAGTTTAACAACCAGGTCGGTGAGTGCACGCACACCTAAGACGCTTGCACACAGCACTGAAAATGGAGCATTTAGAAGCTCAGCTACTTACCTTCCAAGTCAGCAATGGTAGGTAGAACAGCGGGTGGGGGAATCAGTTGTGCCTCGTGATTGACATGAGCTATAAAGCAAGAAATAAAGGACAGGATAGAGCGGGGGGGGGGTATGGGCGGGGCCAACTGATCGTTGGAACTACCGGTTTGCGTGAACCCGTCCGAACCGGCAGAATCCCACCACTGAATAAAATTAAAGTAGTCATGTTTTGTAATGGACTTTTCCTCATTCTAGGAAAATGTTGTTAACATTAATCAAAATAAAGTCTTTAAATATTTGGTTATATTTTTCCAAGCCTTAGTGACTTGAAAAATCAGCAATAGTAGATCACCTAGAGCCCATAAACCTTAAAACACAGTTCGGCCCTTTGCTAATTGCAGTGGCAATAACTATATACCAGCTGCCATACCTTTAAAAAACCCTTTTATTAGCTATTATTATATGATGCGCAGGCTTGTTCTTTAAGCTGTACATGACTACTTTACTCTAATTTTTTAGAGCTTTATTGCAAGTGCTTCCTGCATATTAAATTCCTGACTGACCTAATTCCTGGGGTGACCTATATGCTTTGCTGGTTAGAATATTGGTTTAAATGACTTTAAATGGATACTTAGCCCACCTTAAGCTTACAGTTAATCGTATATCTCCATGGAAGTTAGGCTTTTTCATGTCTTTAAAATATTATTAGTTATCAGCCTAGTAGTGACTTTATTTGGTTCTGAGAAAAATCTAGTCTGCTCAGCAACGAAGAGCCCTCAGAATTAAAATTCAGCAAACTTTGAAAATGTGAATATGTACCTGAGTCACTCTTGACTCTGATGACTACACAGAAAAGTTCATGGAGTTTTCTTGGCAGCATTTTCAGAAATGTCTTGCCAATGACTTCTTCCTAAGCTGAGAAAAGACTGACTCAAAGTCACTATACTAGCTTCATACTTCTAATATAGGAGTGGAACTTAAGATTCTTCCAGTTTTTTCTTCAATGTCTTTACTCACACATCAAACTGGCTTAGCCCAATTCTAGCAAAATCCTGTTCTCATTAAGAGTGGGTTTTTTCAGGAGGTTGTTCTCTATTACTAAATACTTAATAAACATTCTTTGCCAGTTCCACAGAATAGCTTTCATTCTATCCCAGTGTTTCATACTCACAGACACATTCAAATTTGTGACTTTCTTATGTCCTTCTTTTTAATTGAAACGTTTACAAAGAAGATAAAAATTAAGACAACATAATAAGGAGTAAAAGCAGCAAAGGAAGTAAGAAGAAATAAAAAAGTGAAAGTACAGAAAGAAAGAATAAAGAAATAGAAGTTTCCAATTTCATTTGCACCAAATATAAATACAATTACAAGATTATGTCTTATTCTAAGATTATAAAAGAAAGCTCACCTTTTTGTTATCCAATTGTTGATGATGGGGAGAAGGAGGAGGAGGAAAAATAATACTTTTCTTAGCCTCATTAGCCAGCTTTTATGAGGTGTAAACTCTTCTCCTGTTAACTAATTGAACACTATACATTTCCACAACACTTATTTATTGCAATTGCTGTCTCTATCAAATGTTTGTTCAGAAATTTGAATAGATTAAATGCCTTCTTATGCCAGGATTTGTTTATAATGTTCAGTTACTTATAATGCCATTACTGTTTTCTACTGTGCTTTGGTAATTTAAGTAAAATTAGATAAACGAATAAACAAATAAATAAATTTCCACCAATGGGGATTTTGATTAGAACTCTAAGTGTTTAAACATTTTTGGGGAAAATCTGTGGAATTTGCCTTTTTTGAATGACACTTCTGCACAACAAGCAGAAATGCAATCAATATTTTCAGCATAGAAATGAAATATTGAGCACCTGTTTCTTTTACATTATTCTCTGCCATAGCAGTTGTCAATTTTCTCTTCAAGAAGGAAAGCCATTTGTGGGCATTTTCTCTTAAATCCTCAGTGCTGTTAAGTATCTACCAAAAAACTGAATTGTCTACTGTTTACTTAAAATATTTTGTAGGGATTGTTTTAACACAAAAACTAATCTGGTTTTGAGAAGTTAGCTCACCCAAGAGCTCCCAGCAGGATCTCTCTCTAGCTGCTTTGGGAATTAATTTTAGACAAGTCAATTGCAGAATCTTCAGCTACAACTGTGAAGAGTTGCACTGAAAACTAGCTAAAAAACTAGAAATCTATATTTTCTCTCACTCACGGATGACATATAAACACAACTGATTGAGCAGTCTCTTTCAAAGGCACAATGTTTTTTTGAAAAAAAGGGAAGACCGTTTTTGCAAATGGGACATCTAAAGATTTTCATTATCTTCTGTCTGTTTGATTCTTCATTTGAAGTGGGATTGCCTCCTTCCTATTCCATACCAACTAGTTTGCAAGAGCCTCCTACAATCTCTCCTTCACAACTATCACCCACTGGACCTCCTCACTGAGAAGTGCAATCACTGCAAACCAGTGCTTCCAACCTCTAATATTTATGAGTGGTCCAGAAGGAAACCATGGTTGATGGTTTTGACAACCACTGGAAGTTCTAGTAAAACCATGAAAGATACACTTCCCCATAGATGACAGTGTTCATTCATCAGAGCAGCTAATTCTGGTTTAGTCTCAAGCCAAGATCTTGTCTGAAAAATATATATAGCTAACCTGCTTCCCCTAGGATGTTCTGTTTCTGAACTCCAACCACAGTCTCAATAGCTTCCCCCCAAAGAGAAAGGTTGAACATAAGATAATACAGACAGGGAGGTGCATCCCTTTCCTAGGGTTGGGTAAACCATAGTTTCTTGAAAGTAGCTGATATCACTTCCCAAAACAGCACTGACCACCTTCCAGATCAACTTGTAATCACTGCTCCAGACCTCCCAGAAGGGACAGAATAAAGCCCACAGGTATAGTCAAAAGTGTATTTCATCAGAGTTCATAGCCTACAAATTATCCAAGATAAATTAATAGACATCACTCAAGTCTCCACAATGCTTAAGTGATGTCTATTAATTTATCTTGGATAACTCTGCTCATAAAGTCAAGATTTTTACCAAAGTGAACAATTTTAATTATAAAATGCTGTGATGGCTGATCATAGTAACTGGGTATTCTAAAAGAGAACTGACCCACCTGAAATAAAGTTTCTAAATGTTCACTGAAACAATAACAATGGATAAGTAATTATATTTTACTTCCCTTATCATTACAAAGACTTAAGGTTGAGTAAGTACCCATGCTGAGTCAGACTCTCATTCAGTCTTCCCCTACTAGTGCTCTTTGTGACTTTTCAGCCATTTGAGTTTTGGAGATCTGTAAGTAGGTCTCACTCAGTAGATAAACCAAGGAGCTGTCCAGAATTGGCCAACAGAGAAGAGCACCTGAGACAATTATGACAAATGTCCAAGTTGCTGCTTGTTGCCAGTGACTAACCAAATACTCAATAAAACTGCTGGGAAAACACACTCAAGTATCTGTTGAAAAAGTTCAGACTAGTGAAGGATCTGAGATGGACCATTTTAATTGATATCCTGCTCCCAATTTTCTTGGGCTTTATTCTCTATTCACTGAGAAAAGAATATTTATTTTCTTTTTCTTAACTATTTTTTTCTTACCGAGAAAAAAATTGGTAGCTATCATTAAAAAGAATGATAGACCTCCATGTTTCTCAGTTGCTGCTGCTTTTTTGCCAATATTCAGATCACTGTAGGAAAAGATAATGACAATGATTAACATCAAGTTGAACATTACCACAACTATATAAAGGAAGCGCTTTCAAGAATGAACAACACTTTGTGAAAAAAGAGTATTTCTTATACAATCATTTGAATGCTACCCTTTTCTGGATTTTAGGCACTCATAGCACTTTCACTCATTAAAAACATAAATCACGAATCAACTAATTTTTAAGAATCAGTGTCTCATTATATTCCCGTACCTTTTATTATCTAATTTAGATTCTTTTCACCAAAGACTCTGTGGAAAGGTAGTGTTTATTGCTTTTCTAAATATTAACTGAGAAGGTCATCTTGGCCTTGGAGACAAGGTGTTCAAGAATGAAGCATTTGCCACTAAAAGTCCATTCTTCATACTTCTTCTCTTCAACTTTTTCTAATATTCTCTTCCAGCTAACTTACAGAGGGCAAGTATTTATTTATTTTTATTTTTATTTATTTATTTGATTTGCCAATTGTTTACAAGATAATAAGTATAAGTGTATACATAGTTGTGAATACATGAAATGGGTACATATAAGAAAAATAAAAGAATAAGAGAAACAATAGGACAGGGACGGTAGGCACGTTGGTGCGCTTATGCACGCCCCCTACAGACCTCTTAGGAAAGGGGTGAGGTCAATAGTAGACAGTCTAAGGTTAAAGTTTTTGGGGTTTGGGGAAGAAACTACAGAGTCGGGTAGAGTATTCCAGACATTGACCACTCTATTGCTGAAGTCGTATTTCCTGCAATCAAGTTTGGTGCGGTTTACTTTGAGTTTGTATCTATTGTGTGCTCTTGTGTTGTTATGGTTGAAGCTGAAGTATTCATTGACAGGTAGGACATTGCAATGTATGATTTTATATACCATGCTTAAGTCAGAACGAAGACGGCGTAATTCAAGGTTTTCTAGTTCTAGAATTTCAAGTCTGGTGGCATAAGGTATAAAGTAGATGCTATGTGGAACATTAGGTCTGAAAAATAAGAAGTTCACAACAAAAAGGCACAAAAAAGAATGGCTGATCAAAAGATCCCCTAGCCACAGCCTCCATCACTGCTCTAGAAGAAGCCAGAAGACACAGAGACAGAGACACAGAGAATCCACACCCCAACTGTAAATAAAGTTAAATACAAAGAAAGGAGGCTGTTGGGCCACAGAAGGAAGTATATACTAGTAGTATCTCCACTTTGTTCTTCATATGCAATTCCACATACAGGACCTCATATTCAGCAACCTGCAGAACAACATAGTTGATCACTATCAAAGTTGCCACCTCTCCTCGCTAACCTGGTATTGAGGCTGGTGTCCCCTGTAAGCCTGGCCAGAACTCAGACAGAGGAGTTCCGATACTCTTGTCTAAGCAGGTCTGAGAGATAGATACCAGGTCCACTTTCTCTTCTGTCACTAAATCATGGAGGAACCATGTCTTCTTTAAAAGATTTGTCATTCCCCCAAAACAGAAATAATAACAAATCTGAATCCAAGGCTTCCAGCCATCTAGATCCAGGAAACAATGCTGAGATTGAGTCACCATCAACCCAAGCAGTTGCAGAAGCAGGCATCCCTTAGCATCAATCCTATTCCCACATTTAGCAACAGACACACCTCTTCCAACATACCATCTCCAGTCTCTCCAACAGCAGGGATTACCCAACCATTTCTTCTTAGCTCTTCACCCTTTCTTCTTCTATCAGTGTCAGAAATATACAGTGTGAAACAGAAAGCAACAAAAAAAAATTATATTCTTTTTCAATTAATCTTAACACTCATTTTGGAATAAGGAGGGGTCAGGTTTTGTTCCACTTTTCATTTCTTCTGAAGCAAATATATATGTCACTTGGATTTATCTTTATGCTAATGTTATGTAATGTTATGCTAATGTTAGTAATGTGCTAATGTATGCTAATGTTAGTAATGTTAGAACATTATATGCTAATGTTAGTAATGTTAGAACATAGCAAACTAGCTTGTCATACATAAAGGAAACTGAATAAGGATGACAAATGTTTGATAGCCATATTTTTAATCATTTCTCTAATTAATATGCTAGCAAGGATGACAATGCAACCAAGACCAAAGTAATAGTCACATGAGTAAATAATTAATAACATACTATCTCATCACATCCTGCTGCACATAATATGAACTGTTCTCATAAACTAAGTATTGTGAATTTTACATTTGATTCAATATTCTTTTATATACACATCTAAAACCTATTGCAGATTTTAATTGCTTCCTAATTACTATTAACTGCTGCCACCTAGTTACTGGCTGAACTTGTACAGGCAGTCCTTGACTTACTAATACAATCAGGAATGGAAGTTCAATTGCTAAATGACCTGGTTACTTAGTGACCCACAATCTCGAAATCCCTGTTGCCATCATTAAATAAATTTCACCAGAAATGCCTCTATGCACAGGGAATCAGAATCAGAATAGAGTTGAGATGGACTTTGGAGCAAGAGGTCCTATATCATTTCAGGTGGCTGTCCAGTCTCTTCTTAAAAACCTCCAGAGGTGAAGCACCCACAACTTCTGAAGGCAAGCTGTTCCACTAGTTCATTGTCCTCAATGTTAGGAAGTTTCTCCTTAATTTCAGGTTGCTTCTCTCCTTGAATAGTTTCCATCCATTGTTTCTTGCCTTGCCTTCTGGTGCTTTCATAAATAAGTTGGTCCCCTCCTCTTTGTGGCAACCTCTCAAATACTGGGATACTGCTATCATGTTCCTGACAGTCCTTCTTTTCTCTAGACTAGCCAAACCCAAATCCTGCAACCATTTTGCATATGTTTTAGTGTCCAGGCCTTTAATCATCTTAATTGCTTTTCTTTGCACCGTTTCCAAAGTCTCAACATCTTGTAATAAAGTCACCAAAACTGGACGCAATATTGCAGGTGTTGTCTTATGAAGGTTTTATAAAGTGGTAGTGATACTTCACGTGATTTTGATTCTGTGCCTCTGTTTATACAACCAAGGATTGTATTATTATTTTTTGGCTACTGTCACACATTGCTGACTCATGTTTAAGTAATCATCTATGACAATGTTGACTTTTAGAAACTGCCTGGACAAGCAAGATTTAAGAAGTATTTTGCCATTACTTCCTTTCTAGGCCTGAGATATATAGTGACTGGCCCAAAGATATCCAGTAAGGCGGGACTAGAACTCTCAGTCTCCCAGTTTCCAACTTGAAGTCTTAACTATTATGCCAAACTAGCTCTCATGTTCTAGAATTCTATTTTTAATTGAAGAATCATGGACTTTCCCATACTGTTATCAAAAAAGATGTGGACAACACGTTTGATCTTCATAGCAGTTTGGTGGAAATGACAAAAATTGTGCAACTTCTGGAGGAAGAAATCATGGACCGAAGACAGCTCTGTGAAAAGCTGAGCTGAAAACTGCAATAAAGCACTAAAGAACCTGTGAGTAGACCAATACTTCAGAACCACTCTGGACAAGGAGAGGACAAGTGATTGCTCCTATATGCTCCAAACAATTGCCACTTACAAGAAGATTGCAAGACAGAGCAGTGGTGGGATTCAAATTTTTTTACTACTGTTTCTGTGGGCGTGGCTTGGTGGGTGTGACTTGGTGGGCGTGGCAGGGGAAGAATACTGCAAAATCTCCATTCCCTGCCCACTCCACTAACTTGCTTTCCAACTCCGTTCTCCTGTGCAGGGCAACCAAAGAAGACCCAGCCAATCAGCTGGAACTTGGGAGGCAGAGAATAGATGTGGGAGGGGCAGTCAGAGGTGGTATTTTCTAGTTCTCTGAACTACTCAAAATTTCCACTACCGGTTCTCCAGATCTGGTCAGAACCTGTTGAATACCACCTCTGAGACAGAGGCAGATTTTAAGCACTGGAAAATGACATCTTGTTCGCAACTGTGGTCAGTGCCTTTTAAAGAACACTAAGTTCACAAACTTTCTTTTCTAATCACATTCAGAAATTGTTAATTCTTTTAAGCTATTAAAGACTTTTGGATTGGAAAGTCTGAAAATGGTGGGTGAGTTTGCTTTTAATCTTTAACAAAAGAAAATGTTAACTATAAGCTTAAGAATTTTAAAATTGAAATAAAGAGCTAAATAAAATATTGTAAATTATAAACAGTTTAAGCCAAGTTAGGATTGCGATTTTGGAATAACTTACAAAGTAAATCTTCCCAAGGGAAACACCATAGAATAATTTGGACTTTGGCAACACAAAATTTTAAAAAATCATTTTTAAAAATTGGACACTAGAGGGAACTAAAAATTATAATTAAAGGAAAATATGCAGAAACCTGATTAACTTGACTTATAAAATGATATAAAACATTTTAACATTGAAAATACTGAAGGACACTTTTGAAAAATGAAATCACAAGTTAGTATCAAAAATATCAACAGCAATGTTTGCTTTGGTGAATAGGCTGTGTCCAAACATGTAGTGGAAGAAATTGCAGTTGAAGAATAAGTTTTATCCAACAAGATAGAGATGGCGTCAAAGTGGATTTATAAATCACAGACTGTTAAAATGATATAGAAAAAGATTTCCCACTGAACATACAAAAGAAAGTGGTTGATGATTTAGAAATCCAAAAGCTGATCATTAGGCAGATAAATTGTGTGTGTGTGTGTGTGCGCGCGCGCGTGCACACACACACACACACACACACACACACACACGTATTAGAAATGCCTCTTTTGAAAATGACCCAAGGGGGTATATGTCAAATGTAAGAGTTACAGAAAAGACATTAGCTGTAGCTATGATGTTGGACTAGAACAGGGGATACCAACTCTACCATAGGCACTTCCCATTTCCTTGTTTTGTTTGCTTCTGCTTGATTTATTTCACAGGATTGCAGTGGGGATAACATGTGAAAAGATATTAGCAATTTCCTTCACTCCCAGAAGAAAGGCGGGATATAAAGGCAAATTAAAAATAAATATAGTTCCCCCACATCCATAGGATCTCAATAATTACATTTCTTAATGAACAATGGAATTCCAGAAATATAGTCTAGCTGTTGTATAAACATCTAAGACTAAGCTATACTGCTTCTAATGCGCAGGGAAATAGCAATTTGACTGCTTATTAATATTCACATAATCATTTACTGAATAAAAGCAGAGGAGGTTGGAGGCTAGATTTGGGGGGAGGGTATGGGGGAGAGGAAGCTGCATCTCTTGAGGACTTACACTCACTAAAACAGTGCATTGGGCCTGTGGAGGTATCCATGAATCAAACTACGTATCCATCAATCTATAGATTAGTCTCTTTGCAAAATAAAAATATTAAGTAAGAATCTGAGTCCAGCATTCGGGTCAAGTGTCAGTCTAATGTTTCTGCTTTGATGTCAGGTGGCACTTACCTGATTAATAACTGCTTTCTAAAGAAGAAGAGTACATCTTTCCTGCCTCAAGCTAAAGCAAATAGATTTGGACTTATATTTACTTATTTATTTTTCACATTTCTAGACTGCCCATCTATTCCATAGAGCAGACTCCCCGTCCCATTCCTGGCTCAATCCTTCCCTTTCTGCTACTTAGTGGAAGCTTCCCTTTTTAAATAATCAGGAAGAAATTGTTGCCTGGGAGACTGGAGACAAGCAAGATCCCTCAAAAGGTTGTGCTGTGAACTGCGGACCGTTGTCAGACACTAGCACATCCAGCAGTCCATGGATGGTGAACAATCTTCGTAGCGCCCTTATGGTGGCCTCAGTGGTGGTTGACTTCATAATTATTACCTCCAAACACTTCAAGTATGCATCCACCACTATTAAGAAGGTCTGTCCTTGGCAGGACCTGGTGAAGTTAACATGTACCCGGGCCCACGGGGATGTGGGTGTTTCCCATTTCAAGGGGGTTGCCGATGATGGTGCAGGCCAGGATTCTTGGCATGAGGTGCAGGCGGCAACCCAGGCCTCAATTTCCTTATCTAGCCCTGGCCACCACACATAGCTCCTGGCAAGGGCTCTCATCTGAATAATTCCTGCGTGGCCCTTGTGTAGCAATGTCAGTACCCTCAATTTTAATGGTGGGGGAATGACCACCCTCTCTCCCACAACAGGCAATCCTTAATCACTGATAGTTCAGTTTATCTATTTTTAAATGGCTTAAATTTGTCCCTGTCTAAGGTTTCCAGCCACCCCCTCCACACCCAGTTTGAAATCCACGCCATGGTTCTGTCCTTTGCTGTGAGTCTCATGATTTCAGTTGATGTCATCAGGTCAGGTCGGAGGCTTTCCATTAGGAACACAGAAGTGGATGGTGCTGGGTCTTCGGTGAGGTCTGGGCGGGGCAACGGCTTAGGGCATCTGCATTGATGATTTCTTTTCCTGGCCTGTGGATCAATCTGTAATTGTAGGCAGCCAGGAATATGGTCCATCTTAACATCCTAGGTGAAAGGATGTTCAGGGTGGGCTTGTCTCTGATGACTATGCCCAGCAAAGGCTTGTCGTCCATCACTAAGTCAAACTGCCTGCCGTAGAGATATTCATGGAAGCGGCAAGGCAAGGGCCTCCTTATCGATTTGACTGTAGTTCCATTATGGTTTGGGCAGGGTTTTCGAATAATATGTGATGGGGGCTTCCCTCCCATTGGGTAGTTTGTGGCTGAGGACAGCACCAATTCCATAGGGGGAGGCATCGCATGTTAGGGTGAGGGGTAGTGTTTTGCTGAATTGAATAAGGATGTTGCTGGACGTTAGAATGCTTTTTATTTTGTTAAAAACGGTGGCTTCACATTGCCCCCAGGTCCAGTCAATTGTCTTGTCTAGCAGCCTATGGAGTGGTTCTGCAATGGTTGATTTCTGCGGTAGAAAGATATTGTAAAAATTGAGCAGACCTAGGAATGCTTGCAGTTCCACTTTGCTTTGTGGGGTGGGGGCTTCCTTTATTGCCCATAGCTTGCCACTTGTTGGTCGTATGCCAGACCTGTCAATGAGGAAGCCCAGGAATTCCACTTGGGGGATGGCCAGGTGGCATTTATTCCTTTTTAGCTTAAGTCTTGCTTCCTGGAATCTCCCTAGCACCACTCTCAGCCTCTTTATTAATTGCTCTCGGCTGTTGGCTAATATGATGACATAGTCGAAGTGCGGTATTACCCCCAGGGTATCTCCATGATGCTTTGGAAGAGGCCAGGGGCTACGCTTACTCCAAACTGCAGCCGGTTGCACTTAAAGGTTCCCTGGTGAGTCACAATAGTCCACAGTTCCGCAGTTGCCTCATCGATCGGCAGCTGCTAATAGGCTTGGGCCAGGTCTAACTTGGCAAAGATGCTTCCCCAGCCCAAGGAATGTAGGAGGTGCTGCACCACTGGCACTGAGTATGCACTTTGCTGCAGGGCCCAGTTCAGGACGGTCTTGTAGTCCACACAGATTATCACCAACCCATCTTGCTTAACTGGGGGGGTGACTATTGGGGTCTTCCACTTGGCATGGTCAACTGGCTCGAGGACTCCCTGGGCAATTAACTTATCTATTTGCTCCTCTACCTTGGGCTGGAGAGCAAACAGAACTCTCCACGGCTTTAGTCAGACAGGGGCTATGTTGGGGTCTAGGTTAAAAGATATTGGGCTCTCTGTATACTTGCCCAGTTTGTCATTGAATACATCACTGAAGTCATGCTCTAGTGCTGCGAGGTCATCTTCCAGGGATGGGGGTAGCGTGGATGTTGGTGAGATCAATCTGGAGGGATTTGAACCACTCTTGTCCCAGTAGGCTTGGCAGGTCCCAGTTACTATGGTGAGAAGTAGTGTCCCTTGGAAGCTGCCATATTCTATCCGGACTGGCTTTCACCCCAGGATGGGGATGCGGTAGGCCTGGTAGGCCTTCAAGATGATCTTTTGTGGTTCCAGTTAGCTGTGCCGTATGCAGGGTTGGAGTTTCTTCAGGGTATCCCATGAGATCATGGAGATGTAAGACCCTGAGTCTACCTCCATCTGGCATGGGCTACCTTTGATGCTTATGGTGGCCATGATTTTGTTGGCCTCATATGCATAGGTTCATCTCACTTGAGTTTGAGCGGAGCCTACAAAGGTGTAATGCATTTCTTCCCCCCTGGTGTCTTACCTCTTTTTGAATTTCCCGCCAGGATTCTTCCAGCCTCCCCCTTGATGGCCATATTGTCTGTTGGGGAAGGACATTCTCCTAGATTGCCTGTTGATTGGCTGGCTGGCTTCGCATGCCTCTGCAATGTATCCCTTTCGGTCACAACGCTGCAGATAGTGTCTTTGAAATGGCATGCAGAGCAGTGGTGATTTCCTCCGCAGCCCCCACATGGCTTGGATCCTTGTTTCCCCACTGGCTTACTGGACCTCACCCTATGGATGTCCTCCTCATCCTCGTCACTGGCTTCAGAGTTGGAGGTGTCTCAGGCTGTGCAGCGGTCAACCTGGGTGGCATGAACCTTCCCAGTTCCTTTGATTCATGCGGCAGAGCTGTCTGAGGTTTCCGCAGCTTGGGCCTCATCGATGGTTTCCTTGAACGGGACGTCCTCTCAGGCCAGCAGCCACTTTTGGAAGGTTAGGTCCCTTATTCCGATGACGAACTGATCCCAGATCATGTCCTCAGCATCAAGGAACTTGCAGTTCTTCGATAGCTTCTGAAGCACGGCCATAAATGCATTTATCGTCTCTCCGTCTCTAGCTCTGCATATAGAATTCATGGCGGTTAGCCAGTAAGATGGGGCCGGGTCGCTGCAGCTCATCCCAGGATACATTCTCTAGCTTGTTGGCCATGAGGGTTTTCTGCTAGTTCATAAAGTTCTGAAGGTTAGGTTAGGAATAGAGCCCTCTTTTTTGTGTCAGGGGCAGCCTGGAATCCATTGACTTCCTGATGTAGCTTGAATCGACCCATGTAGGAAGACCATTTTTCCTTGGATGGATCATAGGGGATCAACATCAGGTGGTGGGCCATGCTGATCGGTGGGCTCATGATCATTGTGGTGGTCAGTCAAAATGGGTGCGGATTCCCATGAGGTTGTCCTTTGCTCTCTCCTCAGCTCAGAATCCCACCTTCGTCGCCAGTGTTAAGTGGGCGTGCAGAGTGAAGAGGCAGGACATGGCAAGTGCAGGTAACTTCTTTATTAGGTTCCATTTAAACAGGAGCCACTGAGCTGCGGCTGGCGCCGGCTTATATAGCCGGCGCTGTCCAACGTTTCAGCCACTAATGGGACTTTATTTCTCCCACCAGTGGCCGGACCAATGAGTGGAGTCTGATGCCCATATTAGGCTCCTATGCCCATATTAGGTAATACTTAACAGTTTGAGAAGACAAAGGCATTTCCCAGAAAGTAATGGCAGAAGCAGTAACTACCAAGTTTCTACACAAGACAGGAGGTGAAAGTAGGGAGTGTAGAGTGTAGTGTATATCTGGCAATATTAAGATCTTCCATGTGATCCAAAAGCACTACAACATCAACACTAGCAGTAGCACAGATTTATATATTATCCCATAGTGCTTTAAAGCACTTTCTGGGCAGTTTACAATGTCAGCATATTGCCCGCAACAATCTGGATCCTCATTTTACTGACTTCGAAAGGATGGAAGGCTGAGTCAACCTCGAGCTTCTTTAGGATTGAACTTCAGGCTATGAGCAGACTTAGATTTCAATACTGCATTCTAGCCACTATGCCACTAGTGCAACTCCTCCTGCAGCCAGTCTGCATTTGTTTCATAGCAGGAAAGACCTATTACAAGAGTTAAATTCTTATAGTCCTTTCTTGCTTTTATGGTTTAAATTATGCTTTATTATTTTTTCATTGCATTATCTGTACTTCCTTTAGATGTAGTTACACACATGTAACTACATCTAAAGTTCTGAATTTTTTAACTCAATTACCCCTTTCTCCAGTCTCAAATAAGGTCATTACCCCTCTCCCCACAACCCCCCTCCCACATGCATTATTTACATAAAACATCCCAGCTGTGCTAGGTTCAAACTAGATTGTCAACTCAAAAGCAACTATTCCATTACCACTAAAATATGTTCAAATTAAACCCTAACCTTGGAGGTTATTACTTAAATAACCTGAATTACTTAAATAAAAATTGCTGCTACCTCAAAGGTAGCTTTTCATGATAGAGTGGAGCATCCATGCAGCCAGCCAAAGGTCATTTTATGAAGAAAGCTTTAGATATTTGTGGGGATATAAAAATATCTGCATGAAAAATTCAAGCAATCTGATATTGATACCAAGAATCAGAAACAGTTTTGAGTTGACCAACCATATTTTTGTGACAAACCATACATTCTAGTAGTGGTCAGGGGTGAAGTTCCTTGGATTAAGTCATCATCTCATGATGTTCCAAGTGTTGCAAAGAGAAATACTAGCTGTAATTTAAATCAGGGTTATCCAGAGAAATGGAGTCAAGAGTTTTGCAGGTCTCTGGGCACTTCCATTGATGATTCTGCACCAGTTCTAAAGCAATTAGTCTTTTGTGTTGGCAGTGCTGGAGAGAAGAGTCAATTTATTTTGTCTCAATTGCACTGTAATTGAAATTCAATTTGCAATTTCAATTACAGCTAGTATTTTTCTTTGCAACACTTGGAACCACATGAGATGGTGACTTAACCTAAGGAGCTGCACTGTAGACAAGTTACCTTTCTCCTTTAAAGCCCATAGTTTTTAAGGGGTAAGAAGACATTGTCTTTACAGAGATAATACGGTTATTTGCATTGCAGCTCCATATACTAAGGAAGGAGTGATATTATTACAGGTTCTTCCATTTTCATCTATTCTTCAGCAGGAGGTGAGCCAGCATTTAAAGCCCCAAGCTAGTTAGGTTTTTTAATTTGTTTCTCTTTGCTTTGGAGTGAGGATGAAGAAATTTTTGTCATTCCAAATCTGTGGCAGCCCAAGGCAGGTCAATTATTTTGCTCTTAAATAGGCAAACATTAAAATAATCATGGACTACATTTGAACTCCTGGGAAGTGGAGAGTAAGGATGTGGGATGGGAATGCTTTAAAACATTCTGTTCCTCTCAGTCACTGCTCTCACTGCTATCTCCCTTTGTATTTGCCACAGAGATAATTTCAAAATACCTTGGAATGAGATTATACTGGAGAAATTCTGCAATTCTTCACAAAAGTGCTTTGTGAAGGCAGTCTTCACGAAAGGTGGCACTCATGTGTTGGAAGTTAAAACCCACCCCTCTCCTAGGAAAATTCACCTCAGGAGCAGAAGATCACCCTCATTTTTGTTAATGGGCAGACCATTAAGGCCTGGGCCAGAGTATTCTACATAACAAAGCCCTCTATCCATCTCATCACATGGTCTGGGATGATTGAATCTGCCAGCACTCAGGTGAAGCCATGTGGTCTAGACAGAGTCTACAAAGTTAACTAAGACCCCTGCCCCTGGGAATCTAACAGCTAATGGGATACATTTCTTACACAGGAACAGGAAACACTAAGGTGGGCCCAACAGAGGGTATAAAACTAAAGGTTTCAGCATCTAAGCCGCCCTTCTTTTCCTTCACCCAACATCTTGAAGCATGTGATTGTCCACTTTGGAGCTCCAAGCCATGTGGTCCTGTCCACCATTAAACCATCTTTCCAAACAGCTTCCATGTTTCCAGTGTCTTTTTCCCCACTTGGAACTGAACCCAGAAGGATATTTCTTCCAACGCATGATTTGTTTATTGTAACTTTTACCATTCATCCAGGGCATTCTAAAAAAAAAACAAGAAAGAAAGAACTAAAAGAATCTCCTTTGATGTATAAAGCTATTTTTAAGAATCAGTGATCAACAGAAACAATGAGGTAACAAATACAGTCACTTGCATGCTCATATATTGATTTTGTGGGAGGGTGTCCAAAAAGTCAAGATAGTGTGCCTGACTGCATGGTTATAGTGTCATCCTATTTACATCTTCACCAATCTACCCTCACAGATGTCCTGATTTTACATTTGTTTTAGATCAAATGAAAAATAGATTTTTAGAAAATCTATTTGAAATAATATCTGTGATTTAAACATGATAGAGAACTTTAACCTTGGCAATGGCAAATTATATAACCAACTGGTCCCCCACACAGGAAACTGAGAAGATTCTAAATGAGAATTTAAAATAATTCACAGTGTTCCCAATAACATCCTCTAATTATTCATCTAACTAATAAGATAGCAAGTATAGAAATGCAACTGCAGTCACATGATGGACAGATAGATAATTATACTGAAACAAACCATTTATCACATGCAATTGCACATATATATGGTATGTCCTCTCAGCATCTGTTTATACAATGTCATTACTTTCTATATACTGGTAGAGAAAAAAATCCTTAATCTTGCTGAATCATGAAAGATACTCTACATGATTTCTTATATTCTTGCAATGAAAACACGAATATGAATATCAAAATATATTTTTGGCTATCCTGGAAGTATAGAGTATAGGATTTGGCCTGTTGATAAAGTTGCTACAATATTTAAACGTAAACCCTAACCCTAACCCTAACCCTAAAGCCAATTTGTTTTGGTCAGTAAAAAGATAAAACATTATACATATATACTAAATATAGCTATGAGAGAAAACAAACATAGCAATAAATAAGTGAATCAGCTATGAGAAAAAGCATACTCTATAAATTCCTTGCACACATTCCAACAGTTTTACAGAATTTTGCTTTATTAGATGATAGTGTTACTAGAAATGCTCTCTCTCTCATTGACCCTTGATTTGAATTCCTTGCCTCAGTAACATGAAATACAATTATTTGAAATGTAATCTATAATTAATGTTTACACTAGAAACTCTAAATAGCCCCCAAAAATGTAATGTTTATCTCAGTGAAATGGGTTGTTACACTATTAAATAGAAAATGCTTAAGCATGCAACTTGTTTTTGACTGGAGGACAGTATATAAAAATAATTGTTGTCCATGGTGAATTTGAATAACTGGGGTAAGGTCCAGATATCTTGAATACTCATTTTGCCTACCCTCATTCCTATCTTTTTTTTCATTTGCTGCTGCTAATTTACTTTTACTTTTTTATCTCCCTAAACTGGAAGAAAGGTAATCTGTGTTACCTGGAATATGAACACACATTCATATCTCCATATATTCTTATTCTGGAAGATGGATTACATGGGGTTAGGTCTGAGATAGAATTTTACTTAGCTACATTAACTCTATTTTTTTTCTGTAAATGAGGAAGTCACTTGCTCACAGACAGAAAATTAAAGTATCCCTGCATATGCCAGGATGTGGCAATAACAAACCTAGGTATTATGGATAGAAGAGATCTGCAAAAGATAAGCATTGACTGCTGTCACCGTACATAGAAAAAAAATCCTGGTTTCTTGGTAGCACAGGCATGGACAATATATACTAATACACTTTTTTTCCAACTATATTGAATTTGAACTGTCTATATAAGTGTCCTTGACCACATGCTCAGTGTCTTGGTCAAGGAAACACTGCTCTTTCAGTGTTTGACCAAAATATGCAGATTCTTAATGATTTGACAAATGGTGTCCAGAATAGAATGATAGACATGAAGCTTAGCATTTAGGTGAGTGAACAGGAACAAGAGCAAATATGTGTGCATGTATTGCTATATATCACAATTCAAAAATTACAATTAATGCAGGATAAAAGCATTGAACTAAGTGGATAATTTCATGGAATGGGGGGGAGAGACTGTGCACTTGATTGGTACATCAATAAGTTAAATAGCAATGCACAAATGTTCTGAGGGTATCTTTGAAAAATCTGCTATTTAAAAAAATTGGTTCCTAATATTTGTTATAACTGGTGATTTTATGATACAATTTCCTCTTTAGATAAATTAGTAATTGATACCATTAGTGGATGATACTAATGTGAACATCTACATTCATGACCTGTTTACTGATAAACCATAGTTCATTAAAAATCAGAAATCTTTTTGTTCAAATCCTTGTTTGAACGTAGCGAATTATGAGACGTTATCTTTTTGAGAATATTACATATTAAATTAAGGACAATGGTGGATCATATTAACCAAGCCATCCAACAAATAACACAAAATTTTGATAATCTAGTATCAAAGGCCAATTTCCACTCTCCCAAATTAGATTCAGACTTAGTTTGGAAATTCCTATCTTTGCTAAAAGGTTCACTGGGCAAAGTATGCTTTAGTTACAGAGCATAGCCAGAGCTAGCTCTAAATTTTTATTGGAAGCTAGTATTATTCTTTATCTTCTATTTTGTTTCCTGTTTATTTTATGAGTAGAATTTTAATTCTTGTTTAGCAATCTTAATCACAATGTTTGGTAGATATATCAGTTGTCCTTTATAAGAAACAGTGGTAATTTCAGCAAGAATTTGAATTAATCAGTTATTATCAAATAATGCCAGACTTCAATTTGCTAATGTTGGATTTCACACAGCCTAATAATACACTCAACTCCTTAAACGAGAAAGAAGTTCAACTGTATTTATTATATAATTAATACTTGACTCAATTTAGATTTTAATTACTTCAACTTACATCCTTTAACATTCATATCCTAATATGATTCATTATGATTCATTATATCTGTCACTGTGTGGTATTGTATGTTTTCTCCACAAATAAAATGTTTCAAAAAGCACAATCCACAACACAATGACAGTAAATCCTGATGAAACATTCTATCAGAGAAAAATATTCATCTGTGTTACAACAGATGAATTTAAAAAAAAAAACATTTAGATAAATGACTATAGACTATAGACATCAGCTTAAATTATAGAATTCTAAATCCAAGAATTAGTTCTGGTACCAAACTGAATAGTCTTCCAACATAAAAGTCCACTTCAGATAAAAGTTAACCTATAATTTCTTCATTTTATTTTACATATTGATGATATGATATGATATGACATGATATGATATATGAGAATTTTGTTATTTCCTTTGTTAAATAACTGAATGTCAAAATGCTTGCCAAACTATCATTTCTTCAAGTCTACAGTAAGGGAACAGAGGTGGTATTCAGCAGGTTCTGACCAGTTCTGGAGACCAGGTAGTAGAAATTTTGAGTAGTTCGGAGAACCGGCAAATACAACCTCTGACTGCCCCCACACCCATCTATTTTCTGCCTCCCAAGTCCCAGCTGATTAGCTGGGTCTTCTTTTGTTGCCCTGCACAGGAGAATGGAGCTGGAAAGCAGGTTAGTGGAGTGGGGAGGGAATGGGATTTTGCCGTAACCTTCCCCTGGATGGGGTGGGAATTTTACAGTATCCTTCCCCTGACACGCCCACCAAGCCATGCCCACCAAGCCATGCCAGGCCCACTAAGCCATGCCCACAGAACCGGTAGTAAAAAAATTTGAATCCCACCAATGTAAGGGAACCAATCTCTATCTAGCTTTTTATGTATATTATTATGACAGAGCATTTCATATATTATAGAAAATATAAAAATAAGATATTTATTGAACTGTTTTCTCAAGTAGAAAATCCTAAAGAGATTTGGATGGAGAGAGAAATGAGAGAAGTTCCAAGTCAGAGTCAACAGGAAAAAGCTTCTAGGATCAATGAAAGCTTAACAGAGAATAAAAGGGCTAATCACTTTATCAATTTGAAGATTCTTTTAATCAGGGAGATCAGAATTTAGGCTTAATCTCACGCTCACATTCCTATTATGAATTTTAAAAAATTGTAGCTTTCTTTTTGTTGCACTTTTCTCTAATGAGCAAAAAATTGGTAGCTATTTTAAATTTCAGATGCTTCTTTATTTTTATTCAAGAAAAGTTAAAATATAACACCTTTTTTAAAAAAAGGTCTAAAAGAAACCCCACAGCAAACAGGATGCTAAAGAGAAAAAGGTGCCTTAAAAAAAAGAATTAAGATGTATACACATATGTCTATCTAATTGGATGCTGATTAATATAATACAATAATCTTACTTTCCCAACCCTTGCAAAAAAAGCCAAAAGAATTTTAAACTACTAAATCTATTTACAAATTGTTCATCTGTAATCTACATACTATATTAATAACAAAGAAGAATGATAACAGTATTATATAAAAGTAATAAAATTATAACTAATAATAAAAGAGAGACAAGATTGAAATTCCAAAACTCTCTGTTAACAAGTTATCATTGTAAGAGCCATGATGACACAGTGGTTAGAATGCAGTATTGCGGCTTCCGGTTTGAAGTCTCTTCGGCGACAGACAGAAATCCGCGATTGTGCGCAGTTTCGGTCTGGGCTCGCCGCTGGAGCGCCCCGAGCCAGCTGGCTTCAGGGCTAAGCCACCCCGTAGAGGTGGTGAAGAGGGGGGAGACCGCCAGCAGGGTTGAGGAGAGCCACATCTCTCCTCCTCAGCTGGCCATTACTCCCTTTCCCGAAGGCGGTTGCAGCAGTGGTCAGAAATGGCCACCACAAAGAAGAACTCGACCAGAAAAGAATGTGCAGGAGGAAGATAAGAAGTGAAAGTTTTGGCTGACTGGGTTAAATTGTAAAAGCAACAACTAAGGTACCCTGGAATTTAAACTTACAAAAAAATAACATCGCTCCCAAAGAAGAGTCGAAAGCAGCAAAGGAAAGTGAAAAGGGAAAGGTTTGGTTGTTTTTTTTCTTCTCTCTCCTTCCCTATACTGACAACTAAGAGACTTAAATAAGAAATCAGAAAAATCCGCTTTGACATCAATAGGCAATTAAGCTGAAAATAAAACAAAATGTCAAAGGGATAATAAAGATTTCTGGACAGTAAAAAAAACTTTTTCATAAGCAGGAAGGGAGAGAAAAAGAATAAGGGCAGGATCTGCAAGAGGGAGGAGACTCCCTGGAATTAAAAAGAATCTACAGTAAAACTTCAACAAGACTTTTAAAAGATACATTTTAACTGAAACTTTGTAACTAAACAGTAACCCCAGGAAGAGAAAGTGAAAAAAAAGAGCAAAAAGAAACAGCTTGCGTGTATTTGGATTATTTGGTGATCTTTGGATTCTTGGTTATTACATTTGAATGACTAAAATTAATCGGGTAGTTGTTTAAAAATTTATACAATGGCACCACTTCTGGATGAATTGAAAATGGAACTTAAAAAGTACAAAGAAGATGCACAAGAAGGGAAGGGTTCTTTTGGCTTTGTTTTTCAATTCTTAGAAATGGAGATTTGGAATTACGAGAAACAACAAGAAACGTCTGCAAAACAAGAAGACTGGGACAAAGAAGCAAGTAATTTTATGTGGGAAAGAAAAAGGAAAGGGGGGAAAGAGAATGGAGAATTTAAGACTTAAAAAAACAACCTAAAGAGATTTGGATGGAGAGAGAAAAGAAAAGAAAAATAATTCGAAAAATAAATATAATACTGGAAAGCAACAGAAAAGGGGAATACAGAAGAGAGAAATAGAGGTAGAGAGACAAGGGGTAAAAAGGGGAGAGAGAAGTAGAGAGGGAAGAAGGAAAGGAAAAGAAGTTACAAAGGACCGGAGCAAGATATAGACAAACAGGACCTATTTAGAGATAATGGGTGAAAATCTAACTGAAAAAAGGATTCTGTAAAGGTACATAAGATTGTATTGTTATATTAGTAATAGAAATAACTTTAGAAAATTGGAAACAATATATGATTAAAATGAGGGATAAAATAAGTGTAATTTAGTGAAATGTTTGTTAATAAAATAAGTGAAATAAAATAAATGAGAAAATTGAATTAGGAAGGAACAGGAATATTTTAATTAGTTAATGTTTTATAAAATATAAGTGAAGGGGGGGAATTAATTATGGAAAGCTTATAATTGTTCCCATAGAAGTATGATATTTAATTGAAAAGTAATGTTAAAGAAGTTAAGACTTTAATGAATATTAATATTAATGATAGAATTGAATTGGAATGGAATGTGTTGTTTTAATTACATACATTTATATTTTTTTCTTTTTTTAAGAATATAGTGTGTATTTTAAGAATGTACCAAGCAGAATCCGAGTGGAAGTTATGTATTATATTGAATGTTATAACTTTAGGGTATATATTGAAGCCTAAATAAGAGTTAAATGGATAAACTTAAAAGATATAAAGGCATCATACTCCAATCAGTAACTACAGGAGAAATTTTGTTTAATGAGAAAAGATAATAGATAATTGAAACAGGACAGACAAAAAATATAAATACAATGATTTGAATTGAGATGAGATAATTAAAATAAAATTGAGAAAATTAAAAGAGGGGAGAAGCTATGCAGAAAATGTAAAATAGTAATAAGATATGGAATAGAATATAAAAATGAGCATGAACCTGAATTTGTGTCTGTACGAAGAAATGTAACCCGGGATTACTCTACTTTCAAAAAAGGTGTTTTATTTGTATTTTTTTTCTCTTTGTGAAAACTCAAATAAAATTTACAAAAGAAAAAAGAAAAAAAAGAATGCAGTATTGCAGGCTGCTGATTGCCAGCAGTTTGATTCTTACCAGCTCAGCCTTCCATTCTTCCAAGGTCAGCAAAATGAGGACCCAGATTGTTGGTGGCAGTATGTTGACCCTTTAAATTGCTTAAAGAAGGATGTAAATCACCGTGAAGTGGTATCAGTGGTGGGATTCAAAAAAATTTACTACCGGTTCTGTGGGCATAGCTTGGTGGCCATGGCATGGCTTGGTGGGTGTAGCAGGGAAAGGATATTGTAAAAATCCCATTTCCACTCCACTCCAGGGAAAGGATACTGTAAAAATCTCTTTTCCCATCCCACTCCAGGGGAAGGTTACTGCAAAATCTCCATTCCCTCCCCATCCTACTAACCTGCTTTCCAGCTCCATTCTCCTTTATAGGGCACAAAAGAAGACCCAGCCAATCAGCTGGGACTCAGGAAGCAGAGAATAGGTGGGAGTGGGGCCAGTCAGAGATGGTATTTGCCAGTTCTCTGAACTACTCAAAATTTCAGTTATCGGTTCTCCAGAACTGGTCAGAATCTGCTGAATACCACTTCTGAGTGGTATATAAGTCTAAATGCTTTTCCTATTGTAATCAACTTATAGAAAATTTATCACCACTTCTTAACTATCCCAAATTACCCCCAAAATTAACCCTAATTAGTCCCAGATAAAATATCTACATTTGTTTCTTAATACCATCTCTTATCTATTGCTGATTGATTGAATAAGTTCAATCTCCAAAACCAATCTATCTTCCCCAAAAAATCCAGATGAAATTGTTCCCCAGTTAAATGTGAAAAGTCCATTCCACACTTTCCTTCAAATCCTAAAAAAGACATTTACCACTTATCATCCCAGTTCTTTGCTATTACATATGTTTTCCCCAAAATAAGACTGGGTCTTATGTTAATTTTTGGTCCAAAAGATGCGTTAGGGCTTATTTTCTGGTTGGGTCTTATTTTTTGGGAATATGTATGTATGTGTGTAAGTGTGTGTGTGTGTGTGTGTGTGTGTGTGTGTGTATGTTTTCTTAAGTTTTCGCGGATATTTATATGTATGGTATTCAGCTTTGTTCGGATATTTCCCCATGTCATTATAGTTGTGCTTTTAAAGTTGTAGTGACATTTCAGCAGAATCTCATCTGCCATCATCAGGCTTCTGTACTGTGTTCATCTGTGAGTCAGGCTTTCACAGTTGTTTCAGTTTTAAATTTGGTGCTAGCCTACTGCTGTGTTAGAATGGTTTTTTCTTCATCCTGATTGGTTGGGAGTCTTGGTCTGTGTTTATTGGTCTTGGAGTTTGCTGTGTTCTGCTTGATTGGTGTTTCTAATATCTTCTGTCTGTTTTGTAGCTTTTTTTTTTTGTCTTGATTGGCTGGCAACATTATGTTTCCTGTATTGGAGGCTTTTAGTGTGGCATGGCTTCGAGTAAATGGATGGCTACCATTTATTAGGAAGCTAGGTTTCATCTGGGTGCCTGGTTGGGGTGTGTTTGAGCTGGAGGTATCAGCTGGAGGTATCAGAATACTATGTGACCTCAAATTCCTACTCAGCTGCAGAGACAATAATGCAACACTGACCTGCTTCAAATTAACATTTCATCACAGCACAGCAGCTACTAAACGTATCCTGAAAAGAACTGAAATGGCTCTACTCAGGAACAAGCTCCACAGAAAGAGAATCCAACTTGATCAGTTAAACAAAGATCTTCTAACCCTACACCTGGAATCCACCCTCTACTTTGGGACAAGATAAAACAACTTACAACTTGGAGAGCTGAAACTGAAACCACTTACAAAAATGACAAGCTCCTGAAGAAACTAAAGAAATTAGAACATGACAAGAAAGCCCCCAACAACTCACAACAACACCTGAAACAATTAGTATACAAAGTTTCCAACAGAGAACAGAAGCAGAAACAGATGTCCTAACCAAAGGATTCAATTATAGTAGTAGTAATGGATAGAAAAGACTACGAAAAATTTTTTGACAGACCTACTCCAAGACTCCACATACAAACCCATAAACATGGACCCAACCACATATCTGGAAAAAATAACCAAGAAGAAAATTATAACCAGCCACGTGAGCAAAGAGATCCAACAGACGATCATCCCAAGAGAAAAATCTTCCAGATGCCCCAAACTAAAGCATGAATAGAAGAGATGATTCCACCAGACTGTCAATTATTTGGAAACCTGTACTCACAAACAAACAAAATCTCCACACCACAAGCCAGGCAAACACCTGGGCACAAACAGATCCCCCCTGATACCTCCAGCTCAAACACACCCCAACCAGGCACCCAGATGAAACCTAGCTTCCTAATAAATGATAGCTGTCCATTTACTCCAAGCCAAGCCACACCAAAAGCCTCCAATACAGGAAATACAATGTTGCCAGCCAATCAAGACCAAAAAAAAAGCTACAAAACAGACAGAAGATATTAGACACATCAATCAAGCAGAACACAGCAAACTCCAAGATCAATAAACACAGACCAAAACTCCCAACCAATCAGGATGAAGAAAAAAACCATTCGAACACAGCAGTAGGCTAGCACCAACTATAATGACGTGGGAAAATTCCCGAACAAAGCTGAATACCATACACACACAGACACACACACACACACACACACACACACACACACCGGTTTTGGTGTGTTTGGGTCTTTTCCCATGTAAGATTGAGAGTATCTTGGCGACGTTGCGACAAGGTCCGACTCGCCATCTTCAGGCTGGTGCTTTCGGCTTCGTGCTTGTGCGAGCAAAGCGTGATTGGAGCTGTCATCTCTCTATAAATACTGGTGGGGAGGTGTGGTGTGCTGGCTCTGTTGTAAGCAGGCCAGTTGGCTGTGTAGTTATTTCTTGATTGGTTGATGGAGTTGATGTTTGCAGATTGGTTGGCTTTTTCATAAGAACCTGTGTGGCTGAGGTACTTTTAACATGGTCCTCGACATCAGATTTCATTTTCAGCCACCAGAACTGTCTTCTCAGTAAATGTAGAGTTTTTAGGAATCCGAAGTGGCCTCCCAGCCGGGAGTCGTGGCTATGCTTTAGTACCAGTAGTCTTAGGGTTGTGAGTAATAAAGCTTAGTCCCTTTCCAAGCTAGTCCATCATTCATTGTCAACTCGGTTTGATGGTCCAGGAACCAAGGGTCGTCAATAGGGCCGTTTTCAATTCTGTAGTAAGCTTATTTTCCAGGTGTTTGGGGTTGCAGTTGGCTTGGGCTTGAGTGGTCACTTGGCCTGCTGATTGAGCTTCTGAAATTAAGGCTTGTACTATTTCCTCTGGGTGGCTGTCAAACTGAGGTATTCTGGACAGAGTGTCCACCAGTACATTTTTCCCTCTGGGGATATATTTAATGTTAAAGTTGAATCGCTTGAAATATTGGGTTCAGCGGACTTGTTTGGGTAATAATCTCCTAGGGGTCTTTAGAGCCTCGAGATTCTTGTGATCAGTCCATACCTCAAAGGCCACTGGTGCCCCTTCTAGAAAACGCCTCTAAGTCAACAAAGCCCATCGTACAGCAAATGCTTCTTTCTCCCAGATCACCCACCTTCGCTCTGTGTCTGTCAGCTTTTTGGAGACATAAGCGTAAGGCATCAGTCAGCCTTGAGAGTCCTTTTGCAGCAAAACAGCTGCCACTGCTACATCACTTGCATCCGTTTGGATAATAAAAGGCTTGGTCGCATCTGGGTGCTGGAGGATGGGCTCAGTTGCGAAGAGGTGTTTTAAGGCCTCAAAATTTTCTGACAGTCCATAGTCCAAGCCCGGGGTTGACTTGGCTTTGGTTTGGTGGGCAACGAGCCCGTTTTTAATAGCTCCGTCAATGGGAGGACAACTTCAGCAAAGGACAGAATGAATTGTCTATAGAAGTTGGCAAACCCCAAGAAACTTTGAAGTTGTTTTCAGGTTCTGGGGGGTTGCCAGTCCAGCACTGCTTTCACCTTTCTGGGGTCCATTTCAATCCCCAGGTTGGATATTCGGTAGCCTAAGTAGTCCAACGACTCTTTGTGGAATTCGCATTTTGAGAGTTTCACATATAATTTGACGGCTAGAAGTTTTTCTAGAACTTGTCAGACCAATTGAACATGTTCTTCCATGGTTTCGCTGAAGATAAGGATGTCACCAGGTACATGAGGACCCCCTGGTAAAGGTGCGGGTGTAGCACCTCATTGATGAGCTGCATAAACACTGCAGGAGCCCCCTGAAGTCTGAAAGGCATGACTTTGAATTGGAAGCTACCCAGAGGGCAGTTAAAAGCAGTTTTCCACTCATCTCCTTCTTTGTTGCGGACTCGGTAGTAAGCTTCCCTGAGATCTAGCTTGGTGAATATCTTGCCCTTCAACGGGTGGTTCAATAAGCCCTTCATAAGGGAGAGAGGGTACATGTTTTTGACGCATATGGTGTTTACACCTCTAAAGTCAACACACAATATCAACCCGCCATCTTTCTTCTCCTCGAACAACACGGGGGCAGCTAGTCTTGATTTGGCAGGCTCAATAAAACCTCGTTCCAAATTGCTGTCAATGTATTTCCTTAATTTAGTCATTTCAGCAGGCGTCATGGAATACATCTTTGGTTTTGGTAATTTTGCCCTAGGCTCTAATCCTATGGCGCAATCAGTGGCTCGATGGGGAGGTAAGACATTACACTCTTCTTCACTGAATGCTTCAGCCAAGTCTTTGTATTGGTCGGGTACCTGGGGGTTATCTGGAAGAAGGTGGGATGCCATGGATGCTGGCTCAGGCTCTGGGTTCAAGCTGACCGGTGGCTTTGTAGTGGGTGGAAGAGGGGGCAATGGGCCTGGTCCAATGAGGATTTTTCTGAATCCATCCTTCCATTTGATCATAGGGGCTCATTTGTCTAGCCAAGCAAGTCCCAGTATGATTGATTCTGACATCTTGGGGGGCCACTATGAAGTGTATGAGTTCCCGATGGGCCCCTAATTCCATCTTGATCAATTCAGTCATCTGAGTGGCTGCCCCCCCCAATTAAGGTTCCATCCACTTGCTCAAATCTGATTGGGCATTTTAGCGGGTTAGTCTTTATGCCCAATTGTTCAACAATGGGGAGTTCAAAAAGACATCTAGAACACCCAGTATCAATGACAGCTTCTAACTCCCCAGCCTTCCCCATGTTTGGTACCATTAACTTGACCTTGACTGTAAAAGGTATGATGGGATCACTCACCATTGGGTTGTCTTCACAGGTTGGGTTCTCGAGGACGTGGTGGCGGTCTGGTGGTCCGTTGCTCCCATCTGCGCAGAGGGGGCTTTCCCAGCTGTGTTTGGTGAACCTGCCCCTGGCCGGAGGTCTTTCTTGATTCTTCCAACCTCTAACAGCTGGATTAGACTTCGACTGCGGAGCTTTGATACAGGAGCAGGGGCCAGACAGTCTGCTGTTCTATGGCTGGCTTGGCCATATCAGTAATATTTCAGTACCCTGGTGGGTTGGGTACGAGCAGGTTCAGCTGATCCGGTCAGCAGTCTCCTAGCCAGAATTCTCTTAGGCAGGGCTGCTGGAAGGGGTCTCCTGTGTGGGTTGATGCTGCGATCTAAGCTGAGGGATGTGACATACCACGATTGTAAGGTCTCTGGAATTCCCCTAATTTCACAGGCCTGCTTTACTTCTGGATCAATGGTGTTTTAAAAATAAAGTAATTCTTTTAGGCCAATCCATGAGGTGGCTTGTGACCCTTCTAAAGTCCCAAATAAATTCTTACAAGGGTCTCTTGCCTTGCCTCATTTCCATTAACTTCTCTTTATTCTCTGCTACCCTGTTTGGATTTTCAAATCTGAGTCTTAATAATCGAATAAATCTGTTGACATTGTGTAATTAGTGGGCTTGTTCTTTGTGTAGTTGGGTCACCCAGTCTGAAGCATCCCCTTCATTCATCCCATTTGTTATGGCTGTAACCAAATCACACTCTGTGGAGTATTGATCTCCAAATGGTTCTATATGGGATCGGATTTGAGTGAGGAAGTAATTGAAATGTTCATGGCGGCCATTGAATACGGCCTTAAAGGGTATTTGGTCCGGCCTGGATCGTGGTTGTGGAGGTGGCACAGACCAGCCCCTGCAGGTTGTACTGGAATGAAAGGAACCGCCTGGTGGTGTATGTAGGCTGGGTAGGGCCCCTGTATTCTGGCTGGGCCGTGCCTCTGGAATAGGAGTCCCTGTGGCCTCGCTGCCAGTTGGGGCTGCATTTGTGGTGGCCAGGAGGAAGATGGGTGTGGCCTGGTTCCCTGGTCGGGTGGAGGGGAAGTGGCTGCTGTCTGTTGTCTGGGCAACCCCCCTTCAGACCAGGGCTGGGTTAGTGCTGGCTTCCATTGACATTGAATCCACCCCTGGCCTGGATAAAATCCCCAACCTGGAGGGATACTCTCTTCAGGGGGCAAAATTCCCTCTGGAAAATGAGGGGATTGCCTCGGAGGCTGCAACATACCTCTGTCAGTTGATGCATCTTTTTGGCTTCCTCCAACTGGCATCTGTATAGTCTCCTCCCTCCAATCAGACAGAATAGCAATCTGCCTGGGGCTCGAGAAAGATTTCTCTTCAACCAGCTTTGTTATCTCTGGGTTATAACAACTTCTTGAGTTGAAATGCTTCGGTATAGCTCCCAAACCTCTTTCCTCTACTGTCATTCTGAAAGCATCCATCATCTCCTCCAAACAAGGCTTGCAGATTCAATTAATGTTCCGGAGGGAGGGCCCCCATACTCTTCCCCCTGCATATCTCCAACTTCAGCTAATTGTCAATAATTCTCCATCTCAGGAAAAAGAACTCCGGGGTATCAGCCAAGCCCCTTCAAAAAATAAAAGTTTGTCTTGGGAAATAAATGTAAGGCATCCAGAAAGTATCCATGATATCAATCACTCCGAGACATTTCTCTCCAATTGATTTATTTAGAAACAGATCAGGCATGTCAAAGGCAATTTCCCAAGTGAAATTATTTTTGCACATTACACAGAATCCACCTTCTCTCCTCCCTTCTCTCCTCCCACTTCTACACTTCATAAATCACGAGAACCAATTAACTGTCACTGGAATTTCTCAATACTACTTACAGAATAACCTTGAACTTTTCAACTCCTCCAACTCTCTTTAAAAAATATGGCAGCTGAATTTTAAAGCTGACAGTGTGTCTATCAGCCTCCGGTGTTGTAACGATCTGGGTAATGGGCTGTGTGATGACCTTCTGAGTTCTATTGGTGTGACATCCTGAGTCTTGTGCTGTAATCTCCTGGGTCATTGGCTGTGTTGCAACATTCTGACGTTTTGTGGTGTAACCTTCTGAGTTCCGTGATGTGATATCCTGAGTGGATGGCTGTGGTGTAACATTCCGGGTTTTGGTTTGGCTCTGAGTTTGAGGTCTGGCTATGTGTTTATGGCGTGTGTCAGTTTGCTTAGTTTGGGGGTCGGGGTGTGTGGCAGCTGGTGATGAAGCTGTGGTCTGGTTTCTGGATGGTGGTTGCCTTTCGTCTATGGGGTGGGTTTAGGTTTGAGTCTGGTGAGGGAGATTGGTGGGGGCATCATGTTTTGTGTGGGGTCCGGTGTTGGTTTTCGTGGCTGGGACTCATTTGTTGATAAGGGCTAGCTTCTAGATGTCTGGTAGGCGGGAGGTATCATCCTGTTTATTCATGTTATGGGGTTGTTTCTCTATTTCAGTGGTTTCCCTGATTATTCTCTTGTTGAAGTGTTCAGTATTGGAGATTAATTTGGTTCCCTCAAAATTAATTTCATGTCCTGTGGCTTTAAGGTGCTGGAAAAGGGAGGAAGTATTTTCTTCCTTTCTGACTGCGTTCTTGTGTTCTGTGATGCGTGCACTTATTTTCCTGTCCAATGTGTGTGGCTGGGCAATTGTTGCATGGTATTTCATAAACTCCTTGGTTTTCTAGCTGGATCTTGTCCGTGGGGTTTCTTAGGATGTTAGCTATTTTTTGGTCAGTGCCAAAGGCTGTCCTGATATTATGTTTGTGGAGAATTTTGCTTATTTTATCTGTGGTGCCTTTGATGTAGGGGAGGAGGGCGATACCGTTGTCCCGTTCTGTGTCTCGGTTTTTGGGGGGTGTATCCCTTAGGATTAGGTTGGTAATTGTGTTTCTTTGGAATCCATTGGAAATTAATACGTTAGTGAGGGTGTATAATTCTGTTCTCAGGTGGTCTTTGTTGGCTAGGCGTTTGGTTCTGGAAATGAGGGCCTTGGCTATGGAGTTGATCTGTGCAGGGTGGTGATGGGATTGTACTTTTAAGTAGCGGTTGGTGTGTGTTTTCTTCTGGTGGATGTTGTGTCCTAGGGAGCCATTGGGTTTTTTGTAAATTAGGATGTCCAGGAAGGGAAGTTGGTTGTTGGCTTCTGTTTCCATGGTGAATTGTATTTTGGGGTGTAGGCTGTTGAGATGTGTGAGGAAGTTGTCCAGTTTTTCTTTCCCATGTGGCCAAATTATATATATGCAGAGACTTGAGCTTCATGACAGTATATGAAGTTGATTCTGTTATTTCTGAGTCATTGTTTCTTTCCTGCCAGCTTATTGCATAAAAACCACATTCCTCTTGATTCTAAATGCAGTATTTTCCACAGTCTCTGTTGCTGAGATTATTTTGGACTATTTCCAATCAGGCAGTATTTAGGCTGGACAAGATAGTATACAAAGCAAAGCAAGATGTCATGGAAGACAGCATTAACAAATCACCTCCAAAATGTGCCAGGAAAATTGCATGGATTTGTTCATGGAGTCATGGAGTCAAGTTTGTCTTGAGGACATATGTCCAATATTTTAAAGTTAGTCTCTTGGGATGGCCATCTCACTGTTCTTTTTTTTTTCTGAGAGCCAAAGCTATCCATCAGGATATAAGGCAACATTTTTCAACATTTTAATCTAAACGTGTTGTAAACAATGAAATAATTTGTTCAGACTCTTCACAATTGTGAACCATGGGTTAAAAAAGATAACTCTTCTTGCATTTCACTTGTCTGTTTCAGAAAGAACAGACAGGGAGATTATTTCTCCTTCCTCTAGGTAGAACAGTAGGTTCTACTTACCTTCTGTTCTATAGTTAACATTACTGTATTAAACCTTCTTTTCCTCTAAAGCAAGGGTCTTCAAACTTCAACTCCCAGAATTCCTGAGCTAACATGACTGGAGGAGGAATTCTGGGAGTTGAAGTCCACAAGTCTTAAAGCTGTCAAGTTTGAAGACCCCTGGTCTAAAGATATAAAAATATAATTTAAATAGACCTTATATCAGGCCTAGCTGCTGATTTCCACAGTCTAAGCCAGTGATTCCCAAAGTGGGTGGTACCACCACCTGGGTGGCAGTGGGATGCCTTGGTGTGGGTGCTAAGAGGCAAGGGGGGGCACTGGAGGTGGGCCCCTTGCAGGCGCAATTCAGGGGCGGGATTCTACCAGTTCATTACCGTTCCCGGTTGTTTATGTTAACCAAGGATGATTTCAAACTACATATAAGGAATCTGGTAATGGGAAGGTAGATCTTTTGAGTATTTGCTTAGAGTACTGGATAAAATATAGCTGAACATTGGTCAGGGACATATAAGAACTTTGTACAGGACCACAAACCCAAGAATATTTAAATGATTATGGAAAGGACTTGAAATTTTTTTTAACCAACATTCTAATAATTTGGTAAATCATTAGATGTGTTGCCAAATCAGTGTTCTTGTTGCTACATATTTATCTAAACCAAAAGATCATTGCAGTGATTGTCCTATTTTAGGGAGGGGTGGCAGAAGGAAACAAAAAGAAAAAAATAGTCACATAATTATATATTTTTGTGTTCAAAATGAGAAAAGAATGTGTGTGGTTTCAGTTCTGGCCTTGTTTGAATTCCTAAAAAAAGGAGTTCTCTTAAGGAGGAAGCATATATTGGTACCTTGCAGTGTTTTATCATAGGTCACATTAGGGTTGAGATAATGGATGGTTACCAATATATGTTTACTATGACGCTATAAAGACAGGTCATGACACAGTTAAGATTATTGGATGTAATACACTGATAAAAAGCAGCTTCCTTTTATTTAATTCTGAACAGTGAACAGGCATCTTATCTGAAATGTAAGGGATGTTGAAATTATTTGGAAAATACATCAAGGGAACCAGCTGCAAATAGATGAATCCTGATCTGATCTTGCAAAGCAATTCTGATTATCATTCTTCTTTCATCTCTAAGGCAGTCTACTCCAGACATATTGAAATCTATCCTGTGTCTTTGTATCTTTTTAAATAACAATGTCTGGTACATTATGTTTTAAGTACCAGTAAATCTCAACTTTTAAATCCTTAATAAGTAGCAGCAGCAGTAGTAATAGTAGTAGTAACTGTATATAGTAGTAATCGGGAAGTTATGACCTTGAATCTTTGGAGCAGAACAGAATGTCAATTTCCTGTCTACAAGGTTTTTAAATGTTATGCTATCTATTAGTCAATCAAACCAATGTCTCCTGTTCAAGGAAGTTAGGAAAAACCAGGGATTCTTTTTCATATTATGTGAGTCTATTCTTCTCTCCAGACAGTGGCTTCCAATGATATGAGATGTAGAATGTCTACTGGCATGGCATGTGGAGAGGATCTTTTAATGTTATAACAGGATAGAAATGCCCCCACCACCACCAAATTGAACTAAAATCCTCTGCTAGGTTGTTTCTTAAGAGGACACTTGGTTCAGCAATGAAATGAACTTCACACCCTGGCCATGCCTAATAGGTTTTTTAAACACCTCACCAATGGATGCTCACTAACAGAGTACCACTACCTGTTCATCTCTCATTTCAAACAATAATATCTACTTGTCAAAATTCTAGATAAGTATTCAGACTTTTAAAAAAAATGAAAACACAGACTAATTTTATCTCAAGAGACTGACTAACTGCTCCCCCCACAAAAAAAATATAATATTTGGAATGATTCATTCTGTTGTAGTTCAATCTTCTTCTCATCTTTCAGAATACACACCACATGCAGTTCTAGAGCATTCCTTCCCACATTCTCTGCTGACATATTTCTGTGTCAATGTCCCTCCTCTATCCTTCCCACAGGCAACACCAATTGATAGCTTGCAATCTCTCTAGAAGGGCCATCCCCTTTCTCCACCCTGGAATATCTGTTTACCTTCCCTAATGTTATTTGTTCCTCCATATTTATCTGCACCTTTATCCCAGCAACAATGGATCTTCTCTTATTCATCTTCATACTATTTGTGATCTTTCTACTTTACCAATGGAGCATGACCTTCAGATTTCTCTGCAAGTTGGCCTTCATCGGTTGCTGGGTTTTATTCCTGTCTATCACAATATCCCCTTGGGTAGCTGTATTCATTGGACCAAGAGTGGAAAACCTGAAGTGAGTAGATGTTGATTCTAGCTTCAATTTGGGGGATGAGAACAATATAAGTCTTGGCACCAGGTTTTTCTGAAAAATAGGCCAGTGATGGCCAAATTCTTCAGCCTAGGGGACAAAGATTTTCCTACAAAGCAGCATGAGAACCAGTCCCACCCTTCAGATCAAGAAGATAGTAGCCTTTTCTTTCTTCAAGAAACTAGAAGTATGGTGAAAGAGAACGATGGATCTTGCTAGATCATCTTTTTTTGGCCTGATTTATATCCACATTTGTGAGTGATTTATTCAAGACTGGTTGGACAAAGGGAAAAGCAGAAAAGTGGGAGTAATTCCTGCAGAGTGCAAAATTACTTTTCATATTGGTTTAGACTTAATCCACACCCATTTTTCACAAGCCTATCCTTTCAACATACAATAGCATTGAAAAGATTAACAAATTATTTATGTTATGAACTCACGGTTATGGTCTAGTTCATCAGGTGTCTGGAGTGTTTTCCTAGATAACCAGAAATATTTGTATGTGTATGCAGACATGAGAGGCAAGGGGGCACTATAAATGACAATGGTAAAAGAAAATTAAATACAATGTGTATTGGCAATGCCATTACTTTAATGTTTAAATGAAGGTGTTCTAATTTTTACAGTGCCCAATCACAAAGAAGTTTTAATAAGCATGCAAACCTCCTATTATTAAGATGATTAACTCCAATAGTAAAATAAAAATCTTTTGCAGATGCACAATTGAATTGATACAGCTATTGTACTTCAATGTCTTCATTTAATTTATGTTGTGATACCCATTTTAAATTCAATAACAGATGAAACCTGAAAGGTATTCTAATTGATTTCTGAATATTGACTTTATAATGGCAAATTTGTTCCTATTGATTGGTTCCACTCCTTTTTTTAAAAAAAGCCCTAACCTTTTTACATCCTTTTGTTAGATGTAAAAAAAGTCAGGGCTTTTTTTAAAAGGAGGGGAACCTATCAATTAATATACAATACTTTATAATAAAATAAAATTTTATTTCAGCACTGTCGTTGACCAGGTACTCTTTACTAGAATACTGAAGTCAATAGACAAGAAGCATTGAAGAAAGCTTACTTTGAACAAGGATATAAGGAGAAGAATTGTGGCAGGAAGACTAGAGAGGGCTTTTTGTTCAAATAAGCATTCTGTTTTGGGATTCTTAATTGATTGTTCTGCCAATGGATAGTTGAAAGGCCCTTTTGATAGATAATAAGATAAATTGGAAGATGAAATGATAAACAGATTGGATGTTGTGGGGTTGATGCTGTTAAGCCATGTAATATGATTGCTTGGATAGAGATGAAGAGGATTGACAGCTGGATTTATTATATTTTGTTACAGTTGGCTAGCTTGGTTGTTGCCTATTTAAGGTTAAGGAATCGCTTGTGGGTTCTATCAGTCAAGCTTCATGAGAGCGCTTTTAGTAAATTTAAAACATCCCCTCACAATCTTTCTCCCGTGCTATCAAGCTGTCTGGGGAAAACATTTTTTCTTATGTGTGTAGCCTTTGTGTGTGTGTTGTATGGTAGTATGTGTTAGAAGAGATGGATAGATGAGTAAGAAATTGAGCCTGACTGATGTGTGGCTGGACAGAAGGATCCAGAAGAGGAATGTAGTTAGAAGAATGTATATAAAAGAAAAAGAGAGAAAATGTGGAACACCAATAATTTTGGCTGTGTTGTTATGATATAAAAATATACATAAATGAGGCATTATGAGTCTGTGTAATTCAGGTGCATGTGCAATGCAGTCCTTTGGAGTAAATGGTCTCCGCTCTCTAAATTCTTTCTACTCTTTTTGCTGGGTTCTGTCTGAGAGGTAATGACTGAAGTGACCATTTTAATTTTTTTAAAATAATGATTCATAACTAACTAAATATCCTTACGGGGACTCATTTTTCCCCCCTTATCTCACTGTCAAGAGTCCCTATTTGGTCAGTTAGAAAAGAAAGACTCTCAAATCCATTGTTAGCAAAAGTTCACTTTACTAAAGCCAAGTGATTACAGAAGAAGCTAAGCCGGATCTGAGGGTTTTGCATGTAAAGCGTATAGCTATTTTTTCTTTTTTCAACCTTCCTGCTTGGTTATCTTCGAGTGTCCAATTAAATTCTAACAACTTGTTTGGGTAACAGTCCCTGGCTTTGCAGGCTGGATGGTTCTGCATTTTATAGTGTGATCTTGGAATGCCTGGTGGTTCTCACAGGATGGCAAGATGCATAGTTTCAATTCTTCTCATGTATCCCAACCCAAAGCTCTCATTGAGTATGGCAGGCTGGCAGCAAGCAAGCATGGCATAGCAGGATGGTAGTCCTGACATTATGCCTCTCCTGGAAAAGACCAACCCATGGAGTCATTTTCTCCTCCACTGTTGCTCTTGAGGATGACCTCAGTTTTCTTGGTTGGAGTTCCTTTGCCATCACTAGAAGATGGTGTGAACTCTATAACCTCCACTCCTTTCTGCCCCTCCTTCCTTCAGCTTAGGAGGGCCTTTCTCTTTCTTCTTGATGTTTCTAGCAGGAGTGGTTGTTGGCCAATGAGCTAGGCACTCAGCAGTCCAGTGGCCCTTTTTGCTGCTAAAGTATTCAGTAGAACATTGTTGGGGTCTGGAGCATCATCAGGGCTTGGCCCACCCTTATCTGCTTTCAAGGGTTCTCTCTTCTCTGGGGTGTAGGGATTCTACATCTCCCATCCAGTGCATTCATGGAACTTGGTCAGATTGATCACAACCTCACTGGCCAGGATGTACCACCCTTGAAGATTTCTGGATGCTCCCCCCTCCCCCGGACAGGCAGATGTAGTACAGCTCTTGATGCAGCACTTCTCAGAAGTAATCCATCAGGATCAACTTTGGCCCATCCCCTAGTTGACCAACTAGGTGTTGGAATTCCTGAATGTACACTGTAATGGGTCGTTTTCTTTGCCTGATGATAAGTGGCAGCACACTGATCAGCCAGGGGGTCATCAAAAGTCATCTCAGGGAGCACATGAAATAATGTAGCAGGAGGGAAGTCCTGGAGAGCTAGACTAGAACTCTGAAATTCATAATGGCCAAATAAAATATGTATTTCTCAATACAAACTTAATTATCTCAGAAGAATGTATTACACATCTTCAGTCCTTTGTGCATTCTCTGATAAGCAAGTATTAAGCAAATTCAGAAATATCCACACCTAAATAACATTTGATTAGAGCAGATAGAATTGTATATAGCAAATCTATTGCATGCCCTAAAGGGAATAACAAAGGATCGCTGAATTCTTGCTGGCTCACTTGGAGTTCTAGAAGTATTTGATGTTGAAATATGAAGAACAAATAATAAAGACAAAATTCTAAAACATTCCTCCATTTCTTTGTTTCCCTTTTTGGAAGCAAGCAAGAGCTTGCAGTCTGATCTGGAGGAGGGCAGGTGGGGAAGTAAGCTTTTTAATAGTTTCTTCTTAATTTAGATCTGTTGTTCTTGTCATTTGTCCATGTCCTTTTCAAACTTATTTTACTCCCCATTGGAAAATCTGTGGCTAGGTTTGTGCAGTACACTAAACCCTGCTTGAACTTAGTCTGTTTTTTTCCAGGTGCACATAAGGCAGGTAAACTTACATCATATGATAAATTAAAATGTAATTGGAATTGATGGATTGCATGTTACGTGAAAACAATATTACTATAATTTTACAGTCAGGCAGGAAATGTCTTTATAATATCTTTAGTCTCAAGTGTCAAAATAACTTGAACAGTTCTGGACCACTCTATTTTGTGATATCCTTTGTTCAGCTCATCAACAGAAGAAATCCAAGAAGAAATCAGCATCACTGCACAAAGATCTCCCTGACAAATTGAAAGACAAAAAGGACAAGTTCAAAAAATGGAAAGAGGGACATATAACTAAGGCAGAATATCAGCAGATAGCCAGAATCTGCAAAGATGAAGTCAGGATAGCAAAGGCTCAGAATGAACAAAGACTTGCAACAAAAGTCAAGATAATAAAAAATGTTTTGACAAGAACTTTATGATATTCCCCAGTTTTCTATCCTTACACATAATCCTTAATTTATTATCACAATTGAACCTGAAATTTTGGTTGAAAATTGATGCACCCACATGACTGTTTCACTCAATGAGCATAATCTTCACTTTCCCAGTTGCAGTCATTAAGCAATTATGTGGGTCATTAAACAGAACATGGGGGTCCTTCAGAGGGTCGGAGAACATGGGAGACTTGTTGCAGGAGGTCAAGCTGGGAAAGTGCTGAAAACTATAACTGCCCCAGCTCAGCCCTGCAGCACCTGTTAGCAACATGGCCAGGCTTGGATCTGAAATATAATAGAGGCCTAGGACCTTTAGCAGTATCTGCCAGTTGCCACCATCCCAGGCCTCTCTTCATCTTGCCCTAGCATTGCTACCACAGCTCACAAATATCATCTTGCGCCATTCTCCACTGACCTTGCTGTTCAATGCTCCTGAAGATCAGCCACGTGCTACATACCATCATGCATTTTTCTCCTGCTGTGGAGAGATTTGCATGGCCCATCTGAGGCAGTTCCTCTTTGCACAAGGCCTTCATTCCTGGAGGTGTTCAATCAAGAGTTTGCATGGAGCCACCAAAGACTTCCCAAGTTGTGCAGAAGCCACTTCCAAAGGTTCCAGAAGTCTGACATGGCCTTGGAAAGCCTTGGAAGACATTGGAGAACCTTGCAGGCTCTGTGAGAATTCATGAGCATGGAGGTACTTCATTTCAGGCAGAGATTGTAACGCACTTATTAAGAACCATTCTCCATTGTCCTGTAATTTTGAATGGTTGTTGAATGGATGTCTGTTAGTCAAGGACTACCTATATAAATATATTGCAATCTTTCATAGGTTGATTAGTATTAAGGAAATTTGCTTTCAAAGCAAAAGAAAATTTTATTTTAAATGGAAGAGTTGGGGAAAGTATAGCAGGACCATCAATCTAGCATCTGTCTGTCTGTCTATCAGATTTTAATCCTGCTTTTATTACTTTAAAATAACTCAAGGGAGCAAACATATATAATACTTCCTCCTCCTGTTTTCCCCATAATGACAACTCTGTGAGATGGGTTTAACATGCTACATCCCATCATCACCACATGATACAGTTTTTTAAATACATTTCCTACATACAGATTTTTTTAATCAATCAGACAATATAGAAAAGAGAGGAAATCATAGAAGCAATGATAGAAAGAACACCTTGATGCAATTTAATGATCAGGAGGTTGAGTAATGAACAATGATTAAAAGTGTGCTGGACACAGTACTAACTGTGATAAAAGTACAAAAGTCTTGTAAACAGAAAGACATTTAAACATTGTATGCTTGCGGTCAAATACAGGTGAATCTTAGTTGAGCTTTGTAGGAGAGATTTTAATCTCTTCAGTGATGGGGGAAAGATCCAGTAACATTGAGGAGGCATTGAAATAATAATGGAAAATCAGGGAGGGGAAGGAACAGGTTGGAAGAAATATGAATGCATGCTTGTATTTTTCTAAAACCCAAGATGGTCATAAATAAAACAAGGGAATGAGAAAAGGCTTTTCTTTTACAAGAGTAAGAAATTAACAGAAAAATATATATGCCATATAACATTTCCATAACATAGGTAAGCATTAAAGGAGGACAGAATGGCAAAATATCAAGAGATTGGTAGCACTTTTTCATAAATACATAAAGTGACTCAATTGATGTATGTTTTAAATTGGCCACTAGCAAAATCAATGGATAAATTAATAGAGCCAGATCAATTTCCAGGGAAATCTATTAAAGGACAGACCACAGAAACAGAATATTAGAAGCAAGATATTGCAGGTTATCATGTACAATTCAAACCATTCAAATACATTATGAATAGTTTATAGCTCATGCTGTACAATAACATGGCATTTTCTCAAGCACTGAATGGGCATACTAGCATATAACTATCCAGCCTGGTTTTTTTTTTCAAAATCAACAAGTTTAAAAATTGTGTGCTTGTGGTCAGATATAGGTGAATCTTAGTTGAACTTTATAGGAGAGGTTTTAATCTCTTCAGTAGTGGGTGAAAGATCCAGTAATGTTGATGAGGCATTGAAATAATAATCAGGGAAGGGAAGTCAAGGATAGAGAAACAGGTTGGAAGAAATATGGATGCATGCTTGCATTTTTCTAAAACCCAAGATGGTCATTAATAAAACAAGGGAATGAGAAGAGGCTTTCTTTTGTATAATATAAGAATACTTATATTATATAAAAGTTATATACATACTTGCAAATAACTATCCAGCCTGATTTTTTTTTTCAAAATCAACAAGAAAAAAGATAATGATGCCAATATGATAACCAGTTCCTGCAAGCAGATACCTTCTTTAATTTGTCCCCATGTATACTAAGAACACCATCACTGAAGTCGATGCTATGACCTGTTGCTTTCATGTGTTGGACTAGTGAGGAAGTGTGTTCCAGCTTTTTTACTGCATTTTTGTGTTCATCCAGGCGGGTACTTATTCTTCTATTGGTCTGTCCAATGTGGCAGGGCATGATGCACAGGGGACTTCATATATGCCTTGGTTTTCCAGGTCAATTTTATCTTTGGGGTTTCTTGGGATGGCTGCTATTTTTCAGTCTGTTTTGAAGGCAGTCTTGATGTGATGTCTGTGTAGTATCTTACTGATTTTGTCTGTAATACCTCTTATGTAGGGCAGGAACAGCTGTCCTGCCCTACATAAGAGGTACTACAGACAAAATCAGCCATCCTAAGAAACCCCAAAGATAAAATTGACCTGGAAAGCCAAGGCATATGTGAAGTATATGGTATTCCGGGTATTTTCCCACATCATTATAGTTGTGCTTTTAAAGTTGTAGCAACATTTCAGCAGAATCTCATCTGCCATCATCAGGCTTCTGTATTGTGTTCGTCTGGCAACAAACGAGTCCCAGCCACGAAAACCAACACCAGACCCAAAACAACACGGGACACCACTGCCAATCCCCTCATCAGACCCAGGCCCAAACCCATCCTATAAACGAAGGACAACCACCATCCAGAAACCAGACCACGGCTGCTTCACCAACTGTCACACCCCCGACCCCAAAACCAAACAAGCTGACACACGCCAAGAACACAGACCCAGACCTCAAACTTGAAGCCAGACCAAAACCCAGAATGCTACATCACAGCCACCTGCTCATGATATCACATCAGAAAACTCAGGAAATTATACCACAAGAACTCAAGAAGTTGCAACACAGCAAACGATCCAGGAAATCACAGCACAAGACCAAGGATACCACAGCAATAAAACTCACAAGGCCACCACACAACCCATTACCCAAGCCGTTACAACACAGGAGGCTAATGGAAAAGAGATCAAAACACAAACGACCCAGGAGATGAAAGCACAAGATCCAGGATATCTCCACAACAAAACTCACAAGGCTATCACATAGCCCATTACACCAACATCAACTCCATCAACCAATCAAGAGGCAGCAGCACAGCCAACCAGACCAGCACACCAGCTCCCCCCCCCCAGTATTTATAGAGAGATGGCAGCTCCGATCACACACTGCTTGCACTGGCACGAAGCCAAAAGCACCAGCCTGAGTATGGCAAGTGGGACCTCGCCGAAACGTCGCCAAGATACTCTTAATCTTACACGGGAAAAGACCTGAACACACAGACACAGACACACAGACACACAGACACAGACACACACACACACACACACACACACACACACATATATATATATATATATATATATATATATATGTGTGTGTGTGTGTGTGTGTGTTTTTCTTAAGTTTTCATGGTATTTACATGTATGGTGTTGGCTTGGTTCGGCATTTTCCCACGTCATTGTGGGAAAATACCCAACTAAGTCAACACCATATATATATATATATATATATATATATATATATATATATATATATATATATATATATATATATATATATATATATATATATATATATATATATATATATGGATCTTTGGTTATTCGGGTTTCTCCCGCGTAAGATTGGAAGTATCTAGGCAACGTTTCGATGAAGTCTCATTCATCATCTTCAGGCTTCTGTCTTCAGCTCTGTGCTTCTCTGAGAATATATATATATATATATTTGTTTTCTGAGGTTCTCGCGGGTATTTGTATGTGGATCTTTGGTTATTCGGGTTTTCTCCCGCATAAGATTGGAAGTATCTAGGCAACGTTTCGAATGAAGTCTCATTCATCATCTTCAGGCTTGTGTCTTCTGCTCTGTGCTTCTCAGAGTAATGTGAGCTTGCAGCTGCTTCTTCCTTTTAACTGCTAGTGGGGGTGTGACTTGATTGGGTGGGGGCTTGGCTGTGTTCTGATTGGGTGGGGGTGTGTTCTCATTGGTTGGGGGTTTGGCTGTGTTCTGATTGGTTGGGGGTTGGCCGTGTTCTGATTGGCTGGAGGTGTGTCTGTTCAGGTGGGGGCTTGGTTGTGCTCAGGTTAGTTGCTGGGGGATTTGAGCTGGTGAGCTGTGATCCTGTTGTTTGGCTTCGCGTTCGTGGTCGTGCCGCATCTTCATGGTGGGTGTCAGTTCGCTTCATGTATGGCTCGGAGGGGTTTGAAGCGGGTAGTGATGCAGCTGCAGTGCGGCTTCTGGTCCGTGGTCGTGTCTCATCTTCTGTGTGGGTGTGAGTCTGCTTTCTATGTGGAAGTGTGGTGGTGGGTGGCCCTTGTGGGTGTGGGTCTGGTGTCATTCTTCATGTTAGGTACTTGTCTGTTCGTGAGGGCGGGTTTCCAAATGGCTGGTAGGCAGGAGGTGTCTTCTCGTTTATTCATGATGTGTGGGCGTTTTTCTATCTCTATGGCTTCTCTGATTATTCTGTTGTTGAAGTGTTCGGTTTTGGCGATAGTTTTGGTATTTTTAAAGTCAATCTCATGTCTTGTGGCTTTGAGGTGGTTCTTCTTTTTTGATTGAGTTCTTATGTTCTTCAATGTATGCACTTATTCTTCTGTTAGTTTGTCCGAAGTATGTGGTGGGGCAGGCGGTGCAAGGGATTTCGTATACTCCTTGGTTTTCTAACTCGATTTTGTCTTTAGGGTTTCTTAGGATGGTGGATATTTTTCTGTTTGTGCAGAATGTTGTTTTAATGTTGTGTTTTTGGAGGATCTTGCTGATTTTGTCTGTAGTGCCTTTTATATATGGGAGGAGGGCTTTGCCGTTTTCTTGTTCTCTGTCTTGGATTTTGGTTGGGGTTTCTTTTTGGATTCCAAAGAAAGAAGATTACCCACCTAATCCAAAAAGAAACCCCATGACACCAGACCCACACCCACGAGGGCCACACAAGATGCTACCACCACACTTCCACGTAGAAAGCAGACTCACACCCACACAGATGAGACACGACCACGGACCAGAAGCCGCACTGCAGCTGCATCACTACCCGCTTCAAACCCCTCCGAGCCATACATGAAGCGAACTGACACCCACCATGAAGATGCGGCACGACCACGAACGCGAAGCCAAACAACAGGATCACAGCTCACCAGCTCAAATCCCCCAGCAACTAAGACTAACCTGAGCACAACCAAGCCCCCACCTGAACAGAACACACCTGAAGATGATGAATGAGACTTCATCGAAATGTTGCCTAGATACTTCCAATCTTACGCGGGAGAAAACCCGAATAACCAAAGATCCATACACACACACACACACACACACACACACACACACTACCAGAATCTTGCAAATCTGAAAGTACAAATCTACCATCTCTTTTTTCAACTTCGCAAGTCGAAGAGGATCTTTTCTGAGTTTTTTCCTCTGGTCATTAAACAGCTATGAGTTTTCCCCTCTTCTTTGGGAAACATCTCTTCCAACCCTGGCAAGATCATTCCCATGTACCATTTCACTATATTATGCATCTGATAAAGTGAGCTGCAGTGGATACAAGATGGAAAAGGAAACAAAGAGTTGCAGTAGGTTCTTTGTTCTCTAAACAACATGTCCCCAAATTCTTTACTTGATCAACCCTCAAACATTTTTTTATGAAAATAATGTAATATTACTTTAATTATGAATAATGATAATGGTAATAACAGCAATAATGAATAGTCCCTTTGATTCTTTGGGAGTGGGTCAATATTGACTACTTTGGAGAACTTTCCCCTAAATTATATTTTTGTGTTCTGCTTTTACAGGTTTCTTTGCTTCTGCATTCGTCCACTCAAATATATCTACAACATCACATACACTGTGCAGGGTATTGAGAATTTCAATATCAAGCAATCATATGTGATTGTTTGCAACCATCAGACAAATTTTGATCTTCTTGGTACGTGGCTAGGCTATCATATCTAGAATGTTGTATGAATGTTTTGAATTAGATTCCAAATGATTTGAATGTTATTAATGACACTTATTTATACTCTCCTCTCGATCTCCTTTCTTCATGGATAGAAGGCAAGATAAAAGCACAGGATGAATCTAAGTAGATAGAAGCTTCCAGTTTTAAAGAAATGTTTCTCCCACTAAAGTAAACATTCCTAAATCTGAGTTTTGCAATATTTTGATGCATCCAGATAAAGTTGCAAACTTAAAGTTGGAAATTATTGACAAAAGATCTACCTGCTTGATCTTTTTTCTTTTTATAAATATATACTTGGCAAATTATACAGTTATAATTTAAGGTAAAAAATGCTTGTGTCTGGATGGTATTAGAAATTTAACAATCGAAAGTTTGTAAATAATTACCATTATGTATGAACTTTCTACTGGAATTCTATTGATCTCTAAACAAAATAACAAGCAATTTCTATATATATAAATGCATACCTTGATGCATCTGTGGTTTTTTTCAGCATTGTATAATGCTCACTTCAGTTGCTGGTGATAAATGCAATACTATATAAATAGGAAGATAACTTTTAATTTAAGATCACCTTCAAAGTAGACAGAAAATAAAGGGCAAAGAAGGCAAAGACCACATGTAATGTCCCTGGCCTAATGAGCTTAAAGTTAGCAACTTCAGCTGATGCAATTTCTAGAAGTATTCCCTTACCCAGCTATCCTCATCAATGTATGCATATATCACATTATATGTTGTATCTACCCAGTGGTAGCAACCCACTGTTCAAGGCAAGGCCATGAAAAAAAAACATACTGAAAAATTACTGATTAAAACTGATTATCTGTAAAATAAGGTAGCCACTTAATATTGACTCCCATTTGCATAGAGCAACTATTATGTTGCATTTAAAAACACACCGTTACAGGTAGTCCTGTATCTGTTTGCTTAGTAACCTTTCAGAGTTATGACAGACCCCTCCAAAAGCTACTTACAACCCATTTTGAAGTAATGAAAGCTGGAGTACCCCTACAATAATTCGTTTTTACAACTGTCAACAGGGATGCTGCAGCAGGCCCCTATCTATCTCAACCCCTCCATCCTACCCCACTGAGTCCCACAGACTTTGAGTCTACTTTTTTTATCTCACTGGTCCCCATGAGCCTTAGACCCACTTTTCACCCTGCAAGTCCTCACATCCTTCTCCCCTCCCCCACTGTACACTTACTTTTCAAAAATAAGAAGAACAGAGGCTCTGGATTTAATGTTAGAGAAGAAGGGCAGGTCACTTTATCCCATTTTGTCTGTGCTGTGTGGCCACATCCCAGAAGTGGTCGCTATTTTTTTGAGCGGCCAGAAGAAATTGTGACTGATCTGAAAATGGTTGCTGCTTCTGGAATGCAACCACCCAACCCAGGGACAAAAGTCAATTTTGCTTCTCTAATGCACTCTGTACAGCACTGCAGTAAGCTTCAGAGTCTATATTAAGGAAACAGAGAAGACCATTCCATCCCTAAATTACATAGCTGCATCCTGGAAGTGGCTGCCATTTTGACACAACAGTTTCTTGTGACTGTTCTCTCCTATAGGAATAGGGAAAAGACTGCAGGATCCCAATGGGTGGAAAAGCAGGCCCAAGACCTATGGGAACTCTGAGGGGTGGGAAGTAAAGCAGGAAGGAAATAGAGGAAAGGAAATAGACAGAGATAAAACAAACACCTGAATGAGAAAAAAAGAGTTGTATTTTTACAAACATTACAAACAAGGTTAAATTCACAAGACAATCTCCCCAAGCCACTGTCTATCGCAAAAGTCATCCAGGTTTTCAGTAGTTTTGAATCATTTACCAATTTATTTGTTTGTTTAATATGTATTTCATAAGCTACAATGACTGAGTTCATACAAATAAAACAAATCACATTATTGCTTACTACAGTTTGTAAACCCAGACTAAATGATTTTGTCTTCCTCTCTTCCCAACCACAAAATTACCTAGAAGGTTGATTTAGGAGCTATGTTAGCAAATAATACATTTGGTTGTTCAGATTATTTGAGCCATGACATTCTAATTTCTTTGTTTGTTTGTTGTTTGTCTGTTTGTTTGTTTGTCTTTCTTTCTCCCTCCCTCCCTTCCTTTTCCTCTTTTCTTTTTCTTTCTTTCTCTCTTTCTTTTCTCTCTCTCTCTTTCATTCTTTCTTTCTCTTCCTTCTTTTCTCCCTCTCTTTTTCTTTCTTTTCTTTCTCTAGCAATGGCAGAGATCCTGCCAGAACGCTGTGTACCAATTACCAAAAAAGAGCTGTTATACTGGGGGCCTCTGGGCCTTTCTGGTTGGTTATGCAGCTTAGTTTTCATTGATCGCAAGAAGAAGCACCAAGCAAGGGCCACCTTAGAACACCTTGCAGAGAGGATGCAATATGAGACGGTAAGCACTGAGAGAGAAATTTGTGAATATGGTTTTATTCTGGCAGAAGCATGAAAATGGGGGAGTTCCAAGTATTGTTGGAAAACTGCTGCAGTTGTTGGTATAGACTAGTCTTCAAGGTGAAAACTATATACATTGTTTATAGAAGATCCCACGTTCTACTGTAGTATTTACAATTAGAAGGAGTAAGTGAGAAGTCAGTTTCTGACTGAAATCTTGAAGAGTCATTACCAGCCAGAGAAGATTGGACTTGGCTAAATGGACTGAAAATCTGACCTGGTATATGGCAACTTCCTTTTCTCCAAGTGTTTTCCCCACTCACCTTCAATGGCTGGATGTTGGACTTTAATCCTTTATCATGAAAATCTTGCTAATTGAGGTTTATGGTATTTGAAGTCCATCACTCCTGGGTGACACCTGCTTGGGAAAGATTGCTTTAAAATCTGCATTCTATATGTACTAAAACAAATGCTTTTAAGAGATCAAATTACCTTAAACCTCTTTTGTCTGCAGAGGAAGGAACCCTGAAATCAGGAATGCTCCTATGTACTGTGTGTATGTCTTTGTTAAAGGACCATTAGCTCTTTGAACCTACCTTGCTCACTTAACTGGAAGGGACAAAGTGATATACGGATGCTTTTGGAGATGATTGCCTCCTCTATTTTTTCCCTTCACTATTATTCTCAACTTAGTTCCAATACTATTAATGGTGAGAATGTAAAGGAAGCTAATTTATGTTACCATCTTACTATAAAAAAATTAGCTTCTTCACCACACTTCTTTTATATGAAATTCAATGGTGATAAACGTAAGGTTCTATATTTAGGCAAGAAAAATCAAATGCACAGGTACAGGATAGGTGGTACCTCACTCAATAGTAGTAACCGTTAGAGAGATCTTGGAAGCCTAGTAGACAATCATTTAAATATGAGCCAGCAGCGTGCTGCAGCCGCCAAAAAGCCAACATAGTTCTAGACTGCATTAACAAAGGGATAGAATCAAGATCATGTGAAGTGTTAATACCACTTTATAATGCCTTGGTGAGGCTATACTTGGAATACTGCATCCAGTTTTGGTCACCAGGTTGTAAAAAAGATGTTGAGGCTCTAGAAAGAGTGCAGAGAAGAGCAACAAGATGATTAGGGAACTGAAGGCTAAAACATATAAAGAACGGTTGCTGGAATTGAGTATGTCTAGTTTAATAAAAAGAACTAGGGATGACATGATAGCAGTGTTCTGATATCTCAAGGGCTGCCACAAAGAAAAGGGAGTCAAGCTAGTCTCCAAAGCACCTGAGGGCAGGACAAGAAGCAATGGATGGAAACTAATCATGGAGAGAAGCAACCTAGAATTAAGAAGAAATTTCTGAACATTTAGAACAATTAACCAGTGGAGCAACTTGCCTCCAGAAATTGTGAATTCTCCAACACAGTAAGTTTTTAAGAAGAGATTGGACAGCCATTTCTCTGAAATGCCTGAGCAGGGAGTTGGACTAGAAGACCTCCCATATCCCTTCCAACTCTGTTATTCTATTCTATATCATGTCTTAAACATTAGCCACTGAATATATTATACCTCAATGGCCACAAATGGAAGAAACCAGTATATCTCATTATATCTGAATAATGATTCATTTTATTGCAACCTCTTGCCAACCTGACTGAATGTCAAAGCAGGATTACAGCCAGGCAGGTCTTGGATGGTGGACTGCTAGAAAATCCTAAAGTTGACTAGACTGAGAAATTAGAAAATTACCCCAGAACATAGCACTAGCAAAACATGTTCATATTTGATGCCAAATAAATAACACAAATATGTCCATGTAGTTACCAGAAGCTCAACTGCCTTGAAGGACACAGTTCTGCCACTATTATCTCAATTTTGGTTCTCTCTGTCTAAGTAAAAGACAGATGGTGGTATTTAGTGTGTTATAGAGAATGGGATTGGGTGTGTGGGAAAGTTCATTTCAGAGGAGCAAATGGGCAAAGCTGGGGATTGCTAATATGGAGGCATTCAAAGCAGGGTGTCCTGAAATCAGGAAGAGATTTTCTACCTCCCCTCCTAATATCCCCAGGCCTTTAACTGATGCAACCTTTACCAAACACAGGAAGGCAATGACAATCTAAGCATACTACTCTTGGACTGTGCCTTTCAGGAATCAGATCTACTACTATGAGGGGGAAAAATTAGAATAAGAACCTTAGACCTGCTATTCATTTAGAATTTAAAGATGAGTGATTGAGGTTGGGCATCACAAAATGTCTCCTCTGGAAAACTGCTCTGTTCTCAAAATGGCTGCCACTCTAGCCATGGTCCCTCACTAAACACTTGTTTAACTTTATCAAAAGATGAAAGAGGTCCTTCCCTCTCCCACCTGATGATTTCTAATATCCTTGCAAGTCCTTTGCAAAATATGTTTCTATCTTCCTTATTTTGAAAGAATGTTTAAGAAATGAGGTGGGTGAGGAGACTGTTGATACCAATCGGGAGTGATTTATTCATAGGTAGCATGTTGTTTATTCATGGAGTGAGAGGATGAGTTAAGGGGGAAAATCCAGCTATTTTTGAGAACCAGTAAAGATGAGTAATATAGAAGACTTTTCCCAGATTTTCTGACTTTTATTAATTCAACAGGAAGGCTGCAGAGAGCCTCTACTTGTCTATCTTAAAATATCCCTAATATTATTCTTTTTTTATTGGGACCTAGTCATTTGATGGTTCTTCCTTGGGACTTGAGCCCAGTTTGCATGCTTTCCCTTCACCATTTCCCAACCTGGGGCAGTTAGCATAGGAAGTAGCAGATTGAGAAATGAGCCAGACTGTGCAATGGGCATGCCATTTCTTTTCTGAGTTATAGGGCAATTCTTTAAACAAAATAGCTGAATAAGAGCTGGAATGTTTTCAGAAGACAGGCTGCACTCTTCAAATTGTAATTGCTGGTTTTTTTTGTTTTCCCCTGCTGTTCACCAACCCAGCTGAGGATTTGGGTTTATCCAGAAGGCACCAGGAACCGAGAGGACACCATGCTTCCCTTCAAGCGGGGTGCCTTTCACTTGGCTGTAAAGGCTCAGGTAAAAAGTTCCTGAAAATGAAGTTGATGTCTGGGGAAGAGGGAAATTCTAACTCAGTATTGCAGAGTAAACCAGCTAGAAATTACAAACATGAGTTAGTTCTACTTTATTGTCATGCTACATTGACTGGATTATCTTACAAGTCTGAAAGTCAATTCACCAGTTTCCTTTACTGTCTAAGAAACTAGGTCTCTTCTGAGCCTCTTTCCTTGCCTACTACCCAGCTATGGGTTCTTATCTGACACCGGAAATGCCTCTTTACCCAAGCTCCCACCCAAAGCCTTTCCCATTTCCCATTATAGATGCCAAGTGCTGAAATACTACAGTTCAGATTTATGAGAGATTAGTAAAATATTTTTGAGAAATTGTGAGTATATATGAGTAAAATAAAATTACCGTAGACTTTGTTTTCCTTCTTTCCTTTTCATTTTAACATATGGATAAAAAGCTTATTGGAGCAGAAGCAAAAGTAAGATGTTTTCAGGTAGAGCTTAATTCCTGATGATACATCTAGCAGTTATCTTGGAACAATACAACAGTGGTGTAGCTTTGCCTCCCCTCGAGGCGTTTGTTTGTTTTTAATTTCCAACCCTATCTTACAATCCTGGGATTTCTTAGTGGTCTCCTTTTCAACTACTAACCTGAACTTTAGCTCTCAAGCCTAGGCACAGACATCCAGGTACTGCTGAGGCATATATATTAAGGCTGGGCACATTATTTGGAAAGACGCTTTGGAACTTGCACAAGTGTAATATCTCTTTTCATTGAAGTAGCACCTCTTTTCAGGTTCATGTAGGCAAAAAAAATCCTTTTGCTTGTTTTGTGATTCTAACGACATCCAGATATGGTCTTTCATAATTCCCACTCAACATTGCCATATTGACCAGGAGTTACAGAGCTTGTAAATTAAACCAATAGGACCTCAGTGGTTTGAAGAAAGCTGTCATAGAGTATATGTTTCATGGAGTAGCACCCACTTCACCTAATACATGAAGTAGAATTAATTTCCACAGAAAAGGGAGAAATAAGGAAATTTATTGACTTGACTTAAAATGTCTGTTTCTAATCAATTACAAGTACTATCTAAAGCTTTATAAACCTGTTCAGAAAAGGCATAAACCTAATCTTTACCTATCTGGACATTTTCCAGATATATGTACTCCAACTTCTAAAACTGTCAGCTATGCCCACATTGATGAGGGAATTCTGGAAGTCCATACATCTAGAGATAGTTAGATTAGTGAAAGTTGTTGTAAACATTGTGACTGAAAAAGACTGTCACAAGGGAGGAAAAAACTCATGTATTTCTCCAACCTTCTTTCAATTGCCTTTTATCCTTTAGGTCCCCATTGTCCCTATTGTGATATCTTCTTACACAGATTTTTACAGTGTCAAGGATAAGAGATTTGATCCAGGTAAGTCTAAATGGCAAAGAACCATACCCAGATTTATCTTTTTAGTTGCCATCAATTGCTCTGTCTTGCTTAGAAAGCAATGTAAGAGATAGAAATTCTATTCACTCATTTTGATTATGGTGATATACAAATTTGGCAGATGAATAGTTCTGTCTATAGAAATATATTTTTTTAATCTCCTTCCCCCAAAGAATAGAGATTTGTATGACTTTTTGACATAGTAGTTTTCATATTTAGGTGCAAATTTAGAAAATTCTGCTTATAGTTTAGACCGGGGTCTTCAAACTTTACAGCTTTAAGACCTGTGGACTTCAACTCCCAGAATTCCTCCTCCAGTCATGTTAGCTCAGAAATTCTGGGAGTTAAAGTCCACAGGTCTTAAAGCTGTCAAATTTGAAGACCCTTGGTTTAGACAGTAGTGACAATGGCAGTATTTGTGAAATTTGGATTATCTACAATATGCAACAAATAAAGATGACTAACCTAGGCTCCCCTATCAATACCTATCATATCCCAGGATCCAGTTCAATTCTTAAATCTCTGACCTATTTTTAATCCTAGAATCTGTCTGTTTGTCTCTTTCTCTTTCTCCTTCATACAAACCTGGACCTTTAACATAAAATGCTATTTGACTTTTAAATATATGCATTGCGCCTGAAAGCAAAGAAAGACACTTACATTCTCTTAAAATACCATTTTTCTCCCAGACCTATAACTGCATTTTATCATATACTCCAAATTCAAAGCACAATATTTATTCAATCCTTTGAAAAAGATTCTTGAATCTTATGGTGATTACTGGTTATAATTATAAAAATATAAGTAGAACATTTCTGGCAACAATATTTATTCCTACCAGATTTGCATGTTTGAACATAATCAGGATTCTAACTAAAATACAGTAGATCTAAATGTTCTTGCTGAACATTTAGGAGCTGGAAGTCTCATTCAGAGATCTACATGTTAATCCTCATTTATTTATGTTTAGTTTTGATATAAAAAAGGCCTTTTCTATATTAACAGTAGACATTGATAAATCTATTTCCAAATGTACCCGGTTAAATAAGCTTCAGTAAAACAAACCTTGGAGGGAGAAAACTAGATAGAGAATTCTTGCCTTTTATTTCAAAAAGACCTTATGTAATTTTTAAGCTCTGTAGGAAAGTACCGTATATGGCCGGCGTATAAGACGACCCGGCGTATAAGACGACCCCCAACATTTCCACTCAAAATATAGTTTGTTATATACTCGCCCCCTCTTCCGCACGCCTTCCACTTTTGCACTTTTTTTTTTAGGCACTTTTGTCTACCGTGGAAGCGAATCCCGTGAAGCTGAAAGGAGCAGCCAGCCTTCTCCCAGCTCCCAAGGAAACGAGGCTCGCACCGCCTGGGCTCCGCTGAGGTATCCGGCTGGGGCTGTCAGGAGTTGTTACCGCTGGCGGCTCTCCATGCGGCTCCAGTCCGCGTTGCCTCGGGAAGGGAAAGGCAAAAGGAAGAGCCGCGGCTTTGCCTTTCCCTTCCCGAGGCAACGCGGGACTGGAGCCGCACGGAGCCGCGCCAGCGGAACAACTCCTGACAGCCCCAGCCGGATACCTCAGCGGAGCTCGGGCGGTGCGAGCCTCGTTTCCTTGGGAGCTGGGAGAAGGCTGGCTGCTCTTTCGGCTTCACGGGATTCGTTTCCACGGTGCGCAAAAAGTGCCTCAGCCGCGGGCAGCCGCAGTGCTTCCCAATTACTATTTGCCGGCGTATAAGACGACCCGGCATATAAGACGACCCCCCCAATTGGAGGCATCTTTTTCAGGGCAAAAAAGTCGTCTTATACGCCGGCAAATACGGTATTTAGACTACATTTCTTTATATTCCAAAGTGCATCAAAATACAATTTAAGCATATACTATGTTCAAAATAATTATATTTTGAGACTGCAGCCCAATATCCATGTTAATAACCATTCAAAACTCTTCCAAATATGATGCCTATGTGATATAATTCCAAGCTGTTTCTTGGAAAACATTCTGTAATTTAACAATCATGTGCATGTGCCTCTAACATCATCTGCAGCAAGAATATAGTGATATTTGTATGCCAATCCTATCTCTTTCTTGAGAACACAATCCTTTCTGGAAATACTCAATTTCTACATAAGATTATTGTCTTTCAGTTTTCTGTTTCTCTTTGATCTTTAATAGGCAATATAACCATTCGGATTTTGCCCAAGATAGAAACAGAAGGGCTTGACTTACAGGATATTTCTGGACTGGTTGAGAGCACTCAGAGATTGATGCAAGACACTTTTAATCATATTTCTGGGAACAGCGTGCAGAGAAAGATGAGACACTCGTGATCATTAAAGCCTCAGAAAAAATACTGGTCATACTGGAACACTGAAAATAAAACAAGAACATTTATCTCCTAAAAAGGCCAGGAATTACACTGAGTTGGAAAAAGACTAGCATCACCTTGTTATCTTGCTATAAAAAAATACTAACTAAATATGATCTCTTTTTGATCGTTTCCAAGGAATCTATTTTAGAGAGGATGCTTACAATAGCAGGAAGATCTCTATGTCCACTTAAATCCAACATCACTAAATACGGTCTGTTTGATCGACCTGCCATCCAAGACTTGGGTTATAATGAGTAATTTAGTAATAAGACTTTATTACTGAAAGTAAATTAATTTGCATAAGTGCTAAGGTTGTGGAAAAGAGGTACTGTAGGTCTCCCAAAATAAAACATTCATATCTAGTTTGAGTGAGATACATTATTTGTATCCAGGAAATTATAATGGGAAAAACCTGAACTGAGTCACTCAGCAGAGCTGGATTAGGCAATGCAGTCAGATGGGCAAAAGTATGTTCCCAAGATGTGATTTTCCAGACTTCTTGCCTCCTCCTCCTCAAAGTATCATTCTATAATCTATACTATCATGTTGCAGATTCTTCTGACTGTAACACGGGCCATTCCTTATACAATGTTTAATTCCTTAAACATTGCTTATTCTAGCAATGTTCAGACTTGTCATTTGGTTGGAAGATTCGAAGATGGAATGTTTTTTGTATCTCCACATGCTGTGAGTACAGCCAGTTGTTTATAGCTTGTTTTAAATGGCTGCTACTGTATTAATCTTGTATTGTTTCTGTTTAGAATTATAAAATTGCTATGCTGGATCCTATTTTATTCTTCACTTCAAATGCTTTGGGCAGGCCAAACAGTAGAAGTAGAGAAATATAAATATATTCTGAATAAATTCAGGATGCATTATTTTCAGGTATTTGAGGTTGAAGAGTGATGGGAGCCTTAAGCAGACTTGTAAGTAGGCTGCAGCTCTAATATTTATAGGACAGTTTCTATAAAATAAAGGTTAGAGTTTACATTTGGAAGGTAGGTAGAGGTCTGAAGTTCCTAAAACATTCCACTCTAATATGAAGTTTTTGATAGTTTGGCTCTCCTTTTAAACATTTTCAGCCTTTAGTTTCTTATTTGAAACTAAATCACTAAACAATCCTTTGGAAATATTAAGGAAAAGCTGACATGGAATACAAGCTGTCTGGGATCTATTATGTCCAAAACTCTGTTCTGGGACTGAGGCTAGAAGTGATCTCCGTTGACAGTACATAGCAGGGAAGAACCATTTCTAAAAGACCAACCTAGCAATTAAGTTTCTTCTCATGTTTATTATCAGAAGATCTCTTATCTGTGATCTAAAGGAAGTGCCTAGATACAAACATGAAGTATGATGTTTTCTTCCTTGTAATAGCAGGATATTGCCCAATGTCACATATGAATCAGGTTCTGCTCAAAAAGCAGGTCTTGGACTAACTATGTTGGTAATAATTGCAAGACAGAGCTGGCAATTAAGAACTGTATCTGATATGGAACTGCAGGCAAAGGTGAACTTTCCTGTTACATTCAGAAATTGTGTTATATTAGCATTACAAAGCAAAGTATTCATAATGTATTGTCTCCAGTCCTCTTCAAAATGCTGCAGATAATAGAAAAGTCTGGGTTTAAGTGGAGGAAAAAACATTTTACTGATAGGTGCTTTTTCAAAAATTAACTGGAATTTATTTTTTTCCTTAATAATGTTTTGCTTCTCATCCAAGAAGCTTCTTCAGTTCTGACTGAATGGTGGGGAATGGAAGGATTTATACTGTTTGCAGTCATCTAGTTGTTAGTACTCTGAGGGACGGTCATTAGCTCTCTGAAAATCATGAGGCGACTTTATCCATATCCTCAGAATCACCTGAGTCAGAGTGCAAATGGTATGGAATTTTCTTGGGACTGCTGAAAGGATTATGTTGTAGACAGGAGGTAGTTGGTGTTGTATTCCCTCCCCCTCTGTAGAGAGAAGGCTTTTCAGTTTTAATATAGTCACTTTGATCTGTATTTCAAATCAATGGTCCTTCTGTCCAGCATGTAAACTTTACTGTCTTCAAAAGAGTACCTTTTGTCTTTCAGATGCCTGAAAGTCCTTTCCAATAGTCCCAAGAAAGTTCCATACTCATTTGCATTCTGATTTAGGTGATTGAAGATACAAATAAACACCAAGTGGCCTCAATGACTCTCAGAAAGCTAACTACCAACCTCCAGAGTGCTAATGACCAGATGACTGCAAAAAATATAAATCCTTCCATTCCCTACCATTCAGTCAGGACTGAAGCAGCTTTTTGGATGAGAAGTGAAATGTTTTAAGAAAAACACCCCAAGAAAGTCCAATTACTTTTGGGAAAAAAAAACCTTTGGGACAACCATGACCTTAATTCATAAGCAATACTGATACAGAGCAAATGCTTCTCATTTTGAAAACCTCACCAATCGAGACTGTTTAAAAATTGACTTTTTAAATGAACGTTTACAAACACAAATTCAAGCTTGTAGATCCAATCTGCCATATCTGACTTTATGATGTGTAATTATACAGACTGGGATTAAATGCACTGCGGTCTTCCTGTTAAGGGCTCCAAACACACATCACATCCAGCTTTAGGCTGGTCCAATTTCAAGCAAGAAATGCTGCCAGATTTGCATGGTTTGCACATTCTTATACAGATACTGTTGACGGACAACTTCAGCAATCTTCTGTTCCCTCTTAAAGCTTTAAAGGTTGGGTCCAGGGCCAATCTGACTTTCAAGGGCTATGCTCTAAAAAAGTAGGTGGAGTATGGAGGAAAGTGAGAATTGATATAATTTCATTTATATTATTTTAAATAATATTGATTATTCTGATAGGAGCTTGATAATTACAATTGTCTTATGTCAGGATACCAAGTGTATAGAATGCTAGTTTAATAAGAAATTCAGTGGAATGCCAGACTAGGTGAAGAGATTATATCCCTATAAGTGATATGGACAGTGCTTAAAAATCCAGCCTGGAGCCCTGGGTTTACAGGGTTCCTCAGAACATTCTGTGCAAGGCACTATCCATATAGTGGCACTTTTTAAATCATTTTAAACTGTTAAAATAAGAGTGGGTAACCTACAATTGGCTGGGAACTGCATGTAATTTTTAAATGAATAAATTTATAAATAAATTATAAAGTCGATTGAGTTGTGTTTTTTTCCTCTTGGAAAAGGGAAAAATTTGGAGGTTATTTTTTAAATTGTTAAGATTTGTTTTGAATTTCTTTTAGATCTCTTGTATACTTTCCCACACCTAAAAATGGCAGGAAAACATTTTTGTCCATTATAGATGAATGAATTAGAAATGACTGAGGGCAAAAAAGAATGGCTTAGCAGCTTCAGGTTGCCCACTGCTGTACTAAATGAATGGCTTTATAGAGATGGGGCCTTTATATTATTATTTTAGAGTGTATGTACTTCTTAACTCATAAAAGTCCTGTCTGAAAGGCTATATAAAGACTTTATGCTTTCCAGGTGAAGTCCACTTTAGAGACATAAAATTAAAAGGAAAAGACTCTTTTTATCTTTTACATGTTGATACAGTCTTTGAAATGGTTGATTTTGTGGTACTTTTATTGTATTTTATTTGTAAAAAAGAACACAATGACATGGAAACAAACTGGCTGTCATGAATTGTTTCATGAAGATTTTTAAACTCCTTTAAAACTATTAAGCTTTTAGTCTCTTGTGCTGATTTTATATCAATCTTTTGAATTCACCTTTCAAACATTTATTATATTTTAGCTGTTGACACTCATATTAGCAACAATGAAGAATAGCTTTCCTCACCCCTTAAACAAATTTCTTATCAAATAGAAACTGTGTTTCCACATGTATAAAAATAAAAGATTTAGCTATTTTATGCTAGAGATGCAAGAAGCAAAAAGTACTCTTTAGATGTGTGTAATCTTTTAAAGTTGTATTATGAGAACTAGTGAGATTATAGGAAAATCCTGCAGTTCTATTTCAAGGCTATTTGTAATATAGAAACAAAAAATGGACAGCAGTAAATGATCCAGTCTCCACTGAGTCTGCCCTTTGATTTGATTTGTTTTTATTATTTATTAAATTTTTGTTAAGACATATATTTACCCCAAGCATGTTTAAACTGTTACTGACAACTGACCTACTACCTCCACTGAAAGTTTGTTTCAAGCGTCCACTATTATCTGTGTAGTACTTTCTAACATTTTTTTAAAACTTCCCCATGTCAATTTAAGATTATGACCCCATATTCTTGATTTTTGCTTAATATTGAAAATACTGCCTTCTAGAACCTTATTTGCATCCTTAATATATTTAAAGGTTTCAATCATATTCCCCCTTCCCCTTCTGTTCTCTAGGCTTAGGCAGTACATATTCAGTTCCTTCACTCCCTCATGTTTTGTTCTTCAGGTCTTGCATCCTTTTTGTTGCCTGTCTCCAGACTGTATTTTTAAAACTCAAACAAAGAAAGAAGTCTAGTAAGTTTGATGCTTTCTGATAGTAAAACTTAAATCATCACAAAAATTCCCATCAGTCCCCTAGTCAAGAATGGGTGATAAAATCGTACCTATATGGATAGAAATAGGAAATGAATAGAATGGAACAGAACAGAACATAATTCTTTATTGGCCAAGCATGATTGAAAACACAAGGTATTTGTTTCCGGTGCAGAAGCTCTCAGTACATACAAAACAAGAGGATAATAATCATAGCAATCCCAATAAGAGGGGGTAGCAGGGAAGATGAGAAGTATAATAATACTATAGTCATATAACTTGAATATACTTGCACATAGACAATACTGTGAGGATTAGGTGTTCAGCAGAGAGATGGCATGAGAGAAAAACCTGTCCATGTGTCTAATTGTTTTGGCATGCAATGCCCTACAGTGGTATCCTGAGGAGAGGAGTTGAAACAGGTTATGTCCAGGATGTGACAGGTCTGGATTTACTTTCCCAGCCTTCTTTCTGTGGTCCTAACTATCTGCTGGAATCTATACCTGTCCTATTTAATTGCTTACCAAACCAGATAGTTATAGAAGTGTGGGACACTGTTGGAGACACTATGCAGAAATGAGTAAAATTTCCTAGCTTAAAAAAAAAAAAAGGAATTTTACATTTTAACGTAATATCTCTATTTAGCCACAGTATCATCACCCATATCTATGTAGGGCATTTTTCATCGTCAAGTCTCAGGAACAGAAATTGCAGAAATTCATTTTCACATGGCCACAATTTAATATTAAGCATTGAGCCAAGCCAAGAGGGAAATCAAACACAGAATCAAAAGTAGTTGATTCCTGAGGAATCAGCTACTGAGGATTGTGAGAAGATCGTCTTACAGTATGCAAGATATATGTTTTAAAAATTATCTGTTCAGTAAAGTTTAATGTCCTCTTAAAACAAAGACACAGGTAAAAGTGGTCATAGTAATTAAAAAATAACTTAAGGCAGAGTTAATGTCTCATTCCACACCTAGTATGACTTTCTGCATTTATTCCATCAATCTTCTCTTGAACCTGCATATTGCTTGATTATTTCAAACATTTCTAGAGGCCTTCAGTTATAGCGAATTCTATTTTTCTTTCTTGGCAAGAAAATTTAAAACAGTCTGAGACATTTTTTTGCATGAAAAGAGTGCGTTTAATAAAACACACATACAAAATCTTGAAAGAAAGACAGTCCTCAGGGACATATGTGTCACTTGCCCCACCTTTACGCAACTTACATAGTGGCTGAATGGCACAAAAAAAGTTTGTAGGATAAGGGCTAGACCACTGTGAGTGAGCTTATGATTATGAGGTTAAAAGTTGTATTCAAGGAGTCAAAAAAGCCCACCCTAGTCACAAAATTATGACAATTTTATTTTTACTTCTTGCGTCTTGGTTTCTGCTCCTTGTGTTTTTGTGCTTTCATGTCCTTTTTGAGACGTCTGTCCACCACTTTGAAGTGGCCCTTGACTCCAGCAGGGCGTCGAACCTTCCGTCCTGCACCTTTCTTGGCCACGACATAAGTCACCTGTCTTTTTTCTTTCCCTAAACGTGCTTTCTTGTAGATACTGTTAGGAGGGGGGGGGAAAAAAGATTGGGTAAAATCTTCCTTTCAGAATCTCTTGTCAAACCGAAAAACTGTTTTCCCGGATTTCAGTGCTCTCAACCGCTTTCCTCTCATTATTTTTTGTTACTGCACCAGTTCATTTCTATGCCTCCCTAAGTTGGGTACAATATAATTAAGTGACAAAAAGGCCAAATTTCAGAAGCATTATTAATCCTGCTTTAAACAAGATCAGTCATGGGAGTAGGAAATCTCTAAGTGTCAAAGTGCCCTCTTTTTTTTAACTTTCAGCCCACAGGAAACAAAGACAAATACTTTCACGTTGCTGCTAGTTCTTCTGGAGACTTCTTCAGAGGATGAGGAGACTGAGTTGCAGATTGCCCATCCCTATTAAAATGACTCTCTTTGTCCAAAACTGAAAACCAGATAATTTATTCCACAAAAGGTAGTTTGCAAACTTATTAAAAATCCAAGAAGTTGTTCAAACTGTTATTTCTTATTTTATTTTGCTTCTTTTGAAGCCTATTAAGCCTAAATCTGACCAGATTCTAATTTGTGGGGAAACATCACCAAAAGGATTTAGAGGTCAGTGTATTATAGTTGTTACAATGATTAACTAGGATAGAAGCCCAAATTACTGTTCAGCTAAATAGCTCAAATTAAAGTTTGTTAAAAACCTACCAAGGAACTTGTGAGTTCTACCTTAGAATAGAAACAGTGTGCCCTTTAGTGTCTGGGCTTTTCTTTTTGTAAGGAAGATTGAGAACTCTTTACTTGTCCTGGACAAACCTGTAACTATATCTCAACATTTATCTTAAAACCTAACTTGAGCCATGACAACCTACTCCCACATTCCATCTGAAACTAAATGCCGTATTACGCTTTCCTCCTGTAATTTTGCTTTGTTTATCGTCTTGACATATACTTTGTGTCAAGAAGATAAACAGAAACTTGCAGCCCTCAGAAACTTGCAACATTATTTTGGGGCCTTTGAAACTGACCTACAAAAAGATTGCTCTACTATTGATCAACTAAGCAGTGTTTCCCTTTTTCAATGAAATATAAAACTTTGAATAAAGTGAGGCCTTTGAAATCTAGTGAATTCTATGTTTACGTCTCCTAAAGAAGAGAGAAAGAGGAGGAAAGCCACCCAGAGTTGCTTTGCTCAGCAAGATGGGCAATATATAAATTTAATAAACAAGCTCTAATATGTACGGTAATTCAGGGAGCTTAGTATCTGATGTCAAAAACCTTAAACTCAAGAGAAAAGATGCTGCCTCTAATCTTTGAGTTTGGGGAGGGTTGGTGATGGGGAGCCTGATTGAGTAAGGTGAATACCCACCTGCGCAACTGGGCAGTCTTTTCACGCTCTGAGATGTCTACTGTATTTACCACCGATTCTGCTTTTTTCTTCATCTGCTCCAGTTTCTTCAACATCTGAGAAGAAGGAGAGAGCAGTCATCACAGGAAAGAACACCAAAGCATGGAGATATCTATGTGTGGATATATGTATGAGTCTGTACCTGGCTCTATCCCTTGAAAGTTCAATAAATAAATAAATAAATCACACAGCAGAGAAGCAAGAAATTTTTTTCCTGGTAGCCCCAAAATATCTTCTGTAAATGTAGTCATTATAATGAATGCAATGTGGTCAATAACTAACTCTAAAATTCTAATTTAGTATTGTGCAAACCAGTCAACATTTTGGTTGGTTATAAGTCAACCAGACTACATAAGGTCTGCTTGGTTATAAAGGAGCATGGCCTTGCTTACACGTCGTTTTTTGCGGGCTTTAGCTTCTGCTACTTTCTTGATGGGTCGAGCATTAATTTCACGCCAACGCTGGCGGTACTCCTCCACAGTTTGATGGTCTACAGGCAGTGGTTTGCGCCTGTGCTGGTGCTCTTCCTGCACAAACCATTCAGGTAGTTCCCCTTCTTCCTCATTGAAAGTATACCTGGAAACAGGAAAAGAATGATTTAAGGGGACCAGTCAGACGAGCCCTCCTCAAACATGAGGTAGCCAAAGCTTCTCTCTCTCCATTATACTTAAAAGAAAATAAATATATACTTTACTTTTGTACAAATGAAGAAAGGAAAAGGAGTTTAATTTTTGAATTTGGTAAAGATTCATGCTTGTCTTCTGACCACGGTGAGGGGAAGGGCCACAGGGCAAACAGACATGGATGTTACAGTGATAGAACCACATTCTCTAAGTTGACTGGCCAGATATTTCTTTTTCATGCTTTTTTTTTAGAGGCTAAGTTTTCTCTTTATGCAATTGTGTGTATGTGTGCATCTTGTAATTATATAAATTCTATTTTCAGGAGTGCACTAAATTATGTGCATTTCTGCCTCAACATGAAAGGCATGTTCCTTTCCTTATTTTAACGCTGACTGCATTGCAAAATTTATATGCAGCATTTCTGTATAAGGTTCCCAAATATCTAAAAACTTTTATTATGCCTCATACTAATACCATTTATGAAAGCTGCAGTATTCAACATTTAATCAGAGTGATATACCATTTAATCCTCAACTTGGGTTCTTGCAGACCCAACATTCAAAGGGCCACCTCATTCTTTGGATCCCTAATTTCTGCTGTTCCTTTTTATCATTCCCTGCAGTACAGCCACAATCACTGGCTGTGAATGCAAACCCAAACTGGACAAACATATAGCCCTGTTTGAAAGAGTTGATACCATAGAAACACAAATAACATCCCTTGACACCATAGTAACATCCCTGGATACTTTAAAAGAAAGATTAACCAACCTTGAAAAAAAAAGACACAACACAAACACCCGAACATCCAATAGCTACAAACCACACCTCTACCCAACAACCACAACCCAATCCACAAAAAACCATAAATCCAACAAATAATGACATCCTAATCCTTGTCAGAGAAGCTGTCGAGCGCGAACGGAAGCATCCAAACGTCATCTTATTTGATCTAGAGGACAGCAATAACAATGATGACATCACAATTGTCCGCAACATCATCAAGCATCAACCATCTCCCCTGATGAAATACTTGACATTTCCCGCATCGGCCCAGAGTTCAAAAACAGGCGATTCTGTGGCCCCAAGCTTCTGCAGGGTCATTTGCAAAAATGAATCAAGCAAACGCAAATTCATTTATACTATAAATTCACTCACCAAAAGAAACACCAACCATAAGAACCTCCGTTCTCACCCTGACCTAGCTGTACAGCAACATGTCCGCTCCCGTGAACTCTGCACAGAACTCAAAAAACGTCTAGACAATGGAGAGAAGGACCTGTACACTGACTATTGTGCTGACTGTATCAAAAATAAGTCACACAATCCACAACTCAGTATCCAACCCTACTTCAACCAATCCACCATCACCCAAAACTAGGCACGCACGCCCCTAACTATCTCAATTCACACCACAACTGGCCTTAAATGCAAGCTACTCAATGCAAGAAGCCTTGTGAATAAAATACCTGAATTTCTCCTCTTACTAAATATGGCTAAATTCGACATCATATTTGTCTGTGAAACATGGCTCAACGCATCTCTCCCTGACTCCATTACCTCAATAAGAGACTATCATGTTTACCAATCAGATCGTGAAATCTGTAGAGGAAGTGGTGTTGCTATCTTCTATAAAAAGTCCTTACAACTAAAAAACATCCAAGTTACCCAGGAGCTTGCTCTTCCTGAGATCATCGTCTGTGAACTGTCCTTAAATATCACATTTCAATTCTTACTATGTTACAGAGCCCCTGATTATGATATCAAACATGTAAACAAGGTAAATTCACTACTAACATGGGCAACATCCTGCCCGCACACTTTTATCTTTCTTGGTGACTTCAATCTACCTCATATTAACTGGACCCGAAACAAATGTAAAACTGAACCCATACATGCAACCTTCTACAATGCTGTAACAAATCTGGGACTGGAAGAACTAGTAACCAACAATACTAGACTTAACAACTGCGATCTCATCTTCTGTAATAGTTTGAATTCAATTTACAGAATACAAATTAAAAAACCATTTTCCAACAGTGACCACAACATGATTTGACTTTTATCTCAACATACGTCCACACAAAAATCATCACAACGGCATAATCCCCAATTATAACTTTAAAAAAGGCAACTATGATCTTATAGATAATGATCTCTCATCCCTTGATTGGCAATTTCTATTCACTGGATACAATACTGTTGAAGACCATTACAACATATTTTTACTTGAAGTCAAAAGAGTCATCAAACTATATGTACCAATAACAACTCCCCAAACCAGGAAAAATAGATTACCCAAAACAATAAGGAAGCTTTAATCAAAAAAGAGATCACTTTGGCGGAAAAACAAATCTGGTCATGTTGCCAACTTCAAAAGCCGATACAAAAATTTATGCCACCAGATAAAGACTGAATGCACTAATTATCACATTAAACAAGAGGAAAACCTTCTACGCACCAATTCCACCTGCACTTTCTACAACTAAAAGACTCAAGGTCCATCCCACCCCTGATAAGACCTAATGGTAAAGACTGCAATGACGACACCATTAAAGCCAACCTCTTTAACACATTCTTTGGCTCAGTATTTGTAAACAGCAATGGATCATGCCCAGTATTTCCTAGCTGAACCACAGACAACTACAATGATCTAATACATATCGATTTTAAGACAATGTTGAAAAATTTCTGTCTATTGGACTGGACAGAATATGTGCCTACTTCTTAAAAAAGCTATCCACTGCCATAGCTGAACCTCTAAGCATAATCTTTGAAAAATCTTTCAGGACCAGCTCCTTGCCAAAACTATGGTCACAAGCCACGGTCATCCCCATCTTCAAAAAGGGAGACCCCAGTCTAGTTGAAAATTACAGACCAATCTCTTTATGCTGCGTCATCTGTAAAGTCATGGAATCAATTATTAACCAATCCATTATCCTCCACTTAGAGACAAACAACCTACTCTCTAATAAACAATTTGGTTTCAGAAAAAAACTATCCTGTAATCTGCAACTCTTCCACTGCAAAAACATATGGACTACATAACTCGATCAGGGCAAAGCAATAGACGCAATCTACATAGACTTCTGTAAAGCCTTTGATTCAGTGGTACATGACAAACTACTCCAAAAACCAAAATCTTACGGTATCTCTGGACACCTGCATAACTGGATAGAAGCATTCCTGTCAAACAGACAACAAATGGTCAAAATTGGGAGCGTCCTATCAAATTCTGTACCTGTCAACAGTGGTGTCCCCCAAGGCAGTGTTCTAGGACCAACTTCTTCATACTCTACATAAATGACCTCTGTGATCATATTAAGAGCAACTGCATTCTCTTCACTGATGATGTAAAGCTATTCAACACCACAGAAAATACTGCTACCCTTCAGAAAGACCTCGACTATGTATCAGAATGGTCAAACAAATGGCAACTTCAAATCTCAACAAATAAATGCTCTGTCTTACATATTGGCAAAACAAATCAGGAAATAAAATACAAGCTGAATAGTCAAGACTGTTAGGAATGATAGTCACCTAACAGTTGGAAATATATAAACCAGGATAGTTCTTAAACAAACAATGCATTATGCATTATATTTGGAGCCTAAGGATGAACTAAGTTTAACTGCATATGCTGATGCAAGTTTAGCTACAGATGTATCTACACGTAAATCAACGTCAGGTACTGTAGTACTATTAGGAAAGGTGTTAACTGGATGGCGGTCTATTTGACAAAAACATCTAAGTTTATCAACAATGGAGGCTGAATTTTCATGTTTGTCTCTATTATGTACAGATTTAATTTGTTATAAACAACTATTGATTGATATGGGAATTAATGTAAAGGAACCTATTGTTCTGTATGAAGACAACCAATGAGCAATTCAGATGGCTTCCAATCTTGCTGTAAAGACAAGATCAAAACACACCGACCTAAGATATCTAAATGTGAGACAATGCATTCAAAGTAAAATGATTACACTGGAGTACTGCATGTCAGAGAATATTGATCATTTTACAAAAGCCCAAGGCATTGTAAAACATAAGGCTTGCTGTAAAGAATATGGACTTAAACTGTAAGGTTTTATATACTGCCCTACCCAAAGGGGAGAATGTTAGGAATGATAGTCACCTAACAGTTGGGTTGGAAATATATAAACCAAGATAGTTAATTTAATATTGTATCTTTAAGAGAATGCTGTAAGTGTGATTGGCTGAGGTTCCTCCAACAGCCATAAGATGGAGCCAGAAACCTGGTTTGTCTCTTCTTGTATTTCCTGTTTTGCTGCATTGCCTGATCGTCGTTCTGCTTGGATTGCTGAGTCTTGCAACTGTTAGCAAACTCCATTTACTGAACTCTGTTTATGATACTTGACTTCGTTTCTGGATTATCCCTGGACTGATATTAACTGCTTTAACCGTGTATGATTTGGACTTCGTTTACCCGTTTACTGGAAGTAAAACCTACATTTTACTATTCAGTGTATACGTATGCTGGTTGTGTGTTATTCAACATCACTCTCACTATGTTTCCCTGAGTGCACTCATTCTCCTAACGGGGAATACCTCAACAAAGACCTTGTTGATGATCCAAACTCTGTCAAGGACCTTGGAATACTCATCTTTAATGATCTAAGTGCGAGAGCCCACTGTAACTACATAGCCAAAAAGGCATTAAGAGTTGTTAACCTAATCCTACGTATTTTTTTCTCTGGTAATATCACACTACTAACTACAGCATACAAAACATTTGCTAGACCAATACTTGAATATAGCTCATCAGTCTGGAACCCACATTACGTATCTGATATTAACACAGTTGAGAAAGTCCAGAAATATTTCACAAGAAGAATTCTCCACTCCTCTACTCATTGCAGAATACCTTATGACACCAGACTTGAAACTCTAGACCTAGAAAACCTAGAACTACGCCGTCTTCGATCCAATCTAAGTATAGTATATAAAATCATACACTGCAATGTCCTACCTGTCAATGAATACAAGAGCACACAATAGATACAAACTCAAGGTTAACTGCACCAAACTTGATTGCAGGAAATACGACTTCAGCAACAGAGTGGTCAATGTCTGGAATACTCTACCTGACTGTGGTTTCTTCCCCAAACCCCAAAAACTTTAACCTTAGATTGTCTACTATTGACCTCACCCCTTTCCTAAGAGGTCTGTAGGGGGCGTGCATAAGCACACCAATATGCTTTACCGTCCCTGTCCTATTATTTCTTTTTGTTTTTCTTATATGTATCCATTTCATGTATTCATAACTATGTTTATATTTATACCTATTATCTTGTAAATTATTGACAAATCAAATAAATAAATAAAATAAAAATAAAAAAATATGATGGGCATAGCTAAAATGGGACTAGCAGTCAGCCTAGTCACTGTCTTAGCATCCTACCTATAGCAGCAATCAATTTACGCCATTTTATAAGGTTTGTTTGGGCACAGCACATTATGTAAATACAAGAATTGGATTTTGTTTACCCAAGTTTAGACTTTAGTATGAAAACCCAACTGAATTATTTTCTCCATCGAATGGTGGAGAGAACTGAACTTGTCAGACATTCCTTTTGAACCACAGGAAAATGTTTCAAGGGTTTTCAGATATACAGAAAGAATATTTGAATATTTGAAAATGTATTTTATGGGTCAACACAAAGTCTTTCAGCAGTTTTCATTTTGCTGATTTCATTGTGCCTGAAACTCCCATAAATTGTTTGCTTTTTGCTACATAGGCCTAACTGGATAAAGCAATTTTTTCTTGAACATCAGTCATTCTGTCTATTGTGTTCCTCTATTCAAGAGTCCTTTTTCCAGCTATATTTACTAATATTCTTGTACTTTCAAATCACCTGTTGAAAGAGCCATCAATCAAGTCTCTCTTGGCCTTGCGGGAAGTGGCAATGACTGCTCCTAATGCCAGTCCTTCAGGGTTCAGAACCCGAGCTCGCTTCACTGGAGAGAGACAAAAGTTGCAGTCAATATTCTGGGCCAGCATCCCAGTTCTATTCTTGGAAAATCATAAACAGATGAGATGCAATTGTTCTCCATTTCTCTTTTTCTCCTTACCTGGATCTATAATGGGGACCACCTCAATACCACTTTGGCTGTCTCGGAGACGCTTTCTTCCTGTTTGTGAAGCTAACAGCTCCCTGAAATACAGAAACACATGGTGGAAGTAATGGACCATCTGCTCTCTGGCATTGCATTAGGTAAAATAAGGAAAGCTACTTCAGATACAGTACCCATCCCTCAAATATATTTGGATTCCAAATACAGTAACAGTAACTCCTGTCCATACACAGATAAAAGCTCTTTGTAATAATCCAAATCTGAAAATATGGATATTAACAATTGAATTCATTATAATTCATGTAGCTAGTATTTTAAAAATGAATTGCTGGCAAGTTAATTTGATGCCAACATGAAAAATCCTATGGTGACTGGTTTAAATTTCTAGTAAATTCATTTAGTAGTATATTGAAATGAGGCCATTGGGGAAAGCAAGGGCCAGATTTATGTCAAATGCTAAAAGGAGATTTAAGAGATTAATATTAACATTTCCTTATATAAATTCATTTGTCCCTAAAACCAAAGCAAATTGGATAACTTTTCTCTCTCTTCAGATCAAGCAATATTCTCATGTTTAGCTTATAAATGGCAAACCATTTGTTTAAAGAAACTAATTTAACTGAATAATAAAGTTGCAATATATTAGACATAATTGGGACATTCAATAAAACCAATGTCAGAATGCCATTGATGACAAATGCCATAATTTCTTTAAAACTTGAGACATATTTCTTAATACAGAAAAATCAAAGATCTATTTTATCAGCAAAAAACAAAGTACAAAAACAAAGTACATTATTCTTTTTAGCCAAATTTAGTGATCATCCTTGATCATGCTCAGAATGGATGGGATTCTATGTTTGGAGAAATGTTATCCAATATCAAATTAGGTACTGATTTCTTCCTTCTCAAAATGAAGGAAGACCAAAGATTGGGGAGAAAGGAAGTAAGATCAGGATTAGAACTGTGTGACAAGGGATGGATTTCCCCCATACTCCATATTTGAGACAAAAAGACCTCTACATTCTTCTTGTGACAACTTTCTTGTGAATTGCATTTGTGAGAAAATGAGTGGAGGTGGGGAGGGTAAATGTTTAGGACTGCAGCACAGCAAGAAAAGGCATAGTCCCTTCCTGAGTTAACGCAAGCATGAGAAACCTCTACCATTGTGGGTATTAGGTACCATATTGGTTCAGAGATACGGCTGAACCCAGCCCACCTCTGTGCTCAAAATTAACAGAACACTAAAACATGTTGTTGTAGTACAGAAATAATTTAGTGTCCCTTATTTTTCAAAGGCTGTTTATTTACTTTCAGTCTAAGACAAACAAATCTACATAGATAAAACTCATGTTTCTTATTTTATTTTGAAGAGAGATAAAAAGACCTCCCAAAATGCAGTACTAATCCTTCCCATCTCAAATGCAATAGAAAGTTCAGGAAATGAACAGAACAAGCCTTGGGGTATTAAGCAATGGTTTTAGCCATAATTTACTGAATTATCTATACCCGAAGGAGTTTGTGCCATTGACTAAGCTATAAACTTAATCAATATACTAAACCAAAATAACAATAATATATATTAATTATGGTTTGTTGCACAATCGGTCAGATGTTTAGACTGGATTTGACATTTTTATCTACCTATCAAATCCTTCCCAAGGACCTGGGATAGGCAGATGTTGCTTGTATGATGGCATTTTTAGAGATATCATTACAGTATGTACGCTATTCCAAGTAAAGCTGCCTTTTGCAATTGACTAATGGTGAATTTGTCAATGCCAATGGCATTCAGGTAGTGCTCCAGTTGTTTTGGGAACACACTCGAGGCATCTATTACTATTGGTATTACATTTTCTTTCTTTAGCCACAAATAATTATTATAATTTCATCGCATAGTCAGCTAGATGTTTAGACTGGATTTGCCATTATTATTAATATTTATTATTATTGGGAAGAACTTGAGAGATGGATAAAAATGCCAAATCCAGTTTAAATATCAGGCTTACTATGCAATCAATCATCATAATATAAAATACATCACCACTTAGTACAACATATGCATCCAGTCCCTCATGACCTTACCTGTCTTCATCGCTACTGTCGCTCTCCTCTCCCTCAGAGGTTTCCCCTTCAGATGAATCTTTTGTTCCTTCAGGTTCAAGATTTTCCCTGTTTATAGATTCAGGCACAGTTTCATGTTGTAGCAGCTTCTTTTGCCTCTTGTCATTCTTCGAGACTTAAAATTATTTAAAACATTTCAATTAGTGAAAAATCTTTCCTCCTTCTTTCCTCTCATTACCCCAGATTCCTTGGCACTTAAATTTATGAAGGAGAGGAAAAACAATACAGCATCAAAATTCTCAGAAACACGGACATTAGGCATGAAATGCTATGTTTAAAGAGCAATGAAGGAAAAAAACCGGTTGTCTGAGCCACTACTTTTTGAATTATAAAGTAACATACTTGGGCAAGATCCTAATTACAGTCCCAAAAGCAATCCCTAAGATTGTACACTACTCTGGGCAAATAAAGATATACCTTTACATCTTTTCCCACCATGATGCTTTCCTAATGTGTCTTAAAATAAAACCCTGATTATAGAATTCTGTTTCGCATTATAGTTGGCACAAAACCTGCCTATTGACCTAAGGTTTAGACTGAGCTTGGATTTTTCTGGTCAATATTTTAACATTTTGTATAATTTTGCTGGTTTGGGTTAACAGTGCCCTGCTTCTGGGGTTATTCTGAATGAAAAACAGAGCAGGATTTGCAATAAATAAAATAAACTCTCTCGTCATACCCAATTAATATAGGACACTGTCTAATATGTACAAGATCCAATATGATAGGAGGGCACAAGGCTGAAGAATAACATATCATATTCTATGAAAGTAGCAAGTTAAATAGCCCTTGTGGTGTAAAGTCAAGGCAAGATCCATTCTCTGCTGAGCAGCTAAATTGTTTCAGTCCTTTTTCTTTCAAAGTGCAATGTAGACAGTGATCAACTTTCCAACATGTTTAAGTGACCTGGAATTTAACACCACACAAATTTAGTACTGCTATTACATTTAATGCTAATGATGTACAAAGCGTGTTAGGAAGCAATGCATGGAGAGCCTTGAAGGCATGTGAAGCAATAATATCTGTAAAATTCCACATGCAAAAACAAATGAAGAAGCAGTCTTAAATCTTCTTTCTCTTAATATTTAGCCACTGCAGGACATTCATTTTGCAGTTCAAATTTCTCAATTTAATTTCAGTTTGACTTTGGGGATTACTTTGAATTGCAACCAATTCATATGCAATGAAATTACATAGTTATGTTCATTACCAAGGAAGATAGATATGGAACAAGTGGTTTTTAAAAATAGACCCAAAGGCTCCAGTTTCATCCAAATTCAAAGAAATGTTGGATGGATTTTCACTGCACGCTGATGTCATATTTTCATTTATCATCAACGTTAGTCCCATGGAGTCAAATATTGTTTTACCTGGTGGGTGTTCTGCCCGGTTCTGGGATAGGACTTGTGCCTGCCCAATCTCTAGCGCCTCATCAGCATTATCATCAATTCCAGCAAAAGCCTCCTGGAATGAAGGAAACACAAAATTAACTTAGATCATTCCTGGAAATGCTATTCAAAACGTCACTTTGTGAACCCCTGATACTTTAGTAGTTTTTTAAAAAAAAACACAGAGTCTCAGGTAAGGCCAAAAGTAACGCATTTCAGACCATTGGGCTAAGGAAGTACCATATGGAGGTACCCCAGGGAATGGAAGGGAAATATTTCTGTGGCAGCTTTTCCCAACTTGAGTGCTCTTTACCTATGTGACTTTCTACTTCCAGAATTCTTAGCAATGACCATACTAGGGAAGGGTGCATTGCACTCTTGGGCAAAGTTACTCACTTTGCCAAACCATAAGCTCATCCGATGCTGCTCACGCTCTTCCTTGTCCTCCAGTGGCACTAACAGGGGGTTTCCTCCTTCAGCATTGTCTTCCTCCATTTCATCTTCAGAGGCAACTCTGAAACAGATAAACAATGCTGCAGGAAAGCATTGACACATTCCTACCTAATCAATCTGGTAATGAAGGCATACTTATATCATTGCCAGGAAAATTCATGAACTGCTCTTAATCACTGAAACCCCACCGTAATCACCTATCGAGGAATAAATGGATTACTCTGTGCTTTTCTTATACTCACCTAACCTTTGTGCAACAAGTCCTTGTTTCAATCCCCACTGTCTCAAAGTAGAAATAGAGGAGAGTCACACTTGATATTTTGGAAAGATACTGTGAATTAACCCCATCATTACTAAGAATATTCTCTTCACCTAAGCCTTTCAAAATTCCACTATTACTACAATATTGGGGAGTTGGGGTGGGGGTAGATAAAAGGAAAATATAGATGTACTAGGATCACAGTATGCTTTTTTTTAAAAAACACCATCACTATTACTACTTTGCTACTAGTAGTAATAATTCATTATGATAATGATAGAATAAAATAGAATGCAATAAAATATTTCATTTGGCAAAAGTGTGGCTAGAATTTATCACTGGTAGAGGAGCACACAATGAACTTACAAAACAACAGAGAATAATAATAAAAATAATAACAACAGCAACTGTTATTTGTAATACATTTTTAAATGTTCAGTTGACTTGAGTTTCACGTTTAATGAATAAAAGAGATGATGACGATGACAACAACCACATAATTTGGAATATAACATGCCAGATATCACAGTTGTTGAAAACAGAAACGTTCAATTTATTGATATCGCTGTACCAGGAGATGCCAAGAGTCGAAGAAAAAGAACTGGAAAAATCATGAAATATTGCGACTTGGCCATTGAAACTAGGTGATTATGGATGAAACATGTAACAGTGCTACCCATTGTCATTGGGACACTTAGCACCATGTCCAAGAATTTTGCAAAATACATCAAGAAGTTGTAGCTTCCTGCTGTAGCACCAGCGGAGCTGCAAAAGACTGCACTTTGGAACAACATACATTTTAAGAAGATACTTGGTTGATACCCAGGATGCTGGCAGCAACCCTTTATGAACTATCAGAGTCAGTCAATGATATTTGTGATACATTTTTAAATATTCAGTTAACTGAGTTTCATGTTTAATGAATAAAAGTTTATAATAAAAATACTATTAATATTGTGCAACCAGTAGAAGGGGAAAATAAGTGATAATAATTCTGAAAAGAACTTGGAATGGTATGCAAAAGCAACAAAATCAAATCATTAACCAAATTCCCATGAAATAACATAATTAAGTCAAATGGACTTCCCAGTAATTTTAAGGAAATGGGTTGGGGGTGTTCTTATGAATCATTATGTGTGCAAGCACATAGTGATCCACAACTACTTCCCTAAAAGCAGGTTTCTCTCTCCCTCCCCAACTACAACTGACTTCCAATTCTTCCATGTTGAAAAAGTGTTGACATCATTTAAAAAAAAAAAGACCACTTGCATAAAGCCAATTTTCTCACAGAGCAACCAACACACTGGAATTAATTTCCTGGCACCTTTACTTACTTTACTGAGGCACAGGCCTGTTTCAATTGCTTGGCCCGCTCCTCAATCTCTGCCATCTCCTCATCATCCAAGTCACTGGCTAAGGAGACGTCATCATCAGAACCTCCTTCTTCCGAGAGAGAGAGGTCATTGTCAACATTGGTGGAGGATGCCACAAAAGCATCTGCAGCTGCCATGTCACCTTGGACCAATTCATGCAGTAGCTGAAAGCAAACAAGTGGGGTCGTGATGGCAAGTATGATCACACAGATTAATCCTTCAGATTAATTAATCTTTTAGACCTACTGGTGGCTTTGATATAGTTAATCATGGCATCTTCCTGGATGACCTATGGAGTCTGGGAATTGGGGGCATTATTACTCCACTTTCATCCTTCCTTCATGGGTTGTTCAGTCTGCTAATGAGGCAGGTAAGGTGTAGTGTGTGTGTGTGTGTGTGAGACAGAGAGAGGGGGAGGCCACTTAAGCAAAAGTTGCTTATATTTTGTTCAAAAAGCTAGAGCATTACTAACATATTCTTTGCATGCTGTCTTGTCACTTAATGTAGATTATTCAATCATTCCCAATTCCTTGGTGGTTATTTTTTCACTGAACAGTGTCTATGTGTGTTTGATACATAGACCTCCAAACCCTGATCAAGGTTCGATTTCCACTAATCTCATGATGCCGGTTCCATGCCTTTTAAGGGCTGTGGAGAATAACAAGTTGAGAGAGCTGGCTATGTATGCCTCAATATGTGATGAAGGAAAAAAGAGTGAAACACAGTTTTGGGTTATTCACCCTGATTTAGAGTGAGCCAGTATCATATCCTAACCAACTGCCATGTTCTCAGATCTTCTCTATTACCTGGTTTTTGCCAACTGTCCTGAGAGAGAACATCCCAGTGTCTCCATCATCTGCAACAGAAACACCAGGAAGATCCATCTTCAGTTCAACACGTTCTCGTTGGCGCCTGCGCTCACGCAGAATTTTACGTTTTTTCCTGGTGATGATGAATAAAAAGGTTAATAACTTGAAGTACTTCGCATAAGTCCACTCTGCATTATAACCTGGTCTGAGGATGAAGTGCGTCCAGAAAAAAAAAAAAGATGAGGGAAAATAATATCACAAGAACCCCAAGGCTTGGAAATTGGTGCTCAGGGCAAACCAGCAGGGTTCTGGAGGAAAAGATGGATCAAAGATAGATCAAAATATCTCCATTCCACACTAAATCTGTGCAGGATTCTCATTATAATAAATGGGCACAGAAAGTAGGGATGCATGTATATATATGGGATGCATGTATAAGTATGTTCCCATGTAAAAAGGGTGGGGGGGGGAGAGAAGGACTGACTTCCTAATTCACTCATCACATTTTTTTTTATTTTCCCAATTCCTTAAATCTTAAAGAAAAAAAATATAAAAACAGAGTAGCTGCTAAACTGTGAGAAAAGATTGTAAACCTACCAAGATCCTATCAACCTCATCTTGAATTTGAATTCTACCACCATTGCTCTAGATGATGATAATTAGATTTTATCCCAACTTTTTCATATATGATTCATCTTGATTTGAGCACAGTGAGAATCAGCATGTTATACATTTTGAATTAGGAAATATTCTAACACAGAATCAGTTTTACAGAATTTCTACTTTTCTCCAAAATGTCAACTGTTGGAAAAAATAGGTTGGAGAAGGAAAATGCTTCAACATACACACACACACCCAAAATTTTGGGTGTTTTCACATGTCCATATTAAAGGTAAGGATTAGAGAACAAAAAAGGAGGACTTTTCAAGATTCTAATTCTCAGACTACTGTGATAATGCCCACAATTTGCATAATACTTGCTTGAGATAGCTGTACAAACATATTGATCCAGACTCATGTCTCCAATAGGGGGTTATAAGCAGGGGTGGGCTTCTGGGGACTCGCAGGAGTTCGTGAGAGCCCCTAGCTAATATTCTGTGCAGTTCGGAGAACCCCCAAATCCTGCTCCTGGCTGGCCCCGCCCACCCCTCCCCTCCTCTCCCAAGAGTCCCTATGAGGCCCGTTTTGGATGCAGATGAGTGCAGGGGGTGCATGGAGGCTCGGGGAGGGCAAAAAGCAAGCTTCCCGGAAGTTTGGGAAGGCTGGAAATGGCCCTGTTTCCGGCTTCCAAAGAGCCTCCAGATCCCAGGGAGGTCTGTTTTTGCCCTCCCGGAGGTTCAAGGAAAACCTTCGGAGCCCGGGAGGGAAAAAACACCCCCCCACACCATGGCGCAGGAGGCTGACTAAGGCACGCCCACCATGGCCACGCCCGACAGAGAACCCTTTGTTAAATTTTTGAAGCCTACCCCGGTTATAAGTAGGCAAGTATCCATAATACCTCCCAAATCCCAATAATTTGTCCAAATGGACTAGATTTCTAGTCCAACATATGACAAAATTCTAAACTGAGAAAACTGATCTGAGTTTGGGGTCAAACTATAGTACCTAAACAAATTTACCCATATTTTTTGCACTATAACACACTCCAAGCCATAAGACGCACCTAGCTTTTTTTTTGGGGGGAATCTGTCTCTGCCACTCAGCAATTTGCCTCCTTGCAGCAAACAGCCTGGTCAGCTTCAGCACAGCTTAATTTAGCATGAGTAGCTGATTGGTGGTTGGATCAGCCTCCCAGAATACCACCAATCAGGTCTTCAAGATGCCAGGGATCCTTGCCGCCCATCACTGCTGTTGCTGCCTCCGCGCATCCCTTTTTCGGCCTCCACATGTCCCGTTTTCAGCCCATTCCAGGTAGTGGGGATTGCCGCCATGGCCTATCACCACCATTCAGCTAATGGCAGCAGCAATCCTTGCCACCTAGAACGAGCCCGGAACAGGCCGAAAACAGGACACATGAAAGCTGAAAACAGGACAGACAGAGGCTAAAAATGGGGCATGCAGCAGCAGCGATAGGCAGCAGTGGCGATCCCTGCAGCCTGGAACAGCTGATCGGTGGTATTCTGGGAGGCCGATCCAACCGCCAATCAGCTATTCGTGCTACCGTATTTGCCGGCGTATAAGACGACTGGGCGTATAAGACGAGCCCCCAACATTTCCACTCAAAATATAGTTTTTGTTATATACTCGCCGTATAAGACGACCCCCCCCCCCCACTTGGAGGCATGCTTTTCAGGGCAAAAAAGTCATCTCATACGCCGGCAAATAAGGTAAGTTGTAACACTTGGGGTATTCTGGATATAATTCTTGATTGACACCCCCGCCCCTTTCCCCCAAACTTACAAAGCCACCAAAATGCTTTAGAGAGGCAGCTTCGCCTTTCTCAGGCTGGCACTCAATTCCTCTCCCTTTCTTTGTGACAGCCCCCGCGTGCGTGCCATCGGGACTCCAAGGGTGGGGGATGGACAGCTGCCAACTCTCTCTCTCTCTCTCTCTCTCTCTCTCTCTCTCTCTCTGTGTGTGTGTGTGTGTGTGTGTGTGGTGTGGAGGGTAATTCCGGCTATCTCTGGCCTCCGCTCGGTTTAAAAGTCGCTTGGCCGGTTCCCAAGTCGCAGCCGCGCTGGCAGGAGGCGGCGCCGGGTGGCAGCTCGGTGCAGGGGAGGCGGATCTTTCTCTCTTAAGCGGGGAGGGGAGGAGGGGACAAGAGGAGGGACGGGACAGGGGGCGGGAGGAGGTTGCTCGCCTTCTTCCACCGCCCACCGGACCCTTTTCTTCCCAAGGGGACCCTGGAAAGCAGCTCGGGAGCCGGGTGGCCCTGCCCAGCGGGGTCCCATCAGGAACTTCCCGAGGACACCCCCCCCGCCCCAAGCACAGCCCTCCCGGTCTTTCAAAGAGGGAGGGAGAAGCGGGAGGAGCAAATTGCCGCCCCCCGCCCCGCTGCCCAGAAGGAGGGGTGCCACAGTCCACCCCCACCACCTTCTCCCCCCCACTCCCCGGGCCATTACGCGGCTCGGGGCTAGCTGGGCGAAGCGGCCCCGCCAGAGACTCTCCCGCTCCACCCCCACCCCACCTCCAGATTGGCCTCCGCAGCGCCCGAGCCGGGCGGAGGGTGGGTGGGTGGGTGGGTGGGAGGAGGAGGAAGAGACTCCGGCTGGGCTTGAAGGGGCTTCGCAAGTTGCGGAGCTCCGCCCCGTCGCTCTTGCACCGAGTGACAACGTATTTACCGGCGTATAAGACGACCCCCCACTTGGAGGCATGTTTTTCAGGGCAAAAAAGTCGTCTTATACGCCGGCAAATACGGTAAATCAGGCGGTGCTGAAGCTGACCATGCTGTTTGCTGCAAGAAGGCAAATTGCTGGGAGGCAGAGGCCAAAAGGTGGGGGCCAGCAGGTGAGCAGGGCTTCAGCAACATTTGCTCTATAAGATGCAGACATTTCCATCCACTTTTTTTTTTTGGGGGGGTGTTATGTCTTATAGTGTGAAAAATACGGTAAATGCAATTAACAATTCTCAAGCTTCCTCTGATGTCTTTATACAAAGGCTGATTCCTTATTGTAGTCATTTATCAGTAGGCAGAGAAAGGATAATGCCAAAATGGACTTGTTGCTTTCTCCAAGCTCACCGCTTTAGTTCAGCTATCTCCTCGGCTTTGAGCTGAGTAAGTTGTAATTCCAATTCTTCAGCCTCTTTTTCTTCTTCTCCCTTTTGAATTTCTGGGGCTGTCTCTTTGGGTTGCATTTCTTCTTGTCCTTCTTCTTCCTCACCGGAACTTAAACTAGAAATGGCAAAAAGAGAGACATCTTTTGAACTGTAAGCCACCCAGAATCACTTGCCTGAGATGGGGAGCTGCAGAAATTGAATTACATAAATAAAAATATTTTATTAATTAAAAAACTCAAAATACTTTATTGAGTATTTACTCAGATTTACAGTCAAAACCAGACAACTAATAAGCAGAAAACTAGTTAAGGAGAGGGGAAAATCCAATAGAACCATGTCTTAGCAAATTGAATAAAATGTCTCTGTCCCCTCTCCATCAGCCATAAGTTGGTGGAATAGCTGCAGTCAGACAAGAAGGCCTATCAAACCAAGATGAGTCTCTTGTTTTGTAGCTGGTAAACTGGAAGCTAAACTCCCAGAATAGGGTCCAATCCACTTACTTGATATCTATTTCTTTAGCTTGTTCTTTCAACTTCTTCACCAGAAACCGCCTCAGTTTTGTTCTCCAATTCAGCAGGGCCCTAAGCAAGGAAAAGACAGTGAGAGTCTACACGTATTATTCTTGTGAGAAACCTCACAAGCAGGAAACTTAATTGGTTCCTAATGGATTGGGGATGACTGACATGAAGTTATTGGGATACTCAGGTGATTATAGTTAGGAGACTAGGATGCACTTTATTCCTCCTTAGCTTCCTATGTCCCATTCTTATAATATAAGTCAACTCCCGTACCGGAGTTCCTTACGTCCAAGAACACGGATGTCTTGACAACAATGACGCATTTCCTCATTGGTTGCACTGTGATGTTCCAACTCTTCATTGTCAAAGACAATCTAGGAGATAAGGCAGGGAGCACAACAATAATGGAAAGGTCTCTCCCACTAGTACTTTGTCCTAACTAGAATTCTACCACTGTGACATCTTGATAACATAACAACTTCCAAAATCCAGCCCTCCCCTCCCACACTCTAAAAGTTTCCACCCCTGCTGCACAATCCTTACCTCACTGGCCTTGGCTAAGAAGTCCACTGGGTTGGAAGCTTTTAGAAAATCTGTCAGACTGCAGCGGTTATAAAGAATGGTAGCTCCATCTTCATATCCTTCAGCCTATTTGAAAAAAATCACAAGTAAAACACAGCAAAATTGGTGTACAAAATGTGTCTCAAGTAAGAACCATCTCCTTCCACCTAATCCTCTACAGTCTAAACGCCAAACCTTCCCACCTTTCAATCATTATTTCCACACACAATAAATACTCTTTTCAGGCTATCTACAGAGGCTGCCTTACAGCTATTGTTGGAGAAACAGCAATGTTTCCCATACTGACCTTTGGCTTCTTTTTGGTCACCAATTCAGTCACAGACTTGGCCTCTACCTCCACTTCTTTGAAAGCAAACTTGGGGTCAAAAAATTTATTGTCAATTTTATCTGGAGCCAAGTAACCTAAAAAGAGATGAAAATAAATTAAAAAGACATTTACAACCAAACAAGTCATTATCAATTAAAATAATCATTTTATTTCTCATCCTTAATTTCAATATAATATGTACTTGGTAGCTTCCCAATCAGGCACTGACCTGGCCAAAACTTACTTTATTTTATAGAGGTAACACCACATACTTCAAAGCCAAGCTTTGAGAATTTGGGGAACAAATTAGCAGATTTATAGGACAGTTCTATCATACTAGAATAATCAGAAATGATGATTTGTCACATCCCTCTACATGATGCACATATTTTGGCCACACAGTGGCAGAAGATCCCCTGTCCATTAACAACTTTTGTATATCCAACCCAGAGTTGCTTTGCATAGTAGGCTGGGTGGCATATACAATAGAAATATATCATGCAGCACTACTTGCAGATAACAAAACAAACTCCAATGTTGTATTATGCTGGGTTTCCAAATCAACCATATAAATTTGTCTTCCCAGTTGGCAACCCATTCCCCCCCATTCTAGCACTCACCCTGACAGACCACAAAGATCTCAGCTGACTCATTACGTGAGGCTTGTGGCTTGGTGGCTTGCACTTTATGGAACAGCTGCTGAAAGATCCACAGAAGGGGCTGGTAATCCCGGGAACGGAAGACTTTGGTGATGAACCAGCCGTTCTTAGACAAGAAGTCACAGGCTAGTTTCAGGGCTGACAGTGTAAGGTTTGCTGTCAGGAGAGGTGGAACAGAGAGGAGAGAAAAGGGACAAAGCTAAGGAAAAGTTAGACTTGCTTCTGAACTTGCAATTTATTTTAAGCTGCCATCCGTTGTATACTTATTCCAATTGCATCATCTCAAGATGAAGATAATACAGGTGGTCTTTAACCTATGACCACAAGTGAGCCCAAAATTTATGTTGCTAAGATAAAAATTAATTAAGTGAACTTTGCTCCATTTTCTTGCCACATTTATTAAGTGAGAATCACTGTTAAATTAGTAACACTGTTGTTAAGTGATTCTTCTTTCCCCGTTGACTTTGCTTATCAGAAAATCGCAAAAGGGGATCACATGACTCTGGGACACTGCAACCTTCGTAAATGTGTCAGCTGTCAAGCATCCGAATGTACATCACATGACCATGGGGATCAGTGGTGGGATTCTACCAGTTTCCCTACCGGCTCGGTGATCGCGCACTCTGTGTGTGTGAGCACGCGTGCAGCTTTCCAAACACTAGCTGAGCCTCTGCCGCGCCAATCAACTGAGAAGGTAAATAACAGAAAAGCGCAGGTGGGCAGGTGGGAGAGCCGATCCTGCACTTTTCTCTTCTTCCTCCTCTCAGCTGATCATCAGAGCTTTTTTTTTACTACAGGTTTGCCATTGATGGGGATGCTGCAATGGCCGTGTGAAAAATGGTCATAAGTCACTTTTTTCAGTGCTGTTGTAACTTCAAATGGTCACTAAATAAACTGTTGTAAGTCAAGGGCTACCTGTAAAACTCACCTACCATTATACAGAAGGGTTATAAGGATAGCGAGATGCTTTATTTAGGGACGTTTATAGCCCACTCTTATGATAGAGCCTCAACAGAAGACAGAAACTCATTCTACATTATTAGGGGCAAGGAAAAATGATTTTAATCCAGAAAGTAACCCGATGATCAACAATATTTGTTCTTCAAATTAGAATCAGGGAGATAGCTAAAATTTTAGGGCTCAATTGTTGCACTAGAAATGGGAAACAATTTAATGTGTTATTTGCATATTAAAGCAACATTCAGTTAAATGACAAGGAGTTATTTCAAGCCTCCAAGTAGCCAGGCGTTATGTTATTTACAGCTCCTGGGGGCAATCAAGAAGGGAGATAGAGGGAGAAAGTGAGCAGCAACCACTGCTTGAGCAGTTAAGGATGCAGACCACATTGTTGACTGGGATCTGACCACAGTAGGGAGACAGACGACTCCTTAAGGGGCTGCTGCCTGGCATTTCTGGTGCAGGAATATTTCAATAAGTTCAGGCAAATTCCATTAAATGAAGGCTGTTAAATGTTGTTGCTCAGCTAACAATTTGCATTTTAAAGAAGAACCCAGGATCTTTTAGTCAAAACTGATCATTACTTTGCAAGATTCCACCTTGGCCCATGTGATGTGCCAAAAGGAAAAATCTCCCATGATTTGGGTTTGACGCCTGGTAAGGTTTAAATTACCTGGAATTGGTTAGCCACTATCTTTTTCTGGGCCCTTTCCTCCCCCTCCCCCAGCTTCCTAATCTTATTCACCAGCTGTGTATTTTCCTGAGGGTCTTCTATCCAAACACAAACTGGATGTCATCTATTTAGCTTTTTGAGATAAGGACACCTAGGTGCTGCCACTTAGCTGGACTACAATGATCAAATCAGGCTGAAATAATTTATTTTAGACTATAGGTACCGTGTTTCTCATATAATAAGGCCGGGTCTTATTTTTTTTTTTGAGCCCTGAAAAAATAGCTAGGTCGTCTTTTCGGGGGTTACTTAATTTCCCCCCCCCCCTTGCATCTTCGGGTGGGCGGGCGGTGATGGCTTGGATGTTGACCTTGGCGTTGGTGGGGCACTTTGTATTGGGGTCAACGCAGGCAGCATTATATCTGGGTGTGCAACAAAAGTACTTCCTAACGGCAAGCCCCCCCACCATTCCCCCCATTTCGCATGTTTTAATATAGGCCTTAATTTGGGGGGAGGGGCTTAATTTCATTTCATGCCTATAAAACATGCTGGGACTTCCTATTGGGGGAGGCCATATTGTTGGAGAAACAGGGTAGTTCTCGACTTACAACCAATAGCTTAGAGACTGTTTGAAGTTACAATGAACCATCCAGCAGCTATTTATGATTCAGTTTCAAACTTCTGACAGCTATTCCCACCCGTGGTCATGTGATTGAATGTTTTTGGCAACCAGCCTGCATTTGTGGCCATTTGCAGTGTCCTGTGATTATGTGGCTGTGATTTATGACCATTTTTGCCAGAAACCAGTGTTTATTTCTGGTTTCTGGCAAAGAATAGATTCAAAGAATTTAACAATCCCAACAAAAAAGGTCCTAAATTCAGGCATTGTCACAAGATGACCAGCTTAGCAACTGGCATGACTTTGAATCATAATTCCAGGTTCAATTATAATAAGTCAAGGACTGCCTATATATTGCCTAGCCCACCTGGCCTTTATGCCAGCTTTATTAGCATATTTGACCATGTAATTTTGTTTTTTCATATGCATATTAGCTTTGTTTAGGTAAAGATAATAATTTCTCCTGTCTAGCTATGTGTAACTCTAGGGGGCAGTGCTCATCTCCGTTTCTTAGCCGAGGGAACTCGTGTTGTCCAAAGAACTTCCGTAGTCATATGGTCAGTATAACTATACACAGAGGCACACAGAACATTGTTACCTTCCCACCAAAGTGGTACCTATTTATCTACTTGCATTTGCATGTTTTCAAACTGTTAGGCTGACAGGATCTGGGGCAAGTAATGGGAGCTCACCCTATTGTGCAGCACTTGGGTCTCAAACCTGGGCTATTAATTTTTCAACTGACAAGCTCAGCATTTTTAACCACTAAACCATTGTATCCGCATTAGCTTTAGAGTTCTATAGAAAATGTCATGGGGTCCATTAGATCAAAACAATTTTCATAATAATACTAAAAAGTATGTGATATTTTCACTCTCATTTTGCCTTGAATGTTCAGTGGATAAAACTGCTTGATCGCACAAATCAAGGCAATGGCACCAAACAGTCCTAGCATTCTTCATCATCACGCACTTAAAATTTTTTAAAAAATGGTAATTTCACTTAAGAATATCCTTGATGAAGCAGTAAAAATTATTTTTATCAAAATTTTGAACATATCTTTTTTTAATATTCTATGTAATGAAATGAAAAGTATGCAGAAAACATTTCTTCGGCATATTTAAGTACATTTGGCAGAAAAGCACTTGAATTGCAAGCTAAACTTTTTTCACAGAACGCTGTTTTTACATGAAAGCAAAAACAATAAGATAAATTATTGCTATTCAGACAAGGGGATCCAGACATTTTCTTGAAAATGAACCAAGTAGGCTCACCACTTCAAGGAAAACATCTGAAAGTATGTGTTGCCAATAATAAAATTCAAGCTTCAAAGTAAAAATCAGATTTGTTGGAAGAGATGGTCTTCTAGTCCAATTCCTCGCTCAAATAGAAGACTACACCATTCTGGATAAATGACTATCCAATCTCTTTTCAAAACCTCAGTGATGAACCACTCACAACTTCTGGAGGAAAACCATTCCACTGATTAAGTGTTTTCATTGTCAGAAAATGGATCCTTAATTCTAGGTTAGATCTTTCTTTGATAAATTTCCATCTGTTACTTTTTGTCCTGTCCTCATGTGCTGGATAATAGGTCAACCCCTACCTCTCTGTGACCCCTCAGATATTGGAAAACTGATATCAGGACTCCTGGACCTTCTCTTCATTAATTTAGTCATACTCAGTTTCTGCAACTGTTCATTGATTCACCACAGTGAGACTGACAGCTTCTCAAAAGATTTTCAATTAGACCCATAGTGATATTGACAAATGCGATTTTTTTGACACAAGTAGTCCCCACTTAACAACCCTAATTGGGACTGTAAACCTGACCGCTAAGCAAAGCAATTGCTAAGTGGAAAACATGCGGCCATGATTGTGCTTTCCAGGTGGAAAGAGGCAACACCAGTGAATTTCACATCTTTGGCCTTTGTTTACACCCTAACCATTCCCCTCCACTCTTTGGAAGTGTCTGATTACTGTCTTGAACACAATGAAAGCAAGCAGATTGTGTTACATGCTAGGCAAACAGCTTGCTCTCTTGAAATCACTTCCTCTTTTTCTCCAGTCTCTTCACTCTGAAGGGAGGAGAGAAAAAAAGCAAACGATTTCTATAGCCTTTACTTTAATTACTTTATTTTATCTTATCTGCCAGCAACTTATCCAATCTTTCTGCTCTGTATGAGTGTGTTTGTGTGTGCGTGGGGGTGGGGGTGGGGGGAAAGGATTAGGCAAAGATATTAACCATAGAAAAACAACCCATCCATTCCCATATTTTAAGTGCCTAAGCAAACAGGCAAAAAACCTGAAACCACAATGCCAAGTTTCAACATTCATCTTTGATCAATGGGGAACCAAACATAGGCTGGGTAGCATGGTACCAACTTAAGCACTGGGTTAACAGGCCTATTGTATCTATATATAACTTAGCATTGCTCTTACATCAAATCAGATGTACATGATAGTTTGTCGTAAAATCCAAATTAAAGTTTACATGATATTGATCAGTGTCTATTCTGCATTACAAAGCCCCAAAAGATGTTTTCTTTTCTTCCTCTTCTGGAAGAGGCCCCCATACCTTGAGTAAAGGCATCATGTACCCAACTGGCACCTACGTTGGGAGCCCCATCATTCAACACAACATCCACTTTCCATGTCTTCAGCTCCTTGCGCAAGGCCTGAGGAGAAAGACAGCTTAAATATCCCCATGAGAGTAAATAAATGCTGCAGTTCCCTGCTACTATCAATAGTAAAGCACTGCCATCTTGTGGCAAGTGACAATGGAGAGACAAGGCAATCTTTTAGCCTGCTTTTAAAATTAATACTATTTTTTTCTGAGGCCTTAGATTAAGTATGCAATTTTTACAGTTCTGGTAATATCACAGTATGAAGCCTACTAGGATTTGTTTTCTTGCTTGTATGATGGATTAACATACCATAAAATTATGTCTGACTCCTAGCAACCACTCAGACTTTCTCTATGGCAATGTTGTACGATGAAAACCTGTAAATGAAGCTGGCGAGTGAAGGGGAAGCAGAACCAAAACTAGCAGCTGTCAAGGCAACAGCATCTGGGAATTATACAAAATAATTACCTGGCGACACTTCTCAGTGGTGATGTCTTCCTGCAGTGTTACCACATTAGGGATGGGCTTGATGGGGACCAGATCAACCCCTGAAGATAAGAAGGGAGAATAAAGAAGCAAACAAGACATTGTTTTATCTAACAAAACTACCAAAGCTGTCATTCCAGGCTTTTTCCCCCCGTCTTTCTCAAATCCACTTTATTTTTTTAATTTTGTAACATGTCCCTGAGATGTTTTAAATGTTATAAAGCACCTTGAATTTTGCTTTGTTCTTTTAATCGGGCGCCCTACACACCAGCCAGTCTTCAACTCACAGCACAACCGGGATCAGATTTTCCGGGCGGTTGTTAACTGAGTTTTATGACTTTTACCAATTAAGCAAATCACTGAAGTTGTTCAGTCAATCCAGTTAAGTAGATCACATGGTGTCTAAGCTTCCCTCAATGACTTTGCTTTATGGAAGCTGCCTGGGAAGATGACAAATGATAGCCTCATAACTCTAGGATGCTACAACCCTAATAAATACATGCAGATTGCCAAATGCTGAAGGCAACAGCATCTGAGAATTATACAAAACAATTACCTCACATGACTATGGAGATGCTGTGACAACTGTGTGACGTCTCGTCATAACTCTTTCTTTCTGGTGGTGTAACTTTGAACAGTTGCTAAACTAATGATTTTAAGTCCAGGACTAACTGTAAATTTATTTTTGTTTTCTTCCCAGCATTTTCCTTACAGGTGCAGGGTCTGCTTTATTTAACCAAATGTTGAGCCATTGCTGCTAAAGGAATTGACCTACTGACTTGTTATCCAAGCCTGACATCATGGGCTGAGGGAAAATAACTGGCCCAAACTGACCCAGCTCGCTTTCATGGCTAAGATAGGACTAGAACTCAGAGCTTTCTGGTTTCTAGGTCAGTGCCCTGATCAGTAGACCAAATTGGCTCTTATTTTGTAAATCAAAATAATAAGACTATATTGCTTAGATTTGTACATAACACCAATATATTATGACATCCTAGATTCTTGGGAAGGACTCAATGCATAGGAAAGATAACTTCAGCTAAAGAACTAGCAGCTATGATTTCAGATTCTCAGGATTCATGTCAAAATCTTCCTAATCCAGCTTCCTGAAACTAAGCAAGCAATTTATGGTGCAGTATTATCCACAAAATGATGTCCTCCTTTTGGTGCTATATCTTTGACTAGTCAGTAATTTCAATTCCTGTTTCGACTCAGAAGAATTAAGCCAGTACAGTAAACATTCTCCATATTACCTGGCTATTATTACATTAAAAATCTATATCGGGGTCCCCAAACCCAGATCATAGGCTATTCGGAACTGGGCCGCGCAAGTGGTGAGGGAGCACTCTTGTGCACAAAGCTCCATTTGTGCGAGCAGTAGGCACATATGCCTGCCACAAATGGAGCTGTGCAGGCAGGCACATGTGCCAGTTGCTCACGTAGAACCATACCCTCTCCCTTCCCCCACCGCTGGGCTTTAAGGTCAGAAAGGTTTGGAACTGCTGGTCTATATGATATACACAATACTGGACATCAGTGACAACAACCTGTGCCCACAAACCCCATGCAATTTCCACTTCTTGGATTACTTCAAGGTTACTTAGCTAAAATTTTGCAATAATCACACACACACACACACACACACACACACACACACACACACATAAATTGGCTTAAATTGCTGCTAGGCTTAATGCACTAAGTTTGAGTTGACCTTAAATAACCCTCCCATCCTAACTCCTCCTATAAAAAGGGATAGAACTTTTTAATCTCACTTCTCTGGGGATGTCACCCCATTGCACTAGGCTCCCTATGGCCTCAGTAATCAAATTGTTTTAAGTATAGGTTCGTTGACTACTCTTTGACCATCCACAATGTTTTGACTATTCTAAAATGCCACATCACTATCTTTTCTTCTCATACAAACACAAAATCCTATCCCTTGTTTTTGCTGCACTTGTTGGTAGAGATCAGCCATAGACATTGGCTCTGGGAGAGGGCTCATGTTTTTATTCTGGTGGAGACATCTGGTGGGTCATGGCAGAAAATATAAAACCTGAAGCCATTTGGTTCTTTTATTTTTTTTGTCCCAGATCATTCTTCCATCCATGTTACTTACCGATAATAAGACTGGACACTGGCATAAATTTTGAGGCCACCTGCAGCCTGTAGATAGAACAGAAACAGATAACTGGGCATTTATCAGTCATTAATTATACTGGAAAAGTGAGAATGAATTTATCATGTGTTCTAAGTTAACAGATTTTTATCATCTGCAATCTAAAATCTTGTAGTGTCATACTGGAACAAATTCTTTAAATGTCAACAGAAAAACATGGAACTACTGTTTGAAGTGAATGAGCTGTGGTCTATAAAAATCATAGTTCAAATCTTAGCTGAAGTGTTATCAAACAAATTACTCTATACTACTACTTTTGAAATACAGAATTCTAGCCTATTTCACCATGTTGTAAGAATATTTTGAAGTGCAAACCAGAGGCCACAAACAAATTAATGTTTGATAGTGAAAATATTCAGAACACAGTGCAGCTTATATGCCAAATTATTAGATTTCTGTTATAAAGAAAAGAAATACCGTATTTGCCGGCGTATAAGACGACCCGGCGTATAAGACGACCCCCCACCACCACCGAGAACGCCCTCCAGAAATCCCGGGGCTGCAGCGGCAGGGCAGAGTGCCAGGGCCGTGGGAAGAGCAGGAAGGCTGCAGCCTCGGGCGGAGCGAGGCGAGCGGGATGAAGCGGAAGCAACGCAGGGGATCCAGGAAGCCAGAGGCGCCTTCGCTGCGTCCAACAAGCATCCAAAGCCGGCAGTGGATATACCGGCGTATAAGGCGACCCCCCACTTGGAGGCATGTTTTTCGGGGTAAAAAAGTCATCTTATACGCCGGCAAATACGGTAGTTTTCTAATTAGAACTTACTATGGTGTGGATAAAATGCAAAGGAAGTTTTTTTTTTCTTCTTCTCTCATACTAGGAGCATCCAGGATCAACTAATGAAAATAAATGCTTTTTTTTTTCTACAGCACTTAGTTAGATATGAAATGACCATGAAAGACAAATAATGGGCACCAATTTTTAAAAAATTGAAAAAGGTAATAGAAAAATCCATGGATGAGCACAAAGCTATTAAAGGCTGTATGCTGCCTCCAGAATCAGAGGCACTAAGTCCCTGATGCCAGTGCAGGATGAACAGAAAATGTCACCAGGATCATGTTGGCTTCCCAAAAGCACCTACTGGTCACTCTGTAAAGACAGGCTAGAATTATGTTTGGCTTGATGTAAAACTTCTTGTATTCTTAAAATGTAAAAAATAATAATAATCACAGCCCTAATATTACCTAAAATCCTGGAAATCTGGGGAAATCTTCCCAGAGTATTCATAGTATATATATTGAAGGGTTCCTTTTTTAATTTATTGGACTTAATTATATTTATAGCACTGTACCTCCACTGGAATCAACATCATGATTCATTTCTGCCTTACTGATTTCAAGAGCTGAATTATAAATAATGCTAAATTTGTAACCAACTGGCCCAATCTACATTTATATAAAATATGTTAGCAGTTGTAATTACTAAAGTAGCTGTCCCCCCTTAAAGCAGTGAGATTTCGCACTGCTTTTGGAGATTCAACAAAACAAGAACAAACCATTCTTTTCTTACTCAAAATAGTTGAGGAACACAGTTAATTCCTATTCCTAGGTACCATGATCATGCATTTGAGTATGATCTAGCCATTTTGCCATACTGATAGGACTGGGAAAGTACATTTGACTTACCTATTAACTTACCCTAATCTTGTGGACCCACTTCTAAAGCATTTGGAACACTTAAAAAAGAAAATCTAAAATAATATTGCCTTGCTCTATGCAAAATCTTGTTTCTGTAGATGGCCAAATTTTCACAATGTGCTTAACTCTTCATTGGATAAGGAGAATGTATTAATAAGAGGACAGTTTGAAGTAGTGACAAGTCTACTTGTCTACGTGCATCAACAGCAGGGGTATAGTCTTATAGAAGACCACCCACAAATACTTGAACTGGATACTAACCATCCTCCTGGAGCGGCACACAGATCCAGCAAGGCTCGTGATTTTGGGAGGAATTGGAATTTGCGGTTCAACTGGATCAACTTAAAAGAAGAACGGGAGCGAAACCCTGGAATACAAAGGTCAACATCAGGCACAGTTCCAGCTACAGCTATGAGGTTCAAACTCTACCTCAGCAATTTGAATAGTGAGCTGTGAGCTTTAAGGAGTCCAGTTAGAACTTCAGAATTAATTCATTATGTTAGAAACACAAGCCAACGCTTGCCAGTGAAAAGATCATGCCTAGCACATAACCCATAATAATGATAGAGGCTTAAGCTCAAACTATGAGGAGAAAACCTCAGATTCTAGTCTAATTCAGCCACACAAGTTCACTCTCAACTTGAGGCTACTCTCTTGTTGTTGCTGGGGAAGGAATGGGGAAAGGGAGCACTATATATGCTTTGAGGTCTTAAATGTAAGGAGGAATAAAAATTGAATAAGTAAATAAGCAGAGGTAGCACATGCACGCACCCCCCCAAAAAAAAAAGATTATGCCATGATTCAAGTCAGCATTCCAATGATCCAAAAAAGCACCTAAAGTTGACTAGGCAAAGTGCTTACATGAATTTATTTGGAAAGCAGTATCACTATTAGGCAGTAATGTTAAATGGGATACTTCTAAAGAAAGGTCTCCAAACTCTCCAGCTCATCAACTCCTTCATGAAATTTCAGATTGTTCACTGATCCTCAAACATTATATAAAAATAATTTGATAAACACTACTTTAATAAATACAACAAATAACAATACTAAAAATAACACAATGCTGTTTTCATTGATGGTTGACCCTGTCTTACTGCTTACTTACCTTCTGTACTAGGGACTAGAATGGAGATCAAGAGACTCCAAAAGATTGATTTAACTGGAACAACTTCCCTTTTAACCCTCAGCTATTTATAGACCCTTTCAATAGTCTCATCAATCCTAGCGGGTTGATACTGACCATGTTGGAGAACCTTGCTCTAAAAGCAAAGAGAAGGTCTGCTCATTGTGACGAATATTTATTCAAATAAATAGCAGAGCAACTGCTTGTATATAAATAAAGTTATATGCAAGTAGTTGCTCTGGCAACTGGTTGTATATAACTTTATTTTTGGTTGAGATCATCTTAACTCTTTTAGTCAGCCTAAAATAAAGATTTCATTAATATTCTGTTCTGTCAAAACTTTCTACCAGAACTCATGTTGGAATTTGTCACATAACACATTATGAAAGGATTTGATACAGAAAACGTTTTTATTGTTGCATTCTGATTGCCAACCACGAATACGTGACAGAAAGAGAATAAGACCTTTAGATAATAAACACTTTTGTCTGATCATTACTCAAAGCTATTTAGTCAAAACACAGTTCCACAGACCCTTTTATATAAAGGATCAACCCTGGGACGCCAAGAGGGTAGTCAGGGCGACTATTCTTTTCTCTTAAGTAGCATTGCTCAGTATGGACAGAAATATAGATTTGCCTCCTCGCGGCCAAACTCTCCAAAGTCGATGGGAAGAACGATAAACCGAAAATAATGTATTAAAAGCCCCATTTTCTCACCGGTCTCTTTGGCCAGATGATAAAACTTGTCTCTTCGGCTCTTTCCGACTTTCCCCTTCTTGCCCATCTCGACTAAGAAACAGCGTCCGCCGCAACTCAGACCCAGGGAATCCCACGTGCGCAGAACCTACCGTGACCCTTCCGCCCACCCTCCTCGTAGTTCTTCCTCTTCCGGTTTTTATTTTTTCTTTGCGCGTGCCAGACATCCGCCCGAAGTTCATTTTCAGCCATTTTGTGTGTGTCGGTTGCCGTTTTTCTCTGTTCCAAAGCATACGATCTGGTGACTTCTTCGCACTACATTTACCATTATCCTCAGTCACTATCTGTGATGGATGCATAAGCTGTATTCCAAAATTACTGTAGAAGATGGCAACTACGTATTCGGCACGCTAAATGTGCCAGCATTTAATCCTGACTGAAATTATTTATTTATTTGATTTGCCAATTGTTTACAAGATAGTAAGTATAAGTGTATACATAGTTGTGGATACATGAAATGGGTACATATAAGAAAAATAAAAGAATAAGAGAAACAATAGGACAGGGACGGTAGGCACGTTGGTGCGCTTATGCACGCCCCCTACAGACCTCTTAGGAAAGGGGTGAGGTCAATAGTAGACAGTCTAAGGTTAAACTTTTTAAAAGGAAGTCAGTGTTTTCAAGGAGTCTATTTCTAAATGTAATTACGTCTGAATCCAAATATTATAAAGACTGTTTCTTTTTGGTATCTGTGTTTGAATCATATTTATTTCCCACATTCACAAATCGTACTTAAAAGCCAAACTCAACCCTACAAGTCCTCTTCCAACATCCAACGATTTCAACAACGCCCAAGAGGCTGTATTTCCGGGACAACTTTTCCACAGGTGAAACACCGGCGTCCCTGTTTGTTAAGGGCAAGAACCAAGAAAAAGGAGGTGCATCGTGCTATTTCTTTCTTCGCTTGGCGCACGCGCATTTCTGACCAGAGTTAATACTAGCGAAAGAAAATGGCGGTCGAGGCATCTGAGCAGGTAAGTGACCTTGTGGATTGTTGAGTCACGTAAGCAACTGCTGCCACTTTATAAAAGAAAAAAAAAAAAGTGGTAGGGAAAGCGCAGAGTTAGCAACGGCTATTTTTTGTTCTGCTAGTGGGACAGAGGTCGAAGAGATGTGATTTCGAAAATAAATGGTTTCTCATTGTATCCGGGCAGAGCAATAGGAAGGGGTGCGGCCTGTCTGAGGAGGGTGTTCCGGTGTAGAAAGGCGTTTTTTTTTTCTGGTGACGTTACAAGGAGGGCAGTAATTACAACGAGGGGGGGATATGTCTCATGTATGTTTACTTGCGACCATCCGGTCTATCCCGAAAGCCGCATCTGAAGATGAGGATATTGTCAGCCTGAAGTGGGGGAGAAGGAATAATTCTCTGGAAATGGGATTTAGGAGTTTTAGGAGATGTCTTGAACTTTGCTTTTTGCCATAAATCTCCTTCCCCCCACTGTAAAATTATATTTTTGGCCTCGGAGGGTGCGAGGTCCCTTGGGAATTTCAAAAAGAATGAATTTTCACACCAGGTCTGCCTTATTATGTATTTCCATGATGCATTTTTGTGCTAACATCATGTAAATGTTTGTAATAACAGACAGACAGACAAGTCTTCCCCAAACCCCAAAAACTTTAACCTTAGACTGTCTACTATTGACCTCACCCCTTTCCTAAGAGGTCTGTAGGGGGCGTGCATAAGCGCACCAACGTGCCTACCGTCCCTGTCCTATTGTTTCTCTTATTCTCTTATTTTTCTTATATGTAACCATTTCATGTATTCACAACTATGTATACATTTATACTTATTATCTTGTAAACAATTGGCAAATCAAATAAATAAATAAATAAATAAAGTGAATTGATTGGTAGATAGAATGGATATGTTGCAAGGAAAGTGCCTTGAATGTTCATATTGTTGCTAATTCAGGTTATTATTTCAGAGGACTTTTCTGTGGAAGTGGAGATGTGAAACAGAAAGACTGTTTTAGACTTTTAATTATTTCTTAAAGAAAGAAATCTTAGGGACTAAACGAAGTATGAAATGGCAGTTACCAGGTGCCAGGAATTACTTGTGCTCTGATTGAAAAGCTACACTTAAAAGGGAGTTTGTCTTACCCTGTTCTGCTTTTCCTTGACAGATGGACCTGGATGAGGGCAAGGGTGGGACAGGGCTGCGCCAGTATTACCTATCCAAGATTGAGGAACTGCAGGTAAGAGTTAACTGATTTCCTGAAAGATTAAAAGTCATGTTCTTTTCTTTACACTTTTTCTTCTGATGGGTAGATTAAGCTTTCAAACGTTTGTAATGTAGTTGATTTGAAGTGTGATTCCTGGATAACTTTCAACTGTATCTTCATTATGGATGATAATGTGTAGCATAATGTAGCATTTGCATTATTGCTTCAAAAAGAAAACACCTATAATCCTGTTCTGGCACTCATAATTGTGAATAAAGTCATGTATGTAGGAAAAATAGGGTTTTGACATATGTCTACTATGTTTGATATGAATTTTTAAGGCATGGTGCATATGGTCCTAAAAATGAAATATGCTGGGGAATGAACCCTCCTTATTACTATGAGAGTTAAAAGACTTGGTTATTAGTATTTTATCCAATTTATACCAGGCTAGAGTAGAAATAGTATAGCTGCCTTTGTCTGTCTTAATTGATATCTTGAAGTGGTACAAATGCTTTGCAAAGCTTTTTGCTCCAGATTACATAATGCTAATAGCGGGGCATATATGCTTTTTATTTTATTATTGTGACCTCTAAGCAATGGTAATTGATTTTCTGCCTGGGTTTTTTATGGAGTATTTGCCTTTTTCCTTTTCCTTGTAGTTGATAGTCAATGATAAGAGTCAGAATCTCAGGCGACTGCAGGCTCAGAGGAACGAACTTAATGCCAAAGGTAAGTTAGAAATAGTGCTTTTTTGGATTGCTTTTGTGACCAAGAAATGAAGAGCAGAATAGCCAAAGCTGTATAAATATTTTGAGAGTTGAATATGGTATTTTAAATAAGAATGATGTAAGACTTTAAATAAGAATGATGTAAGACATTTTTAAATAAGAATGATGTAAGATCAGGGTTGTCAAACTCATTTTCATTGAGGGCTGCATCAGGGTTGTGTTTGACCTCGGGGGGCCGGGATGGGTGTGGCCAGCTCAACATCACTTGTATTGGGGGTGCCTCTGTGGCGCGAGCGTTCTACCAGAAAAAACAAGCTCCTGAACTCTGTTTCCAGCTCTGATGGTTTCATGCAACCCTCTGCCAGCAAAAAACAGAGCTTGGGATAGATGCTTGCAGCCCTTGCAACCTCCACTTCTGCCAGCGAAAATGGATCTTGCAAGGGCCACACACGACCCTCCTGAGTTCCGTTTTGCTGGTAGAGGTGCTGTGGGTCAGTCCATCACTTTTTCCAGGGCAGCCTGGTGGGTCAGATCTATACCTTATATCTCTTTTTATATTATACCTCCTAAATAGCTAAAACCAAATTTATGCTATAGAGCACAATGGAATTGGTCTGCATTATGTATTAAATACTAGCAGAACCACTCTATAAAACACGTGGCTTATTTGTTAAATAAGTTTTAATTAAAGATATCTTTGTAGTCCTCAAATGTTTGTACATATGAGGTTTATGTATTAACTTATGTATTTTATAAGCTTATAGAAATGTAGGGCAAGGCAATGATAGACTGAGATAATATCTTAGGAAATTATTTACTAGGAGTGTTCAAGACATCTGAATGCCAATTTGAATACCAAGCCAGCTGTCTTTACATTGTGTTTAAGTTTTACTCTTCTGCCATCCATTCAATCACCCTATATTGATGCACTATTTATTATTTAAATACTTTACATATTCTAGTACGCCTGCTTCGTGAGGAATTGCAACTTCTGCAGGAACAGGGTTCCTATGTGGGTGAAGTGGTGAGGGCTATGGACAAAAAGAAGGTGCTAGTCAAGGTATGGTTTTTCTTGCACACATCTATCTCTATTTCAGATATTTGTTCCCTCAGTTGGAAATAGACCAAAATAGGAGCAGGGTCTTGAGAATAATAGTTTTTAGTATTTTTTAATATTTATGTAAATGAATAGGGTATGTATAGGGTTAAGATGTATAGGGTTAAAACACTTCTGAAAGCTTCACTAAGTGAAGATTATTAAGGTAAAATTGCTGTGGGGGGAGGGGAGAAGAAAAGAGTTGCATGTATACCACAGGTAGTCCTTGACTTGTAATGAATCATTTAATGACAGTTTGAAGTCACAACAGGACTGAAAAAATTACCCATGACTGGTCCTTGTATTTATGACTGTCACAGTATACCCATGATCAAACTAGGTGTTTGGCAGCCAATATGTATTTACGGTTTTGCAACATCCCAGGCTCATGTTTCCATCAGTTGCAATCTTCCCAGCAGCTTTCAACAAGCAAAGTCAGTGGGGGAAGCCAGATTTGCTTAATAACATGGCAAAAAAGGTTGTACAATTGGATGTGACTACCTTGCTTAGCAACAGAAATTCTGGTCCCAGTTGTGGTCCTAAGTTTAGATTTCCTGTATATAGAGCAGTAATAAACACTCTGTGCATCTTTGTAATTCTTAGATCTTTGAGACAAATTGGTAGCAACTATGTTGTATTTGCAATGTTGGAATAAAATTGACAGTGACTAACTGAAATTTATTTAGGGTTATCGTAGCAGCTGTGATGTTTAAATCAAAGATTACCTAATTAAAAATTAAGCCTCTTAATGTAGTTTGCCACAGTATTTCAGGACAAGAGCAGCAAATTTTATGTATTAGATCCTGCCCTTTTTTCAAAAGTAACTTAAGGCAGCAAATATACATAATATGGTTTAATAGTGAATGTTGAATGAATCCAGTTTTGACATGCATTCCAAAATTAACTCTCCTAAAATAATGGAGGGTTTTCTTTATAGCTGTTTCATTTGCTTTTGCAAAAGAAGCTATGAACCAGCCGTTATTGTACAGCTATACATAACAGCATTGCTTATTGACTTTAGCTTGTTGGCTGTTACAATACAAGAAATATTTTTTCCAGTAGAGTTAATTAGCTATTTTGTATTTCAGGTTCATCCAGAAGGCAAGTTTGTGGTTGATGTGGATAAAAACATAGACATCAATGATGTGAGTAAGCTGTTGGCGATAAGGTCTTTCCTAATCTGGATTTGTAGTTCCCCCCAATGGTTCATCAGAAACTAGGCCTGCTTCCATTACTTACAATTTATTTTCCTCTTTACTGTCCAGGTGACACCAAACTGTCGTGTTGCTCTGAGGAACGATAGCTACACATTGCATAAGATACTACCAAACAAAGTGGATCCTCTGGTTTCATTAATGATGGTGGAGAAAGTACCAGATTCCACCTATGAGATGATTGGTGGTCTCGACAAGCAAATAAAAGAGATTAAGGAAGTGATTGAGCTTCCAGTTAAACATCCAGAGCTTTTTGAAGCTTTGGGCATTGCTCAACCAAAGGCAAGTAAAAAGTGTTTCAAAGGGGCACATAAACCTTGACAAATTGAAAGGATATTAGATTGCTTTTGAAAAACTTCAATAAGATGGGAATGTGAGAGGTTAAGAGGAGGTATAGCATGTTTTGTTTCAACTTCAATCCTTGGTATATACAAGTACAGGTGAAACTCAAAAAATTAGAATATCGTGCAAAACTTCATTTATTTCAGTAATGCAACTTAAAAGGCGAAACTAATATATGAGATAGACTCATTACATGCAAAGCAAGATAGTTCAAGCCGTGATTTGTCATAATTGTGATGATTATGGCTTACAGCTCATGAAAACTCCAAATCCACAATCTCAGAAAATTAGAATATTACATGCAATCAATAAAACAAGATTGTACATAGAACAATATCGGACCTCTAAAAAGTATAAGCATGCATATGTACTCAGTATTTGGTTTGGGCCCCTTTTGGAGCAATTACTACTTCAATGTGGTGTGGCATGGAAGCTATCAGCCTGTGGCACTGCTGAGGTGTTAAGGAAGACCAGGATGCTTCAATAGCGGCCTTCAGCTCTTCTGCATTGTTCGGTCTCATGTCTCATCTTTCTCTTGGCAATGCCCCATAGATTCTCTATGGGGTTCAGGTTCAGGTTTGCTGGCCAATCAAGCACAGTAATCCCATGGTCATTGAACCAGGTTTTGATGCTTTTGGCAGTGTGGGCAGGTGCCAAGTCCTGCTGGAAAATGAAGTCAGCATCCCCAATAAAGCTCGTCTGCGGAAGGAAGCATGAAGTGCTCCAAAATCTCCTGGTAGACAGTTGCGTTGACCCTGGACTTAATGAAGCACAGTGGACCAACACCAGCAGATGACATGGCTCCCCAAATCAACACAGACTCTGGAAGCTTCACACTGGATTTCAAGCATCTTGCAGTGTGTGCCTCTCCATTCTTCCTCCAGACTCTGGGTCCCTGGTTTCCAAATGAGATGCAAAAGTTGCTCTCATCAGAAAAGAGGACTTTGGACCACTGAGCAGTTCTGTTTTTCTTTAGCCTAGGTAAGACGCTTCTGATGTTGTTCAGGAGCGGCTTGACAAGAGGAATATGACATTTGAAGCCCATGTCCAGGATTCGTCTGTGTGTGGTGGCTCTTGATGCACTGACTCCAGCCTCAGTCCACTCCTTGTGAAAGTCCCCAACACTTTTGAATGGTCTTTTCCTGACAATCCTCTCCAGGCTGCGGTCATCCCTGCTGCTTGTGCACCTTTTTCTTCCACACTTTTCCCTTCCACATAACTTTCTATTAATGTGCTTTGATACAGCACTTTGGGAACATTCAACTTCTTTTGCAATTACCTTTTGAGGCTTTCCCTCCTTATGGAGGGTGTCAATGATGGTTTTCTGCACAACTGTCAGGTCAGCAGTCTTTCCCATGATTGTGATTCCTACTGAACCAGACTGAGAGACCATTTAAAGGCTCAGGAACCCTTTGCAGGTGTTATGGCTTAATTAGCTGATTAGAGTGGGACACTTTGAGCCTAGAATGTTGAACCTTTTCACAATATTCTAATTTTCTGAGATTGTGGATTTGGGGTTTTCATGAGCTGTAAGCCATAATCATCTCGATTATGACAAATCATGGCTTGAACTATCTTGCGTTGCATGTAATGAGTCTATCTCATATATTAGTTTCACCTTTTAAGTTGCATTACTGAAATGAACTTTTGCACGATATTCTAATTTTTCAAGTTTAACCTGTAGTTCTCAAGTTATAGAGTTACGAATGTAGTTGAGTCTGCTTATTCCATTCATACCCCAAAGATTTGTGGGAGTGAATATCGTACCTTGAGCGGGATCACTCCCTCCTTTCACCCACACATTCGCTAATCAAATGTGAGGCTCATTAAGTGCACAAGAGATATTTCAGGGCGGGGAAGGCCATGGGGAGCCTACTGATAGAACAGGCCACCTGCCTAAGACCACCCAAGGCCTCCCCAACCCATTGAAATACCTCAGTTTCTTCCCCCCCAATCTGCCATGCTGGGTCACTTACCTTGTGAAGATCTAGCAAGCAGTCTCCTCTAGCCTCGTGCGCCCCTCTGCAGTTCTGTTTGGGCCTCGCCCAGCAAGTTGCTGGCTGAAATGGAGCTTCTGAGGACTGAATTCGGCCCTCCAATGCTATGTTTGGACCTCTGGGGCTCCCCGGCTCGTTGCAGGCCGAAATGGAGTTTCTTGGGGCCGGATCCAACCCTTGGAAGCTCCATTTTGGCTTCCAGTGGGCTGGGGGAGGCCCATGGAGGTCAAATAAAGCATCAGAGGGATTCACCCCTCAGAAGCTCCATTTCGACCTGCAATGGGCTGGGGAAGGCCAGTGGAGGGCCGAATGGAGCATTTAGAGGGCCGGATCCACCCCTCAGAAGCTCCATTTCGGCCGACAGTGTGCAGGATGAATGTTGCAGAGCAGTGCTTCATAAGGCCAAACAACTGCCGTGGTGCTGAAAGATTTGTAGTTTCGGGCCTTGTTCTCAAATGGTAGAGGGTGCTTATTGCATAACTTCGAATGTTCGCTAAGGGGATGCTTATAACCTGGGGATTACTTGTACAGTCCAAAAATTTCAGTACCGAGACCTGGGAAATAATGTGCTTGAGATGTTAGAGCATTATTGTGGTTCTGTGTATATAATGAGCTAGGTGGGTTACCTCCATATGCAATGTACTCTGAAAAGCAATAGGTAGGCGCTATGATAATTCATAATTCATTGGGTGTTGAAGCAAGCTTATTTGAAAGTTTCTCTTGATTTATAGTTTAGGATATGCTTACAAGATTTAGACATCCCTTTCCACCATAAACTAATTTGTTAAATTGATTTCGTACAAAGCATTGTTTCTCCATTCCGTGTCCATAATAACCTTGTGAAATAAAATAGGCAGAGAGAATAATTAGTTGAAAATCATGTAATCAGTTTTCATTGGTAAGTTGGAGCTTCTGCTTGAATCTTTCCAGTGATAAATTTCTGATTTAATTACTTGAGAAAGGGATATGAATAGCTGAGGCCTTGGGCATGATTCCTCTTGGACATTTGTGTGACTCCTCTTGGCCTTTTGTTCTTGGTATTCTCTATGTTTTATAGAGGAATTGAGAGAGCTGAAAAGGGTCAAGAGACATCTACAATGCCATTGTAGGAAGATGAAAAATGAATCCAATTATAAGTTAAGAGCCACTATTGAGGCCTACACTGTAGAGTTAAGGTAAGAGTGGAGAAATGACAGTATTTCTCCACTCTTACTGTATCCATAGAGTGCTTCCTGTTTAGGGTTTCCTAGATCCTCTTGGGTAAGGGAGCTTTTAAAGTTTGTCTTCAGGCTATACTTAAGAATTTTCAGTGCATCCGATAGATAAAATCTATCTGGATTTATTCTCAGTTGGAGACAAAGCATGGTGCATGTCCTTTGGAAATGACTGAGGAATGAATTTACCCAGTTATCTGGGAACACATTGATCCTCTTGGACCCTCAGAACTGTAAGTGTTGGCCCCCTATGAATTAGATCCATGTCCCTCCTGGTTGATTAAGGCTACCTGGGAGATGACATGTGGGTGGGCCCTAGTGATGTTTAATTCATCCTTGAGGGAGGGGATATTGCCGATGCTACTTAAAATCATGCTAGTGCACCTTCTCTTGATTGTGGCCACTTTTCTGGATATTTTTGTCGTCTCCCAACTTTCCTTTTTAAAAAAGGTGATCATGATACAGCTTTAGAGAATCCTGAATGATATAGATTGTTTGCACCACTTTTAGTCATGTTTTAAGCTCAGAAAAGGGACAGAAAGGACTTTGGTCATACTTTTGGATGATCTCTAGCAGGAACGGGATGGAAGTAGCTAATTCATCTGAATTCTTCACTTCTCGATAGCCTTTGATATCACCGCCCATGGTTTTCTTTCAGGTCAGCTTTGGAGGTGGGGAGGGGGGCACAATTTTATACTACTTCATATTCTCCCTCCAAGGCTAATTCCAGTTGGTACTGATAAGTCCAGCCTGCTGTTCCTGCTTAGTGGGGTACTGCAGGGCTTGGTGTCCTTTCTCCTCTTTTTAACATTTTTAACATGGAGCTACTAAATTATCCTTCACCATGAACTGACGTATCCAATTTGCAGATTCAGACTGAGGTATCATGCTTAATTCACCTAGGGTATATCTCTGTCCTGGGTAAATTAAGTGATATTGTGGATGCCCTTTTGGGCTGCCTGCTGTCGTCTGGATGGGAAACACAGGGCTTCAATTGAACCCCTGGTAAGATGAACTGGCTTTGAGTAGGAGGTTCCTGTGTATCTAGGGAGTTTACAACATGGGTCTTGGCTAAGTTTATCCTGTCCCAGATAGACAAGGTGTGTAATCTGGTGTCCTAGATCCATGACTCATAATGAAATAGGTGGCAGTTATGATTAGGAGGGCCTTTAGATTGACAGTCTAGGAAGACACACTTCTCTGCTGTTGCCCCTGTCCTGTGGACAGAGGTAAGATGGGTCTGCACTTTAGTAGCCTTTCAGAAGAACATCAAAACCTGACAACTGGCTCACAAATCTGAGAGCAACTTACAATCCTGGGAGTGGTTGATGGCTTCAGGACAGTCCCAGCTTTTTAACATGTTAACTTTTGTTTTTATCTATGTTTCTTTTCTATGACTATGTGGCTTTCATTTATAAACTACCCTGAGATAGGTAGTGTATAAATTTGATAAATATTGCAATTGATTATAGGCACTTTGGAAAATGAATTGCTAATTGCTAAATGGTACTAAAGCTGATTTTTAATGAGGCACATCATTACTTCTCCAAAGCAATGTTTTAAACTCATAGCCAACTTTCCATGCCTATGTGCGCTTATGTTTGGTTTCATTGAATAAGAATGGAAGCTGCCTAAAGGGTGGGGTGCAGCATACTGCATAAAGTCCCTGCTTCATTCTTTGAACTTGGAACTCTTGTATATCCCCCATTAATCTTAAGTTCTCTTATACAGGGTGTGCTATTGTATGGACCCCCTGGTACTGGGAAAACTTTGCTGGCCCGGGCTGTGGCTCATCACACTGACTGTACTTTCATCCGTGTCTCTGGCTCTGAACTTGTGCAAAAATTCATTGGAGAAGGTAACTTTTGGAAAAGGATTTTGTGGTTTCAAATTTTAATTTAATTTATTCAATTTATGCATTGCCCAACTTCCATCACTAAACAAGGTAGTTGAGTGAACTACACACAATTTATGACCATTTTGCTGCAGTTGTTAAGTGAATCCAGTTTACTTTATTGATTTTACTTGTCCCTGGAAAGTTGCAAATGGTAGTCACATGACCATAGGATACTGCAAATGTAAATAAATGATGGCTGCCAAATATCCAGATTTCAATCACATGAGCCTAGATGTTGAAATGGTTGTAACAGCACATACTGGTCACAAGTCACTTTTTTCAGCACCATCATAACTTTGAATGATTCTAAGTCAAGAACTACTTATAATTGGTCCCTTGAATTGCACCTAGAAGCAGACTGGTAACCAGTGCAACTAGTGGAGCAGAGTTGTCACAGGGATATATTGAAGCATGCATATTACTTTCCATGCTTCTGAATTCTAGGCCAGTTGAAGCTTCTGGATGGTGTTCAAGAATAGCTCTGTGCATTGCAGTATTTAAGCAGTCTTTTCCAGGAGATGCACTTCAGCAATATAGTAATCATGTGAAATCCAGAGTTAAAAAAAGATGCCTTGGAAAGGAATTCAGGGATAGAAAATGGAATTAAAATTAGAACTGCAGCAAAATATTTAAAAGAATCCATGTTAGTGGAGGGATTAATGGAATTTGCTCTTCCAACCAGGGGCATACTGTGGTCATTTCAGCGGCTATGTTTGATTTATGGTGACAGGTGCACGAATGGTACGTGAGCTGTTTGTTATGGCACGGGAGCATGCTCCTTCCATCATCTTCATGGATGAGATAGACTCCATTGGTTCTTCTCGCTTGGAAGGTGGATCTGGTGGGGACAGTGAAGTTCAGCGTACAATGTTGGAATTGCTCAACCAGCTTGATGGTTTTGAAGCTACTAAGAACATCAAGGTATGTTGAGATAGGTGTAACATCATAAGTGTGTTCACCGATTCTGCTGTAGTAGAATTTTTAAAATCTTGGTTATATGACAAAGTCATTGGGACCTCAGGCATACAGTTCAGACTTTTGGAAGATTTTACAAATTACGACAAGCCAAAATGAAAGTAATGTTTTTTTTAATCTAATGAAGGATTCAGGGGGTTAAGTCTTTTTTATTATGTTTTGCTTTTCTTGACACAGTTTGATTTTTTTTCCTTAGTGGCAGAAACATTTTTAGTCTTATATAGTTGCATATATGACTATAAAGTTATGCCACCAGTAAAAATAAAGAAGGGATGAATAAAAAGAATTTGGGTAGAGGAGGTTAGTTATATAAGAGAGATTTGTAATAGATATCTCAAAAGACACACTTTTTAGGCTTGGGAGTGGGATAGGATAAATATAAACATACCTGAATACATTAACTAGAATATTGACTGCAGTTCAGTAACTATCTTTTTACAGGTAATTATGGCAACCAATCGCATAGACATCTTGGATTCAGCACTGCTTCGTCCTGGCCGCATTGATAGAAAAATTGAATTCCCACCTCCAAATGAAGAGGTAACACTGGGGCAGCTTTTCGCATGCTTATAATAGACTTTCTCCAATAAGGAGATGCTGAAGAGAGAATGTCCATCAACTGTACTGTATTGCACTTTCTATACTGTTTTGGCTCTCCTTTTTGATTCCAATAGGCTCGTCTAGACATCCTGAAGATTCACTCTCGTAAGATGAATCTGACAAGAGGAATCAATCTACGGAAGATTGCAGAACTAATGCCGGGGGCTTCTGGGGCTGAGGTCAAGGTAATGGAGAAATTCTGATTTAAAGGGATGTCAGATCAGCTGCTGTACCTTTTAAAGTGAATGATTTTTTTAAAAAGTCATTGAGTATTAGAAATATACGAGGATATAGTTTTTCAACTTAGTTTTGCACTTGTGAATAGAAGGGATATTGGCAAATATTTTCCTGATATTTTTATGCTCTTCAAATGTTATTTTGCCATTCTGCTGTGCTAAACTGTTTTTCAACACTGAAGAGACCATTATTTGCATGGTTCTTTTTTATGATAGGTGAAAATGAATATTGGTGTTAAAGCATATAATGTTTCAAAAGAAGTACTTCCAAGAATTAGTGCTTGAATTAAAATTAGCACTTTATGCATATATATGATTTAAAAATCTCCACTCTCAGCATTAGGAACAATTGTATTGTTTTTAGATAAGGCAAAAGATGGTCTGGCTGAGCTCTATGTTCACTTGATATTTGAATGGAACAAGACATAGGTATATTGTACAAACTTGTGTTGCAGGGTGTATGTACAGAGGCTGGAATGTATGCATTGAGAGAGAGGAGAGTACACGTAACTCAAGAAGACTTTGAAATGGCTGTAGCAAAGGTACTGTTGATGATTGATATGAGACAAGAGAAATACCCAAATATACAGCTGACTTCCCTAACAAGTTTTCTTATATATTGAATTGTAATGCTTTTAATTTTGATTCAGAATATCCACTGGGCATGCTAATTGTGATAGAAGTATCCCTGAACTTACGATGACAATTAGGATTGGAATTTCTGACAATAAGTGATAAGGTCATAAAACACAGTTGCATCACTTAATGATGGCAATCTCTGCAGTTCTGGCTGCCATTGTTAACTGAATCCTGTAGTAGTCATTAGGCAAGGCAACCATGGGAAACCAGCAGACAATTGTAATTCCTAGACTGGCAGGCACAAAAGAAGGTGGAAGAGAGAGTATAAGAGGCACACACAGGGAAAGTTAACGATGGTGAGTTGTTGGGTGGGTCAGGGAAGTGCACAAGAAGCATGAGATAGGTCAGGGAGATTGCAAGGGGATATATTTGCCTTCAAGAAATGTAGATCAAGGACGATTTGCACAAGCAACACGGGTCAGGTGCAGGAGGGGATGTGAGAGGCACAGGTCACTGATTGTGCAAATGGCCAGTACAAGCATAGAAGGGCTATGGAGAATGAACGGATAAGAGATACTTACCAAGCAACTTTTGATCTTCTCTGCTGGCTTCTCCATAAATTTCTGTGGAAGCCAGCATGGTATGTTGCAAATGATGAGCATACAATCAGTTTTAAGTGTGAATTAGTTGCCAACTGCCCAGATCAGTCACATGATCACAGGGGTGCTGGGAAAGCTGGAACTAACAAGTCATAACCACATTTGTTCAGTGCCATCATAACTTTGAATGCTGAATAATTAATTAGGATGACTATTAAAATTGTAACTGGGTACAACTTGTGGTTAAGAGTGACTAAACCAGAACTGCTTTTTCCAGAGAAGCTGTAGCATGTAATAGTGGAGTTCTCAAAAGTTGAATTATTTGAAGTCTGATATTTAACTGGATAGGTGAGTGATAGCAGACTTATATCAAAAACTCCTGCATTTTTATTAAAATAGGATAATGAAGGTAACTTGAAGGTAAAATTTTATCATGGAATTAAGAAGTTGAGAGGGGTTTTTTGGTCAGGAAGAGATAATATGTATGGATTTAAATAGCCAACCTAGTGGTAGAAGAAAGCTTTTAAGAAGCTGAAATTTATATTTTACTTTATGCTTTGTTTCTAATGCTGCTTTTCCCTTGGCAGGTTATGCAAAAAGACAGTGAGAAGAACATGTCTATCAAGAAGCTCTGGAAGTAGTAAAAAATTGCTGCTGTTTCGTCAAATTACTTCCCATTATGTCATTTACTTGTTTTTCATGTAATAAAATAACATAAATGATCATAAGTGGTGGAGGGGAAAAGGGTGTTTTTTTTTAAATAATTTGTTCAGTTTTCAGCAATGAAATTAATTACACGTTTTCTGTTAACATTTTAGGAGATGAGGTCCTCCTAAAAGCCTAGTTAAGTCTGTAGTGACATGTCTTTGAAACTGCATTTTCAGTTCTGTTTTCAAGATTTTGTACTTCTAATTTGTATTAGATATGTGTGCAACTTGATCAAGAACTGAATATTCTGTATCACTCTGCTATTTCATGCTACTTCATGACAATTCTGAAAGCAATTCTTCCAAACCAGACTAATGTAGAAAACAAGAAGTCTGTTCCTGGGTTGAAAAATTTTGTGCATCCCTAATATCTTTGTACCTATCAAATGGTGGTAAATATATTGAAATTGTCATAATAATTTTAAAGTAAAGGGGAGGAAAACTGCTTAGGGGAAAAAATTACAATTGGTGATAATAAAAAACTCATTCAAATCTTGTTAAAGGCCCCTCATTAGCTTATTTTGATGTCTTCAAAGCAAGAACTGGAATTGCATCTGTGAATAGAAACAGTTAACTAAATAGGTTCCTTTGCTTTGTGAAGTGAAAATTGTACCATAACAAAAATTTAACTAAATACTGCTGTGAATTTTTGGAAGTAATTCTGCTAATTAAACATTGTAATTTTGAGATAGAGAACCTGCTTTCCCCATCCTGTTCCCGCTCCCCTCCAATAAACGAAGCAGTTGCAACTACCAGTATTTATTGGGCTGTTTTTGTTAAGATACAAGTTTTTGTGTGCAGTAAATCAGGACATGCAATTGTTGGGAGCTTAAGAACTAAGTTTAGTGGACTCATATCAAAATCTAAGCTTTCAGGGAAGAGACTTCTTAAGGTATCTTGAACTTTGTGGTCAAAATAGTAATAATAAAAGTTTCATGTTTGGACCATTGTACAAATGCGGGTGAGATTCTAATGTGTTACTGAACCACTTTGGAACTGATCTTTTTAACAAGTTCAAAGTAGCCTTACTACATTCAAAATCAACTGGATATGTGTTGCAATCAGGCACAAAACTAGATGACTTCATGTACTCAATACAGTTGGAATAGTTTCTGAAGATGGTGTTTGATTTCGTTGTATGAGGTGCAATGACAGTAAAGTTTCCTTTTGAACATTCTGCATATGAAAAATAATTTTGCAGTCAACATCTGGAGACCCCCAACTCCCAGGCCATGGCCCACTACTGGGCTATAAACCATTTGGAACCGGGCCGTGGAAGTGATGTGTGAGCATGCACGTGCACATCCCCACTTGTATAAGCAACAGGCAAGCATGCGTGGGCCATTTGTGAGAGCACATATGGAGTGCATGTGCGCTCTTGCTAGCCACTTGCATGGAACCATCCCCTCCCCCCTGCCAGTCCAGGCACAAAACTAGATGCTGGAAAGGTTGGGGAACTCTAGTCCACATAGGTCACAGTGCTGCTCAAGGGATATGCAGTGTAACCTCATGTCTTAATATATAGTATGCTACTTATCTTTCATTAAAGCCGTTTCCATTTAACAAACTAGTTAGTGTAACACATGCTTTAATCAATGCCTCCAACATCCTAAGGAACCAAAAAATGATTTTTAATGCCAGTTGTTGCTAAAATGTATTTTTATTTTTAAAAAATTAACATAGAAATTGATAACATACTTGCTTATAGATAAACATTCCATCAGCTTCTACTTAGCCAAACTATATCAAGGGGCAGGCCTGGAAGCAGGGAGATAATCTTTGGAAGATTTAAGTGCTGAGGGCCTAAAAGCCTGGAAAATGAAGGCACTTGAAGTTAGAGAGGGTTGAGGAAAATCATTTCTTATATCTTTTGGCTGGTAGCCCCAGGAGTATTTCCTCCAGCATTGTAACCTTTTTATAAAATACACTCTCCACTGTTCTAAATCACACACGCACATATATATTAATAGGAAATGAATGTTATTAACAGCATAGCAACATCTGAGCACCCAAACCCCCTCCCCTTTTGATACTGTGGAATATCAGTTGCATAGGGAGGAATAAAGGCCACCACCAACGTTAAACTTTCTACAGGAAACAAAACTCTACCCCAGCCAAACACAAAAGATATAGTGCAAAGATTAAATGCCAGCAAAACTGGCAGGAATGGACACAAGCTTTGGTTAAAAGTGAGCAGAAGGTTCCTGCATTGCAAGACTAAAAGCTCTGCTAAGAGGTAGAAGCAACTCGAAATAAAATTTCCCAGTGCCCCAAAGGCAAAGCACACATGAAGGGCAAGTTCTGGGGAGGGAGAAGAGCTTCCTTCTCTGCTGAAGGATGCCTTATATGAGTCCATGGAGAGTACTGAATACATACTATGCAATGGCAGCAGAATCCTCCCCACCTTCCAAGGGGAAAGGACAAGGACTGTCTGTCTATTGGTCCATTCCAAAGTACCAGGAAGTGTGGAAGAACTGCAAAAGAAGGCAAGCACTAAGTAAGGCGAACACCAAGCACTTGTTCCAGTTCTTGTCTGCGCTGCTGAACCTGAAAGACAGAAAACCATTATATAGATGAGAGCCACAAATAGAACAAGCACAAGATACGTATTTGGCTCCTTCCTTAACGTGCTCTGTCATTTTAGGATAAATTATCTCAGTGTCACCAAATATAATATTGGACAGAAAATACAATTGTTTCATCAATAATTGCTGGGGAAAGTTGTTATGTACTTCTACAAAGGAATTCCATGGAGAGAAAAAATAGGTTGAATGTAAGAAGGAAAGCACCTTAATCAGCTTTGAAGTCTGCACTGAAAGAATGACTGCAGTTTGAAGACTGCACTGCATTAATAATACAGTTCTATGTTCACTCTGTCTTCATGTTGAAGTTAGGAAAAAATGTTAGATTTTTTTTTTAAGTAACACTGAATTATGTTCTACCTTTGCAAAGATGTGTCGTCCAACAGCTTCTTGCATCCATGGCTGCTGATAGAAATCAGCCCGTCTCTCTTCTTCTGGATTTCCAGCCACATCTGTGATAATCTACGGCAAAATGGAGGTATGGAAAAAGGAATTGTGGAACATTTAATGTTACGTTCCAAAATAGAACTCCACTGAGACTTAGTCATACTGAAATTTAGCTAGTTAATATAAAGAAAGGTAGGCACTGATATACCTAGATTATATTGCACCATATAAATATTATTATAGCCCAGTAATGTATTAATATTGGATAGTCAGATACATTTGAAGAATACATAAATATGTTATTTCTATTTTATTTCTTCCTTCCCATTTAAAATGCATCTTTCCCAGTCAATGGAATAAATTATCTACTTTGTATATTTTCTTTTCTTCAAGATATGAAAAAACTCAGGGGAAGGAAGGATTACTTCAACCCTCATATAAGAGTGGGATCAACAAACATGTAAACAAAAAGGGAACTTATTTCTATCCATGTAGCATGCATTTCAAAATGTATGAGTAACTGACAAATAATGTCAGCTGTCAAATAATGGACAGTAAAAGCCAAATTATGGAAGTGTTCTAGCAATTCCATGATTTAATTCAATGTTGCTTACTGGGTATTCATGTATGGAGTTATTTACCCCTGCATAAATCCTCCCTAGTCATCCAAATACTTACCTTCAAATCCCTCTGTTGAGATCTGATCCACTCCTGAATAAAATCCTGAGGATTATTACTAAAACTCAGCATAAAATCTCGTTGTGTCTTCAATTGATTAATAGATTCGATTGTTTCATGAATCTGTATAAAAATACAAAAAGTGCCTTATGAAAAAGAGCAGAATTAACTCAATTAACTTAAAATTAATAACTGAAGTCTGGAAACATTAAAATTAAATTAAAATTATGTGTCAGCGTTCCAAGGCTGACATTATGTTAATAATGTGGGCCCAAGATTTGGAGGGATATCTAGTGCCTAGAACAAACAAGTAATGACTATCAATCAATAGTCTTCAAATCCTGCAACACTATATAGCACCAGCTGTTATTTTAAATCAATGCATTTTATAAAGATTCTGGAGCAGGAAACAAGCAGGAAAAAGGAATAGAGACATAAATACAATACTGAGCAATGTGAATGGAAGATGTGAGAACACTAACTTCCTATTGTCCTTAGACAACATGGTGAGTAGGAAAGATTAAAGAGAAAGAATACAAATTATTTTTACTTCTTTTTCTAATTTTGATTTTTTTTCTTTGCTTTCTTTGTACTGTCATAATTTTTAAATGCCAAGTGAGGCACAGAATTTACTCACCCCTTTACTGATGCTTATCTAAGTTCAACTAACAGGAAGATAACAGAAATTGAAGTTTTGAAAATCAACTTAAAGGGAAAGAAAGACACATGGCATGCAATGTAAATCAGGCACTAAATTCTTACACTTCCTTTGTTTGGATTTTTATAATTAAAGATATAAAATATTACACACACACACACACACGTGTGTGTGTGTGTGTAAAATAATTCTAATTTTAATGTTTTTCTTTCTTTTTCTTTCTGCCACTAATTCCCAAAAAGGTTCTAAGTTGCTTAAAACAATGCTGAAGTAAAATAGAATTAAAAGAAACCTGAAAAACAATAATTGCCTATTTCAAGGAAGAGACTTCTGACATCATTATTCCCCAGAAAACCTCTGGGGATTGATAGTGCAGTAGACCCACTCCCTGAGATAGGTAATTAATACTTTGTGTTTTGGTTACTTGCAAGCTGCTTATAATCTCTTTTGTAACTGAATAGGATTTGAATTGCAGAAATAAAATAAAAAAGTAATATTGCACCACTAAAAATATGTCACAAATTGTGGCAAAGAGACTTCAAAAGTGGGATTGTTTGTTTCCACTTCCCTGTTCTAGTTTAAAATCCTCTATTTATTCATCTGCTGTTCCTGAGACACTTTAGTGGGCAGTTTGTTTGTTTTTCATTCTCAAACATAGAGAAAACACCCCATATAAGAAAGTTTTCCATGACAAGTATGATTTTATGAACGCTGTTGGAGTAACTAGACCTTCTTAAAGGAGTTGTGTGCAAATATACTATCATACACACTACATTAATCCACAAGCTAGGAAAGGTTAGTCTTTTTCCTCCCACACAGTTGATAATGTGCTACCTTGATATCCAGGGAAGCAATTTCTTGTTGGTTAGTGGTGGAGGCCAAGAAGTTGCTCATTTGGGCTTTCAAGGGGTCATCTACTTCCACATCAATGTCATAACAGGCTGTTTTCTTTTGATCATTAGGGTCCACACTAGACAAGTCAAGACAGGAGGGTTTGTTAAGAGGCGAGAAGTATCTTTCTTGAAGTTATGCCTTCACCATCACGTCCTACAGATTAGTATAAGGATTAGTTACTCTCTTTCACTACCTCAGTAGCCTTCTAAAGAGGTGATGCAAATCTGAAATGTAAGTGTTCCTTACACCAAATAGGATGTGCAAATTGGAGCAGCTCCAAGAATTGTAATATTTGGATATGCATCACAAAATATTTTGTTTAAAATATGTAAATACTGCCTTTCCTGCTCTCCTGTGGTGGAACCTCTGTCTGAAGGGGAGGAGGCCCTGATGGGATACTTAAAAGACATTCCAGCTTAGAGTCCATTTGGAAGAAGAAATGTTTGAAGTCAAATCCACCAGGGTAAAGCAATAGACGCAATTTACATAGACTTCTGCAAAGCCTTTGATTCAGTGGTACATGACAAACTATTGTTAAAACTAAACTCTTACGGCATTTCCAGATCCCTTCATAAGTGGATTATGCATTCCTGTCAAACAGGCAACAAATAGTAAAAATAGAGAGCGCTATATCAAACCCTGCTCCAGTTAACAGTGGTGTCCCCCAAAGTAGTGTTCTAGGACCCACACTCTTTATACTCTATATAAATGACCTTTGCGATAACCTTATAAGCACCTTATAACACCACCGACAATGCAACTGTTCTTCAAAGTGACCTTGATTATGTGTCTGAATGGTCAAACAATTGGCAACTCCAAATCTTGACCAACAAATTCTGTGTCCTACACATTGGTAAAAAAAATCAGTATACCAAATACAAGCTAGGCGGATATGACTTCGTTGATGACCCTCACTCTGTCAAGGACCTCGGAGTACTCATTTCTAATGACCTAAGCACCAGAGCTCACTGTAACAGCATTGCCAAAAAGGCATTAAGAGTTGTAAATCTAATCTTACGAACTTTCTTCTCTGGAAATATTGAATTGCTAACTAGGGCATACAAAACCTTTGCTAGACCAATACTCAAATACAGCTCATCTGTCTGGAATCTGCACTGTATATCAGACATTAATACAATTGAGTGAGTCCAGAAGTATTTCACAAGAAGAGTACTACACTGCTCTGCTCGCAACAAAATACCCTGTATCACCAGACTTGAAATTTTGGGCTTGGACAATCTTGAACTACGCAACCTACGGTTGGACTTAAGCGTAGTACACAAAATTATCCGCTACAATGTCTTACCAGTCAATGACTACTTCAGCTACAATCGCTACAATACAAGAGCACACAACAGATACAAACTCAATGTTAACTGCTCCAAACTTGATTGCAGAAAGGACTTCAGCAACAGAGTGGTCAATGCCTGGAATGCACTGCCTGACTCTGTTGTTACATCCTCAAACCCCCACTCCTTTAACCTCAAACTATCCACTATTGACCTCACCTCATTCCTAAGAGGTCTGTAAGGGGTGTGCATAAGTGCACCATCGTGCCTCCTGTCCCTGTCTTATTGTCCCCATTTATTCATACCTACTTCCTGTATTCTTACTCATGTTTCTACTTGTACCTATTATCTTGTAAGTGATTGACAAATCAAATAAATAAAATAAAATAAAATAAATATATCTGCTGTTTCCCAAAGGAAGGCAGATTGTCTGGTGAGACTGGTGATCAACAATAAAAATATATATTTGATTCTTTCTCAGGGCTATTCTAATTGCATTCACCTGATAGCTCAGGAGAATTTGCAAATGCAAAAGGATTATAACAAAACTAGATAACAGTAAACAGAATTTCACAATCAGAATAAAATAAAACATGAAACAGCTTTCTTTTAAAATTAGATAACTCAAGAGAGACCTTGAAATTCAAAAGGTTACTAATGGAATAATAATACAGATATAAATAAGGATACATTTCTCCAGATATAAGAAATGTTTCCTAGATAAGCAGTGATAGTATTCTAATTGTTCAGATTAAACATCTTCTCTATCTTCAATTTATAAAGCGTTTTATTTTAATAGGAATTTCTATGAAACACACTATTTCTAAATGAGAACTTAGAAAGCATACAGCTTGTCAAAGACCCAGTGTGGAGGTAAGATTCCAGAAAGCTCTCCAAACACAATTTTTAATTAATAAATGTGGGTATTACGTATATGGATACAGTTAGGTATCAACCGTGGGTATAATTAGGTTGCCCTAATAATTTCTCTTATAATATCAATCTTACCTGATAACGTGATTGATAACAATGGGATCTGGGTGTTGTAAGAGTCCTGCCAGTTTCATTGGAATCTCAGAAAATCTCATACGGCTGCAATTGAAGATCTAAAATGAAGCAAGAAGACAAACCTTAGTAATCCCAAAGGAATAGGTGGAGAAATAGGTGGGCTAAAAGTCAACCAATGGGACGTTCTAATTGTAAAATTAGATATGTCAGTTCTATACTTTGATAAACACCAATGTACAGGTAGTCCTTGACTTATAACCACAATTGAGACCAAAATTGCTATTGCTTAGTGAGACATTTGTTAAATGAGTTTTGCCCCATTTAACAAACTTTCTTGCCACAGTTGTTTAGTGAATCACTGCAGCTGTTAAATTACTGACTTTGCTCGTCAGAAAGTTGCCGAAGGACACAGCAACCATCATAAACATGAGTCAGTTGTCAAGAGTCTGAATTTTAATCATGTGACCAAAAGGATGCTGCAATGGTCACAAGTGTGAAAAACGGTCTTGTCACTTTTTTCAGTGCTGTTGTTTAACTCTGAACTAAATGAATTGGTGTAAATCGAGGACTACATGTACTGGTGTTTTTTTTTCTTCCAAAATCTAAATATCCATTTGTGTACCTACTCTTGGTGAATTACTGTTATAGTTTACAATCTGCCTGATTGGATCTTGCAGAATCAATGCTCCGGGCTCCTTCAATTAACAACGTCCTCCATCAGGACCCTGAAATATACCTTCTCTATAGCAAGTATCTATCCTCAGGAATGAAGCCTGGATTCTTCTGTGATTTGGAAGAGCCCTGAACACCTGGGTCTTCCCCCTGGCCTTCCCCCAGAGGGACCCCCTGCTTCATTTCCATCCAATCTGTCATTCTTTCCACTTTCCACTCTTTTTTTTTTGTCTATTTTCTATCTTTTAGTTGGTTTTCTTTGTTTTGATGGTTCTGAGCCAGCCAGTCATTGGGCACTGGCAGCATGCATGTACAATAATAACAGCAGCAATAATGTGAACTGATTAACAAAATACTGGACTTCCAATTATTTTTAAACAATATAATTAAAAGTTATCTGAAGAGAGTCTGACAGTCTAGTTTGTTAGTGTATTAGCTCTTCAAGCTTGCAAGATTGAAAATCTGCAATGTATTATGCTTCCGTTACACTATTTTCAAATGGATGAGAATAGAACTAACCAAAGGATACAAACTTGGGAAGATATAACAGATACAAAATCAGGAACTGAGAATCAGAATTATGTGTAAACTGAAATTCCAGTTCCCAAACACGAAAATTGCTCAGCCCCAGGGCTTCCAATTTTATTTCTTGAATATACTTGCTAATAGTTAATGTTCATATTATGCACATGTGCAAAAGATCATATACAACACAAGAAATACATACTCAACACTATGGTATGATGGATTACAGACTATTGATCAGCTTGTAGTTAGGACTGATAATGAGTGAAGCTAAATTAAGGTGGTTTGTGAAAACCCTCTTCACTTAATATCCTGAACAGCAGAGACATACTGACCTGGCGAAAGTAGCGGTTGCAATTGATATATTCTTTCTCATGACAGTCCTGAAGTTTGTTATATTTGATATAAAGCCACAGGGCCTGCATTATGCTGGCACGAGTTTGGGTATGGACACCAAGTAGGCGAGCCAGACGTGGATCTAGCTTGTACTGAGGAGGCTGAAATGACAATGTTGCTTAATTAACATATGTGCAATTAATATATGTGCTGCCTTATCAATTTTGCAATCCCAGCCCTCTTTTCAATTTTTAATCTATTTTCTCTAAAATATGAAAGCTTCTGATCAATTATATAGAGAACAAGAGAACAACACAGTATAGTATTAACTCTAAGCTTCCTTAAAAGGAAATAAAAATGCAACTTTATAATTATCTTTATCAAATGAGCCACAATTTACAATGGAGAGCAAGTCCAAAAAGAAAATGGTGAACTTCTGGAGGCAAGTAGGAAACTCGAGTTGTACAATTTTGTTCCAGGTAGAGAAACTGAATGTTTCAGATAATGAACTATTGAAAAAGATGCCTCTGGGCCAAGATCTATTTATCTTCTTTCTAGTAAAGCAGGCGTTCCTAAATCTTTCTAGTAAAGCAGGACTTCCTAAATATCCGGGAAGATACTGGAAAAGATAATAAAAAAAACAGATCTGCCAACATCTAGAAACAAGTAAAGTAATAACTAGCAGTCAGCACGGGTTTGTTAAGAACAGATCATACCAAACTAATCTTATTTCATTCTTCAACAAAGTGACTAAATTAGTAGACCAGCAAAATACTCTGGACATAATATATTTAGATTTCAGCAAGGCATTCAACAAAGTAGACCACAACCTACTTCTTAGTAAGCTAGAAAAAAGTGGAATATATAGTACCACCACTAGATGGACTCGCAATTGGCTGACAAACTGTACTCAACGAGTAGTCCTTAATGGGTCTAAGTCTACATGGAGGGAAGTAAGCAGTGGGGTGCCACAAGGTTCCGTCTTAGGGCCAGTATTCTTCAATATCTTCATTAATGACTTAGATGAGGGAATAGAAGGGGAACTTTCCAAATTTGCAGATGATACTAAGCAGACAGGAATAGCTAACAGCCAAGAAGATAGGCTCAAGACCCAGATGGATCTTGACATACTAGAACAGCGGTTGCCAAACGGTAGGCCGTGAGAAAATTTTGGTGGGCCGCAGAGAAATCTCACCCCCAGAGCAGCCCCCAAAGCAATTAATCCAGGCTGCACAGAAACACAAGGCTGCGCCGCCCACATGGCCCGCGGGAACCCTCCCCGCCCACTCACTCTTTACCCGGCAACTTGCCTGCTAAATTGCTATTTTTCATTTTTCTGACCATCATCTGTTCTGCTGTGCCAGGAGATTTAGATTAGCTAGGAAGCAGGAAATGGTTGGATTTCTTGCTTTCTAGCTAGTCTTTAGATGTTTGGCTCTGCTTTTAAGCACAACCGAACCTCCCTTAGGACTGAAGTTTCTATTATTCAATGCAGACTCACGGCAAGCAAATTTGAGAGACTGAGCTAACCGATGGCAGATCACTGAATGATTCTGTGAGCAACTCAATCTGCCTGCCTGCTTTGCCTGAATTTGGGTAAAATTTGCTCTTTTTTTAAATAAAAAATTCAATATTTATATAAATATTTATAATATTTACACACAAGCCATGGCTAGCCAGTCACATGACCACCAAGCCCACAAATTAGGCCACGCCCACAGAACTGGTTAGTGGTCCCTGGGATTTAAAATTATGAGTTTGGCGGTCCCTGAGGTCCAAAAGATTGGCGATCCCTGGACCCCTGACCTACAAGATCCCTTCCAACCCTGATTATCTGTTATCTTTTGCTACCTTATCTCTCTTTAGTGTAATTTCAATAGACACACTTTCCTTAAATATCCAAGGACCAAAATGAATACAAACGAACAATGAGAATAATACAATGAAACTACGGAAATGTGGGTTTATTGCAATAATAAAAGGTTCTTCATACTTTCTCAGGACTCTATTTGCCTTTCCCTAAGAAGGTAAATCTCAGAGTTTGGGAAGTCCTGACGTAGAGCATTGCAATTGGTGTGCTCTGGCAATTTGCCTTCTTACCTGATGATCCAGCATGAGAAGCAGAGTGCATTTTACATTCACATCACCAGGGCGCTTCACTTGAAAGCCATCTGTCTCTTGGGTTGTTGGCATCCGGTGCCACTAAAGGTAAGGTAAGGTAAAAAAAAAAAAAGGTATATGTAACAGGACTCTTTAGTGCAAAACAAGGGAAAAGTTAAAACAACTTAATCTCCCATACAGTATCTTACATGAGAATATTTAGCTTCCAGATTACTGGCTCACTGCATAGTTTTGTAATGGATGGAAATTTGAATCTTCTGCCATAATTAAGACAAAATATCTTTAGTCACTTCAAAATATAGTTCAGGTAATAGCCTTCTCTATACTGCATACCAGTCCATTTCTGGTGCATGCACCATTTTGGGGGGGTGGGGGGGTTAAAATCGACACTTGGACTTTAAGCATAACCAAAAGTTGATGGGAGTCATGAAGATGCCAGTCAACATGGAAGGAATCGTAAGTCTAATTTGCCTACATTATTGACTAATATATTTTAGTTAAGCATTTTTATAATCAGCTTGAATAAACAATGAACTTAAATTATTTCAAACTGTGCTAAATTTAGTAATAAAAGCTAAATCCATGTAATAAAATTAATCAACAGAACTTCAAATTTAACAAGCATAACAGTAAAAAAAAAGGGTGGGTGGAAATTATAAATAGAACATTTTCAATACCTTTGGTCTAACAGTGTAAAAGTTTGAATGTAAAATTATAGTGGTTCTAATAGAAGCAAAGTCCTTATGTCAATTTCTTAGCCATGGATCTAAGTTCAACATGAAGCGTGTAAATGCTGTGAGCTGTCTATTTTATTTATATATTTTATATATATATCAAGATACTGACCTCCACCAGGTGATTGTCTGGTCCATATAATTCTTTGTCTAGTTCAATAACCAAGCTCTTGAAAAAGGATGAGAATTTTCTCTTCTGTTTACTTGGCTGTGGCAGAAAGACAAATGAGAAACTGAGCTTTACTATTCTCACAATCACTTTAGAAAAAACACTTGTCAAAAACATTTCACTAAATGAGGGATAAGTAAATGATGCCCCCTTTATTATTTGTAACACAATATTATACTAATTCTACAATATTTATCACCATTACAAGTCATAGATACTCTGAGCAGTTTAAAATAAGCAGTAAATTAAGGAACAATTTAATCTAATGGTTAAGGAACTGGAGTGAGCAAACTGAAGTTCTAATTCTGCCTTAGACATGGAAGCTAATTGTGTGACTGGGGCAGTTAGTTTCTCTCAGCCTTAGGAAAAAGGCTATGGCAAACCATAGCCTTTTGGAAAATCTTGCCAACAAAACTTCATGGATTTGTCCAGCCAGTAAACAGGAGTCAATAATGACTCAAAGGCATAAATATATGTATTTTGGGTAAGACAGCAAATGGGAAAAAAACAGTTATTCTTCAAAAATGATAGATCATTTCAGCATTTAAATTAGATATATTAAGCCTGATCTCAAGAATTCTAATTTAATTGGACATTGTAGTAAGCAGAAACTGAATTAGACTAGCCTTTGGTCTGGCCCAGCAACACCCTTAAACATAAATTACTGCTTAAAGACACATAATGTCTTTAGTATATGAAAATTAATAAAGGATTAGTCAACAGTTAAATGAAGCAATAGGTTAGCTGCCTGATGCAAGACCTGTTTAATGGGTGAATAGGAAACAGGGCAGTTATCCAGAGGAAACACACATTTGTCATCTTCTATCTGCCACAAAGTTATCTCTTAACAAAGAAATTTCATTCTTACATCATCAAGAAGTTTGCCTTCCACACGAAGTTCCCACGAGGCTATACGCTCACCACCCTCAGACTCCTCTTTGCCAGGAGTAAATGTATTAGAGATGTAAATACGCAGCTTCCGCTTTTGCTGAAGATTTAGAGGAAAACATTAACTGTAAACAGCAAAGAAATCATCATACATCATACAAATCCACAAACCAGTTTTATGGTTTTGACCTTTTTCCCCAAGATAACTTAAAACAGCAAAATTAGTCACAATTGTGGATTCAGAGTGCCTCTAACAGGGCTTTAGCTGATCATCTCTCTATCATGCCCTGATACCGTCAAAGGTTTCTTGATTGCCTCTTGGATTTCCATTCTTTTGCGGGCAATTGTCTGGTCCAGCTTGCGTTCAAAGGCCAGTAAATCCATGTAGGCCTGAGACTCAGGAACTAATTCACGAATCTACAGAAAAAAAATGGATTATTAGATAGTTATCTAAAAAATGTTATCACATTTTCTAGGCTTTAAAAAATATATGTAAGGTGAATGTCAATTAGTATTGTCCAGGATTGTGATCCCCCAGTATGCAGACAGGGCTTTCTATTTTTTTCTGCCATTGGGAAAAAATAATGTAACTTTGCCTTAATTTAGAAAAGAATAAATGTACCTCAACCTGGAAGGTAATTGTGAATATAACCAGCACAGAAATCTCTTTGTAAATTAAAAGTGATTTAATAGTTTGCTAGGCTGGTCAATAGGATATGCCAGGCCCTCAGAAGTTACTATAATTCACATAGGAAGATTTGCCAAAAGGTAAGTAAAATTTCATAGTAAGTTCATTTAGTTTTCTATGGATGACAATCAGTAGCAAATACTTTATTCTAGAAAGACATGAGTGATTGATGGTTTTAAAATCTGCAATATTTCTCCTCATTTAAATCAAATATGCTCACTGTCCTGACTTTTTATCTTTAATGTCAATATTTATATTTGTCAATTAAAATAATAGGTATAAGTGAAAACATAGTTATGAATACATGAAATTGATACATATAAGAAAATAAAAAATAAAAATAAAAGAAACAATAGGACAGGGACGGTAGGCACATTGGTGCGCTTATGCACGCCCCCTACAGACCTCTTAGGAAAGGGGTGAGGTCAATAGTAGACAGTCTAAGGTTAAAGTTTTTGGGGTTTGGGGAAGAAACCATAGTCAGGTAGAGTATTCCAGACATTGATCGCTCTGTTGCTGAAGTCGTATTTCCTGCAATCAAGTTTGTTGCGATTAACCTTGAGTTTGTATCTATTGTTTGCTCTTGTGTCGTTATGGCTGAAGCTGAAGTATTCATTGACAGGTAGGACATTGCAATGTATGATTTTATATACTATACTTAGATCAGACCGAAGGCGGCGTAGTTCTAGCTTTTCTAGGTCTAGAATTTCAAGTTTGGTGGCATAAGATATTCTGCAATGAGGAGTGGAGAACTCTTCTTGTGAAATACTTCTGGACTTTCTCAACTGTGTTAATATCAGATACGTAATGTAGGTTCATGCTTTGACAAAATGAGAACTTACCCTCTGTGGCAGGATTTTGTCAGCCATCTTCCGCCTTTTCAATCTACAAGAATTGTACATAAAATAATCAATGAATGACCCTTTTGGAAAATTTATTTTCACTTTTTTACAAATAGAATGAATTGACTACAATCTATTTATCTGTCACAGAAAATAATATAATCTGAATGTTCTCAACATTTAAGTCAGAACATGGAACCTATGACCTTCCCAAAGCTGCTGAAATATCTTAGCGGTTTAGTCAATAAGGTGATGGCTGCTGTAGCATGTAATTCAATGAACACTGGAGGGCCTAAGATGTGTCTAAATTAAGAATTGCCAGATTTTTCAGTATCACAATATCTTACCTCAGTTAGGCCCTTTTAACAAAAAAACTCAATTAAAAATGAGCATACAATTTCAATATTTTCTTTTTAATTAAACATAAATTTCTTCTTTTAAAACAAAAACAGAAAATATTAGTTAACTTTATCAATGACAGAAATAAATCAAATTTAATGTAAAAGCCCTACACCTTTAAATGCGTATTTAAAGTTAAAATGCGTTGCTGCATTTTATTTACAAATTGGGAAATTCCAAGTTTGAAAGACAGAAGTAAATAATGCAGATTTCTTTAATATATAATACAAAACACTAGCATTATAACATAATCCATTGTCTTAAACTTTAAACAGCTGATTTTAACAAACTCAGAGACAGCTTAGGAAAGATTCCATGGATGAAAATCCTAAAGGAGAAAACAACTCAAGAAGTAGGTGGCAGCAGTGGCTAGGAGGTTTGCAAAAATTCTATCTTGGATGCCAATTATGTTATTCCTGAACCAGGAGATCTCATGGTCATTCATGCTCTGGTTACTCTCCAGTTGGACTACTGGAATGTGCTGTACCTTGAGTTGCCCTTGACCATCACCCAGAATTTCAACTGGTCCAGAGTATGATAATGCACAACATTGGGTGTCCCTAGGACTAGGTCCATCTAGGTTACATCTGTGTTGCATGAGCTGTACTGGCTCTCAATTTTATTCTGGATGTAATTTAAGGAGCTGATGTTACTGAGTCGAGTTATTATTATTTGCAGGATTACCTGCAAATATCTGCTGTGCCACCAGATTGGACAGAGTAGGCATATTCCAGAACACTTCCTTTACACGATGCCTTCCAGTGGGACCTAGGACTTTTTCCATGTTCCAGCACTATGAAATACTTTTTCCTATGAGATCAAGCAGGCTCCCACTCACTTAACCTTCCAGAAAGTCGTAAATGCTTTTTTCTTCCTTCAAGTCCTGGTCAGAGCTGGAAGATAGAGCTGCAGTATTGGTTGCATACATGGAGACCGGTTGTAGTGCCAGGTTTCTTTATTTCTGCTTTTATTGCTTGTTTTTATCCTTTTATGATCTTTGGTTTTATTTAACCGTTATGAGCCATCAGAGTTGAAGCCCTAAGTCAGAAAGCCTTCAAATCTCTTCTTTTTCTTAACCTCGATTTTAACATAAATGTAACAAAATTCATGTACGGTATTTCTACAGAAGAATATTCATATTTTTGCCAATTACTATCACAGTAAAATCCCAATTTATCAAACCTTTCAGGGTGAAAGGTGAGGATAAATCTGAAGGTAGAAGAAAGTAAAATATGAATGGAGTGGGAAAAAGAAAATAATCATTATTTCTTTTCCTCAGGCATGTTAGTATCCAAACAGTCTAAATTGGATGCTGCAAAATACAGTGAATGGCAGAAGGTTGTGAAAGCACTAGGTGCAGTATCTGAAAGCATAAGCCAAGTGCGACTAGTCAGAAAGCAACCTTGTAACATGGAGGAGCAGGAAAGCATGTGTGCTCTTAGAGGAAAAGTGCAAAGGGGCAACTTGAGAGTCTCTTCTTCCTCTGCATTCTAGCAAAAGAAGGCAGATAACAATGTAGGACTCAAAATGTTTTCATCTCCTCTCTAGAGCAGTAAGTAAAAAGGCTGGGAGCACTTGAGTCAAGTCACTGTGGTTCTCCTTCAGCCATTACAGACGTAGCCTCTAATGTTTTCTGGATGCTAAAATAGCCATATATACTACTAAAATTCTCATGCTTGTTTTATGGTTTGTAACTTCAATAGGACAAAATGGTGCAGCATATGGCAACAAATTTAAAATCAACACACTTCAAATGGGCTATAGAATGCATCTGAAATGTGGTGGGGCTCATCTCCAGGCGGGGAGGGGGGATGAGTCTGCCTATCGAGATAAGGTGGACCCATTGCTTTTGTGGTGTGGAGACAATAACTTGGTCCTTAACACCAATAATACCAAGGAGCTTATAGTAGACTATAGAAGGAATAGATCAGATATCCAGCCCTTGGTTATCAATGGAGATCGAGTGGAGCAAGTGGCTAGTTTTAAGTTTCTGTGTGTTATCATATAAGAGGACCTGACTGGGGCGCTCACATTGCAGCACTTGTCAAAAGGGCCCAGCAGAGATTATACTACCTGAGACTTCTCAAGAAACAACTGAATAAAAAACTGCCAGTGACCTTCCACCGCTGCACCATAGAGAGTATTTTAATTCTGCACCTCTGTATGGTTTTCCAATTGCACAGTGGCAGATAGGACATCGCTCCAGAAGATTAACATCATTGCCCAGAGGATCATTGGTTGCCCTCTCCCCTCTTTGGAAGAGCTTTATAGCTCCCACTGTTAACAAACTTCAAAACATTTTTAAAGATCCATCTCATCCTGGGCACCCTTTTTTGAACTATTTCCATCTGACACAGGATAATAAAAATAAGAACAAATAGCTGAAAAGCAGCTTTTATCCCTGGGCAGTAACTACACTGAACTCTACTGTATAGTGCAATATTAATGCAATATCAGGGGTTTTCAATTCAATTGTATGTGAAGGATGTATGTTTTTGTTTTTTATTTATCTTTTTATGTATACTGTGCATTGAAAATGGCATTTAATTTCGTTGTACAAGGTGCAACAAAGTAAAGTAAAGTAAACTAAACTAAACGTGAAATCTGGGACTTATGGCTCCTGTGGAATTAACATTTGGTAAAGTTGTGGAAGCTTCAGTACTGCTGCATGTCAAAGTCATCCACAGTCACTGATTATCATTTCCAATGCTCCCGGGCTATCATTATCCACAGGAACCAATATTCCATATTACCTGGACCTCTTGACCTATATCTTAACTTCCAGAGATGATCTGGGTCAAACATATATCTAATGCGCATCATGGTCTGCTACAAAAATGTAATAGATTTAGAACAGCCCAACAATGCGGGAGGAGGAACCCTCAGATTTCTTTTTCTGAAATATTAAAAAAAATCCAAAACATTTGAGTTCTAAATCATCTGAGGACATCTTAGATCTTTTATTTACTTAAATACAGTCACATGATGATAAAAGTGTTCTGTCCAATAAATTTAGATACATATATTTTATGTATCCAAAGATTCAAGGAGACGACTAAACACTGACATTAATCAGAGAAAGGAAGAAAACAAGTTGTTTTGTAAGTCCAATCATTATTCTGAATAATAATGAGATGTTATAAATCAAATGATTTAATATAGATATTATAATATAAATTAAGGCATAGCATATATTTATCTAGAATAATAAAGCTAAAAAGAGACAAAAATAACACATTTTAGAGCTATAAATGAAATTCTGCCAAAAACAGATCAATTTCATCTCAGATTTATCATAGAAGAAAAAATGTAGCAACTTAAATTGAATAATGGTTTTCAACTTCTGAAAATGAGAATCAGTAAACCAACAGTTTTCTACTGATTTACACCTTTATTTTCCCTCTGCAGAATTTGGCCTCTGAAATCTCAATGCCAGATGTTTACAGCTGCTCAGTTCTCTATACAACTTCTCCTTTGGATCAAGCTGGAGTAGAAGAAATTGCCAAGAAACTGAATGTCATTTGCAAACCATTTGCTTTTAAAAACAGCTGGTAAAATGAGGCCAAGCAGAGTCTGTTGATGGGCCAGAAATATTTTTGAGAAAAAAAACAGCCTACATTTGAATTCAGTAGAAATAGCTTATATAATTAGAATAAGAAATTAACTTGAAAAGAGTAAAGAAGGAGGCAGAAATCTATAAAAATGAGATAAGGAAAAATGAACTACAACTTCACCTTAACATTGTATAAAACCAGAGGTGGTATTCAGCAGGTTCTGACCAATTCTGGAGGACCGGTAGTGGAAATTTTGAGTAGTTTGGAGAACTGGTAAATACCACCTCTGAGTGGCCCTGCCTCCATCTATTCTCTGCCTCCCAAGTCCCAGCTGATCGGCTGGGTCTTCTTTTGTTGCTCTGCACAGGAGAACAAAGCTGGAAAGCAGGTTAGTCGGGTGGGGAGGGAATGGGATTTTGCAGTAACCTTCCCGCAGGAGTGGGGAGAGAATGGAGATTTTACAGTATTCTTCCCCTGCCATGCCCCCCAAGCCACACACCCCAAGCCATGCCACACCCACCATGCCACGCTCACAGAACGGGTAGTAAATTTTTTTGAATCCCATTACTATATAAAACACTCTAAAAATACGATATATAAACCCTAACGTGAAGTTAAAAGTACTTCAATATGTATTTCCACCATTTTCTTACACCCAAATCAGTATCTCATATATATAAGAATACTCCATACGTAGACATTCCCTTTCCTCTAGGAAAAAAAAAGAACTAGAACAGAGAACTTAAGAAAAAGAGGCATCTCATTTAATAGGGGAAGAAAAAACTGGGTGGAAATGAGATAAGGGCAGTAGGTAGTTAAGGAAAGTTTGCTTATCTAGTGATCACATAGTGTGAATGAAAGGAAGTGAAGCTGCAGCCAATTCATTGATGAAGTGAATAGTTGCTAGGTGCCAGTTGTAATGTCATGGCCCTGTCAGAGCCTGTGCCCAAGAAGCCTGTGCCCATGGCCTGACAAGATGGAGCTAGGGCCGATGAAGGAATGACTGGAGGAGGAGGACTAGGCAGTCCTGGGTCCCTTGGGCCTGGGAAGGGTCGAAAGAGGATGCGGGACAACCAAGCGAGAGAGGAGGAGAGGGCAGGCAACAGAACTGAGAAGTGATGGAGCTCCAGCGATGAGTAATTATCTCTCCTAGCCAATTCACCACAGAGAATGGAGAGAAGGCGGGATCAGCACAGGGCGACCAATGACCTGCCCCTCTTCACAACGCTCACCTGGGGAATGAGATTTAAAGTGACGCCATTGGGAGGGGCACTTGTCAGGAACAAATGTTGCTTTTTTCCAGTCTCACGTGCTGTTACCAATTTCTGGATACTTTAATGTGCCTTGCCATGCTTGCCTGGCCTTGCTTGCCTGGCCTGGCTATGTGCGAATTCACAGTGACACAGTTCTTCTCCAGGTTGTGCTACTGTGAATTCTTCCTGTGATGAGGACTTCCTGGAACCAAATTCCCTGAACAGTGGCTGCTCTCAGAACTGGGGTGCTCCTCTGGACTAATAGTGCCCAGGAACTATTAAAGATGCTTGTTTAGAACTTGCCTCCTGGACTGCAGTGAATGGTGGAAAATTTGGGGGAAAGTTGGAGCAATAAAGGGGAGTTAAGCATTTGTTTTAGTTGTGTTGCTTCCATGCTCAGCCCCAGGTCATCACATGCATTCCCTCAAGAAACACCTCCAATTTAACTATCACTCTTAAAAAGAGAGGCAGTTCAGTGCCTGTGAACTAAGAACATCAAAGCAAACAAGAATAAGGGAATATTATGACTTAGTGGGTCAAGCTCTGACTTCCCACTTTCATCAATTAAGCATCAAAATGAACTTAGGGACAATTTGAGGAACCAAAATTCCAGCTTTATAAATACAGAAATTACATTTTAAATAATTCAAATTTATTAACAATAACCAATATGAAGATAAGAGAGCCAGGGGCAGGAGGTGGATGCTTTTTAGTTTATTGCACAGGTTGTCAAATGTACAAATATTTGTTTGTTGAGCATTTATAATATATGATTGGAATAATGAGCTCTTGGTTGTCAAGGTCCAATTAAGGCAGTTGAGTTGGGCTTGTTTAGAGACAAAGAGCATGTAAACAAAACCTTCCAGGAAAAGCTTAATCTCCTTTCCGAGATAATACTTTCTTTGCTCTCAAGGAGATCAGGGATGACATATTTTCAAGGATGAAGGAGATGTTCCTGTAGATGGGATCAGGTCCTTGAGTAGTAGATCTATGTTCTTGTACAGAAAATATTCTCAAGGGAGGTCAAGGAGACAATTAAATCATTATAAACACAGAAGACTAATAGACTTATATTCAGAAATGGTCAATGTGACATATTATCATATGGAATACTAGTCATTAAGCAAGCTGAAAGCTAAACCCTTCCTCCCAGGCATCCATCTATTCTTGACCAAGTCCACTTTACTGCATTTTATGAAGAAGAGTTGATTTTTTTAATATGGTTAAAAAAGGGAAATAAAACTAGGAAAATACATGAATTACTATCCATACATTGTCTCACATTAAAAGTAGTAGTCCTCTATTTACAACCAGTTGCTTACAACTGACAACCCCACCCCCACCCCAAAAAAGCTAGGTTTCAAAGATGATGCTGCATCCACAGTTCCATGCTGGAAATTTGGGAAGATTTGCCCTTACAATTAACCATAGAGATGCTGCAGGCTCCACCACATTATAACTAAAGGACTACCTGTACAATAAATCTAGTAACTGTAGAAGATTAGCGCTAAGGAATGGAGGCAAGGCAAATTAAGTCAGTACACATTTTTACTGACAAAGTCTAAAAGAATGCACAACTGGAAGGAAGATCTTTTTGTCCTGAAGAATCAATGTGAGCTCTGGATTAATGGCAACGATCCTCCAAATACCATTTACAGTGCTAAGTCTACATCTCCTGCTTTGTAATATCCCAGAAGTATATTACTGGTTACTATGAGAAACAAGATGTGAATTAAAAAGGACTTGATCAAGCCTAATGGAGCTGTTCCAGAGTTTTAAAAAAGAGAGAAGCTTCGTATAAGCATTACAAAAGGATTACATTCATCAGGCAAGCAGCCCCTCCCAAGCAGCAGTACTGTCTGCTGCTATTTTCATCTCCACCCATTTCCTTGTTTTCAACAATATTTTCTATTCTTCTCAGTAAAGGTATTTAAGTACTGTACTAAGCAAGCCAACCAAACTTTATTGTTGATCAGTTAAGACCAGTTAGGTACTGCAATCTATTTGGGCAATTTTTTCATGTAACTAGAGAGGATGGACTGTTTGGGGGAAGTGGGTAGTTTTAAGTTTTGTTAAGGATTCAACAGAAAATGATCAGATTTTTTAATCATCAGAGAAGGCAACATGAGGATCATATTAATACTTCGAATCATTCCATTTCCACTAACCTAAGAGGTTGAGAAAGCCTGGTAAGTATTTTTGATTCTGGCTAACTGAAAACAGAACTTGAATGGATTCAATCTCTTTTTTGGCTTACCACAACAACAAGATCTCCAACAGTTCCTCCCTGTTGTGTTGGGAATTTGAAGCTACACAAAGCATCCTGACGAAAGCTTCCAGAGAGAAAAATAATTTTCACAAAATGCCATAGAACAATTTTGAATCTCGTGGCATACCTTAACTAAATGATTTATCATAATAAAACAAACAAATAAATGCAGTCTCTTGACAATACAAAAATCAATTAAAGTCTAGTTCTCATTGCAATAAATCTAAGTGGGCTACTTTACCTTCAGGAAACAGGTGAATATTCCTTCACGTAGACAATGTAATATCGTAATAAATGCAATGTAATACCGTAATAAATCTCTCTCCATTTTAAAACTTAGGCAGAAACACAGGAAACACAAGGTTTGAAATTGATAGCTGTGGTTTTAAATTGTAGAAATTTTAATATGGCAGCTTGCTCAGAAATGCTGAAAATACTAGTTAATTCAAAAGGTAAATGATTCTTATTGCTAAACAGATATATGCTCATAACTGTAAATATTTTCATTAACAAATCATAAAAAATTTTATGGGATATAGTTTAAGGTTACTCAGTAATAAAGATAGTTTCTGATAACAAGACACTCAGTGGTCACTTATCCCATCAAGAGACTGAAGTACTTGGCCGATCTGATCATAGAATAGATCCTATAAGTCAGGGGTCCCCAACCACCGGTCCGTGGACCGGTACCGGTCCGTGGAACAAGTCCTACCGGGCCGCTGGCTTACTGGGCGCCGCCATCTTGTTTTGATGAAAAAGTGCTTCCTGTGAGCTTTTCCGGGTAGAAAGCTCACCGGAAGCACTTTTTCATCAAAACAAGATGGGTAGCGCTCGATGAGCTTTTCCGGGTGAAAGCCATTTCTACCGGAAAAGCTCACCCAGCATGGCCGCTCATCTTGTTTTGATGAAAAGTGCTTCCGGTGAGCTCACCGAGCACTTTTCATCAAAACAAGATGGCGGCGCCCAGCTGATGTCATACCGGGCGCCAATAAAAAGGTTGGGGATACCGGGCTGCGGCGTAAAAAAGGTTGGGGATCACTGCTATAAGTTACGAAATGAGCTGCAATTCATGAAAGCTTATGCTTTCTTATAAAATTGACTATAAAAGGTTCTAGCAGATTCCACTGGGAGGAAGAAACATAGACAAACTCTTACAAAGCTTACAAATGGGTTTTGTGATTCTTTGTTTAGTATTGCTAGTGATTCTGTTCTCCAACATCCAGGATGTCAGTCAGGCTAGGGATGTCAGTCAATTATTCATACATCCCTCTTTTCTACAAGCATATAATTTTTTTCCAATATGTTGGCAAAGAAGCATCTGGGACAAATGTAGAATGTAGCCAAAGCCTAACACAGAATATTACCTGGAATCCATATTATGTAGTTGTCCATGGTATTTTATCATGCAAGGCATGTAGAAAATAGGCCCCTTAGTTTCAACAAAGTTAAGGTGCATAATTTATTGGGCCTGCAAAGTTAATTGGGCACATGAGCCAAACAAGTCTCTCTTTACCCCTGATCCCATAAATATATACTGTAAATAAAATATATAAAATTATACAACTTTTCTTGTCCCTTCATTTATCTTGAAATAGCCATTTCAAGATAAACAAGCTGTGGTGGAGCAATATATGGATGAATAAAGACTTTTCTATGTGCCGTGGAGTTTGGGAGCTAGTACTATAGAACTATTGCGCATGAAGTATGGAGATCTAAGTATACAGGATCCCAGCCCAAAGAGTAGATGGGAGGGGTCAGGAGCTTGGACTGATGATACTTCCTATTTCAGTTCTATCCCTAGAGAAGGAAGAGAACGTAATAGTAAAAGGACTGGAAGTGACTTTACACCTGGTACCAAGCATATGTTATCAAGCTTTGTTCGAGGGGATTCACCATCTCGCCGTGTACAACAGGAGGGTTCCTGGGGTCATCAGGGAATGTCTGGCCAGTGGCCACAACGCATGGTGTGGGGACCACCACCATTGCAAACTACATTTGATGGTAACCCAGACTGTATTGCACTGTTTCTAAGCCAAGCATATGACCTAGAATTATATGCCTCTTGCTATCCATCACAATGGTCCATAGTGGTAGCTATCATGGGGGTTTTAACTGGGGATGCAGAGGACTGGGTCGGGGAACTACACAATGAATGGGCCAGAGAATTGGTAGATGTAAGTCTTTTTTTGGACTCACTCCTCAATCATTTTGAGGACAGGTCTCGTGTCCACCAAACTGAGGGAGCTATCATGGCGTTGAAGCAAGATGGGAGACCAGCAACTGAGTATGTACGGGAATTCCAGCAGTTAGCTGGGAAGTTAAGGTCCTGGCCTGAGCGTATGTTGGTCCGGGAATTCCGTGCCGGGTTGGATCGTAGTTTAAGACAGGTGTGCTTATATAGAGGAGTCCCTCAACAATTGACAGAATGGTATAGAACTGTGGTTGAATTGGATGTCGGACTGAAGGAATTCAGAACCAAGCCCGAACCAATCTGAAAAGTACCTAAAGCTGATCTTGGAGTTATGGGAGGTTTGAGCAGGCAAGGAGATGGTCCCCCAGGTGGTAGGGGACGACCGGCTATTAGGTGTTTCAAATGTAACCTAATAGGACATAGGGCGTTGGAATGCCCTGAGCTTGCCAATGAGTGCATGAAACAAACGGCAAAAGCACCTGTCGGGGCAGTGACAAAATTCAGCTTTAGGAAACAGGGAATTGGTGCCAAAAAATTGCAAGTACTGACTTTGAAAATGAAGGGAGAAGTATCACCATCAAGTCAACATCAATTGGAGGAACGGAGTCAACCCAGGGTTGTTTCAGGGTTATATGATAGTGGTGAGGAAAGCCATGACGATACTATGGTGAGTGCTCCAGTACGTCCTTTTGTAATACCAGTCGTAGTGGAAGCCGTGACCACAGGACTGTGGGGTAGATATGGGGCACTGATAGACACGGGCTGTACCAGGTGTCTTATTAGCCAACAAGTGGTGGATGACTTAAAGTTACGGGTGGAACCATTGCTTACACCAATGAATTTTGAGCAGATGGATGGGTCCCTGCTTGGTGGATCCCCAGCCATGGTGATAACTACTCCTGTTAAACTAGAAATTGGAACTCATTGGGAACATTTACGGTTTATTGTTGTCCCACATATGTGTGAGGCACTGATATTAGGACTTGCATGGTTGGATAAGTGGGAACCCAATATATGGTGGGAAGGTGGTTGCCGTCATTTACAGCTTGTAGTAGGACCAGAACCCCCTCGGTCAGATCCAGGGGAATCCATATTGAATACATGAAAAGAGTTAGCAACCACCATAGTTGAACATCCAAATCTGCCTGCACCGCAAAACGGACTGCACTATAGAATTAATCCCAGGAGTGAAGCTACCTAAGTGCCGTATGTATGCTATGACTCCCAGGAAATGCAGGAGATGAGGGATTATTTGGATAAAAACCTAACTCGCGGAATTGTACAACCTGGAAGATCACATATAGCAGCCCCGGTGTTATTTAGGGAGAAAAAGGATGGTACTTTGCGTTTGTGTGTGGATTTTAGAGGGCTTAACTCTGTATGTGTGGAAAATGCATATCCTCTACCATTAATTAGCGAATTATTGGCCACATTAGCCACCGGAAAAGTCTTCACGAAGTTAGATCTGCATGAAGCATATTACAGAGTACGTATCAAACAAGGAGACGAATGGAAAACTAACTTCAACTGTCCCCTAGGTAGTTTCCATTTCAAGGTGATGCCTTTTGGGTTGCAGGGTGCTCCCGCAGTATTCATGCAGCTAATCAATGAAGTGCTGCATGAACATTTATATCGGGGAGTACTCATGTATTTAGACAACATCCTAATTTACACGCAGACTTTGGAAGAACACGTACAGTTAGTACGAAGTGTCTTTAAAAAGTTATTAGACACTAAATTATATGTGAAATTATCGAAATGTGAATTTCACCATAATAAATTGGATTATCTTGGGTATAGAATTTTCAGTGATGGTTTGGAAATGGATCCCAACAAAGTAACTGCTGTCTTGGGATGGGAAATCCCACAAACACGTAAACAATTGCAGAGTTTCCTTTGCTTTGCGAATTTTTATAGGCAGTTTGTGCCACAATTCGCTAGCATTGCGTTACCATTAACAGAACTGCTAAAAACAAAGAATCAGAAAACAAAGTCAACACCCAGTCAAAAAATTGAGTGGTCCACAAAATGTCAACAAGCATTTGACAATCTGAAGGCATTATTTGCCCAGGCACCGATTCTTACACATCCTGATCCCATAAAACAATATGTTGTTCAAGCAGATGCCAGCGACGTAGCTGTCAGAGCTGTCCTTTTACAACTAAATGAACAAGGAATGTTGCAACCCTGTGCTTATACTTCCCGTAAATTCACCCCAACAGAGAGAGGATAGGCAATTTGGGAAAATGAAGCATTTGCGGTGAAGTGGGCATTACATACATGGAGACATCTGTTAGAAGACACAAAAGAAGTTTTTGAAATTTGGACAGATCACAAGAATTTGGAGGCTTTACAAAAGCCTCGTCGTTTATCTCCCAAACAGGTTAGATGGGCTATGTATTTCAAGCGATTTAATTTTCATCTGCGCTATGTACCAGGGGGCTGAAATTTCATGGCGGATGCCCTGTCTCGTTTACCTCAATACAATGTGATCCAAGACGTGATTGTTCAGCCTCTGATATCAGATACAATACCCAGAAACATGGGACAAGCCATACAATTAAAGGATGTAAAGGAGGATATGTTACGAGACGCCACTTGCACAGATAAATGGATTAGCTATAATGCTGACTTGGTTTCCTATAGAGATAATTTGGCATGGAAAGGAAACAAGATTTATGTACCGGAGAAATTTAGGAATTATATTTTGGAAAAGTGTCACGATGACAAACAGGCCGGACATTTTGGGTTTTTAAAAACCTTGCATTTAGCTTGATGGCAATTTTGATGGCCAAAGATGAGGTCCAACAAAGAGCAGTATGTAAAAAAATGACATGTCTGCGCGGTGTCAAAACCAAGACTGGGTAAGCCATTAGGGTTGTTACAAACAGTATCCGAACCACAACATCCGTGGCCAGATATTGCGGAGTTATTGTGGAGTTACCAAACAGTAATGGTCATACAGTTATATGGACTATCATAGATTTATTCTCAAAACAGGCACATTTTGTACCTTGTAAGGGTTTACGATCAGCTAAGACTCTAGCCAATATGTTTATACAACAGGTTTGCAGATTACATGGAACCTCTCGACGAGTGATTTCTGATAGAGAGTACAGTTCACTGCACAATTCTGGAGAGCATTCCTCCGCTTGTTGGGGTCATCCCAGGGATTAAGTTCGGCTTATCATCCAAGCACGAATGGCACAGCAGAAAAAGCAAATGCTATGGTAGAAAGATACTTAAGATCATATGTGTCCTATCAACAAAAGGAATGGGCGGAGTTGTTACCATTTGAAGAAGTTGCATATAATAATGCGGTACACAGTAGTACAGGATACAATCTGTTTTATGTGGTGAATGGCCTGAAATTCAGCCCATTACTGGATTTTACTTGTCACCCCAACAACCCAATCAGTGTCCAAGAATGGGCACAACGGGTACAGGCTAGTTGGGTACATGTCAGAAAAGCTCTGGATAAAACAGCAATGGATTATAAAACATATGCTGATAAGAAGCGGCAAGACAATAAACCTTTTCAGGTTGGGGATAGAGTATACCTTTCAACAAAATATATTAAGTTGAAATTGAACAATAAGAAATTAGGACCCAAATACTTGGGCCCTTTCTCAATTACAAGAATCATTAACCTCTTATGTTCGAGTTAAAGTTGCCATCAATGTTGGGTCGTATACACCCAGTGTTTCATATCAGTTTATTGAAAACCATTGACTCTCAAAACGAAGTGCCTGAAATAGAAAACCGAAACCATCAACCAAATACGAATCAGATATAGATAGAATTCTCGACTCCCGTAAAAGAAGGAATAATATTCAATATCTAGTACGCCGGAAGGGATATCCGATGTCAGAGGCATCCTGGGTGAAGACATTGGATGTATATGTAGATCGTTTAGTGTGTCGTTTCCATAATACATACCCCGACAAACCTGGGCCCACATTATAATTAGATTAACTATCATGGATGTCACTAACACTAAAGTTTTTACTGTGTTGCAGGAGGATTCCTGGTAGAGGGGGCTGCCTGTCACGGCCCCGTGGCATGCTGGAGCCATGACACCAAGTGTTCCACTGTGTCTGGTTATTCTACTGCAGTAGTAAGCACCTGCCGGCCGACCGACACCGGGTTGGAATTGCCGATGGCGATATACGACGAACCCTGATGACGTCAAATGCTGAACTATCACAAGTTGCGGGCGGTTGTCGGCAGAGCGATGAACCTGCTGACCGTTAAAACAATGACCTCGGGGGGCGCATATACACTGGGAGGGCACAGGGGGCTTGGTGGTATATGGAAAGGGTGCTGTGGTGAGGGTATGGTAAAGGAGGGTGGATAATTAACAGAAGAATGCACGGTATTGAGGGTTACATAGTGACCGGAAATTAAGCGGTAGCGGCCACCGGATGGTGGATAAACTCATTACGTTATTATCTGGTGGATAAATATAGCTCTGGCTGCGAGTTGCGCCAGAGCTGACTTTACTATCATTTTTGATGCTTGTTGTTACCCGAACCCGAACTAATATATGGATGAATAAAGACTTTTCTATGTGCTGTGGAGCTTTATTTCCCTTTCTTTCTGGACTTCAGCTGAACAGCTGAGAAGGCTGACTCTGTAAACTACTTAGAGGGGGCTGTAAAGCACTGTGAAGTGGTATATAAGTCTAAGTGCTATTGCTTTTGCTCAATACTAGAGTCTGTCCAATTAGTCTTGTATAGTAGTGATACGGGATAAAGTACTCTACAATTTGGTATAACCCCTTCCCTTATCAATACAATTTCCCTGCAATTTTGAGGACCCTCATAAGTACCATTTGTTCAGCACTGTCATAACTTTGAATGGTTGCTGAACAGGACTATCTGTACCTACTTCATTAGTATGTGTGACTGAAGCAAGGGAGAACTTTAAGATGGAAAAGGTATGGGGAGGAGAAGGAATAGAAACTAAAACTTTTTCCATATTTATAAATATCACACATTTCAAGACAAGTTTCATATACAGAAGATTAAAAAGTAAAACAATATATAGCTGTCTTTTCCACTCTTTTATTCATACATTTATTCAAAACATGTGTTTCTTTATCAAATATACACAATAATAAAAGACTCTTGATAGTTCACACTAATAAATAGAACACAATAACAAATATAATGCAGAGCATATAAGTGGTCCTTGGTTAACACTGGTAATCAGGACCAGAATTTCCATCATAAATCAATGTGATTGCCAACGGAAATATTGTGCAAATCTAGCTCCTTAGTAAGACAGTCCTAGCACTCCCCAGATATTGTTATTAAGCATATCACTGGAGATTGTTTTCCTGTGACTGTGGTTTCCATTTTCCTGCAGGTTTCCCCTTTTATGAGGGGGAAGGTTGCAAACTGTCATCATATCACACAGGACACTGCAACAATACGAAATCTGGGTCAGTTGCTGAGCACCCAGATCGCAATCAGCGGCAGCCAAAACTTTGAATATATTCATAAATAATAATTGTTCAATGTTGGCCTAAGTTCAAACAGTTGCTGAATGAGTGGTCACTAACTCAGTATCACCTGAATAACAAACATTCCACCTATTTCACCTGAGTTCTTACCCTCGCCTTTGTGTAAGTGCTGAAGGTGGCTGTGCCTGAGGAACAAGAAGACGCTTTCGGAAGGGATCCATCAGGGATGGTGGCATTCCAGGTCTCATTGAAGAAGCTGTACCATATGGAGGGCCTGAAGGGGATCCCACTTGTAATCCTGCCATAGGCAACCTTCCACCAGGTAGCATTGCAGGGCGCTGGTTCGAAAGGGGGGGAAAAAAAGGCATTTTAGAAAATTTGGCCATGCAACTATCAAGAATTCATTGGAGGTTTAAAAGATAACGTTTGATAAAAAATATGGAATGCTATAAAGTGAATAGTAAGCCCAAGAATTTCATTCTGGCTTGTCCTTCAAATGCTTTTCATGCTGGAGAGAATTAAAGCAAGAAAAAAAATTACATATACATATTAAAAACACAGAAAAACATTACTCAGTAAAGGCTGGAATATACAATGATAACATGTAACAAAGAGCCCAAGAACACTCATATAAAAGCAGTACAATATGCACACATCTCTTACTTAGAAGTCATAAGAAGTAAAATTTCCAAGTTCAAACAGATTCAAACAGATAATCAGAGTTGGAAGGGACCTTGTAGGTCATCTAGTCCAACCCCCCGCCCAAGTGGGAGACCCTACCCCATTTCTGACAAATGGCAGTCCAATCTCTTCTTGAAAGTCTCAAGTGATGGCGCTCCCATAACTTCCGAGGGCAAGCTGTTCCATTGGTTGATTGTTCTCACTGTCAGAAAGTTTCTCCTTGTTTCCAGGTTAAATCCCTCCTTGTTCAGTTTCCATCCATTATTCCTTGTCTGGCCTACAGGAGCTTTAGAAAATAGCTTGACCCCTTCCTCCCTGTGGCAGCCCCTCAAATATTGGAAGACCGCTATCATGTCTCCCCGGTCCTTCTTTTTACTAGACTAGCCAAGCCCAGTTCCTGCAACCATTCGTTGTATGTTTTAGCCTCCGGTCCCCTAATCATCCTGGTTGCTCTTCTCTGTACTATTTCTAGAGTCTCAACATCTTTTTTATAATGTGGTGAACAAAACTGGATGCAGTACTCTAGGTGTGGTCTTACTAAGGCTTTATAGAGTGGTATCAGTACTTCCCTTGATCTTGACTGTATCCCTCTGTTAATACAACTTAGGATTGCATTAGCTTTTTTGGCAGCAGCTGCACACAGCTGGCTCCTATTTAGCTGGTTGTCCACTAAGACTCCAAGATCCCTCTCACAGTTACTGCTATTGAGCCTGGTTTCACCCAGTCTATATGTGTACTTTTGATTTTTCTTGCTGTTTTTTATTATCTTTTCCAGTATCTTCCCAGGTATTCATGTTAGGCTGATTGGTCTATAGTTTCCTGGGTCTGTTTTTTTTCCCTTTTTTGAAGATGGGAACCACCCATCAGCTCTTTTCCAATCCTCTGTGAGTTCCCCGGTGGTCCAGGATTTTTGAAAGATATGGTGCAGTGGTTCTGACATGACCTCTGCCAGCTCCTTTAAAACTCTGGGATGTAATCCATCAGGCCCCAGTGATTTGTTTTCATCAAGATCAGACAGGTGTTCTCTTACTATTTTTTTATTTTAACTTTTATTTCTGGTCTGTCTTTTACAGTTATGTTTTTGGTGGGTTGAGCTATAGTTTCTTTTTGCGTGAAGAGGGATGCAAAGAATGAGTTAAGCAGTTCTGCTTTCTCTCTGTTGCCTGTTACTTCCTTGCCATCTTCTCTCTTTTGTCGATCGACTGTTTCCTTGATTTTTTTCTTGTTATTTATATGTTGGAAGAAACTTTTTTTATTGTCTTTGACTTTTGTTGCAAATTAACAGCTACACTGCAACAATGGAAGGAACTATGGGCTAAATCTACATTTACATCAAGTTATAACTTAAAGGAAAATTAAGTTGGAGTTGTTTACCATCTAGATTGGTAAACATTATACATTCTTCATTATCATCATCGCCATCATCATCGTCTATCCACTGCATGTTTCCAGCTGTCATTTTAGCCATTGTCTATATTCCGCATGTTGGAAACATTGGTCTTGAGCTTTCTTTTGCCAATTGGACCCAACAATATTTGCTGATATCATTGATCTATTTTGTTTTAGGTCTCTTTTGTGGATGCTTTTTATCAAATGGAATTCATACTATACCTGCTTTAAGTCCACCTGCTATCAGTTCTTCTTGCTGTGTGACCAGCCCATTTCCATTTCAATTCTTTTACTCTCTTGATGATATTGTATATTGTTCTCTAATCCATGTGCAGGTCTTTCTTATCTTCTAATGCCAGGCATGTATCTTTCTATGGTTTTTTGCACCACTTGTAACTTTTGTGTCAGTTGTGAGATTACTGTCCATGTTTCGTTGGCATATGTTAGAGTACGTAGCACACATTGACTGAAAACTTTTCTCTTCAGGCATAGGAAAGATTGTTTGAATGATTATTATATATAGAATAGATGATAAGCAGCTTCATCAATAATATCTTAGCTATACAAATTGTATTACTATTATTGTTATTATTATATTTTTATCCCATCATACTAACACATATAAGTACAAACACACTTATACACTCTCCAGGTGGTGAACGTTCTTAACACTGGTACTACTATTTCCTATTTTCCACACAACAACAGCGCTATGATTGGGCTAAGACAGAGTGATTAACTCAAATTTTGAATTAATCACTCTGTTGCTTCTGTATTTAAAAGAAGCCTAGAACTCAGTCTTCTGGTTTCTAGGCCAGCACCTTAATCGCTACAGCAAACCAGCTGTCTAATTCAAAGACAATTCCAAGGTGTAATTCCAAGACAAGATTGTGATGGACATGTAAAAGAATGCAAAAATATTTGAAAGTCATATATGCAGAAGAACTCGAAATGAAACTACAACTTTTCCTAATGGATATAATAACCTCAGAAAAAAAATCAAAGAGAAATGTAATAATTTAATGAAATAAATACTTACTGCAGAGAGAAAACTGGAAGAAAAATACAATCCCATCAATTTCTCATTGGAACATGAACATGGTGAATATATAGTAATGACAAAAACTAACAATATACAAGTAGTTCTTACTTACTGACCATTCAGAGTTATGGTGGTGGTGAAAAAAATAACTTTTACGATCAATTTATGCCTTTGTATGCCCTCAATCATGTCTCCATAATTTATTGATTGATTGATTTAATTTATATTGCTGCCTATTTGTCCATGGCAACTCGAGGTGGCTTACACAATGTAAAACCATATTTAAAACAAAAAATAAAAATAAAAACAATAAAAACTAACAAAAAGAATCAAATAAGTTAATAAAGTACAATAGAACAAAATCTGGAAAAAATAAAAATCACCCCCCAACTCCCCCCCATCCCGATGACAGCAGATCACACTAGCTACTTGATGGGCTCTATCCTGCTCTGGGTGCCCCAGGCTCGCTGGCAAAACCAAGTCTTCAGTGCCTTCCGAAAGAGTGCTAAGTGGGGGCCATTCTAATCTCTGGTGGAATGATATTCCAGAGAGAGGGAGCCACCATGGTCCCACCAGGAGTATCTCCCTCAGGGATGGGATTTGCAGCATGCCTCCCCTCTCTAATGGGTCGGGTAAATGTGATCGGCAAGAGATGTTCCCTCAGATAACCCAGTCCCAAGCCATGAAGGGCTTTAAAGGTGACCACCAGCACCTTGAATTGCACCCAGAAGCAAATCAGCAACCAATGTAGCTCCTGCAGGAGAGGTAACACACGTGCATACCGGGGTGTGCATAAAACCATGCGGGCTGCTGCATTTTGCATTAACATGCCAGAACATGTTGTCCAGTGCCTGAGCTGTGGGTTTCTACCTCCCCCCTCTCTTGCAGAACATAGAGATTGGAGAGAAAGGGATCACAAGAAAGTAAGCTGTTTGCTATTCAAAAAACACAATGCAATTGCATCAACAGGTCAAGGCTGGGAGCTACAGATGCACTATGCAAATAGCTTACACTACTTTCTTGAAATTTCTTTCTCCCCAATTTTTCTGCTGTATACAGGGAAGTGGGGAGAAAAAAAGCAAGTAATTTCTATAGGCAATCTCTCCTTTGCCTTACTCTTTCCTGCTGCTATCATGATCACACTGCTCTCAATGTAAAGAAGAGATGCTTACCCCCTTGAAATCTCTGTCTCTCCAATCTCTTTGCTCTAGGGAAATGGAGGGGGTGGCTAGAGAGAAAGAGAGCAATTTCTGCAGCAATCTCTCCTTTGCTCCCTTCCTCCCCCATCCTCCTGTCTTAGAGCAAAGAAATTGGAGAAGAATACTTGAAAAGCAATACAATTGTAATGGCATCAGGAAAGAATCTGGCAAAAGGTAATTTCAATACTTTAAGCTATCTAAATAATAGAATATTAATAGTCTCTAATTATATCATATAAACATTACTGTGCTGAATTAATATAATGTATCAAGTTGTATAACAATATATTACAGTTCAAAAAAGTTTCCAACATATGCTTTTATAGAAGTAAAAAAAAAAATCACTGGAAGCAAGACTGCTTCCCATGGTAAGCCAAAAGATAACAATTGAATGCACATTTAAAATTTGAGCTTTTAGTGCTTTTCCAAAGAAATATGAAGAATATACATCCCTAATGGAATCTGCAGCATATTTGAAATGGAATCTGCAGCATCTTCACAAAATTATAATCCTAAAATAATTGTGATAGCTAAACAAGTTTAGGACAGTTATATGGGCATGCCTAGAATGAAAAAACCCCAAACCCCAAAAACTTTAACCGTAGACTGTCTACTATTGACCTCACCCCTTTCCTAAGAGGTCTGTAGGGGGCGTGCATAAGCGCACCAACGTGCCTACCGTCCCTGTCCTATTGTTTCTCTTATTCTTCTTTTATTTTTCTTATATGTACCCATTTCATGTATTCACAACTATGTATACACTTATACTTATTATCTTGTAAACAATTGGCAAATCAAATAAATAAATAAATAAATAAATAAAAAAATGAGCAACAGGGTTGGCAGGAATGGATTCCCCCCACCCTTTAGTGTGTATTTCAGATTTTGAGACAATATTATAGAATTCTTTCAAGACTATTGACATGAGGAAGCTTGTCAATTCATAAAATGGCTGCCAGCGTGGATGTAGCCAGCTATCTAATATCCATTTATCAGAAAGTAAACTGTATGGTGCTCTTTACTACCCTAGCTCCCAGATAATTATTCTCTAGTCAAGTGTTACCTCAGTCCTATGACCGAAGATGACGCACAGGCAATGATAAAGTTGTAATGTACCTTCTTAGGGTACTGCTGCCAAATTTAACCACATGCACTGTATATTATTAAGTGCAGAAGTGTTAATGTTTAGGAGACAAGACATCTATCACTGATATGCCAGAAGCCTTATACTTAATAAAATTGAAGAAGAATCATAACACAATCATGAGTTAAGTGATAACCTGTCTGAAGTTTTATATCTGACTACATCTCTTTCCTGAGCCCACGAAAAATGACTTTCTACTTAACTTGATTGCCAGTCTGAAGCAAAGCTGATCCTATTACCCTGCTTTCTACAGCCTGTTGCCAGTCATGTTAAACTACAGTTTTTTCAGTTCTGAGTCACCTAAGTAAAATGCCAAGCTATTTAGGAATCACAATTACAGCTAATACATCAAATTATCACAGGGTGGTGAAGGCCAGCCTGACCCTCCAGATAAATGTTATTAGAGACACAAGAGTACAAACCTTATTGATGCATCAATACAATGCATAATTTGAAGGTGTTAATTCATCTTAAAAACTCCCTAGCTTGCTTTGATTAAATAATGTATTGTATGCTTAACAATAGATTATATGGATCAGTAACTATCTAAAGTTTCTCCATCCAATTTCAAGCCATACATGGCAAAAACAAACAAGCAGCATATTTTTATTTTCTTGAATTGCACCAACGACAGCCTTCCTTCTCTTTTCAAACTCACATTGCACATTTTCCATTACCGTGAGGACAGGAACATGGAACTGAAACTAAAGTTAGAAAATGGCAGGGACAACCTCACCCTAATTTAAAATGAGATAGTCATACTTTCACAATAGAGATCCATCTGCAGAGACTTTAAAGGTTTCAATTGCCTATGTGCTCTTAAGAAAAACACATGGTGTGCTGATGGCCAACAATGTAAGTTATGAAGCAGAAAAGCCGCAATTCAAGTGCTGTACTGCATTTAGATAAATACACATTTCAAATAAAGAGATTACACTATGTTAAAACTCAGCCACTATAACATTAATGGGTATGAATATGAATAGATAAAGATACTAAAACAAAGGAATCTAATGTAATGTAATGATTTAATCCATTATCAACATAATTTTCTTTTTATATTTTCTTCTATTATTCACAGGATTATCATTTCCGATACGAATTATATGGAAATAATATAACAAATTTGATTGGTAATCATGATATCTTTCTCCTGTATTAATTCATTTAATCCAGTGGTTCCCAAAGTAAGCGGTACTGCCCCGAGGGCAATGGGATGACTTAGGGGGACGCTAAGAGGCAAGGGCGGCAGCGGGGTGCTAAGAGGCTTGCCTGCCGCCTTGCCTGCCACTCCTTTCCTCTGCCGCCTGCCAGCCTGCATGCTTTGGCTGAATGTAGGCTGCCACTGTGAGAATGATGCGAGTCAAGCCTCGTGAGAGTGGATCTTCTACCCATGGAGCTTGCATAGCGGCAGCCCGCATTCGGCTAAAACGCTTGGAGGGGTGGCTGACAGAGGGCTGATGCAGGCGGCATAAGCCTCATGCTTCCTGGTTGCCTCCCAAACTCCCCTTCAGTAGCTGCAACCCGCGAGCCCCAGCAACTGACGAGATCCAGGCTGGTGGGGAGCCGAGTAGTGACAGGTCCGCCCTGACTGGTGAGTCAGTCAGGAAGGGCTGGTTCATCTTTCCTGCAGCTCACTTTTCCCGCAGCTCCTGCGGTGGGTGAGGCTGCAGCCTCGCTTGACGTTCCCAGCCCTTTCCCCAAAAGAGGGAGAGGTGGAAGTCCTGCCCACAGCCCCTTTGTTGGACCAGGAAGGCTTGCCTGCCGGCTTTTCCAGGTAATGTGAGACTGGGCATGAACAGATAATCACGTCCAATCCTTGGGGCTCTCGGAGATGCTGCCAGGTGACTACCTTGTTGGAAGCATGTGTGTGTGCGTGTGTGTATGTGTGTGTGTGTGTGTTTTCAGGTGGGTCTCCTAGCTTAGGAGGAGAGAGCAAAGGAGGAAAGATATATATATAGAGAGAGAGAGGGGGAAAGAGAGAAAGAAAGAGAAAGAGAGAGAGAATGAGAGAGAAAGGAAGAGACAAGAAAGTAAGGAAAGAAAAGGAAACAAAGAAAAAGGGAAAGGAAGAGAAAGGAAGAAAAGGGATAGACAAAGAAAGAGGGGAATGGAAGGAAGACATAGAAAGAAAGAAAAAAGAGAGGGAGGGAGGGAGGGAGGAGAAAGTGAATGGGATATATGGAGGGAGAGAGGGAAAGAGAGAGAGAGAAGGAAGAGACAAGAAAGAAAAGAAAGAGAAAAGGGAAAGAAAGAAAAAGGGAGGGAGAAAGGGAAAGAAAGGAAGAAAAGGGATAGACAAAGAAAGAGAGGGGATGGAAGGAAGAGACAAAAAGAAAGAAAAAGAAAGAAAGAAAGGGAGGGAGGGAAGCTAAAGTGAATGAGATCTCTAGTCCAAACACCTGCTCCAGCAGGGTTAGAAGGGAGTGAGTGTGTGTGTGTGTGTGTGTGTAGATATATATATATATGGCTGTCAAAACTCCAAAAACAGGTCAAGTAGATCTGGGGAGGTCAGCCATAAATTAGAACACTTGCTAAGCAACCAGCCATTAAGCGAGGACCACTTGTATTTGGTTTGCCAGTCACATGCCCACCTGGCCATGCCCACCCAGTCACATGGCCACAAACCACACCCAGCTGGTCGTGTGATCACCAAGCACACCCACAGCAAGCCACGCCCACCCGGTCACGTGACCACCAAGCCACACCCGCAAATTAGGCCACACCCACAGAACCGGTTGTTAAGAAATTTGAATCCCACCCCTGGGTGATGGGCACTGAGGATGAGTTTGCATTACCAAGGGGGCGGTAGACTGAAAAAGTTTGGGAACCACTGATTTAATCCTTCTGTAAAGCCATCACTAGATCTTCTGACAATGAATGCCAAGTTTAACTATGTGCTCAACAAAGTTGTTTTTTTTAATCTGTCCTGAATTTTCTACCATTCAGTTTGATCACAGATTTCAATATTATGAGAATGAAAAGCTTTTCCCTTTTAATAAATTGTAGTATTATGAGAATAGCACTAGCACTTCAACTTATATACCGCTTCATAGAGTTTTACAGCCCTCTTTAAGCTGTTTACAGAGTCAGCATATTTCCCCCACCAATCTGGAATGAAAAGCTTCTCCCAGCTAACTTAATAAATTGTAATATTATGAGATTGAAAATTTTCTCCACAGCTGTTCAATAAATTATTTTATTCTCATATTACAATCTGTGATCAAATTGAATGTCATATATATCAATGTAATTCTTGATCATATATCTTTCGTCTGCTCTCCAATTTACTATTGTTCCTGACATCAAAGCCTTAAAGTCTTATAAATATTCTCCATAGTGCACTTGCTTCTGCTCATTTTGATTTAGTTTCTCTAAGCACTTATGAATTTTACAATAGCCTTTTTAATGTGTACTTATTCCAAGATTGGCCATGTGATGACTTATATAACAGCTTTATTATATTCGCAAAAAGTATCTGTGATCCTTTCCTCATGATACGTACTGTAAATGCCTTTTTCGAAGAGCTGCAATCATACCCAGATTACTTTCCTGATCAACCATTGCTATCTCAAATCTTATCAGGGTATAAACTCTCTATTCCAACTCGATAATGTAGATAAGCGCAGACACACACACAAACACAAACAAAATTCCCCAGAGGGGAGAATTTTCTTCCATTACTAGAATCATTTATGAAGAAAGGTTGCACTGTCAACATTTCCTTTCTGTATAAATTATTAGAAGATGCACCTCTGACTAAACGGGATAATCCAGCTACTCCTATGTTAAATAGAGAACTGGCTAGTAGTTCCAACATTTTTCACTCTACTTTCAATGTATGTATGTACTGGGGTGATTAATGAAATACTTAAGAGGCACTTGTTGGAATATGTGCACACACATGCCTATGTCCTTGAATCTGCTTTGGAATACATTTCCCATGTCTCTCCCTGTATAATCTAAAATATTTTTGCCAAGTGGTTAATACAGCTGCCAAAGCAACCAAGCCAGCAGGGCAACATTTCAGTTTCCCTCAACAGGCCCAGGCACTGTCTCTAGTCTGATGCCACTCCCATATAAAACACAAGCAAAAGGATTAGGCAATACTATACAAGTTCAACAGAGAAATAACTGCCCAGAGCGCTTAATTATAAAAGAAAAAAAATCAAAGGAGTTGAGAAAAGGCAGAAGAACTGGCACATACAAAAAAACAAAACCTGAATGAAATCAATATATTGACATATCGGTAAAAGAAACTCCACTGATTGGTGACTACATGGACATGGACATGAAGTTCTTTTCACAAGAATATGAAAATGGTTAGCCACTGATCTATTCAAAGAATCTTATAATTTCTCAACCTTGTCTACAACCCTAGCTTTCTGGGTTTTTTTCCATCCAATTACTAAGTCCAGCCCTGCCTAGCTTTTTTGAAGATCAGTCAAAGTTTCTGATGCTACCGCCTATGTGAATATAGAAGCAAAAATTAAAATACCAATAAAACACTGACATAGTTTTGAAAAAAATATCACAGAGGAAGAACTGCAAACCCTACTTTAGCAATGGATCAAGTTTCATTGAGCTACTTGATCGAGCTACACTTTTAAACTCAGCAGGCCATTCCTTCTATCTTCAATATGCAGAGCAGAGAGAGTATTGAGCCCTGAAAATTCTAGATAATTAATTTATTCCAAGGCTATTTAATCCTGCAGCAAGATCACCTTCTCAACCACTTCCCCTCAATATAAATAAAACATTAAACACAAAACAACACAAATCTCTTAATAACTTTATCACAATATCACATATCACAATATATACTGGGTTCTACTAACATTCTGGCTCAGCACCTGAGGGAAAACCAAGTCTTCAAGGCCTACCAGAAGATTAATAGGATCAGGATTATCTTAATCTCAAGATTTGGTGTTTCATGAGGTATTGGAATCAAGTGTTCTCCCCACAACAGGAAAGAACTGAGAAAAATACTGAAATGGCTCAAGCCAAATTACTAAAAAAATTATTTGATTTGATGGAGGATTTGGGCTGGTTAAATATATGGAGACAGAAGAGTGATAATTCGAAAGAATATACCCTACTTTTCTGACACATATAGATTTTTTTCGAGAATAGATGTGATTTTGGACTTCAAAGAACTTGGCTACTAAGACTTTTAAAGTAGAGATATTACTAAAATACTTTTTCGGATCATAATCCTGTGAGTTTGTTTTTGAAACAAAAATCTAATTCTCTTAGATGGAGACTGAACAAAATATTGCCTTAGAAAGAACCTGCAAAATAATTTAATTAAAAAAAAACAATTTAAGTAAAGGGATTGATTTAAGAATTGTTTGGGATGAGAGTAAAGATTTTATTAGAGGTCGTTTTATACAACATCACAGTGGACTTAAAAAGAAAAGTCAAGAGAAAACATAAGCTATTCTGAAATAAAGGAAAAAGAAGAATTAAAGACATTTCCAGAGAAGTATTTCTCAACAAATTAAACTTTCATAACAATAATTATCTACGTTAACTATGTTCCTAAGAGAAAACCAGAAAAGTGGCTAGAATATAAATTATAAAAGGAAAAAAATATATTAACATTATAAGAGAGAGATAATGTATTAATGAATGATGTGGCCATATAAAAATCATTTATCAATATTATTACTACTAAAGGATGTGACATCTGTCTAGAGAAAATAGATGAATATATATCTAAAGCAACAATATTTACAATGGATTGCAGAGGAACAAAGACTAATTATGAGTAGACCTATAATAATAAGGGAAGTTTCTGAAACTATAAAAAGATTAAACCAGGATTTAAAGTCAGGGTTAATATGGATTTTAAAAATCATTATGTTGGATGTGCCATATTGAGAATATGGAATAGATACCAATCTCAGTTGTGCCAAAAGCATATTTGTGGATCTCAGTACAAAAAAGCAGTTTGTAGATGAGACACAATAAGCAAATACAAAATTGCAAAATAAGCTAACTTATTGCAAAGTAGTAGAGAGAAATTGGTGACATAAAAAGCACTTCCAAATTTATGTTGAAAATAGGAACAAAAAAGATAACTTTTCATGTTTGGTGGACATGTAAAACAAGCTAGGAAATCCTGGATTCAGATACATACGTTGATTAAGATTATTTTAAAGATTAATTTACAATTTTGACCAGAGTTTTTTCTTTTAGGGTTGATGGACAAACAGTTGGGAAAAAAATAATGTAATTATAAAAATCATGTTTTTATACATAACACCACCAAGATTATTTAGTGCACAAAGTCATAAAGATTAGACATTTTCCACTATGGAAGAATAGTTGATGAGAATGGTGGAATTTGCTGAGACGGTTAAATCAATTTTTTTGATCAGAGAAAAGAGTATCTACATTCATTGCTAACTGGAACCCCCTTATTAGACTTATTCTGTTAAATAGAAAAGAAATGAATGTAATGATTGATGGTTTTGATGATTAGACAAGATAGATTATAGTAAGAAAGTAATCATAGAGTAAGAGGTAAATTTATAATTGTACTTTCAACTTTTATAATTGTACTTTCATACTTCTTTGTAGCTTTTTTCTTTCTTTTCTATTTTTCTTTTGTCCTGGTGTCCTGCCTTGTATTTTTTTAGCTTTGACTTTGATTTTTTTCTATTTTATTTTTTCTTGCTTTATATTGATTTGCCTTCATTTTTACCTTTTTTTAAAAAATACAGTTTTACACACATACACACATAGATCAACCTTCCTTGCTTCTGATTATTTAAACATAACTCTTTCCAAATTATATTGCTGAAAAGAAAAAAAAAGGTAGAGGTAGTGGAATAAGTAATGGATTTTTGTGGGAAATTAAAATTAATTTCTTATTCTGTGTTTGCTTTCCCCTGGGTTAGTTTGTAAATCTCTTTATTATTAAATTTTATTTTATTCAAAAAATTAAAATACAAACTTCAAAAAAAGTTTTACAAAGACAAGACAAAATTAGAGAAAACATTAAAAAGTACATTAAAAAAGACAAAAACACATCCATATATTGTCCTCTCTAGTTGAATACTGATAGATGTTAAACTTTATATTTTAATTTGAAATCATATTCCTTGTTCTGTGTGAATATAAGGAGTTAATAAGACGACAGGTGGTTTTGTAATGCCTTGGAGAAAAAATTGGTGGCAATTTATTTCTACAGGTCTGACATGAATATTCCTCTTGGGGCAAGAAATATATACTGCAGGTGAGTATGTAACTAATACTGCTCTCAAGAGAAATGTGTGGATTGGAACAATAACAAGTAGTTAAGTATAACTTTAGATTTTGTTAAAAGTATAATAATAGGGATAAGAGAATATTGCCTGGAACACTAACAGCATAAGATATAACCCATTGTCTCAAAGAGAGATGTAGGGAGGGTTGGGGACAGAGGTGGTATTCAGCAGGTTCTGACCAGTTCTGGAGAACTGATAGAGGAAATTTTGAGAAGTTTGGAGAACTGGTAGTAGAAATTTTGAGTAGTTCAGAATACCACTTCTGACTGCCCCTCCACCTATTTTCTGCCTCCTGAGTCCCAGCTGATGGCTGGGTCTTCTCTTGTTGACCTGCACAGGAGAACGGAGCTGAAAAGCAGGTTAGTGGGGAGGGGAGAGAATGGGGATTTTACAGTAACCTTTCCCTGGAGTGGGGTAGGAATGGAGATTTTGCAGTATCCTTCCCCTGGAGTGGGGTGGGAATGGAGATTTTACCTCTGCCATGCCCACCAAGCCACACTACGCCCACCAAGCCATGCCCACAGAACCAGTAGTAAAAAAAATTGAATCCCACCACTAGTTGTGGAGGGTGTGGTGCAGATCAAGAAAGGTGCATGAGAGGTATAAAAAGCTTTGGAGAGAGTGCATGAGAGGGTCCGGAAGAATGCAACGTAAGTCAGGGAAAGTGTGCAAGGTTTTGGCATGGGTCAGCAAGGGTGCATGAAAATGTGAGAGGGTATGTGAGAGCTGCAGTTGAGGAGGGGAAGGCTTGGAGGAGTGATACAAGGGGGACAGGGGTCAGGTAGAGTATGCAGGATTGTGGTTCATATTGGCGAGGATGCAGCATAGGTCAGGGAGGATGCTTGAATGGCTAGCATGGCACAAGCGCTGAAGGACAGGGTGTGTATACACAGTGGAAGAGGTTTACCTCATACCTTTCCTACCAACGTCTGAGACCAATTGCAGCCAAAGCGAACATTGAACTAGAGAATATGTAATTAAGGAGAAAAGAAAGGAGTGGGTAACAGATAAGATTCTCATTAAAGAACATAGCCATGGAAGTTCTTCAAAGAAGACTTTTTTGTGGCAAATGAATATGCTAGAATAGGCATGCTCTGTATGCCTTCTGAGAAGTGGTATCATTTAATAAGACCCAAGAGCTGTGCCTTTGCTGCTGTGGTGCCTGCCCAATGGAATCTCATTTTCATAAGAGAAACTATTAATCTTTCCATGCCATTTATAAAACAATGGCAATAATAATAGCACTTAGACTTACCACAATACCACCCTGAGGACTATACAACAGTCTGTGGGTGGATTACAATGTCAGCATATCGCCTCTAACAACCTGGGTCCTCATTTTACTGACCTTTGAAGGATAGAAGACTGAGTCAAACTTGAGCCTCGTCAGGATCAATCTCTAGACTGTAGGCTGCATTCTGATCACTACACAATCATTCCCTTATATCAGGGTCCCCAACCGCCGGTCCGCGGACCGGGACCGGTCCGCGAACAAGTCTTACTGGGCCGCTGGTTGCTGGCGCCGCCATCTTTTTTATAAAAAGTGCTTCCAGTGAGCTTTTCCGGTAGAAAGCTCACCGGAAGCACTTTTTCATCAAAGATGGCGGCGCTAGGCCCGGTGAGCTTTTCCGGGTAGAAAGCTATTTCTACCGAAAAGCTCACCGAAGCGCTGGCGCCATCTTTTGACGAAAAAGTGCTTCCGGTGAGGTCACCGGAAGCACTTTTTCGTCAAAAAGAGGGCGGCGCCCAGTTGATGCCGGTGCCGGGCCACGGCGCCCAGCTGATGCCGGTACCGGGCCGCGGCGTAAAAAAGGTTGGGGATCACTGCCTTATATGACAAAGAAAATTCCAGTATCAGAATCTTAATCCCATGAACTCCTATTTCTACCTCAACTAATCTATCATCAACTTCTGGCTGTACTGACTGATGAGCTGACTATGCTGACTCCACTCCATTTTCTTTTTCTTTGTTTGTTTTTTCCTGCCAATTCAAAATCTTTACCATTTTTTTAAAAAAAACAACATTTTATGTCCTTTCTTCTAATATGCATCTCTTGTAGACAAATTATACATTCCATGGGGTGCCTTAGTGATGGGAGACCCTAGGTAGCCTAGTGCAGTGCCAGGCTCACCTGCCCCAAGCCTCCCAAGCAGAGGTGGAATTCAGCAGGTTCTGACCAGTTCTGGAGAACCGGTAGTAGAAATTTTGAATAGTTCGGAGAACCGGCAAATACCACTTCTGACTGGAGATTTTACAGTATTCTTCCCCTGCCACGCCCACCAAGCCATGCCCACAGAACCGGTAATAAAAAAAATTGAATACCACCACTGCTTCCAAGGCCTCCAACCAGCCCCCGAGACACCCCATGCTCTGTTTTCTGCCCTTTGGAATTCCCAGGGCTTCTCCCACCAAGTCCCTGCAGGTAGGGTTCTAGGATTATAAATTAATAAGCACTACTCAATATATTTAAATTGTAGCACTTGATAGATCATAGAATAACAGAGTTGGAAGGGATCTTGGAGGTCATCTAGTCCAACCCCCTGCTGGAGCAGGAGAGCCTATTCTAAATATTAGCCTCTATCTAGGATCGAACTCACAGCTTCCTGATTGTGAGGTGAGAGCTCCACATCTAGATAAATTAAACATACAACATACAACCAAGTGGCTACCAAGTTGGTGAATACATCAGGAGAAAGCAAGTAGTATTTGTTTGCATACAGTGTGACTCTTGAGGCAAGGTTAAGATATTTTATACAATCCTTGTTTTTCTTTATTAAAGAAGAAAAAGATAAAATTATAAAATGCTAACTTCACACAAAGCTACTTATTCTTGGAAAATTTGTAGTCAAAAGGGGTGTTGGTAGACTTACCAGTGAACGCCCTTTCTAAACATGCTGCAAGAGTCTAGCATTCTCCACCACGCTGCTTCGAGTCCAGCATTGGGATATACCAAAGCCTGCATGCCCCAGGGAGGGTCCCGTCTGGTCCACTGGAATCACCCTCTGGAGTACCCTTCGTCCAAATGCTGCTTCTACAGAGGCAAAGGAATCCAGCCAATAGTGCCAGATAAATGGAGAAGGTAGCTGCCCTGCAAATCTCCTTGGGGCCTGGGTAGCCCAAGCTGCCGATGTCGCTGCACTCCGAGTAGAATGTGCAGTCAGTTTCTTGGGAGCTGGCAAGCTCAAGGTCTTATAGGTGGTAGAAATGCACGCCCTGATCCATCTGCTTAACATGGGAGATGAAGCCTTAGACCCCAAAAATACAGGTTGAAAAGACACCAACATTGTTTCAGTTTTGCGAAAGGGAGCAGTGCATTTTAAATAAATCCTGAGTGCCCTTTTCACATCCAATGTATGCCACTGATGTTCCAAGACGTGGTGGGGTTTGGGACAAAAGTCAGGTAGTACAATGTCTTATGCCCTGTGGAACCAAGAGTTAATTTTTGGTACAAAGGAAGGGTCTAAACACAACACTACCCGGTTGTCATGGAAAACACGGAGATCAGGCCTCACAGAAAGGACAGCCAGCTCAGAAACCCTCCTGGCTGACATGATCGCCACTAGGAAGGATACCTTAAGGGTCAAGGGATGAAGGCCTACTGTATGTAAGGGTTCGAAAGGAGGGGCCATGAGGGCCTGGAGCACCTTAGGGAGATCCCAAGTGGGATACCTGGGGACAACAGGAGGATGTAGATTCAAGGCTCCCTTTAAGAATCTGCGGACTGAAGGGTGATGGGAGAGGGAGGAATACTTATCTCATGATAGGACCAATGCTAAGGCCACCACCTGTTTGGCGCCAGCCCCTTGTCCAACCCATCCTGGAGAAATTGTAACACCTCAGGGACAGATGCTGAAGTAGGGTCCTGGGCCCTCCCAGAGCACCACTCCCAGAACTTCCTCCAAGTGGCATCGTAAAGTCGGTTTGACGATGGTTTACGAGAATCCTGGATGTCACAATGACCCTGTCCGAGAGATTGGAAACTCTCAACGATTGCCACTCAGCTGCCTTGTGGCCAGTTGGAATCATGGGGGTTCTGGATGTAGAAAGGCCCCTTGGCTGAGAGAAATCCTGTTGGCAGGGATTCTTCACAGTCTCTGAGTTGACAGGTTCACCAGTCTGTGAACCAGGGCCTCTTGGGCCAATGCCCAGAAGTACTAGCTCCGCCTTCTCCTCCAACATCTTCTGAATGATGGCTGGAATGACCGGAAGGGAGGGAAAGGCATAGAGGAGAGCTGGAGGCTACTTGCTCCAAAATGCATTGGTCCCCTCTGCTCCCTGGGTCAGAAACCTGGAGAAGAACCTGCTTACCTGTGCGTTATGGGGCGTGGTGAATAGATCCGCCACTGGAGGTCCGAATATGAGGGACAACTCTTGGAACAGGGAAGGATGGAGGCTCCACTCCAAGTGGTCAACTTGAGTTCGACTCAACCAGTCTGCCTGGGAGTTGTCAACCCCCGAGATGTGGTCTGCCCTGAGGGACAGAAGGTTCCTCTCTACCGACCTCCCCAGACGTTCCGCTTCCTACATCAGGTCCCTGGACCTGGTCCCCGCCAGCCTGTTGACATGGGCCTTGGTGGCCATATTGTCCATCATAACTAGCAAGTGGGATCCTGATACTCTGTCTAGGAAGCATCTCAGGGCAAGAAAGATAGCCTTGAGTTCCAGGAGGTTGATGGGCAGAGACCTCTCTGAAAGAGGCCAGTGATCCTGAGCCATCTGGCCCTGAAAATGCCCCCCCACCCCAGCTGTAAAGGCTGGCATCCATAGTGACCACAATTCTGTCTGTCTCCATGAAAGGATGCCCCTTCATAATGGCTTGGTATTGCCACCATCGAAAGGAACGAAGAACCAGCGGGGGAAGCAGGACCCTGCTGGCAGAATGGCTGGTCCCCACCTGTTGGAAGGGGAGGAGGAACCACTGCAGGGTGCAGGCATGTAAACATGCCCATTTCACGACGTCAATGCAGGAGATCATCTTCCCCAGCAGCAGGGACAGGAGAGATAATGGAACGGTGTGAAGTGGTGTGAAACGGTGTTGATCAATTTGTTGAGGCTCTCCTGTCGTTCTGGGAAAGGAAGACTTTGCAGCGAGTCGATGATCACCCTAAGGTGCAACAGTTGGGTTATTGGATGAAGATGGCTCTTGACAAGGTTTATGGAGAATCCATGCTCCTGCAAGATTTGAATCATGATCTGAAGATTGTGGTCGGCTGCCTGGATGGAGGCAGATTAGATCAGAATGTCGTCCAGGTACCATTGGACCCTCACAGGCAAAGCTCGGAGGTACACTGCCAATGCTGCCAAGACCTTGGTAAAGACCCTTGGGGCTGATGAGAGGCCAAATGGAAGGGCCCAGTATTGATAGTGCTTACTGCCATAACAGAAGCGGAGGAACTGGCGATGAGGTGGCCAGATTGGAATGTAGAGGTAAGCCTCTGTGAAGTCTATGGAAAACAGATCACCCTCTCAGACACTCTGAAGAATAGAATGTAATGTCTGCATTTTGAAATGCCTATAGGGGATGAATCTGTTCAGGAACCTGAGGTCGAGGATTGCTCTCCACCCTCCTGAGGCCTTTGGGATTACAAAGAGGCAGGAGTAGAAACCCGACCTCTGCTGATCCAGGGGGCCATCTCTAAGGTTCTCATGTCCACCAGATGTTGGATGGCCGAATCCATAAGGGACCATTTGGATCTGTCCCAGGAAGTTGGACAGCAAACAAAAAACATTGGAGACGGAGAGAGAAATTCGAGGCGAAGGCCAGATGATACAGTCCTGAGAACCCAGGCATCTGATGTTGATTCCTCCCATCTGGATGCAAAAAGGTCAAGCAATCTCCGATGGGAGGAGAGTGGATGCAATTGCTTAGAGCAGGGTCCCCAACCACCGGTCTGCGGACCGGCACCGGTCCGTGGAACAAGTCCTACCGGGCCGCTGGTTTGCTGGGCGCCGCCATCTTTTTTGATGAAAAAGTGCTTCCGGTGAGCTTTTCCGGTAGAAAGCCATTTCTACCCGGAAAGCTCACTGAAGCGCTAGCGCCGCCATCTTTTGATGAAAAGTGCTTCCGGTGAGGTCACTGGAAGCACTTTTTCATCAAAAAGATGGCGGCGCCAGCTAATGCCGGTACCGGGCCGCGCCATAAAAAAGGTTGGGGATACCGGGCGCCATAAGAAAGGTTGGGGATCACTGGCTTAGAGCGTCTGAATGAACGACCTCCTCCCCCTCAAAAGGGCTGCTTACCAGAGAAATGTTGTTGTCTGGCCAGGCTGTCCTGGTGTTATTCCTGGCGAGGCGAGAACGTTCTCTGGATGTGAGGGAACTTCCAGACAGAAGGCGGGAGGCCTGGAATAAGGTGTTTGTCGAAATTCTGACCTCTTGTTGACAGCACCTTCCTTTTATCCCTGGTCTCAACCAGGTACGATTCCAAGGCTGTTCCAAAAAGGTTCTCTCCAGAGCATGGGGCAGCAGCCAACTTCCACTTGCGCCGAGAGTTGGTCTGCCAGTTGCGCATCCAGAGAAGGCATCTCGACGACACAGAGGATGCCATTGCTTTTGACATGAATCTGGCGGAGCTTAGTGTAGCATCGGCGGTAAATTCAGCTGCAGCAATTATTTTGTTTAGGTCTTAGAGGGACTGGCATCAGTGCTGGGAAGCCTGTCTTGAAGTTGGTATAACCAACGTATTGCCGACCTCATAAAGAACGAGGCTGCGATGGAGGCCTTCACTGTCCAGGCTGCAGCCTGGTGCGTGCGTTTCAGAGTTTGCTCAGATTTTTTGTCCTCAGGCCTCAAGACATCTCCCGGTTCTAAGGGGGTGATGGAGGAAGTAAAGGTGGCCACCACCGGGGCAATGGTGGGATTCAAAAAAATTTACTACCAGTTCTGTGGGCATGGCTTATTTGGTGGTCATGGCTTGGTGGTCATGGGACTGGGTGGGCATGACTTGGTCATGTGATTGTGTGGGTGTGCTTGGTGGTCATGTGACTGGGTGGGTGTGGCCAACTCAATGTCACTCATATCAAGGGGTGCCTCACCTGGCCCCTCCCCTCCCAGCCATTCCTTGTCACCCAGCTGCAACTTATCTATAGTTCTGTAAAAATGTTCACCTTTTTTGACTTTATTATTTGCATACTATAGATGTACTTTCATAGACCACTGAAAGGAGGAAATGGCTCACATGCTTTACCCCAGAGTGTGATAGGCAACAGGCTTTTAAGGGGCTGCCACAAAGAAAGGGGGACAATGTATTTTCCAAAGAAGCAGAACTAAAACAAGAAGTAATGGATGGAAACTGACCAGAGAGAAGCAACCTAAAACCAAGGAGAAACTGCCTGACAGTGAGAACAATTAACCAGTGGAACTGCTTGTCTTCAGAAGTTCTGGGTGCTCAATCACTGGAAGTTTTTAAGAAAAGACTGGACAGCCATTTCTCTGAAATGGTATAGGGTTCACCCCAAGGTCACTTCTAAGTGTTTTTCTGTTATTCTGACACCTTTCCCAGGATCTCTACTCAGAGTTTGGCATCCTCAGTTTTCTTGCCTGAGCTGGGGATTGGACTAGAAGACCTCCAAAGTCCCTTTCAATTCTTGTTAAACACATGTGTATGTTATGCTCTGGACTATTGATATTGAATGTATGTAAACCCTGAAAAATATGTGGTAGCCCTAGGCAAAAGAAAGGCAGAAAAATCACTCTAGGTGTAGGGACAGTGTAAAATATTAACACATGATAAATAATGGAACAATTAAAAATAATAGCACAGAATTTTCTCTTTCTCTTCCTATTTTTTTCTTTCTTTCCCTCTTCTTTCTTTCTTTCTTTCTTTCTTTCTTTTTCTTCTTCTTCTTCTTCTTCTTCTTCTTCTTCTTCTTCTTCTTCTTCTTCTTCTTCTTCTTCTTCTTCTTCTTCTTCTTCTCTCTCTCTCTCTCTCTCTCTCTCTCTCTCTCTCTCTCTCTCTCTCATACACACAGACACACAGACACAGACACACACGGAGCACTTTTGTAGCTTAACAGACATGTATTTTGAAACAGCTCCTTTAAATTTCTCCAAGGCTGGAGTGGATTCCCCCACCCCCTCTGTCAGACCGCACTCCTTCTCACTCCAGGCACTTTAACTCACAAGGGGAAAGCGAAACTTGCAGCGTCCACAGGGAATCCTTGGAGAAGTTTTTTAAGGACCTGCTTCAAAATGCATTTCTTTTACGTTGCAAAAGTGCTCCAAGGCTCAATTCACTCCCACCCCCTCTGTCAGCCTGCACTCTCTCTCATTCCAGGCACTTTTAACTCACATGGGGAAAGTGATACTTGCAGTGTCCATGCCTTTTTTCCTTTCCCCATGGGGAGAAAGAGGACGTGGGGAATGGAAAGCTAGGAGAGTGATCAGGGCAACTGAGCAACCAGGCGACCAGGTTGGAGGCGTGGCCAGCCAGGGGTCACCATCGGTTTGGCGATCCATGCCAAATAACCACTACCGGTTCGCCCAAATAGGTGCAAAACGGTTGAATACCACCTCTGCACTGAGGGATCTACAGCTGGAAGAGCTAATGCGCTGGCCAGGGAGGGTCCAACATTAAAGAATCTATGATTCCAGAGACAATAGCTTTTAATGTCACAACAGCTGAGTCAAAAAGCTGGGGCTCTCAGCAGAGGCTGGCTTTTTATAGTGGCAGACTCAACTCTATGACATCAGAAGTCATATTTTAATGCTGGACTCTTGAAACAGCGTGGTGGTGAACAATAATATAAGATTTTTTTGTGAGCAAGTATGAATAAGATTCAATAAGAACTAAAAAAGGTGGTAAGGTGATTGCAGATCAGAAGTTTGACTTGGTGTCCAGTTTTTGTTGTTTTTATTATTTTAATGTATTTCATTTCATGTATTTCATATCTTATTATAGATTTTATGTTGTTTTAAGTATAAATGTTTTAAATAAATAAATAAATAAAATAACTGCAAAATATCTCTCTGAGCCACTGACACCAGAAACGTTTGGCTGAGGACAACTTAAGTGAATCAGCATTTACTTGCCAGTGACAATTTTCTCTTTAGGTTTTACATTTCTAAATACAACCAGAAAACCAAAAAGAGAAAATCGATATAAAGTAATGTAGAATACTTGACTATAAGGAGATGTGCTGATAAAAATATGTATATATGATATAAAATATTTGGCTCAGGAATAAAATATGTTAATATTATCTTACCAGCTTAATGCATCTGCACCAATTCACCTTCTAATATAATGTTATTAGTAACAAGTTTTAGAATTGCAAGAGTTCTACTTTAATTTTAAAAAGAGCTCTAACACTCATTATAGTGATATACAAGTTTTGCTAAACTAAAATTGTGCCACAAACATCTGTATACCATTCTCCATTCTCAAATAATCCACATTTGCAATATAACATCTGCTCACATATGTGCAATATAACATCTGCTTCTCATCCTAACACAATGCTAAACTTTCCAGAAAAAAATCCAAATTTAATAATTAAACTATTCTGTATACCTATTAAAGCAAAGTTATAGGCAAAATGATTGACATTAACATGACTGTTCATTAAACTGCTGATATTATTTAAAATTAGTCAACTTTACCAAACACAATGAAACAACTATAATGTACTTTATAATTACTCAATTAGTTGGACAAATGATTCCTAACTAACTCTAATACAAATATCTATAAATATTGCACTGAAGATCTCCTTAAACGTAATTTTTCATTCCTCACAAATAGGAGATATCCCTCCATGCATATTATCTAAAAGAATATGTTTTTGTTCTAATAATATTGTTTTTTTCTGTAAGTAAATATAATTGATGCATTAATTCATTGCACTCATACAATTAACTTTTTTTAACCTTGAATAAACAGCCTGAGAATAACCATTAGATGTTAGCTAAGTGATGTTCAATTTGAAACAGAAAACATTGATTCAGTGAACCAAATTGTGTGTTTTATCTATTAAGTATTTGAACTGATACATCTTTTATCTTCACATTACTGACAAAAAAAGAAAAGGAAATGTTAATGTTCTATATTAACTCTGCTTTTTAGCTAAAATGCAAAACAGAACAGTCAATATTAGAGGCTTGTATAAAACCACCCAGCAGGTTCATCATTGCTAAACCTGCTGCATTTGGCTGCTGTTGTTTCCTGCTTCCTCACTGCAGAACCAGCAAGGGAAGTGAAGGGACGTGCAGGGGTACAGCTATCTTACTGCTAAAACATTCATGTTTCCTTCATCTGCAGAACAAAACAAACACTTCTCACTTGTGGGATATGTATCATTTATAACTTGTACATCTTCCAGATATTACTATAAAACCAATACTATAAAATTTTATTTTGCAATGCCATTATCATGAAGGAAGGGTGTGAAACATACTACAACATAAGAAATTTTATCACCAACTTTTCTCTAGTCCTATCAACAACAATAGAATTGGATAATCAAATATCCCATTCTAGTTTCAAAATGCAAGAACTCATTAAATGATTATCCTGAAATTTGTCATATTTTCCTAATAAACATTTTTTAAAGAACTGTATCTTAGGATGCAGGTGAGAATCATTTATGATTGGTTATTTATCTGTATTCCCAGGACACATACTAGCAGGCTTCCAAATTCTGGAGTTCTTCAAATTCTCAGCTCAACAGTCAATAGGACGTTTCAGAAAAAGCCCTGACATTGTATATATTGTTACAATGCTCTTTTTTAGTCCAACGTTGAAACCCAGCAAAATCAAACAGAAGAGACCTTGAACCAAAAAAGATAATTTCACTTCTAAGAACACTGTGTCAAAAATCAAATCCATAAGGTCTGTGTTTGGTATAGTTAAAACTACAACTTATCAACATGTGAAGTAATTTAAATTTCCACTGGCTGGACATACTTCTCTTTCTAATAGGATTGTTAATTCTGAAACATTTCCTTCCACTACTTTTAATTAACTACAACTTGTCAAATTATCCAACATTTACACAGAAATGGTGAAATATATTTCACATTAAGCTGTAAGTTGTTTAATCATTGTTTACAAAAAAAAACCACATTACACACACATCAAGTCACTACATTATGGCTTTATATACTATAGGAACCAGGCCTATGATTTATCATATCATATTTTATAAAAAGTAGTTCAATTATTTCAATTAGCAAATTCAGATTAATCAGAGCAGAAAGGAAAATTTCTGAATTCTTCTAACTGCTTCAGAAAAAAAGAGGGGATGGGAAAACTGAAAAGAGTCTACACCCATTTCAACCAGAATTATTAGCATGTCTAATAGCAATCCTGCTATTAAAAGTGTATTCTATAAGATTCTGCTTGTTATGAAATAAACTTCTATAGTTTTTAATTTTAAGGTTTGAGTTAATAATCTTGCTTTGCAAGTCTTCCATAATTCAGCAATAATATTATTCTATTTCATTATATTTTAGTTTGAATTTGTTCAGAATGACTCCTCTCTTTTCATATGATCTAAGAATTCTTGTTCCATTAAAGACATTTTATTAATCTCTCTCCTTTCAAACCTTTCATTTTTATTTTATTTTAAAATACCTATGATTCCTTCTTTTTATTATGATTGGCAATTTATAAAATATAGGGTTGAAGCCTAAACTGAAATCCAAAAAGTGATTTGGATATAATGGGACATGCACTTAGTGTCTTAAAAAAATGCATCTTTCCTCAGCAGTGAGTGACTACCTCCACAATTTCCTCTCAATCCTGGGGAAAGATGTGTTTAATTTAAAGCATTCCCAATGGATGCTATATGCGTGCTCACATGAGCAACATTTATTAGTAATGTACAGAGATTAATTCCAGGTCTTTACACAGCTGTAACAATTATTTTTATATTTGAAAAAGAATAAAGATACTAATGTAATTGGTTAATTATAAATGTGCTTTTCATTTGTCTATATATTGACATATCTTTGTAAGTCATATAGGATTAACCAAGTGCATTAAGCTGCACTATATAGTACATATGAATTTATATCTTTAATTCCAATAGAAATAAGCATAAGTTTTCTACAAACTTTCAAATAATTTTCCTTTCCTAACTTTACCAAGAAAGACAGATGAAGCTTACAGGCATTTTCTACATTCTTTTACTATTTTTACATTAAGTATGTTCTTTATCAAAGTATATTGGAATGATTTGGCCTATATTAATGATGCATTATTTTGCTGCCACATTTAAAAAATGTTACAGAAATATTTTTGTTTCTTTTTTTTATTCCATATTTTTCTTTAAATTAAAACTTACTATAACCTAAAACGTATTCATTTCGGAAGAATGTCGAGCATTATGCATATATTACTAACGTTTAAGATAAAGGTATATTCTTTAGCATACCACCTAGCCACTATCTTGGATGAAGTGAAACAAAAACCCTACCAATTGGGATAGAAAGGTAGCATAGCATCATGGCAATTTTACCTGAATAGAAAGATGTCATACTTTCAGTAACCTAAATTCATCTAAATGTAGAAGAGGTAAATTGTGCAAAAAATGTTTAAACATATGCATGAAAATAATTTACACAATATGGGCAAATATGTGGTAGGGTAAATGTTAATTTATACTAAAATTTTAATTTGCTAAGCCTGACTTCAAATTCAATTTGGTCTTCCTAGTTTACAACAGTGACAACATGTTCACCTTAAACAAGTTTTAATGGCTTAATATGAAGCCAATACATAGGCTATTTCCAAAAGCACTTGTTATATGCTCTACTTTAATGAAATCTATGACAGAAATAACATTCACAATCTGTTTTTTTAAAAGCTCAAAAATATAATATTTTAAAATGAACATTTCTGGGATATTCTAAATATTGATAAAAGAACCAGACTTTTCAGTAAGGCCCTATCAATAGCTTCATGTTTTTAAAAATGTTTAAATGATATCAATAGATTTGACATTTGAGTTGATTTATCAAAAAAATATATTTAGAATGCATTGGATTCCCCAAAGAATGTGCTTGAAAAGAAAGATATGAGATTTTGTTTGAAAAAAGTGTTCATTGATCCATATAATATGGTCCTGCCATCATTTGGTACTTTTCAGGATTGGCATTTTAGATTTATGGGGAAATTTTAAATGTTAAAAATGTTAATGTTATTTCAAATTATACACTAAACTTTTAGAAACTGTTCATCAAGAATTATATTTTTATGGTTGTAGTGTACATGGCAGGTGCCTAGAAGAATTATATGAGAAGTTGAAATGGTGTATTATTTCAGAAGTTAAGCAATGACTTTTGGACGTATAATCCATCCTGGAAGTAAAAGTATTCTTTACTAATCAAAAGATGAAACAGCATATACTATTTTGGCAGAGGTTTTATGATACCTTACAATAATATTTTGTATTTGATTACATTATAATACCATATGCATCTACAATTAAACCACAGACATTTAATAATATAAGGTGTGGAGAGTTGAAATATTTGCTATTTCAACTTTTTTATTTTATACAATATTTTACTATTTTCCCATTGCTGGTTAATATTTTAAAACTTTTTTGAATTGTTTGAAGCCAATCAATGAAAAAGTAATATATAACATAGCAATGCAATGTTTTGGTTTTAAAGGCAAAACTACTTCAGAGTACACAAGGCAAAATGTAACACTTATCTTGTTAAAGCAAATGTGGTTTTTCCTAGGTTCCATAACAAATTGAATCTGGGAAAAGATGGCTGCTTTCAGAAGTTACAGATGGATGCCACATTCTCATGCTCTAAAGCAGTGATCCCCAACCTTTTTGACGCCGCGGCCCGGTACCAGCATCAGCTGGGCGCCGCGGCCCGGTACCCGGCATCAACTGGCGCGCCATCTTTTTTGACGAAAAGATGGCGGGCGCCAGCGCTCCGGTGAGCTATTCCGGGTAGAAATGGCTTTCACCCGGAAAGCTCATCGAGCGTAGCGCCGCCATCTTTTTGATGAAAAAGTGCTTCCGGTGAGCTTTCTACCGGAAAAGCTCACCGGAAGCACTTTTTTACCAAAAAAAGATGGCGGCGCCCAGCAACCAGCGGCCCGGTAAGACTTGTTCCGCGGACCGGTACTGGTCCACGGACCGGCGGTTGGGGACCCCTGCTCTAAAGCACTCTTGTTTCTGAATTCAAATCACATCCCAACTTTAATATATAAACTACATAATTAAATACATCTACATTTTGCAAGAAATTCTTAATTATTTGTGTTATGAGTCTAATTCATGCTCCATTAACAATGTATAGATAGTCAACCAGGTGTGTATAGTCAGGTAAATGGCTTACTTTCTCACACCTATCCAGGTGTTGCAGCTGAAGTCACATGGCTGATATTTTTTTAAGTTTCTGTGAAAATTCTAAATGTGACAATTGGTTTGTATTTAGTTTGGTACTTCAGACACCATATTAACCTGATGTACATTAATCTTATTTTTTGAAAATCACATATTTAAGAGTCACCAGAACTGCAAGAAGAGAAGCAAATAAATTTATCGAATAAATAAATAAAAATAAACCATGGAAAAAATATCTCTTTCCAATGTTGTATGGCTATGATAACAAAGGGAGGAGGGGGCTTAATCAGATTTTTTTTTAAATGGCTTATAAAATATATTCTATGGATATTCTTCAAATCAGTATCATTATTATTTCAGTGGTGAAAGTAAAATATCTCCAACAAATTATTATCCCAAAAAGTGTAAGCTCTTAAAGTGTCAGAAATCTCCTTGTGGATATATATTGCAATACTTTAGGGAGTGCACTAACATTGCTTTAAATCGCCAGTAGTCTGCAAGTGATTTTGACATCATTGCTATATTTTCTTTCATTCCTTACACTCAAATTAAAAGTGTAATACTATCTTTGTACTCAAATACTGCTGAAGACTCAATTCTTCTAATATACAAAGTCTTGTATAATCAAGAGTCCCAGAGAATGGGAAAATTCCTTTCCAATCAAATCCACAAGTCAAAATACACTCAAGTTTCATGGAAAATGTTTCAGATCCTTCTTTAAGTAAAATGTTGCTTCCTTTCATATTCTCCATCTTTTTAATATCCCTTAATATCCAACTTCTTAAGGAATTAAAGAAACATCCATATGATTTTAGCCAAAGTTCCAATTGTGCTGATAGCAAGTGATATAAAAATGTATTACATAATGTTTGTCACGATCGCAAAACAATATAGAAATGAAGCACAATTTAAAATAGCAAGGAAGGACTGAGGGGAGAAATCTGCAAAAGGTTTCTTAGGGAATATTGTACTACCTTTAAAAACCAAAAATTTGCTTTCTGATTGCAAAACCTTTCAACTCTCACAGAGCTCCATCACCACAAAATCAATATAAGGTTGCAATCCTACACATACTTATTATGATGGAATAACTTACTCCATTAAACATAGAAGAAATTTCTTCTGAATACCCGTAAACAGTATTACACAAACAGACCTATAATTTGCAGTGCAAACTCCACCTCCTCTTGCCACAACCATAGGCCTAAGACAGTCCAGATGGCACATGCAAGCCAATATTTAACTGTCTCTCAATGCCCTATTAGAGCACATCTAATTATTCAGATCTTAAGGCTTCCTCAAAAACATAAGGAAACATTAAATATTTATTTAAATTAGTGGAAATTACCAATATTTGTCAAGGTAAACTTAAAAATAAATCCATATAAATTATACTAGCCTAACTAAAATGTATTGTTTTAATGTTTTAAAAAATATTTTAATTGCTTTGTCATTTTAGAACTGTAAACCACCCACAGTGAGTTAAATGACTATAGAAATGAAATAAATAAAAAAATATTTAATTCCTAATTTATTAGAAATTGAATAATTTTGTAGACTTAGATTTTGACCATCACAAAATTAAGTTGTTTCGTCTTTTCGACCCTTCAGCAAGCAACCCAAGGAACTGAAATGCTGCTGTCTCTGGTGTCTCTATTTCTCCCAAAGGAAACACAAATCCTTCATCCCACCTAACATATGCCTCTTATTCTCCCTCGTATGTTCAATTTCTTTAAAGCACTCCCTTCTCTGAAAAAATGCCCATTTTTTTTTTTCCTAATAGATACTGACGCCCCTGCTACAGCTGCTCCTCTCTTCACGTGTCTCCAAACAGTGACAGCCTCCAAAGTGGCTTTTCTTAATGTGACGACCTGCACATAACTTGGAGTATAATTACTGTTCCTAGTTCGCGGATGACGGGAATCATAGCTGTGTAAATTCAGAGGACGACAGTCGGGGTCGAGAAACCGCATATATCTTAGGCGCCACTGCTTCCGTACTTTTGCTGAACTGACAACACATGCACACGTGCGCGCCTGCCCACTTACTTGGAATTGAGGTCCATGGCCCATGGCCCGATACGAACCAGACCCAGCAGGACTGGGTCCTCGCAAAAGCCCGCTTCCCGGTGCTGGGACAACAGGCGAAGGGACGCCCGCTGCCACCGAGACAGCCGCCGATGGTCCCTCCGGGGGCGGCGGAGTCAGGGGATAGCCGCCGCGTCCGGCCATAGGAGCTGTTGGCTGGAGGCAACGGCTGCAGATACCTCAAGCGCGTCCGAGAGAAGGAAACAGCGCTGGCTGATAGACGGAGCTGGCAGTTCAGTACATGCCACGGACTCCTCCTCTGGGGCCGCCCCCTCTCAACCGCCTGAGCCCAGCCTGGCCCTGCGGCGGGGAAAGCGGGGGAAGGAGGGGGAGGAGGAGACAAACAAGCGCCTCTTGGGGCGGTACGACGAGCCAGCGCCGCCGCTCAGAGGCGCCAAAGAACAGCCTTGGGAACCGACGTGCCATCTGTTCACGGGGTGCAACTGCACGCGCGGTCGCTGCCGCCTCGCCGCGGACATGGTGCGTGAGCTCCTCGACTGGAGGTTTGCGCTTCAGTGTCCTTCTCCTGGGGTCGGGAGGGGAGATTTTTTCCCCCTTCTTCTTCCCCTGAAATTGGATGAGAATGGTTGGGGGAAATATGGAATCATTTTTTTTTTTTACATAAGGCATCAATACAGGCGGTATTACACTGCCACTGGATGCCAGTTCTTGAGCCAGCAAAGGAATTTGCACTACAAAGAGTTCGTAATTGCGCCTCAGGGTTCTATCCTGCCTCAGAAAAAAGGCCAGCAAATGTGTTGCTCTATGCTTTATATATTTTCGTTAAGCAAAATGAGATTATTCCCTGAATGGTGTCCACTGAGCATCACCGGTTATAAAAAGCAACAGTCGCTGTCAGTAATACCTGTAGCATTCACCTTAAGGATTTCAGGTGATGCTTTGAACCGTGGATTTCTCCATATTTCAAATGGCCTGAACTTCAGAAAGATAGGGACACTCCATTCCTGTGACCTAATGTTTTCTTTGCAGGAGAAAAAAGAAGCAGGAGAACTTTTTTTTTTTTTTTTGCATCAAGCTGGAGTTCAAGGGGGAGCCATCAATAATGAGAGAGCTTCATACTCTGCTAACAGTACTGCTGGAGTAGCAACGCTGATGACAACTGACTGTGACCAGTAACACTTCAAAGTACTCTGCGGGGAGCAGCAAAATTGAGTTGGAGTAGGCAGAACGGTGCCATCTTCTAGAACATAAAATATGGCCATATGATGTGTGTTTTCATCAGAAGCAGCAAAAAAACCCCAAAAAAACCACCACCTGATGGTCTCATTGGAGACAGAATCATCAACTCAAAGCTGGCAGAACTCTGCCCCATTGTCAGGCTTAAATTGGCTTTCTCTCTCTCCCTATCTTCATCCTCTTCCAAAAGATTACTAAATCCAAGTATATTATTATTTTATTAACCTTATATACCTAATTTATTTATTAGACTTGTATGCAACCCATCTCATCCAGAGAGGACTTCCAACAATTTTGTGCATCTCATTACAATCAAAACAAGGAAATTAGAATAAAACCATTTTTTTTGTAATATATGAGAAACATACGATTTGGACAATTGCTTCAGAAGCCAGTCATCAGACAGTACTCGGACTGATTCCCCTGCAGTGGGTTGAGCTATATCAAAAGTGGGCAGGCTTTTCAACTTTCTGCCTTCTGTCCTATTTTGAGTGTTTTTCTTTATTCATTAAACAGCTTTGTTTTCAGATTAAATATGTGCAATCTTCAGATACATAATAAGAAAAATAGTTTGGATCCAGCATATGTAGATATTAAAAATAAAAAAACTACAAACTTTTCTGGGCTTGCGTGGCTACCTCCTCAATACCTTTTTAACTCAAAAGCAGATTTTCTCTGGTCTGCACAGTCTTAGTGCAAGCCCTTGGTGTGACTTCTTTAAGGAATGCTAAGAGGTAGAGCAAACACGCACACCAGATCTGAAATGCATTTTTCCATCAAAAATTTCTGCAGAGAAATTGTCTCAAAATGGTAGGTAGAATTGGACAATTGAATCCTTGTCACTTTTTAATGTGTAATCTCACATGTTGCGCACACATAATGAGCAGGGTTCCAAGTGTCTGATTATGTAAATTATTTTGATGTTAGTGACTGCCTCTGTAAATGCCTATGTCTCATTTTGAATACTATATACTCTTGGCTGATGCAAATTGGGGGCGGTCTTACAGTTATCAGTCGTTAAATGCACTAGTGATCTCTATTCCCAGAAGTATCTTTAATAGCTGGTTGATATTCCAACCTTTCAAAGACATTGATAACCTTACTTTAAAAAACAACAACAAGTTTTATTCAATTTTTCACATGAATTACAAAACAAAAAAGCTCTTTTCAGTGGACAACATAATTCCGGGTCACCACCTTTACATGCAAATATTACAATAGTTATATAATCATTTTTTTCCATTCAACCTCCTATCTTATCCAAATTTTACTTAATTCTATTATCATCTTTTCCATTCCAACTTTTACAGAAGAAAAGAACAAACAAATTAATCCTAGTCTCTGATATTAGTTTCAATCTAAACATCCTCTCAGTTCATTTCAATTATTTCAAATATATTTCTTAAACATTAACATTTCTTTTAAAAATAAAAATAATAGTATGCATTCACCTAATAAAAATTATCAATGTCCCTTCTTCCTCTTAATCTATATTACCCTATTAACTGACTAATTTATAATTACAAATACTTTTATTGTTACCTTTTCCAAAATACTCTTTTCTCATTTAAATCACCTATAATTCCCATATCTTCATACTTATAACCTTTTAATTCTTTAATCTGTCAGATTTGCAGTTTCATGTGATAACCTTACTTTTGTGGTTCATATTGGTTACAATGGTTTCTAGACTGGAATGCATTCTGTGTAGGGATAGCCATTTTGTTTAGAGATAGCCTATTTAGTCCAGATACTGTTGGTGATGCTACATCAGGCAGCCTAGATTACAGCAGAGCACCTGAACTTGTATATGTTCTGCCTTTGAGCAATGGTACTACCTCCAAATTAGTTATCAAGCCAGGTTCATGGTTCTGCTTAGGACATTTGTGTATGGGGATGCCCTTGAGTCAGTCAATATTAACTCCTGGCAACTACCTGGACATGTGCCTGCTACAGTTTTCTTGATTTCAGAAGTGGTTTGCCATTGCTTCCTCCCTAGAGTTGGGAGTGGGGGTAGAAATAGGGAAAGGGAGAGGGGGTAGAGAGGACTGTTGACTTTCCTGGTTTCTAGCCAGCACCTTAACCATTCTTCCACTACTCTTAACTATTACACAAAAGTGACTCATTTAGGACATATTATCCTAATGGAGCTGGCTAGGTTACTCATGTGACCTAGTCAATCACTTGAGATCATCGCAAGAAGCCTTGTAAGAATAACACAGTACAAATAGAAGAGAATATATGAAGCTCAAGGTTGGATTGCAGAGTCCTTGGTGCCTCCCGAGTTTGTTTGTTTACAGACATTTTATTACCTGACTGGGTCACTTCACCAGTGCTGATGATAGCACAGTGCCATCTGGTGGTTACTGATACATAAGTCTGCCCTAGAATTTTGCAATTGCTCTTCCCAATTTTTTTTCTTTCAGGTCTTTCAGAATGCTAGGTAAATGGATAATTTATTTTTATTTGTTTTTATTTTTGTTTTCCATCACCTTTTTATTGACTATACTTTTACATTGTTTTAACTTACTGATTTTATTATTGCATTGTATATTTTATAAATCAAGATGGGTTGTACAGGAAATGGTGTCACAATGTAAAATGATGCGTCTATTCTTTATTCTCATGAACAACAAATATGTATTATAAAAGAAATTGTACTCAAGTGTTATAATAAAATGACCAAGAATGCAAATCTAATATAAGCAAATATATCAGCCAATTGAAATATATGTCTGTATAAACAAATGTCTGTCTGTATATACAGCAATATATTATAATTAGGAAAAGAATACCATAATGGAATGCTACAATCGAGAAGCTTTCTCCCTTAACATAATGTTCTTAAAACATTTAAAGAAGAGGCATCTTAAACCATTAGTAGACTGATACTAAGTTGCATGGTTTATAACATCACACCATTACGTTTTTATGTATGTCAGCAGTTATTCAGTAACTGGGCTGCACTGTACTTTGGATTAAATTCCCCAAAGATGTGTAGGGTTTATAGGACTGGCAAACTGACACCTCTACATCTACAACTTTTTTTATAGGACTGGCAAACTGACACATCTACATCTACAACTTTTTTTAAAGGGCTCTGACCTTTCCTGATAAATTCAGAAGCAGCTGTATGATCTTGGGGGGAAAGTGGGACTGATTTAGGAATTGCAGGAAAATTGTTCCATTTTCACATGCTCTGTAGCAAGCTTGGGGAATCCAAAAGGCCACACAAAAAAGGAAGGCTGTCATACCAAAGGAAACATGAATCATAGTTTAAAAACTATGTTTTGGAAACAATTGCCTTTAAAGGAGAAGATTTGTAGCCCAAGGTTGAAATGAGAGGTCCTTGGTGCTCTCTGGGTTTGGTTGTTTTCTTGTAAACATTATTTACTCAAACTAGGTAACATCATCATCATCATTAGTGCACTGGTAATGTTAGCTACCAGTAGTTGGGTATATGAAACATCTGTAAGAAAACCTTAGAGAGTACCAAGGACCCCCTCATAGTTGTTATATATATTACATAATATAAATAAAACTTGATTTCATTGAGGGCTGCATCAGGGTTGTGTTGGCCCCCGGTGGGCTGGGGTGGGTGTGGCCAGAGTAGGCATGGCCAGCTTGATGTCACTTGTGTCAGGGGCACCTGTGGTGACCCAAGTGCTCTGCCAGTGAAAACAGGCTCCCGAGCTCTGTTTTCAGCCACGACGATCTCCTGCAGCCCTCTGCCAGCAAAAACAGTTCAGGGGGACTATATGCCCCCCCGGGCTCTCTTTTCGCTGGTAGAGGGCTGTAGGAGGCTGTCACGGCCAAGCACAGAGCTTGGGAGGGCCATGCATGGCCCTCTATTCAAAGTTTTGCAGCGTTAATTCAGCGCCAGAAAAATAAACACAGATGGCTGATGCTTCATTTAACATCTTTATAAACATAATGAATAGATTTTACAAACCAGTTGTAGATTTCTCCAACATGGACCTAACTCAAACAGAAACATGTTGCAAGTAACTTCAGTAGCACGAGCAAAACAGAGAACTCAGAAACAGACATCAGTTTCACTTTAGTTCAGCAGGCAAGCGTTATACATAGCAGAAGAGAGAAGCAGTTTCATTTTCAATAGACAGACTCAGAGCTCAACATAGTGGCAGAGCTGCTGACTTCCTGTAGCACCCTCCTCGAAGACGGACTGAAGACCACGATAGTCTGCAGCTTCGATCTGTGCTGCTTCATTGGAGAGCCCCATCCACCTGTTTTGGGGGCTGGAACCACCTGGTAGGGGTGGCAAAGAAGGGGGAGACCATCAGCTGGGTTGAGGGGAGCATCTCCCCTCTCTGGCTAGGCATTTTACTCCCCTCCAAAGATGGCCGTAGCATTGGTAAAATGGCCACCCTGAAGAGGAAGAGCTGACCAGGACAAAGGATGTGCAGGAGCGGTGAAGGAGAGGATAATATGGAGACTGGATCAAAGAATCGCAATAAGTAGACATAAGGTACCCTGGAATTAAGAGATTAAGAATTTTTTAAGAAATAGAGTCAAAGCAGTGACCAGAGAAAGTGAAAAAAAATT